>NC_088115.1:4564375-5166666 GCF_036370855.1 Dromaius novaehollandiae | reverse complement strand
CAGGCACTGTGGGTACATTTTGCCGGTATCGCTGGGGGAGCCACCTGCAATAAGGAGCCACCCAGAAATACAAACCCGGGGTGAGCAGTGATAGTCCATCTCCGAGGGTGGTGGTTGCCCCCAAGCGTGGCTTGGGGCCGGCAGGTTACTTAAATAGTTAAAAAAGCCTCCCTACGTGGTGGCTTTCCCCTCTCTAGGGGCTCTTACGGGACAGACAACACAGCAGCACCATGAGGATAACGGAGTGACCGCAAGGCAAGGGGTGAAAAGGAAGGGTGACCCAGTGGTTGGAGCAACCCTGCAGCAACAGAGCCCAATCCCTTCCCCACCACTTGCCTGGGTATCGGGTGTATCTACCCCTCACATGTACCACGGGCATTCGGTGCCCGAGTCACCAACGCGCTGGCCGTGGTCTCAGTGCCCCGTTCCCTGCCTCACCGGGGGGATCTGAGGATACGGACTCGGGAGGCATCACGGGAACAGATCCCAAACAAGACGTCGGGAGATAGGAAGCGCCACAATGGGAGGAAGGGAGACGGGCGGGACGCGCGGCGCGTTGTGCCGTCCTCGGGGGAGGCCAGCAGGAAGGGGTGGGATGGGGAAGCGTCGAGGGGAGCAACTGGGGGTCTCAGGGAGCCGCCGTCCGGTCCCGTGCACCGATGCGGGCGGTGGGGGGGTCTGGGACCTTCTACCAATGCTGGAGGACCCACTGCGTTTCCCAGGAGCAGATGGGACCCCAAGATCCTCCCTGGGGACCGAGGCTCCCGGCGCAGGGCACGGGCACCCCGCCAGCGACCGGCTGGGGCTCTCGCTCCAAACGAGAGCCAGCGTGAGCGCGACAGAGCCCTCGGGACGTGAACGGGAGTCTGGGGGCTGCGACTGCCCCAGGCCCGGCAGGGAGGAGCGCGCGGAGGGAGCCTCCGGCCGGCGGGGAAACGGGGCCCGTCTGCCCCGCGGTGACGGGTCGGAGGCCGGCGCCAGCTCCGACCTCCCCGCGTCCTCCGCTCGCCGGCGGCCATTTCTCCGTCTGAACATAGGAAATTCCACCCGCGCCGCCGCGCGGCCCAGGCCCGCGAGGAGACCCAGGCCGAGCCGGCCGGGGCGGCGGCCAGGCCCCCGCGAGCCTTCCTCCACGCGCCGGCGGCGGCGGGGGGCGGCGGGGATGCCGGGCCGATTTTCCGTGCCCAGACGCGTCCCCGAGCCCGCCCGGGGCAGGAGGCAGCGGGACGGCCGGGGCTGGCCGGTCCCGCCGGCCTCGCGCTCGTCCCGCGGCCGCTGCCATGCTGGGCATGCCCCAGCCCCTCCCCCCCCGGCAGGGGCCCAGGCGTCCCGGCGCCGCTGCCCCACGTGGGTGCCAGCCCCGGCCCCGCCCTCAGGGGGAGAGGCCTGCGGCGTCCCCGCCCCCGCGTCCCCGCTCTGCGGCGCGGGGCCCCGCCCCTTCTGTGGCGTCACAGCGGCGGCCCCGCCCCGCGCGGTGCCCGGATGAGGCAGGTTCGGGAGCCGGCGGGGATGCTGCGGCTGTGACAGGGGATGCGCTCGGGTGAGTGAGGGCCGCGGCGGCGGCGCGCGGCGGCGGCGGCTCGGCAGCGCACCGTGCCGACGCGCCCGGGGCGGGACGGGGGCCGCAGGGGCCGCGGCGCCTCGTCGCGGCGGGGCGGCAGCGGCGATCGCGGGGCGGCGGGCGGCCGGGCCGGGCCGGGCCGGGCCGGGCCGAGCCGAGCCGAGCCGAGCCGAGCCGGGCTGGGCTGGTCAGCGGGGTCCCGGGGGCCGCTGCCCCGCACCCCTCCGCCGATTGGCTGCAAATTGACAACGGGGCAGGTCCCGCCCCTCCCTCCGCGGCATTGGCCGGCGGCGCAGCCCCGCGGCCTCCCATTGGCGGCAGCGCGTGCCAGTCGCTCGCCGGCCCGGCGCGGCCGCCGCCCTGCGCGAGCCGTTTCCCCCCCCTCCCCCGCGGGGCGCCGCCGTCTGAGGCGGTGGCGACGGCGGGGCGGGGGGCGTCGCGGGGCGGCCCGGCGCGTCCCGCCGCAGGAACCGCGCTGAGATTCCGGCCGCCCCCGCGGGCTCGGCCGGGCCGGAGCGGCGGCCCTGGGAGCGCGGCGGGGTGGCGGCGGGGCTGTTTCTGCCGGCGCCGTCGGCAGCGCCGAGCGCCCCGAGCCAGCCGGTGGGGCGTCCGCCGCGGCTCGGGCGGCGAGGTGTCTCCTCAGCGGGAGAGAGGCCGCGGTTTGCGCTTCGGCTGCCCGGGAGCAGTGGCCTTTCGAGGAAAAAAAAGAAAAGAAAAACACCTTGTTTAAAAGGCAGTAAAACACCTCGTTTAAAAGGCAGTTTTGCTTTCGCATGAAGGGAAAATGGCTGGAACGATGCTTGGTTTGAAGCAGCTTTTCTACTAGTAGGTTCTTTATCAGAATATAGTTGGGTTATAAAATTCTTATTCCTTGTCTGTCCGTTTGCTTGAGCTACCCACCGCTTAATTCAGTGCGGTGGTTTCTAATTTATGCGTGTTTGCTTCCTCGCACTCATTGAAAGGAAACCCTTTTTTCTTACTACGCTATCACGTTTTACTTCCTCTTGTTACACCTCTCGAAAGTTATCTAGGAGCCTGTAAGTCTCAAGCATGGTAAGCCTCGTTCAGATCATCCAGTGTCTGAACAGGGAAGGAAGAAAATCTTGATAATAATCTGGAGGTGCTGCTTTTTAGAGCTGAACTCAGCAGTTCTGAGGCAAATGTACAAGTGAAACTACAGAATTCAGATGTGTTAAGGCAAAATTGCCCAACCTACATGTAATTTGTCCCGCTCAGGACCTGTTCCTGGCTGCCCTCTGTTCTGCAAGTGGGGAATGAGTTGCAGGCTAAGTGACTTGCTCCCAAATCTCGTCTTGCTTGGGTCTGTGTGGCAATCTCCGCATCATGTGACGCGTGTTATGAGAGGACACTTTTATTTCCTGCTGTCCACTTAAACGCAGTGGACTGTGCGCCTTGGCTGTCCCCATGCTGCCCCTGGAGGAGAGGGCGGCCAGGACAGCTTTGATGGTGACAGTCTGCTTTTGACTTCACCCCATCCTTGGAGCAATTTCTGAATGATGAGGGACTTTGTGCATGTGTGCATAAAGCATGCAGCAGAGTAAGTGATGTGGTTTGCCTGGCTGTAAACAGGAATCGCTGCTGTTCTCTTTGTACTCCCTAAGCCCATTTTGTAGGTGGCTTGGTCCTGTACGGTGGTGTCTTTTCATTGTGCAGCCCCAGTAGAAGACAGATAGCTGGGCATATAGTTGGTCACCATTCTCTTCTTTGTGGTGAAGGGTCATCTTGCTCGGGGTGACGACTGGAAGTTGTGAGAGCTGGCAGGGTCTGGCCTCACTATGCACTTCAGGTGGCCCACAGGACAGGGTTTGGGAAGACCCCTTAGGCAGTGTGCCTGAGGAAATGCTAATTCATGCTCACCCGTGATTAGGTTAGCTGCAAGAAGTGTGCTTTCACCTTGCTGTCATGGGCTTTTCGCTCGCAGTCAATTTGAATAGTTGCTTTTGCAAAGATTGCATAAAATAGTTGGTGGATCCACTGCCTGTGATATTTATCTGTAAATACTTTTTTAGTCATTTTGTGAAGGGTTTTTCTGAGGTTTTTATTCTCCTCTCTCAGTTTAGCTGGGCCCATTTTATTTTGTATAAACTTAACCAAACTCAAACAGTCACTGCCTCCCAGTTTGATGAGTTTGACCCAAATTGCGCCAGACATGCCATAAAGGATGAACGCAGTGACACAAGAGAAAATACATTACTAGAGTTAGGCTTTCAGTTATGTCTTTTCTCATTAAAACATATCCTTCCTCCCTACTAGTGATGAGGAGAGATGTCCTCACACACACACCCAAGGTTCATTGTGCTCTATCAGTTTGCATTGGGATTGTTCAGTGACTCAGGGTTTCTCTTCCATGTGAAACTATCTTAACTTGGTCATGAGTGCAGATAGTGCTTACTTGGGCCTGTGGCATTTATTCCTCAAAGAGCTGGTTAAGTATGCAAAACAGCAGTAGAAGAGTTACTTGGACGTTTAAGGAAATTTTAGATTGCGAAAAGTCTTGAACGCCATGAAGGTAAGTGGCCTCTTCAAGGTCAGTGCTCTGTTAGAGGCATTTGTAACTATATTAGGAAGGAGTTGTACTAGGGCAGAAAAGTGATGTTGAAGTTTTTAGGGTTTTTTTGTTATTATTATTTTTAAATTTGATGTGTCGGTCGTGTGTTGTGACTGTGCACAGATGTTCTGCCCTGATAGTGCCAGATAACTATGGTGGAACATGGTATGGCAGGTGTGAGTAAATAGTGTGTTTTTTGAATTAGTAATGTTGTGCCTGCCTTGGAAAAATGCTTTCTCTTACTTTTAGACCTAGACCTTGCTATGCTATGTATTCGTGTTTTATATGTGGAGCCAAATACCAGGCATTTTCCTTCTGACTTACACGTGCAGAGATCCGATCTTGCATGCTGTTGTGAATTACAAATGTGGAGGTAAGTGTTCAGAGCCATTTTGATTTAGTTTCCTTCCCAGCTCTTGAGGGTAAAGCCCTGGTTTTCCTGACTATGTAGAGGTTGCAGATATGTGAGATAATGGCTCAGTTAGGAGGGGAAGAAAGGAGAAGAGAAAGAAAAGGCAGAAAGTGGGGAGAAAAGAGACTAATCATGATGTTTGTGACCTTGGTGCCACAAGGAGTCTTGTCACTGGAGACATGTCTGGAAGTAGACTGCCAAAAACTATAGGAACAAAGTAGTATTTATGCCCTCAGTCTATTACAGTTATTTTTGAAAAGTAGGGGAATTTAAACTTAAGAAGGGAAATATGTTTTTTATAGTCTCTCTTTTTTTTTTTTTTTTTGACATTTGTGTCACCGTAGCATTAGTCAAGTGTATTGCCGATCCTGTGTAGTGTTCCCTGATCAGTGTGAAAAATCTGGGTTCCAAATTTGGGGTGTGCCTTGGGGTCAGATACACAAAACACACAGCCGCTTGCAGTTGCGTGCAGATGTGTGGAGCAGGAGGAGACATGGCCCTTATTTTTGCTGCCTAGTTTCAGATCCCAAACATTTCGACTTGTTGGAGGAGAGAACATCCTTTGAGCACACGGTGGAGGGATTGACCTATGCAGGAGGTCAGATTAAATAATCTCTCCTGACCTTAAAATCTGTGGCTTTTAGATGCCTGTTGAAAATACCCAAGTCACTTATGTATACATTATGAACAGAAAAAGTTGTGTATTTGCAGTGTTCCTCAGTGGGCACATCTGCAAGCATACTGCATTTTTACTACTATACAGTACACATCCATGAGCAAAACAAGACATGTCTGTCAAAGCATACTTTTCTTGTTGCAACTGGTTCCCTGGAGGGGGTCTTCTGTCAATATAGCAAAGTCACAGATGGCACTTCTTCACTCTCCTGATCAATGTAGAATTTGGCGATTATTATTATTCCCCCTCCATCTTGTTAAATGTATACTGAAGAGATGTAAGGACCCTTCTGTTGAAGGCTGGCTTGCTTTGGGTGGTGTTTTTCAGATAAGTTTTGCTCCTTGGCACTGGTAGGTGCCTTCAGAAGCTCAAAAGGCAACAGAGAATTCACTCACCTTAGAAGAAACCTGTGCTAAGTACTTTGCTTTTTCCCTTCAAGTTTCTTAGTCACTTGTCATTTTCCAGTGTCCAGAAACATCTTAGCCCTCTGGCCACCGCCTTTCCAGGGAATGTCATCACTGGGATGATATTAATTGCTGAGATAATATGGAGGCTAAAGGGACCGTTGTGCCATCTTTTGTCACAAGCTCTTTTCTGTGCTTGTAATGAGCTCTTGGATAAAGTCATTGCTTCTGGGTGGGATGCCCTGTGATTTTTCAGGGTTTAAAGACAAATGAGGCAGGTAAGAGTTCAAGAAGATACAAGTTGGGTGAATAATATCCAGAAGTTCTAGATATGTGTTGGTGCACGGGCATGTGGCCGCTTGTACCAGCGGCTGGCCTCAGTTACCTAGTAAGGGTAGAAGTTCATGGGCTTGCCATGCTCTTTTGAGAGCATTTAGCCTGCTGTGCTGGGGTGTGGGATGTGCAATGGGACCAGCGTGGGTGAGGCCAGATTGTGCTTACCATATCTCACGAACTTCCCTGCTTTCTTAAGAGATGGTTTTCCAGAGAGTGGAGACTGAGGCAAGGAAAAGCATATCCTTTTCACAGCCTTAGCTTCCTTCTTGGTTTACTGTTTACTCCACACTGCTTTTCAGCTTTCTGCTTTGTGTGGTTTTGGTCATCAGGGGTTCCCAGATGCAAAGCTGGGAGCAAATTGCTTCCTAGAGCTCCAGTTCTCAGGGTCAGACCCAGGTTGCTCTTGGACATGCACTTCTTCAGGGGCCTTTTCTTCATCTTTGCAGATACTGAGCCTTTTCCAGGTGCACCAGCCTCTTATGACTTTCCTTTTGAAAGTGCTTTAGTGGTGTTAGTGGTGTTATTTGGGAACAAATAGAGGTTGGATGTCTTAAACTTCTCATGTTTGTGAGAGGGATAAATTTTTGATACTCAATTCTGATGCCTTTGGTAGTCGTAGCTTGATTTCTGAAAAGAGGCTTCTTGCATCAGTGTTTTCTATCTGATTTCAAGGCTTACATCCCTGTGCTGGCTAACACTGCAAGGTTTTTTTGGTGGGGGGGGGGTGGGGGGACGGCACACTAGATACCAAATTTAGCAGATGTGCAAGTCTTGGCCATGTGGCATAGAGCATACCTGGTCTATTTGGTTAATATGCCTGATTCCACAAGAGACTGTTGAGATAAGAAGGCTTTACTGTATGATGTTTGGTTATCTTAAAGGTTTTTGGTCTGAACCTGGCACGCAGTTCCTGCAGGTAGGATTTAGTTATCTTCTGCCTACTGTGTTGTCCAAATTGAAAATTCAGGATTTATTATTACAGCAGAAGAAGGAGCACTGTGCTGACGCTGTGCTTTGTGACTCTCTCTTTTTCTCCCCCCCATCCCCCTGAAAGCCTATGTACTGCTGTTGTAAGAGGCAATGAGGCATTTGTTGTGGTTCACCAGAGAACATTCAGTTCAAAAATAGTGTTGCAGGAAAAGAGAGAGGTTCACTTTTCGAAGCAGCAGTGGAAGCAGGCAACCTTCCAACACGCGTATGAAAGTGCCTCCAGTTCCTATTTCAGGATGAGAAAAACAAGCACATATTGATTGATGAAATCTAATCCATGGCTTTTGTTTGTTTGTTTTCAATATTTGAATAAGTGAAAGACAATGCAAATGTGCTTTTATTTATTTATTTTGGGCTGGAGTGTTCAGGTTCCTAGTCATAGTTTGAGTCCTAAAATGGTTTTGCAAAAACTCAAGATTTGTAGGGGTTCTGAGCTTACCTGTTGATCGTTATGGTCTGAGAAGGCAAAGAATGGTAGAGGCAGGATCCCTTGTGTTTTTTTTTATCTGTGCATCAGCGTACAAGAGGAAGAGGTAGACGACCTGCTTTTTGACAGTCTAGAACTGACAATCCCCCCTGTTCTCTGTGGCGATTCGGGACTTTGCCAGCATTCAATGGCAGAGCCCTTCCCTGCAAGAAGGGAATGACTGCGGCAATTACGTGGCACTTGGCAGTTTTAACTTTTAGGGAGATCAGGACTCTCACAGCCAGAATGAATACATCTGTTTTGTTATCTCGAGAACTGAAGGCCAGATGTGAGCTTGGTAGAGTTTCCTTAACAAGTCCTATTTTGGGTAGTTACTTATTTAATTACAAAGGTCAGTTGACATTTGTATTGCCCTAAGTGGTGGGTCAGCAAACCGTGGATGGTGAGTCTTAGCACCGTAGCTTGTAGCCTCTTGTTAGCTTGGCAGGCTCTTTCACGTATATTCAGTGTTTGCCTTAAAAGTGCCTTTCAGTAGCTTTGCTTTGCCTCTTCTCCTTAATTCTTCATGTTTGGTTTTGTTGGGCAAACAGGATTGTGAGGAAGAAAGTATCCTATGCACAGGAAAAGGACCTGTTCATGAATATTAAATAATATTAATTCTTTTTCAGTGATGGATGTTTATAAACTATTTCTAATTGGGAAAATGTCATATGATTAAAATCAGGAAGGATGTGGTTTACCCGGCACCTTAAGATGCCTACAGCTACATCCTGGGTGAACTGCAGCTGCGTCTGACCAGTGTTCAGAATCATTTTGGACATGGTTCTGTAGCTCATCCTTACAGCGATGTTTCAATGGGTTGAATTGTCCCTTGGAAGTAGGGTGTAGAGGAGTGAATTCTGAATTCTGGGAAGATTTGGGTCAAAGTCTCAGCATCATGTTATATTTCAAGCTTAATATTTTGGTCTGATACTTGATCCAAGCTCTAACGGCAGTCTACAGTCACATGATGGAGAGCCAGGGAAGCTTTTTTAAGGTATTGTCATGCTTCAAGCTGTGTTTGTGTTTTTAATGACTTAGCTGAAAAGTGGCTTCATAAAGATTTCAGTTGGGCCTGGAATGCAAGGTTCATTAAGGTACTTGAGGGAAAATACTATCCTCCTGTAATGGAGTTACTTTCGCCATATGCTTGGTTCAACCTTTGGCTCTTGTAATCTCCAGAAAATACTAAGCATCCCACCTCTAGGGATGTTTTTTAATGGCAGGGAACCGGGTCTGTCCTTTCCAAAAAGACCCGCATTTAGAGAATTTCATAATCTACGTGCTGCAGTTTTTCAAAACGATTACAGCTTGGAGCAACTGTGCTGTTTTCACAGTGGAGAGGATCTCCTCCCAGTTACTCTGTCCTGCTTACTGTGCAAAAGGGGCTTGAAAGGAGCCATCACGTTTTGAACATAGTTCTTGTTTTAGAGCTGCTTTAGATTCTGGAGTTATGCCCATGAAGCTAAGTTTTCCCAGGGTGCTCTGTGAAAGCTTAGCTGTGTTGTAATGAATTCTGAGTGGGTATCTCGACATAAGCTTGCTCTCATTTTCCCTGGAAGACGCTGCTGCATTGTCTTGTCTATATACTGAAAGCCTCAGTGTTGTTCATCAAAGGCTGGATTCTGCAAATGCCACGTATGCAAAGAAGTCCATGAATAGGAAGCGTTTGCCATGCTAGTTCTCAACTCCTTACATAATGCCTAGAACCAGGAATAACCAGCAACGCACTGAAGCAAAGCATTATTTGTTTAAACTCTTGGTATTCCATGGGCGTTTACTGTTCCACAAATTAGATGCTTAAATTAGTTATATTCTGATAAGGCCTAGGAGTCCTTTCCTGCCAGGCACATACGCCTATTTAGATAGGCCTGCGTAGAAGAGCTGACACCTTAAATAGAGGGAATGAGCAAAGGTTGGCAGAAATGAAGTGATTTACTGGAGACTGTGCGTGTATTGGTGGCAGGCTTGGCAGTTATCTGTTTCCCAGATCTCAAACCAGTATTTTGGCCCTGAATCACCTTGTTCGTAGGAGTGTGTATGTGTGCTTTTATCCCTTTCTCCTGTTCCCTGTACGTGGTAGAGAAGGCAAGCGATATGGCTGGATATCATGTACAAAATCTGGGATATAGATACTAGAGTTCAGTACAGCACAATGACATGAGCATCTGATGTAGGAGCTGTCAGATTAAAAAATTAATGCTGATACCATTAGGCATGATGGTAGAAATACTCAGAGCATGGCTAATCATGAGATACCACCCGCTTAACCGGGTCTGGCAAAGGATGGTGGACTTGCTCATAAAAGGTTAACTTCATTCCTTTCTGATAGATCCTACTGAGTGGGTTTGGGAAAACAGAGTTGTTGCCCAGTGGGTTTGAAGTACCAAAGGGCTCAATCTCGTCTCTCTGGACGCTAAAAGGAAACAACGCTTTGACAGGGGAAGAAAAAAATACCTTACACGTCTTGTGTCTGTGAATCTGTAAATGCCTGTGAGTCTCGGGCAGCCCTTCCCATCTCCGCACAGACTGTCACCTTTTCAGGGATTCCTTCGATGTTTCTTTCTAAGGGTGTAACCTGTGTGAGCAGGCAGGAAGGGGTCTTGGACCTAGCTGTACCTTATCTTAGCTCCTTCTAGGAAATGATGTAAGATACTTCCTTGTTCAAAAACTCCTCTGAATGCATCCCGAATCTGCTGACGTGTGGTTTCCTGGCTGTTTACCCGTTGAGATCAGCTACTCTGGAGCTGCGGGATCTGACCCTGTTCTGTGCTATGCATCTCTTATTTTGGAGAAAAATATGCGTCTTGCTGATCTAAGCCTTTCCAAGCGTGGCAATTTAGAACTTCCTTAGAGGAAAAAGTCAGAAGGCTTTTCCTGAAGCAGTGTGATCTGCGCAGGACTGGTGTTACAGTGTGCAGCAGTAACCGAACCAAGCTGTTCACCTCTTCCTCTTCCCAGAGATTTGAGTAGCCGTTCATGAGCTGCCTGACATGTGCCCAAGCCACCACAGATGTCTGTTTGCCTCACTGCACCAGGCTACAAAGCTGTGACAGTTCAGGAGGTGATTCATGGACCTTTTATATCCACTGCAGATAGGTTCTTTGTATAGGACTTGTGGTTGTGTCCCTGTCCTGTGATAAACTGCCTTGCAAACAGGTGAGACAACTGTAGCTAGGACACCCCAAATAAATTTTTGTCTGCAGAGGTACAGTGGGACTGAAAATATATGTGCTGGGAGGAATTATAATGGCTCCACATGTATGTTTTGTTTTCTCAATATAGTGAAATGTGGAAAAGGGAACAGACTGTCAGTTCTTTCAAATAGCATGGAGACCTGTTTCTTTACAACCTTGCTTCTACCAACAAAGTTGTAAAGCCAAACACAGGAAGAGAGTCAGTGTGCTTTTGAGGTGCTTAGCACCTCTTGGATAAATTTGGTCTCGTGCCCTGAATTATGGCAGCTGCAGTCTGAGCTGAAGAGCAAATGTGCTAGTTTTGCCTTGCTTTATTTGTGAGATAAGTACCAGCCTCTGACAAGAGCCTGTTTTCCCTCTGGTGAAAACACTCGAATTGTTTTGTCCCACTTTTAGGTGTCTAAAATGCAGGTCACTAAGATGTAGGACATATCAGTGTGACAGTTTTGGGCCTGAAGGGACAGCATTGGCTATTGATGCCTGTCAGAGTGTGAAAGTCAGGAATTTTAGGTCAGCTGTTACTGATTGATCTACAAGATGAGCTTGATGCAAGGGATGTTTAAAGCCTCTGCTATAAAGAGGAAGTTGATTTCAGCTTATTCTTCCACTTTTTTTTTTTTTTTTTTTTTTTTTTTTCCTGTTTCTGAAAGTTAATAACAGAATTTGAGTCATGGGTCTTGGCGGGGGAGGAGGGAAAGCAACTGCCTACAAATAACAGATTTGAGGCCTTGGAGAGAGCTCAGAAATGATACGTTGGTAAGAAGACCTGAGCAGAGTATCTCCTGGAGGGGACTGGGAACCATTTCTATTTGAACACTTTTGATTGTGCTCTGTATGGTAGAACCACTTCTACCTTTTCATCAACATCAACAGTGAAATAGTCATGATTCAGAACTAGCCATCAGTGAAACTGGGCAGTATAGACATCCACAACTGCTACCCGGCCTCCTTTGGCATCTTCCAGGTCATCACAATTGCAGCCTTAAAAACCTAACTTCTGTTTACCAACGGAGAGCTTGTTTCGCCTGCCTTGGCATGGGAAATGTCTCCAAGTTAGAAGCACTGTTGTGTGATGGGGGCCACTTAATTATATGAAAAAGACTTTTTTTTTTTTTTCCTATGCTGATTTGAGAGGGCAGAGGGACAAAACAATTTTGAAAACTTCTATTACCTGCATGTTTTATAGGAAAACAGAAATTAGCTAAAACTCAACTTATGAATAGTAAATTGAGTGTTAATCTCCATAGCACAGTGTGCTAGCTGTTGACCTCAGGGTATTTGTCTCCATTCATTACGTGCCTTCGTAACTCTAAGAGGAATTGTAGCATGTATCAGAGTGTTGGCAACAGATAAAAATCTGTTTTTAAGAATATTCATGTTATGAATGAAGGTGGACTGTGATAGCTGTTAATTTTAATATCCTTACCAAAGGTGATCCTAAATGGGCATTTGACATTAACTACTGTTTTAGTGATGGGATAGGTACCGAGTAGTTCTTTGGTCTCTTTTCAGTCTGCTGCACAAGCATTTCCAGGAGCTGGATAAAATTACATTTCTGGTTATTGCAGGTCTCTGCTGATTGACTGTTGTTAGGGATGGTTAACATGCTGTTTGTGAGTGCCAAGTTCGGATGTCGCCATCAGAAAGGCCACAATGATGAAGTTCAATACTTAGCAGCAGTTTCGGGGGCAGCCTACCTGTCTGTCTGTCCTCAGTGTATTCTTGTGCTTGTCTTCTGCAGGTTGCACTGATCATGGACAGTGAAGAAATTCCAACTTTTTCAAGTCCAAAGGAGGAAACTGCTTATTGGAAAGAGCTTTCCTTGAAGTACAAACAAAGGTACCATTATGGATTTGTAGATTTAGTTTGATTCTTAATGACTGGAACTTACATGACCAGGCTTAATCTGTTTCTCTGCCAGGCTTTTTTGAGTATTAAATATGTCTCTGCATTTTCAGCTTTAAAATTTCCAGGCTTGTGGAAGCTGAATCTCTCTTGCACAGTGCTACCATTCCATGAACTCTAGACTATATTTCAAGCATGTTCAAGCAAGAACAGAGCCCTTCTGTGATCATATGCATCTTTGTATAATTAAAGTGCTGCCTTAAGTAGTAACTTGACATTTTATCATGAGAAGGCTTCCTTTGGACTTGCCTTGGGCGAGAACTGTTCCCTCAGGCTTCTTGTGGTTGAATTACTGGTATAAAAAGTGGCTGATTTCGTATCTATTGCAATTTGCTGAAATGTATTATACCTGCTATTCCAGCCTGTTTTTTGTTTGGTTGGTTGTTTTTTGGGAGGGGTTGGTTTTCTTTAGGAGGCTTTCCTTATGTGATTTGAGGTGCAGCCCGTTAAACCTCCTGTAAGCTGTTTGGGCTTAAAGCTCTTTTGGGTGTATTAAGATTTATTTATTTATTTATTTATTTATTTCCTTTGGGTACATGGATGGGCATGTGGAGGGGCCTCGCATCCACTAAGGTGTTCTTTGATGTTAGAAGATTTTTCTCTTGGACATCAATGCCTATGTTGTTTCCTAAAACCTTTCTAATTTTCATTGCTGCTTGCTAAGAGCTGAGCTATTAAATATGGTAAAGATGCAAATTAATAAGTGAAGTATGTGGAGTGGCTACTTCTAGCAATTTAATACCTTGCAGTGGTATAACTTAAGTATGAGCTGGCTTCCTGCCTAAGTGCTTAATAACTTTAAGATTCAATCTTAACGCTTTTCAAGATCCTTAAATTTCCATGTAGTACAGAGATACAGTAACTGTTGTTCTCCATTATAATTTCTGACCAAAATCGGGTTAAAATTCACTTTATTCGTTGACTTGCTGAAGTCTGCTAGCAGTGAAAGCTAATGGAGTACAAAGTATTTGCAAGACTCCTTTGAATCCCATTAATAGCCTTGATATAGACTGTGTTCAAACATGCATTTAATGTAGCTGATTGCTGGACATAAGGGAATGAATTTCCTTTTATAGCTAAGAGTGTAATTTCTTTCTCTCACCATTTTTCCTTCTCCCTGTAGGTCTATTGTTATCACACTTAAGTCCTGTAAAAACTTTTTCAGTTTTTAATTTTTAATAATAATAATAATAATACTGATGATAATACTGATTTTTAAAAATCGGTATGTTTTGTTTTAACTTGAGAGATGCTGGATTTTCAATGGATAATATCCTCACCTTACAGTTTCCAGGAAGCTCGGGAAGAGCTGGCCGAATTTCAGGAGGGAAGCAGAGAATTAGAAGCTGAGTTGGAGGCACAGCTAGTGCAAGCTGAACAAAGGAATAGAGATTTGCAAGCAGATAACCAAAGATTGAAATATGAAGTGGAAACATTAAAGGTAGGTCTTGTCTGTGATGGCATTGTATTATGTTTTGGATCTCATTTTAGATTGTCTGGTTGGTACCAGTGTTAACTGTGTATCCAAACAGAGTAAAGCAGTCATCTGTTTAGGATCCAGTCCTGAGGATGGCATGTACTCCAAATAAGGCCAGTAACTTACCAGGAAAGATTCTGGAAGAATTTTTCATGATCATGTCATTAAACTCTTGTCAGTGAGTTTGCTCATTTGTTTGAATTCTCTAGGCTTTGCCAAGTATTTATTTTATTACTCACACAGGCAACATTAACATAGCAACAGGGCAGACAACACAAGTATGTTTTGTCAGACCACTGAATTGTCATCTTTCTTTGCAAACTGCTTTTTTGCCAGATTGTCTCCTTGGTTCTGTGAAAGAACCTGAAAGAAAGCTGAAGACAGGTGATTTGTTCACGTCCTTCAGAGTTTCTCATAATCCATTCATAACCGCACTATATGTGGACATGGGAGTGGTGTAGCTATGCAGATGTGCAAAAGATGACTTTTAATGCCACTGGGTTAGCAAGTTCTTATCTGCTCTGGGATCTTGGAAAAGTATCATTTCTTGTAGCCCTGGGATACTGTAGTGAAGAGAAGGGTTGGAAACCTGCACAGTGGAAATAAGTTTTATGGGATTACTTGTTCTCTTATCCAGTCCTAGTTATATCTCTAAGGTCAGTATGTATTTTGTAAGATAAGTAGGTTTTTTTTTCTGTTAGCCCCTATCTGTACCTTCAGGGCTGTTGATAGCATGTTTAGGAGTGAATTCTACAATCTTTGGAAAATGAGCTTGTGGAGCTTCTCTTTGTAGTCAGGAGGTTTTATAACAAATTCCAGCAGCTCCCATTTTTTGCTAATGGAGATGTCAGGCAAGTTCTCGTTACAGCGTGGCTGTTCTCTAGAGAGAGGCACTGAGGGGTAGGCAGTGCAGTTAGATTTCTCTTTGACATCCTAGATGTTTGAGGCTTCAGAGCAGCTGTCAGGGCAGACTGTTTGGAACAGATGCGGGCATGCATCTCTGAACAGCCAGCTGTGTTGTGATGAGATCTCTGTGCACAATGCTGTGTTTGTAATTGTAGATTGTGTCCAGTTCTGATGTTCAGAGCATGTTCTTACTAAATCTCCAGTTTCTGCTGTGTGTTACCAGCAATTCCAAGTCAGCAGACTGCAGCTGGTGTGTTACTTTGTTTGCCCTGTTTTACTCCTCATGACTTGGAGAATGTGTGTTACTGATGTTTATCTCACTAGTTCTCTTTCTTTCAGGAGAAACTGGAGCACCAGTATGCACAGAGTTACAAGCAAGTGTCATTGTTAGAGGATGACCTGAGCCAGACGCGGGCCATTAAAGATCAGCTGCATAAGTATGTGAGGGAGTTGGAACAGGCCAACGATGACTTGGAACGTGCAAAGAGGTGAAGACCACAAGCCCCTTATTTCCCTAAGATTTTCACTGGGTCTTTTCTTTGTTACTTAGATTCATCATTTTATTATTCTTTTAAAGGAAAAAAAAGTGCACTTAAAACCCAAGACACATGATTCTGTTGTACAGTGCAGTTTACCGTTAGAATTGACATTCATCAACAGGTAGCATTACATTACAGCAGGGAAGGCAAAGGGTACCTAAAGTGCTTCATATTTCTGTGAGAAACGAGCAGTAAAATTGGGCTTAGAGCAAGCCAGGCCAGTGCACTGTTTTTGATACTGCCAGCTAGGTCACTCTTATAATGTGTTTGTGATCCCTGTAGCTCAAAGCCTCTTTGAAGTAAGAAGCTAATGTTTTACTTAGCCCCTTTTAAATAAAACAGGCCAAAGGAGTCTCCTCTTCTCTTGCATAACGCCTTAATGACTGTAGGGAACAAATGTGTCCCGGCTAAGTGCATAAATTGAACAGGCTGCTGTTAGAAACACCTTGTTTTGGAGCAGATCATGTTTCCATTTTGCCGAATAGGAATTTTGCCATTGATTCAGTGGGAGCAGGAATGAACCTCTGGCTATGTGGAAAAGAGATCTAAGAGCTGAGGTCCAGCTTCCACAAGGCTCTTAACCACATGACTAGCTTTTGACACATATGAGTTGCCTCACTTAGATCAGGGAACAAATCGGGCGTTAGGTAATATCCCAGTGCCGTGCTTTCTAGATCTCTGAACAGGCAACAGCCTAGGAACTCTGGAGAGTGCAGCACCTCCTGAGCTGATACACTGGTAGTAAGCATGGCTTTGGAGAATAGCATGGGAAAAATGGAGCTAGGGGTGCTTGACTGGCTCTTTACCAGCTCTTTGGTACATCTTTGAGAGCCAGATGCTATCATGTTCTTCTCATCCCACTCTTTTGGTTCACTGGAGTTTATTAGCCCTTTCTAAGAAGCATTTCCATAGCTTTCAAATGACTAACTTGAATGTAGACCCTGCTAACATTTTTCCTCTATTATGTTTTTGAATACGCTTTTATGTTAGTGAAGCTGAAGAACCTAATATTCTGGATTTTGTTTCTAGGGCAACAATAGTTTCATTGGAAGACTTTGAACAAAGGCTAAACCAGGCTATTGAGAGAAATGCGTTTTTAGAAAGTGAACTGGATGACAAGGAGTCGTTACTAGTTTCTGTACAGAGATTAAAGGATGAAGCGAGAGGTAAAGCTTGCTTGATTAATTCTATGTCTTAGTACACTGTTGGCTTGTTAACACAGACGTGCAGCAACCGAAGCTCATGTTTATACAAAGCCTCGCATAATGGGGCTTAAACTGGATATGTAATCTAAGTGTTGCATACTACTTACAAACAGTATGTTCTGTATTCTTTGTATGTCTAATGTAGTTAAGGGAAAAAATTCCCTTGTGTGGGGAAAAAATAATACCGGATTCACTCTGGATTTTTAGCCAAGGTGAGTACAAAAGAATTGCATTCCACAACTGTAACAAAGTAGAGGACTGTGCCCCAAAGGTTCCTATTCCTTGGGTTTGTGTTGTGTGGGAAGAGAAGATAAACAACAGGGAAAGAAATAAAAGCTTAAATAGCCTTCTTTAAAATAAATAAATAAAGCCCCTGTTTTCTCTTCCTTCCAAACCTCTTGGAAATTGCCTGGTTTATTGAAGATATTTCAGTAAAGACTGTGGCTGGACCTGTGAGATCAGGTTCACGATAGTGTGTTCTCGGATATCATCAAGCGTTGGGAATTCCCCAATGGATATCATGTTGATGATGACAAAAAAGCATTTTTAATTTTTTGCTTGCTTATTTGTTTTTTTGTTTTGGTTGAAGCTCATTTCTAGAACAGTGGGGATGCTATGTTCATAAACCTGTGCCTGCTGTCAGTATAGCTTGGAGATTAGTGGTTTTCAACTTTATTTTTCTTTTGTTTCTTTTATCTCTTCAGATGAGGCATATATCTGAGCTTAAGACAATATGTTTGACAGCAAGCTGGGGTGGTTTTGTTTTTTGTTGTTCTTTTTTGTGAAATGTGTGTGTGCCCACAAATCAAAAGCTACTGTTGTAAATACAGTTGTTTCTGATAATAAATGGGAAAAGGGGAGACTATTTTCTGAAGGAATATGTGTATTGTTATTTGGGATTAGGACAATAGTACTAAAAAAAAAAAACAGGGAAACCTAGGGGACTGTTTTCTAGAACATTGAAATAATCAGCAAACAGGTCATCCTGTTTCTTGGATGAATCATTTGGAAACTTTTAGCATTTATTAGGATAGCGAAGCTACATGTTATTCCCTGTGATGCCATGCAGGAACATTAGCCATTAAAAACTCATACAGTGTCAAACTCGAATATAAAATTTCCAGTTAACAGTTGCAACTTCTCTTCTAGGAGTCCAAGCACACTTTCATTTCAACTCTGCTGTTTTTCTTAAAATGAGTTCTAAAAATTCACAACAATTTAAAAGCTGTAGCATAAAAACTGATTTTGTATTTGCACATCTTGCCAGATTGAGGCAAGGAATAAGAGATCTGGGAGAGTCAGTCGCTCTACCCACAACAGAACAATAGCAGTACACCACTTGTAACATATTATTTGTTTGCATCTGGCCCCATATAGGGACTTTATAGATTCATTATCTAATTGTGGTGGATGGTCTTTGTAGAGAATGTGTGTGGAAATGGGAGGGCACAAGGTAGGGATAACAGAGTTGGTCAGGAGAAGAGGTGAGGTTTAAAACCTAGGCTTCCTAATGTCCAGCCTTTCCTCTGCCTTTTGGACCACCTAGTCTTTTCATTCTCCTCTTTAGCTTGTTGGAGAATAGAGGAACTCTGAGAACAATCCTTTCACTATCTTTTCCTTGTCCTGTGGATTTTTTCCTATAGTCCTGTGGATTATTAACTGAAAGGGTAACGTGGGGAATTGGAAGCACAATATGTCATTCCTCCTTTTTCCCAACCTCTTTCAGCAGGAGCTGAACACAGTTCAGCAGGCATTTGTGACATCCCAGGAGATTCTTGTAATGCATTTTCCATGGGATTCAAACTACAGGTGGAGGAAAAATGCTGAGGCCAAGTCACTTACGCATTTGGGGGGCCACACAGCTCTCTGGTCCTGGGAGAGCTATGTCTGCTACCTTTACTCCCAACTGTAATGGAAAATGTTGATAGTAAGTTGTGACTGCTTTGAGATGGGGGGTCCTCACTAATGGAGGAAGTAGTTCTGTTTATTGAGTGGAATGAATGTTATTGCAGAATACTGTGCATGTTTCCCACCCTTCCTCCTGCCCAGTGAACAGAGAGAGTGTGCTTGTTAGAGAAATCAGTCATTAATATAATATATTTTTTTCTTTCAACCCTCAGACTTACGGCAAGAGCTAGCAGTACGGGAAAGGCAACAGGAAGTCACTCGAAAGTCAGCGCCTAGCTCTCCAACTCTAGACTGTGAAAAGATGGATTCGGCTGTCCAGGCGTCTCTCTCCTTGCCAGCTACACCCGTTGGAAAAGGATCAGAAAATAGTTTTCCTTCCCCAAAAGGTATACTTCACAGAAACTTGGCCTAGTTGTTTGGGAGTATGTTCAGCTTAACAATATCGAACCAGGTTCTTGTTAGCAAATCTTGGGTAAACTTGGGTGCCTGTAGACCCCACGTGCATTGCATAAGGTATGTTTAAATCCTGGGCCAGCATCTTGGTTTTTGGTGAGCAAATACAACAGAAAACGAGGATGATGTTTGATGTGAGGCTTAGCTATTGCTAGGCCTCACACCGGACTTTTTTTGTGTGTCTGCTCTCCCTGCAGTAAAGTACTGAAGACATTTGGGATTGCAGAATTGTACTGACTGGATGTTTCTGCTTAAATGTACAGTAGCAGTGGAGGGTAAATGGTGGGTAGCAACTCTGGCAGTCTAGATTATGTCTTTGTTACCACGTATGCTGTTCAGGGGTACTTTTGTTTGTTTTTCTGGGAGGCAACAGTCCATTAGTTCTCTCCTCATCCCCATCTGGAAGGCTCTGGACAATCACAAGGATTAATATATTATTTTTTTAAATTAGAAAGAGTGGATTCTAGAGCAAGCCGTGGCTGGATTAGATGGATTGCATGCAGTAGCCTTGCAGATGAGCACATAAACTCTGTGTGTAGGTCTAATGGGAAGGAGGGCAGTGGGCAGGAATTAAGCTTTTTCTTTTTTCTGTGACTGCTGTTCATGTAGTCTGTGTGTTATTGTGGGGTAATTGTATGAATAATCTGCGGTAGGATTGTATATTTATCCTTCTATAGAGAAGCTGAGCCTTATTTATTTATTACTATGGAGTTGTGGTGCTTATAATATCTGTTTATTTGCAGCTATACCAAATGGGTTTGGTACCAGCCCTCTTACTCCTTCAGCTAGAATATCTGCACTCAACATTGTGGGAGATCTCTTACGGAAAGTAGGGGTGAGTGCCTTGTACTGAAGAATCACTAGTTCTGTTCTTGTGTTGCTGAGCTTCCCTCCTTGTATGTGAATAAAAAGAGGACTTGGCCCATGCTCAGTATGTGCTGTAGTTTCCAAGATGTTTCTTCCAAATGATGCATGCTTCATATATGACAATGCTTTATTATTATTATTATTATTATTAAATTTACCTTGATTTGTAAACCATGTTACTAAGATTCTGATGCCACCTTTGGGTGATGAAATTCACATATGGAGCAAAAAACTCTTCAGGAGTTTTGCTATATTAGGCTAGGCACCATCAGCCACTTGCCCATACTTAAAATGGGGCTTGCAGCTTTCTCTCCGAGACCAAGACTCAGAACTGAATCTCAGACTTTGGGTGTCCGCTGCACAATCGAGCTCTCTCTCACGGGAAGTGAGATGAGATCAGTCAGTCAGTGCTGTCTCTTCTTGTGCCTGACATGATCTGCAACATTTGTTTAAAATGAATAAATGTAGAGTCCTTTGATAAGAAAGTGAAAAAATAAATCAGGAGAAAGCCAAATGTTCCCTTCTGTAGTTGATGGGGAAGTGAAATTTGTGAGCCTTTAAAGGGATTACAACTATAAGCAGGGAAGAAGTGATTTAAACATCTGTTACAGCGTTGCTTAGGATGCCAGGCTTTCCAGTTGAATGGAGACATGACTTTTTGCTTTCAGTCATGAGAAGCTTGTTCATGTGCCTCAATGCATAGTGTTAGTGTTTTGAGAGGAAGCATGGATAGCCTTTGTGTCTAGCCTCTGGTGCTGACTTTCATCCATATCTTGTGGTTTACACTAAGAACAGCAATAACTGCAGCCAAGGCAGTTTTTCTGGCAAAGTTTGAAATTAAAAATTACATCGTTGCTCGTGTTTGGAGCTGTCAAGCGCATAACTGATTTGAAAGGGCAGCAGGAGGACTCGGGGTTACAGAGTGGCATGTTTAAAATGGGATCATTGTGAGTAAGAGTCTGTAGGGGATTTAGAGAGCTTAATCACAATCCCATGTGATTACTCTGCAAGGACAGGAAATGCCAAATAAGCATGCTTGCTTCCCAGCCTGCTCCTAGACTCACGGTCTGCTGGTGATACAAAGTCACAATTTACTGGTTTGTTAGTAATAATTGTAGGATGTTCAGCCACTAATTGTAGGTTTGGCTACCTGGAGGATGCCTCAGCCTATGCCCTAGATTCCCTTTCTCTCCAAGAAGTCCCCCTCGCCTTTCTTACTTACATCTGAGACAGGGAGTCACTTGGCAGAGATCACACTTGCTATTTCCAGCTGAAAGATGCTTTGAGAACAACAAACAAAAACAAAAATATATATAGTCACTAAGGAAGCTTAAATGGGCTGCTAGAACAAGGTTTTGTAGAGTTGGCTTATTTCTGATTGCATGTCAGTACCTTTTAATAGAGGTTTTCCTGCGTGGAAGAATACTGAATCCCATGTGCTATTAAGGACATGAGCTTTTTATCTTCTGTACGTGTGTCTGCAAGTGTGTGAATGCCCATGCACACATCTTAGATGTTACAAATAGCTGCAAGGATTTTCTGCTGGAGTAGACAGGTATTCATCAAGTTCAGTCTCCGTTTATGTGCTAGGTGGCAGAAAGGGCAGGTGATGTAATAAACTGAAGGGGAAAATGAGGAGTGTGGTGCTGTGTGGAAAGCATCTCCGTCTTGCCAGCAGTTTGTAGAAAGACTTTTGCCTTGTGTAGGGAGAAAAGATCTCACCAGGCTTTTTTGAAAGTAGTAGAGATGAGGTGTGGTTCTGTGCAGACCCTGGATGGGCTTAGATGCTGTCTCTTTTTCTTCTTCTGATGCTGTACCTCTTCTGAACTGTGTCAGGAGGGCTTGTGAAACTGGCCATGTCTTGCAGACTAAAATTAAGAAAGAAGTGGCAGAAGATGTTGTCCTGGGGAAGAGTCCAAGTTTCCACTTACAGGGTCCTTCTAGAAACTTAAGGATTCTTCTTTTGGCTTTCTCTAAATCATCTGATTAGCGTATGCCAGCCTTACTCCAGCTTCTGAAGCAAGAGGTTTCCCCCCGCCACACACTTCCCTACAACAGGAATGCTTTACCTGCTCTGGCAGAAGGCAATTGGCAATCCTATGCTCTCCAGTCCTGACTCATCACCCAGTAAATAGGTCTGGACCTGCCTCTACCCCTTTTTGTTTGGGAGAACTTCAGACAACAGAGTGAAGTCTTGCCAGTTTCACCATTGAGTACCATCCATGAGGAAAGCTTGCAAGAGACTCTTTAGCTGCCATGTCTGAAAACTGAGCTATTGCAGATGCAGGAGTGCTGAAATATGGTGCCTGCAGCCTTGGGAAGATAACACGTTTGTCTGAGTCTGATCCTCAAATGGCTGGACTTCAGTAGCTTCTGCTAAGATTTGGCTTCCTTATTTTAGATGCTTAGATGAGAACTGATACGTTCTAAAATCCTAGCCCTAACGGAAGTGAATTGTGCCTGGCAGCCTGCATCAGCATCTAATTATATGGCTTTACTTTGTAGCTGGATGACACAGAAAACTTTGTTCCCATTTAGTTCAGATTTCGCTAAACTTTATCAGTCTGGGGGTCCTGATCCTGGTGATCTTTGGTCAGGCCTGAACTTGAGCAAAAAGACTCTTCTAATAATGTTATGTTTTAATTTGATATATCTATATATGTATTTTTTTTTCCTTTCACAGGCCTTAGAATCCAAATTAGCTGCTTGCAGAAATTTTGCAAAGGACCAGGCATCACGGAAATCCTACATTTCAGGGAATGTTAACAGCAGCATGATGAACAGCAATGGCACAAAGTACCCTCATTCAGGGCATACATCTTTCTTTGACAAAGGGTAAGTTGGCATGTATTTTTAGTGTAAAGGGGGAGTGTGTTTTGGGATGCTACCTGAAGGAGAAGCATTTCTTGTCTTGTTTTTAGCCTACCACAGCTTTCATCCAATCAGACTAATAATTTGGAAAGCCAAAGTCCCAAGGGGGTGAGGAAGCAAGATTGTGGTGCTGAATTCTACAAAGTAAAGAGAAAAGAAAGCTTATGACTCTTAGCTGGTAGGATGTCCATGCCTTTGCTATACCTCTGCTGCCTAATCGCTTGGGCTCTGCACCTCAAGTAATACCAAAACCCAGACAGCAAACCTGCTTATGAGATGAATGTGACCTTCAATAGGATCTCAAGTAAATAGTGGTGGAGTTGCCATAGTTACTGGTATGCTCGTGTGTAGGCAAGTACATTAACCGCAAATCTGGAGATTCCCTCAGTAAGAACAGCTTAGTGTAGGCAGCAAATGCTCACTTGGAGGGTGGTGTCCGTTTGCTTTACTTCCTCCTCCGTTAGGGGAGAAGAAAGTGGTATTAACTGCTAGTTCTAGCTGATCTAGGGGGTAGCTATCCTCATCAGCTGAGCTGTGCATCAGCCCTGAAACCAGAAACTCCTTCCACAGGGTAAAAAGCGACATGCGTTTCTCACATGGCTTGCCCGTACTCAGAGCTTCCCCTCTGATACTGAGATGCAAGCAGTTGCAGTTCAGCAGGAGGGTTTTCCCACAGTCCTTCCTAGTGCAGGACCCTGTGGTTGTATGAAAGGCTGGAGGAAGCAGCCTTGAGGAGCGGAGAGAAAAGCACACACACAGTGTTAATACAGTGGTATTAAGATCAGTGCTTGATGTCGCTGAGCAAAGCATGCATCATACTCCCTGCACTGTGATAATCTTCCATGTTAAACTTCAAGCCAGTGCAATTTAATGTTAATGTTCAGCACATCCTGAATACAAAATTTATTTTAGGGTAATTGTACTCTTTAGGATGGTAAGAGTTCATTTAGTAAACAGACATGCTGGGCTTGCTGGAGTCATTCTTCTGTGAATGCTGAATCATTTTGCTATGTGGGTAGCAGGACAGGTCACATCTTAGAAAGTGGCATTCAGAGTTTTTAGAGTTTTAGAACAGTGCTCTTTGTTTTCCGGAGGGGAAGAGTTTGAGGAGTTAGCACAATCAGTGTCATGTGCAAATCGGACAGCCCTTTGGTTTGTCTGTGCACTTTGAGGCTGTTTGGGGCCACGCACCACCACAGCAATGCTCACTTGTGCAGTACATGGGCAAAATTTCAGCTGCAAGCTGCTAGGGTAGTTGCTAGGGAGTGATTATAGCTGTTCTTAGGATGCAGCGTTGCTATATTGAGTTGTGGTGTGACAAATAAGCTGATTGCTGTGTGGGGTGGTGGGGGGGGGGTCACTTTTAATTATCCAGATTGTCATCACACTGATCTGGGCTGGCTGCCTGGAATTAGGAGCAGGTTGTAGCTGAGGAAGGCTTAAAAACCCAGCCTACTGATACCTAACTTTTAGAGCAGGCTCGGAGAATATTAGCAGGCTAGAAAAGTGAGTGGAGATGACTGATGCACTTGCCCGCAAGATGTTAGGGGTCTCTGTACGGCCCTGCTGTCCTGTCCCTCTCCTTTGCACCCATGTATCCTGCTAACCTTGGGGTCGGTGGCCCACGTCTGCTCCCACAGTGCGTTCCTGCCTCTTTCAAGGTCTGTGCACGCTGTGGGGTGAGTGCAGTGTCTGTGCTGCATACGTGTCTCCACGGTTGCTATGTAAAAACCTGTATAATTCTGTCTGCACATGAAAGCTGATAAGAGCTGTTACATAAATGAGGTCAGCCCCGTTGTGCCTACACAGTGCGGCAGCAGACGAGCTTCTAGCCATGCTGGCACGCGTCACGGGCGAGCACCGGATCCAGAGCTCGCTGCGGTGGCTAGGCACAAGGGGCTGAGTTGAGGCATGCCCTTTCTTCTCCCTTCTTCTCCTCCTTTCTCTCCAGCCCCTGTACTCTTCTCCCTGCCCCCAATTGTCGCTGGAGCCTGAATCAGCCACGTGTGCTCGTAGACCCGATCCAATCTGCAGCTGCTGCCTTATGAACAGCCAGTTGTTGGGTGGTGGGATTGTGACAGAGGTAACTCAGCCGCATCATTACAGTTCCATTTATTTTCCTTCCTTTGCCATTTTGTTGGTTAAAATGTTTGACTAGTCTCCATCTCTCATCAAACACCTGCTCTTTGCTTGCTGAGAGGAGCTGAGCAGGCATCTAAAGAGCGTGATAGACTGGAGCTGGCATAGCTGGAGCAGTGGTAGGAGCAATTACCTGAGCAGCATTTAGGGGAGGTTTGGAGGACAGCTGGGCTTGTGCACTACCTTTGCTGGAGAATCAGAAGAGTCAAGGTGTTTTTTGTTTGTTTAGTTCTGCAAAGTCTGACATAAGATTAGTTTCCTGCAGACTTGTTCCTTTACAAGCACGACGTTTCTGTCCGGATGCCAGGGCCTATCAGAACAGCACCTGAGGATGCTCTGAGATAGATGCTCACTTCTTGCTGTTGTAATTATTCTTAAGTGGTTGTTACCTTTTATCCAGCTGGGGAACAAAATGGCCCTGACCTCAATGGGCTCTGCAGAGCCTTGGTGCCTGAATAGCTGGCCTGCGACAGTATGTGAGCCGAGATCTGGCATTTGTTCCTTGGGGCATTAACTCCTTTTTTTACTTCTCTCCTCCTCGCCTTCCTGCTTTCTTGAATGTCAAAGTCATTGCTGTAGTTGACGTTTACTCTTAGGTTATTTTTTGAATTTGTTTGGCTGTGTTTCAAAACATAAACTAGAGTTTAAATGCGAGAAGCGCCTTTGCTTGCTTGCTTCAGGCAATCCTGTCAAACATGTAGGTGCATACACGTGGTGGATGCCATTGTCCACAACCTTGGTTGTGATACATCAGACTAGAAAATCAGAGTGTTCTTGCCATTCTCTAGTTCACTTTAAGAAAATAAAATAAAAGTATCCTGGGGAAAGAGGGGATTCTGCTTCACTGTGGGTATCTCGGGTACAGGTGAGTAATTCCATGTCCTGCAATGTGCTTTGCAAAAACCCTGGGCTTTTATTTGGGTCATGCACTCTTAGCAGTGAAGTGTGGTGGGAGAGTTGGTTGTCGCTGAAATAGGACCCGTAGCCTGCCTGCGCACAGCAGAGTTTCAGTGTGCAGAGGTCTAAGGGGAAAGGACTGGTGAGATCTAACACCTTTGCTTTTCCCTGTTTCTTGCATACAGGCTTGTACCCAAAAATGTCTTTATTGTGTACATAAACTGTTTCAATTTTTCTCCACTAGGCGTGAAAAGGTCATATTTCCCACCTTGGTCATGGGTAAATGAATTCATTTGCAATGATAAGCTGCATGCGTTTTAACTCTGGTGCTTGGAGGTGCAGACTTGGTGGTTATGCTAACTGCATGAGGTAGTGCTCTTAGCATTACGAACTAACGGGCGACGATCAAAGCCTGAGGCTACAATCTCTCTCTTCCTCCTTACTTTAGATTAGCTTCTCTAGTCTTAAGACCAGTTGCAACCATAAGACTGAGTGCTGCTTGCTTTCTTGATCTAATACTACTGCAAATAGATTCATTTCTGACCAAATCAGGTGCAGCAGAGATACCGTATGAAGTACTGCTGCAGTTAATTTAATTGTAAAAGTTGATTTGCCTTTCAGTGGTGTTTTGCCTTCAATGGTCTCTTAAGTGCTTTGTTCCATACTGGCTCACTGGTGCTCTGTAGCCGTGGTTCTGATTGATGGGAAAGCAAACAAAGACACAGACGTAAAACGAGTCGGCTGAGGTTATAAGCAGGGGGAAAGGATAGATCAGCTGAAGCGTGGAGGCAGCAGTGTTTCTGCTCAGTATTGCTGTCCCTGCCTGACGTGGCCATGCCAGCTGGAAGGACCCAGTGGATACAGTTGTGCCAGCAAAGCTGTTCAGGTACCAGGACGCAGCTCCTTCTGTGGGAGGGGAAGTCCTACCACGCACAGTGCAGGCAAAGCCTGTAATACCTAAGGGTTGGGTTCATCTCACTTAGCTGCCTCTTGAGGGAATGTAGAGGGCTCCCATAATGTCAAAAGGTGCAGTTCCCTACCAGCTTAAAACTGACCCATGCCTGAACTGCCACGGCCTTCTCTCTGTCCTCTTCCTCACGTCTGTAGGCTGGGCATTCCTGTACGTCCTTGTGCTGTTACTGCTGCTTGGGAGACTAAGTGGCCTGCTTTAAGGCTCTGATCTGCCTGAAAACTCACTTTTCCTCTTGCTTTCTTGCTGAGCTAGTCTCCATGTATGCTTTGACCACATCTGTTTAGTCCTTAGACTGGCTTGTTCAGCTGCAGAAAGGGTCTTCTGCTGAGGTTTTGCTCAATATTTAGAATTCAGGAAGCCTCAGAGTTAAGATGTTAAATACAGAATGCTGCTTGAAATACAGATTAATGAATGAAAATATATCTTTAACAGGCCACAAGACTCAAATTTGAGCTGAAGTTTGGCAGAGAACTGGCAAAATACAAATGAGTCAGAGGGAGTTGTTAGAAGTGGGCATGAAATGCCTATCCCATAGGGTATAGGAATGGGCAGTAGGAAATGTCCATTGGAAACCTCTGTAGGGGACATTTCCAGCAGGTACTGATGGTTTTAGCTCAGTTGGAAGCACCAGAAAGAGTCAGTTTTCTCAGGACGCCCTGAGCAAGGGCACAGCAAGGGGCCTCTGTGGAGCGTGTCAGGTTGGGTCTGACTGATCCAGGAAAGAGCTAAAAGCAGGAAGCAAATGACCTTGCTTGGATTAATCATTGAGGGCAGATCTCCAGGCTGCCAGGCAACGTCAGCGGTCTGTGAGCAGTGGCCCTTCGTGTGTGCCAGACCAGTTAAAGGCTGGAGTGATGTGCGTGCTCATCGCAGACTGGCCTAGAGAGTGGGGACACTACTGCTCCCAGGGTGCAGTAGGAAAGTTTGACTTTAGAGACCAAACGCGGATTTATCTTTCTAGCTTTCTTCACAGAGGATAGGCAGGAAGAGTCCAGCATCCTTTATTTTTAAAATTGCTCTGCTTAATCTTTCTATTTTCCTTTAATTTTTAACCGAAATAATGCTAACTTTTTTTTTTTTTTGGTGCATTTTCATGTTAACAGCACAAAGCCATGGCTGGGTAAGATCGCAAAGAGCTCAGGCAAAATTCCAGCTTTCAGCATTACCCCCCCATTTGTTGTTACTATTTGAAGCCTTTTCCTGTGCCTCTCTTACTGAAGTGGCTTTCTGCAAATCAAAGCAGCAGCTTTATCTTTATTTCTGTACTGAGGACAAGTTTGGGCGAGTAGGGTGCTATGAACAACGCAGGTAACTGATTCTGGGAACTAATCCTGGGAAAAGCTACCACAGTAAGTGCTCCGTGTTGTCTTAACGCTGTTTTTTAAATAGCAAATGATGGGGAAACCTCAAAAGTCTTCTAAACAGGACTTGAGTCTTTTCTGTGTTGAGCAGAAAGCCTGGTTGGTTGTGTGTCCCTTGTGCATCTCGGTGCTGTGAGCACTCCCCACCTTGCACAGTGTTGGTGCCTCTTCACGTGACCGATGTCTTCAGTGTGTGTCGCTTCTCCTGGTTGTTTTGCCAGTGAATCGGTGCTACACTTGTTAACCAGCTCTGCCTAAGACAGGAGCTTTTCTTTAAAGATATGTCTGTGCCTGGGTTCCTCCAGAGCAATCAGTGGACTCGGTCTGCAAAGCGGAACCGTGGGCTGAGACCAGTCACAGAGAACATCGGAAGGTGAAGTAATGGGCTCCCTGGCTCCACATGTAGGTGAAGAGCATGGAAGGGCCACTGCAGAGATACCAGTAAATGTACTTAACAGTCTGTGTGGGCTCAGCATTTGCATGGTGCCTCCAGGGACACCGCGGCCAGCATGCCGGCAAGCCTGCAGGCGGGCTGCTGCTGCGGTGCTGGAGGGGATCTGTCGGCGGGATGCTTGCCTGAGGCCCAGGAAGGCTGTATGCGAAGGCAGGTGTGTTCCTGCTCCTCACCGCACGTGTAGCCGCTGGCGTGCAGTGTTACAAGCAGCGCCTTGGGCAGCCTGAGGTGCCTGGAGAGGTTTTGACAGGGCTGGGGCAGAGACATGCTGCCCCTTCGCTAGGGAGGCTGGCAAGGGGGAGATGCCGTGTAGTTCCTGGCTTTAGTGTTCATCCCCTTGATGCCCCTGGCTCTGAGATGGGGCTTGTTCTCCCTGCTTGTCTCTGGCTTCGTTGCTCACATTGGATTACTTGTGACCTGCTGCTGAGCCCTGTCACGTCAGTGTATCATTGGTGTGGAGTTGCCTGACTGTTTCATGGCTTCTGGCCTTGTTCCTACACCTCTGGGAGATTGAAAAGATCACCCAAGACTCGAGCACCCGAGCTGTTAAATGCAACTCAGAGTAAGAAAGAGCTAAGGAGTGTTGGATTTGCACCACTTTCCTTAGAGGCAAAAACTGCCAGTAGAGACAGGTTCACTTGTTAGGATGGGGATGGCTGCAGAGACGAATTCTCCCTGTAGCAGGCACTTGGGTGCTAGCAATCCCATTCAGAAGCGATCAGTGCCCCACAAGTAGCGATACTGGAGCAGTTTGTGCTGCTTGAGTTGGGCCACTTCACCTGCCTGTCTGCAGGGCGTGGGGGAGGCAGGGAGCTGCAGCTACTCCCTCGTGGTCCTGGGGGTGCAGAGTGACTCCAGGGCACCCTGGCACAGCGAGGGAAGTGATCCTTGCCACCCGGTTCTTCGGATGCAGGTTGCTGTAATCAGTAGAGTAGCCTGTGCTTCACTGGAATCACAGCTCGGGGATGGTGTGTCCACGCGTGGCGCAGTGGAGGGGGTGCTGCTGACTTCTTCCCGATTCTGCTGCGAGACCTGGACCAAGGCGAGAGGAAGGGGTCCGCTAGCCCACATGCCTTGGATGAGAGCTGCTCCTGGTGCACTGTCACATGCTAATGCTGCACAGTGCATTTTAATTTAAAGAAGTCACATCAGAAAGGCAGGAATGCTGCAGTATTGCAGTGTCTGGTGGCAGGGAATGCAGGTGGCTTTGTGCAGAGGGGAGTAATGTGCCAGGCTGCAGTGAGCCCCTTGGGGACGTAGTCCCTTCTGCATGTCTGCCCTGCCTGGCTCTGTGTAATGCTGCCGCTGATCGGTGGGTTGCAAAGGCTCGTTTGTCATTTCAGTTCATGCACAAGACATGGCTGCGTACGGGGTAATGGCACTTGCTCTGGATTTGAAGGGGGTCAGTTAATCTCCCCAGCCTGCAGTTCCTGTGCTGATCTTGGCTCTGGCTGAGGGAATCCCAGTTCCTGGGAAGCAGTAAAGCCAGGAGATCCTCAGCTGGAGATGTGTGTTAGTTCAGCTGAACTCGGGAGCAGCAAATCTGACAGGCCTGTTGAGAGGCCTCGTTGTGCAGGCAGAGGCTGGGCGCCATCCCATGGTGACAGTGGCTGTAGGTCACGAGGAGTGGCTCTTCATTGGGGGCATCTCTAGAGCATGGCTCTGTTGCATGCTACTCGTCAAACGTGAACAGGGCATCTCTCTGGGACTTGCAGTCTACTAATGTTGAACATCCGTTTTCTGACTCTTTTAACAGACAGCAAACTACCAAATTTTAATCCTATTTTAGTCTTTTTTACTATCCTACTTGGCAGAGTTGCTTTCTAGCTGATGACCAATTTGCAGAGTCATGTCAGGATCAGGCTGGCTTCACACCCCTGCAAATTAGAATAGCGAAGTACATCTTTCCCTAACTGCTCCTCAGATACTGCAGCCTGCTTCCTGCAGCCATGAAGGTACTTGCATTTTTAAATATATCAAAGGAACATGCAAAGGTGAAATTAAAAGCTTTATTCTTGCTGGAATTCTTGGATTCTTGATGCTCTAACTGTGGTCCTGGGATGTGCAGCAGGCTGTGCTGATACGGAAGTGTAGATCTTTAAACAGCAGGATGTTTAAACAGCACACCTCCGTAAGACAGTGAGCTGAGTGTTACCATGGGAATTTGTCCTTGCCAGTGAGAGTTCATGTTACAGCTCTCATCTGCTCTTCTGGAAGGTTTTTGTAATGGCCCGGTGCAACAGCAGCGTTGTTCTGGGGTTTGTTGGCAGGGTTTACACTTAACTGACCCAGCAGGTAGAGGGTCACCGCTGCAAAAGCAGTGAACGTGAGATGAGCGTGAGCTGTGCGCCGCGCAAAGGGCAGCGCAGAAACCGATTGGTCTCAGTCCTTGGGATGCTGCTGTGAGCCCGTCCGCAGAGCCCCGGGCGCTGAGCACGTGTGAGCTCCTGGCACAGTCCCTTTGGCAGTGACAGCAACAGCGGGTCATGCTTCTCCAGACCCTTTCCTCAGGTACAGCCTGAGCAGCCAACTCCCTGGTTGGCAGTTTTGGACTCGTTCTTGGTTTGTAAACACTTCCAACTTCTACAAGAAGTGCCAGAGCCTTCCTTGTCAGCTCTCACTGAGGGCCAGAGACCACAGGCCACTGATCTAAGCATCAAAGATGCCCTTTAAAAAAGCTTCCCTTTCCTGAATGTAGCTCTGCCAGGAGAGATGTGAACAGCATCCTCTGGGATGCTGGTGGTTTGGAGAAAGCTGATGAAGTGTTGCAGAGATGCTTCTTGTGACTAGTTGCGCAGCGAGACAGGGGACCTGTCCTGCCTCGCGGGGATATGTGTGGTTTTTTGTTTATTTTGTTCCCCCTCACCCCCCCCATACGCACATACCTTCAGTAGTATAAATGTGATTGATAGATAACATTGGCAAGGTGCTAGTTCTGTGGCAGTAGTTGGGATGGACATGTCCTGTTACAGGGAAATACTTGCCCCTTGTTGCCAGGGCTGTGATGGTGATGACCGGATGGTGAGCCTGGACAGAAGCTGTACGTTGAGCCTAATTGCGGGAGATCTGACAAAGCCATAACAAAGCAGAGACCGAAAAGCTGTCAGACCCACGTACTCATCCGAGCCACCAGGAAGCCAGGTTCTCCATGCTGCCCCCTTCAGCAGCTCTGGGAAGGGCAGTAGCCTAGAAACTGATGGTTCTTGATTGTGTGAGGTTTGAGGTTTGAAGATTAGCTGGCAAGTGCGTATGGCGAGGCCTGGAGGGACCTGGAGCCCTCACTGCACCCCAGCCATGTGTAGAGTAGCATGGAGGCAAAACCTGCTGTGCTTTATTTAACATGCGCCTGCCTGCTCTAGCAGACCCCATTCTCCATTGCATAGTGCATTGTAGCTGTGTGTGTGTGTGTGTGTGTGTGTGTGTGTGTGTGTGTGTGTGTGGTGTACGTATTCCCATCCCCTTTACTGGGAGAAATCTGAGTAGAGCCACATGTGAACAGTCCAGGAGACTCTGGTAGAGCTGACTCCCAGAGGTCATGCAGATGACAGGTTGAAACAGCCACTTTCTGGCAAACAGTCAGCTTTTAAGAAGGAAGGGGAGCTAAATGTGGGGACAGAGCGCACAGGGCAGCTGTGCCTGGTGCCTTCAGCCACACAAACCTGTTTGCGTAGCCCCAGAGGGCTCAAAGCATGCACGAGAGCCCCTGGACCGCCTTGGCTGGTCATCTTGGCCAGCAAGTGCCTGTCTTGGCAAAGCTTCAGGCACTCAGCTGTAGAGGTGTGTATGTGTGCTGTCCCTGGCTGTTGGTGGATGGTGATTCTTGCAGCTGGAGATGGCAGCCCAGTTTTACATGAGCCCTGTTCCAGCACATGCTGAGCAGCTGCTGTACAGTCAGGTCTCCTCTGTCCCTGCTGAACTGCGCAGCAGTGTCTGGCTCCCACACGCATCTGAGGCTTGCTGCCTTTGAGCCCAGGCCGGGGACAGATGCTGTTAGGATGTGTGAAAAGGGAGGAATGTGCTGTCTTCCAGCTCCGGGTGGTGGGGAGAGATGAGCAATAGCAGCAGCAGCTCCGTTCTGGGGCTGCTCATCACGTACTGACTTGTCTCTTGTTCCTTCTCAGGGCAGTAAACGGCTTTGATCAAGGTCCCCCCGGCCTGGGATCCTCCAGACCATCGTCAGCACCTGGCATGCTCCCCCTGAGCGTATGAGCCACCACGAGGTTGTGTTTGGACTTGCAAATGCTTTTCTCAAACCACCAAGAGAAGAAGTGCTTCTGATTCCTCCCCATTCCTGCCCCAGCCGGAACACAGCCCGCGCTGTGGCACACAGCAGTCCCCTGGCCGGCCGCTGCTGGAGGAGGCCCTGCGCCCACAGCCCTTCATGCCATGTTAATACAACTTATTTTCTCCTATTGCCGTAGCAGATGTTCTCTGCCTTGGCCACACGCTGTGTGTTGCACAAGCTGAGACTTGTAGTGCTCTGTTCCACAGGATGCAGGAGTCTTGCTAGCCAACGCCTCGACCCATCACATCTCCTCTAATGTAGGTTTAGCATGATACAAATATTGGCTGGGTCCTCTAAAATGAGGCCTCCCCCCCACTCTCCCTGCCTACCTGCTCCAGCATCCTGGCCCTTAAGATGTGCAGCTGCTGCCTGCACAGTAAAGCTCAAACTTCTTGAAATTGATGCTCGGTAAGGCTCTGAGATGAGTTTGTTCAGACATTTGCGCCTGGGAATTAGGTCCAGGTACATGACTGAGTTACTGCAGCTTAATAACTTACTGCCTGGCAGGTGAGCGGCTGTAGCTGAGGGCACGTGTGCCCCAGGGACTGTGGCTGAGTGCAGCGGGCTGATCTGCCTCTCGCCTTGGCCAGTGTGTCAGACCTGCTCCTGCAGCCCCATCGCAGCTGGCAGAGGGGGAACGTGCACATCAGTGCTGGGCTCTTCTGGGGCTGGTGAAAAGCAGGGGCTCAGTGGTTACTGCCAGCACAGCCAGGGGAGTGGAAAGAGCCAGATGCTGGGTGGCAGCACAGCACAGTCGATGATCATGTGCTCAGCAGATGCAAGTTGCAACATAAAATGCCTTAGCTCAAACTAACAGCAGTGAGATTTGCTAAAGCATTTTCCCTGTGGCTGGGGAGGCCTGGCTGTGCATGCTAAGCCAGAGCAGCTGTTGGGCAGTAATGTATTTAGTGGCTGTAGCAAGCTCCTCTTTCCCATGTGTCTGTACCACACCTTTCCGGGGCCCAAATTTAACCTGCCTTTATCAGTAAAACTTTCATACATCTCCAAAGTAGAGACTCCTGGAGAGCTTTAGAAAGCTGCAAATCCAAGTGGCTACACTGCCAATAAAATATCCCCCCTCCCCCCCAAAAACTGTTTAGGCATCCAAACCATGTTCAGATCTATGTAATATATGACTGGATTTTACAGTGTCACCTATGGGCTTCTGTGACAGTTTTGGGCGACTGTGTACCTTGTGGGTCTTTCAAGCAATGTATTTGTGCGATTTCGCTGTCTTTATGTGCCTCAAAGTTGGTGGATTTTAAAATGAACCAGCAAACCCAGCTGTGGTTTGGTCTGTGGGTTTAAAAATCTTCCTTCCCAATCTATTCCATCAGTCCCATTCATTTGGCTCTGCAGCTCTAAGTTGGTTTATTTACAACTGGTGAGGAAAAAAACAACAAAAACACATCTGCCCCAGCAGAAGGGAGGTGGGGAGAGTCACCACTTACCATTAGGGTTTTGTATGTTCCTCTTTTCCTGTGCATCCTTTGCTGCATTTGACTGTTTACATTTGTTTTATTGTACATAGGTTTGTAAACATAATATCTTTGCCTAAGATCTTTGTACATAACTTGGGCTTTGTAGTTTATTTATTCAAAATCTATATGGCATGTTTCAATAGGACAGTGTACCATACCACAGTGGTGACACAGATCATGTGGTTTAAAAACCCAAGAGAGTAATCTTCCAAAAATAAAGTTCTTTTAATGTGGAATTAGTGGATTTTGCAGAAAAGGTGCTCGCGGCTGTGTTTTGTCATGTAGGTCCAGGAAGTCAGTGGCTGGGCATCTGAGGAAGCTGCTGCTCCTTTCTTTTGAGTGGTTCTAGTTCCCCAGGACTGAAACCATGGGGCCTGTGAACACCTTTCCTCCATTTTAGCCTTTATGGCTCATGTTGTGGGATCCTGGCTGCTGGGCTGAGCCCTGGGGTTTGTGACTGATTTGGCAAAGAGCTTGGGAAAATATTTGTGGGATGTTTTGCCTGCTGAGAGGAGCTTCTGCTGCAGAACAGCCCCCAGGATTGCTCAAAGTTGCACATTTGCCTCTGCATGTTGGACCCCCTTTCCCTCCCTCACTGTCGCCCTCTAGGGCCCGCACCTCACTCGCAGGAGCCAGTACAGGAGCATGAGGATTTGGTGGTTTGCATCTCAGCTAACAATGCCAACAAGGTAGGAGCAGTGCTGGGGCTCCCCCCACACCCAATTTACTCATCCAGGGAGCAACTTACCCTGCACAGCTGCCCCCAGCAGCACTCCCCCAGGCTGGTGGTGTCCAAGCCAGGCAGGAGCAGCAGGATTACACTCTCACTCCCAGCTTATGCAGAGCCCCACGTCCCACCTATCCCCTGGAAGGGGCCATGCCCTCCACCTGGGGCCAGCTCCATCTTTTGGGGTAACCATGCCCACCTCCAGCCTTCTGGGGAAGGCAGGCTGCAGCAGTGCTGGCTGCAGAGGGGCACTGGTGCCTGCACTTGATTTCCCAGTAGCTTCAAAGGAGCCTCTGACTTAACCTGATGCTCTCCGTAACCAGGGCTGTAGCTCTATTTGTTCACCTCTATCAGTTGCAAAGTAAAGTTTCTATTCCAGGTGTCTGCTGTATCTACTCAAAGAAAAAAGAAAAGGCAACAGCATGTTAGAGGCCAAATAAGAGGGCTGTACATGTACAACAGTACAGAATATCAGCATTTGGTTTCAGAGCTCCCTTCAACAGCAACATGTAGGTAGAGCATGAAGTTTAGCAAAAGGCCACTTACACTGAACGTAGGTCAAAAGAAAAGCAAAAAGCCCCAAACAAACAAAAAAAAACAACCAAAAGCAGTAAGAAGGGAAAAGGCAGCTTCCAGTCATACTCTTGTTTATTAAGTTCTATGCCAGCCTCAGGAGACAGCTCTTCCTGTAAGTAAACAGAGCAGGCGGCCGCATCTATAATGAATAAATTTATTGTCTTACAAAAATCATTGTCTAGAAATATGGGTATACAAGAAAACAAGATATTTGCAGTCAGATGCCTGGTGGTCAACAGCCAGTTTGATTAAAAATATCCAAACACACACAACAAAACCTTTGCGACAGATGTTAAAGCTTTTAACCAAAAAAGGAAATCCATGTTTTTGAGCATGTGGCAGAGGAAGTTTCCTAGTTAACACTGATTCATTGTCACTAATATCAATAATACCACTTGGACTAGAGAGGTACATGATATGAAGCACAGTCAAAATTAATACATTAAATCATTGTTATATAGGCAAATTATATATGTAACATTGTCTTAGTACTGTAGTGTCTAAGGCACTTTCTGTAATGTCAGTTTTTCAGCTATTTAAACAAAAAGAATGCTAACTACTTGCTGTAATACTGTTCAAAATAAAAAAAAACAAAACAAAACAGAAAAGGATTCACATCCACTGGCATGTTAACTCGTAGGCAGGCAACATCCATCTCTGAACCCCTGTAAACCACACAGACTCCAAACAAGCCACACACACTGTACAGTACAGATGGCCCTGCTGCTCTCAGCTTGCTGCTGGCCAGTGGACCAGCTCTGTTAGTAACACTAGGCTGGCTAAGGTATCATGTAAGCCTTATGTCACGGTGCAGCTACTCGGCTCCATGTCCTGAAGACTACTCAGCCATAAATTAATAAATTAATTTTGCCTGTGTTGTATGTTTATTTTCCACTGGTGTTCACATTATACTAGCCTTAATATATATACACAGATCTGTTGGGGGTGGTAATAAGCAGGTCTCTACAAATGCAAAAGTACTGTACAGATTAAGAACGGTGATGCTATTTCAGTTCGCCTGTACTGCATGAACACTAATGGATGAAGCAGGTGCTGAGAACACTTCAAAATGATATTGCAGGTTAAAAAGGGACACTACTCGTTCATCCCTACATTTTCCTCCTAACACTTCCCAAGGCCTTTTCACAGTTCACTTGCTGATTGTGTGCTGATCACAACAATTAGGAGAAAAGAAAGAAAGAGGTGCAGTTTGGTCTTCAATGATCCAATAGACTCAATACAGCCAAGGGCTGTCTGAGCACAGAAGAAATGGAAGGATGTTGTCTGTACAACAAAGCATGCATAGTCATGACAATGGGTCTGTCCCAACCACCTACCCTCTGGGAATGAAGTTTCTGTATTGATAAAAAAAAAAAAAGTTTTATCCTTCACATGATGCTTTATAAAATGGCTTTACAATGAGTGTCTGGAAAATAGATGCACTGAACAGAGACGATCCCATTTTGTTTACTATATATAAAAAAGCAGTTGTACCTATATCTGAAGCAGGGTACAGTATGTTGAGGCTGGAGAGCCTTAAGACATAGTTGACCTATGATAAGTAACCTTGTAGCATGCCGACTTTTCATAAGGCAGATTTAGGCCACAAGGCATTTGGTGGTCAGGTAAGTCCTCCTTGTTCTGCCGACTATCATGTAAAAGGTCTCTGCATGCAAATGGTGCGATGGGGCTCTACTCTGCAGGGGCTGGCTGCGCTTCGTTCACATCACTGCCTTTGCTCTCCGCGTCGTCGTCGGAGAGCTCTAGGGAGGCCCCTTCGATATGCAGCTGGCGTCTCCCAGATCGACTTGAAGAGAAGGTGATGGGCCCCCCCCTCCTGCAAACAACAAGCAGACAGCAATTGCTGAAGTGTTCTGTCTCGCTCACGACCTGACTCTCAGTGCTAGCAGTCGCCCCTGAACAACAGTCCTACTGAACAGCAAAGGGGATTCAGCAGCTCAGCTCCAGGCCATCCACAGGGCAAAGTCCACCACCTCTTTTGAGACCATCTCTTAAAAACCAAGGGGTCATGCTGTGCCCAAACATGTTCTAGCACTCTGGTACTTTTGCTGAATTCATACCATCACTCTAAGTTGGGAAGTCTCAGGTAACTCAAAATATCACCTCTTTCTGAGCAACAAGCACAGCCCAAGTACTTAGAGGGGGTTCTCTGAAAGACACTGACTGCTCATTTGTGAAGTGGTGCTCCACCCTCCTGCCATTCCTACAAGTCAGTTAGCTCAGCTGCTCTGCCCCTCGAGATGGTTTGTCCTGTAGTGGCCTCACTTCCTTCGACTCCCCTCTGTACTTGATACAAATCCTGATCTCCAAAAGAGCTGCTCTCAAAGTGCTGACACGCACTCCCAACAGAGTGGGCTATGAAAAAAAGGGATCAGTACTTGCCAATGAAAAAGCTAGACTGAGCTGCTATCTCCTCTATGCCGTCTCTACCTGTGACTGGCTTGGATGATCAACCTCAGGGAACCTGGGAGTTTAGGCTCCAAGAGTTGTCAGGAATTTCCTTGTCTGGCAGCTTGCTTATCATCATTAGGCTGATTCAACAGCTCTCAGCAGACTTCAGCTTGACCCACCCCCTGACATTAGGGGCTCTGCTTCTGCAGTCCCACAGCCAGATGCTCCCCAAAGATGCCAGCATTATGAAGACAGACTACAGAAACACAAGGGCCTAGATAAAACCCAGTCTGATTTCTGTTGGTCCCTCTTACCTTAGCCTGTTTTTCAGCGTGCTGACCTCCCGGCTCAGGCCCTCATTGGCCTCTGTGGCATCATCCAGCTCACGCTGAAGTTTACGTCGGGAAGCATTTGCACGTGTAGCTTCCTCCTCAGCCTCCTCCAGCTGGCGTTTGAGCTGCTTCATTCTGGCATTTGCTTTTTCCATCTAGAAGACAAAGTCAGATTGTCAGGATCAAACTCAGCAGCTGCAACCCTGTGGTTCTGGAGGTCAGAAGAGCTGGTGTACAAGTAGACAACAGTTGTGTGTAGAAACTGCCTGTCCAGACTCAATGGCTCCACCGAAAGTGAAGTTCCTCATGAGCTACTTGTGGATCAGAGCATTTAAGGCATTACGTTATAGAGGGGTGCATGCTACACAAAGCCTAACTGAGGCACTGTTTGTTCTGAAAGACCAGTTATCTTACCTGATTAAGGCCTTGAATACAAAGCTTTCTGGGCTTGAATAGGACAAAAGAGCTGCTGCATCTGTCCTAGCTGTCCAGTGCAAAACAACTCCTCCTTGTCACCACTGTCTGGTCCAAGCATTCACTCTAGACTCCAGGCTGGACTCCTGGAAATACTGCTGAGCTTCTGGGTCCAGGTGAGACCAGGGTACGTAACAGACCATCACACCAAAGCTAACATGGGGAGGTTTTGACTGCTGGGATCTAGCAAAAAACTACTCTAATGGTTTAGCCCTTTAAAATGCTCAGCAACTGCTGTCTGGGAACACTGGCAAGTTTGCAAGTCATTTACAGCTTCAGCTATTTCCTTTCCATGGTGGCAATGGGAAAAACTGTACCAGCTGCACAGCAGGAAGCTAGAAGGCTGGCAACCAAAATAGTGACTTGCAGCATTGAACCCTGGATATCAGGAAGGAGATTCTCTTAGATCTTTTAATTAAAAAAAAAAAAAAATCTTAACAGATCCTCTCTACTGGAAGTTGGGTTTAATCTGCCTTTTCTGAGATACAGGCCTCAAAAGCCAAGCCCCTCTGCCTACCTGCTCCTTGTACTGGTCTGCATGCCGACGCTCATCTTCCACCTGCATGAAGACTTCTTTCAGTTTCTTCTCTGTACGACGCACCAATTTGTTAGCAGCTGCTCTTTCCCTAGAATAACCAAAAGTCATAATTTGCTCCTGTAGTCAAAGGCTGGGAAAGCAAGATCTGTTATTTCAGAAAGGCTCCTGCTCCATTGCACAACTGATGCTTGAGTTTTCTTAACATGCCAGCCACCATCAACAACACTGCCTTAGTTTCAGTATGCTGGAGGTTAGTTGAGATGCAATTTTGACAGCATATAGCATTGGCACTGGAGGAATATCACAATGGTATTGAGGCTAAAAAGAAGGGGAGGGAAAGTGCTTCTTTACAGTGAGATTCCGCAATCCCCTCCCAGAGCCAAAAACGCTGAAGGAATGGAGATAGCAGCAAGACTGTCTACCCTAGAGATTTCTGGGAGGAACTAGTTTAAAAATAGAGCTGAGGACTAAGATAGGAAGGATGGACATGATGAAGCAGGTCTGCAGACATCTGCTTTCTCCACTAACTTGAGCCATCAAGCCTAAGCTCTTCATCTTGCTTCCTCTAACCAAAGAGACCAGTGTCTCAAGGGGAAGTTTTAAGCTGTCTCAAGAACTTCTGCAACACCCTGTGGGTCCTGGAACCACCACACACAGCATGCACCTGGTTAACTTCAGGACTTAATTAAGCAGTTTTAGTTACAGAACAAACTGATTCTGCAGTTAACTCCAATCACTTTAACAGTGTAGTCATAGTGTGTCCCTTCAGCACTAGGTTTCTAGACAACAAAACCTAATGTCTGTTTTGTAAGCTCACATCTGCCCTGTGAAAACTTAAGGCATTGAAGTTTCAGACATTTAATACTGACAGACAGAGCAAACACCAGCAAACAGATTGTCCTTACTTGGCTTCTTGCTCAAGCTGTTCTTCTAGCTGCACAATCTTGGCTTCTAGAGTAGAAATTGTGGCCTTGAACTTAGACTTCACAGATCCCTCCAATTCCTGCAGCTTGGCTTTCAGCTCTTTGTTCTGCCTTTCCAATTGCTGCCGTGCATTTTCACTCTTCTGGGCAGCACTCCGCTCACCAGCCAGCTCAGAATTAAGCGTATCAACCTTTCAGAGGAGGAGAATGGATTATTTGGTACTGTTCAAAGTCTCCACTTAACCACACACTGAAATACAAACTGCCACAGAAGCATTGCCAGGAACTGCTTTACCTGCAGCGTGGTCTTTCGGAACCGCTCATTGAGAAGCTCCATATTGCTCTGTTCTTCCTCAAGCTCTTCTTCCAACTGTGCAATACGAGCTTCCAGACGGCGCTTCTCATCCAGCAACGCTGACCTAGAAAGGCAGTATTTGGGACATGTTCTGACCTGGTACAAAGCAACTGGCCAGTTTGCTTTTGAAAACTTAGGCATTGCAAACTGTCAGGGGTTGCTGTGTTAGTAATTCCCTTCATGATGGCAAAGAACTTTTATCATAAAGGTAGATCAACAGAGCATTTATAAGACTGCTACTGAGAACTACAGGTACTGCTGCCTGAAATATTTCAGATGCACAGTTAATACATTTGATGACTCACTTTCCTGAAGCACTGTTTGCAATCTCATCAGCCAGCTCATCCCTTTCTTGCTCAGCATGGCGACGGGCTCTTTCAGATGCAGCAAACTCCTGCAAAGATTTAAGAACAGATTTGCTACAGCATTAGGGATCTCAAATATTGCCAACAATTTAGCCTTCAAGTACTTCCAGGAGATGCTATAAAATGTGATAACTCTTAAGTATTGTAAAGGATAAGCAAAAGCAACAGCTGCAGAACCTAGAAGGTAATGCCCAGCCACAACACCTTGAAACTTCTCCTTAACTCCTGTATGACTGCAATGGATTTCCTTTTCCCTGTCCCTGAATGGTAAACACTCAAAGTATTTAAGACAATCCCTCGTTCATCCTTTCTAGAATCTCTGCAGTATTATTTACACTACAGCACAAGTCTCCTCCTCAAAGAAAATTACAAAAAAAAAAATTTAAATATCAGTAACACACAAGCCCTAAACAGCAAGAAAAAAGTATACAGCCTGTCATATGCCCTACTAAGCATATTCATTCAACAAAATAGGCAGTGAATTAATCAAATTATTTAGGTTTTTACAATTCTGGAGTGCATAGTGTAAATGTAGAAAAAGTATACAAAATAATACAGTTTATAATGTGAGATTCAGTGCTATTTATACTATTGCACTATAGCTTTTATATGGTGTAAACACCCAGGCACTTGCTAAGAAGGACCTCTAAATACATTGCAATTACAAGGCTGAGAAGTTTGAGGACCACAAGAGTGACACATGAAGAAGCTCTAGTAGCTTGTAGGTTATCTGTAAAAGCTCAAGTTTAGAAAATGTAATGAAATCTCAGTGACTGCTTTAAACTTCGATGTGCAGTTAATGCAGCACAAAAGTAGTGTTGCCAAGTCTCTTGCACGTGGCAAATCTTCTGATATTTGACCTTGTGGCACACCAAGGAGATAACAATGGATAAGTAATACGTAGCAAGACTTAGAGCTCTTATATGAATTGCCAACAATGAGTGAACACAGGCCTGTAAGAGAAATGGATGAGGACCAAAGATGGCAAGGTGCGGAACCCCTGCAGACTTAAATGGTCCACTGAGGCACTGGAGAGATTCTTGGGTCTTATATATTTCTAGTAATCAATTTTAGTGCTGACACAGCATACACACCTTTTAGAGATGCTCTAGCCATCTTGCAAGTTTTAATGAGGCCTTGCATCATTTCAAGTAGTAGTAAAGCCTTCCTGCTTCCCAAACAGAGAAACCAAGTGCAGACTACTTGAATGATTCCTACAAAGCTGTAAAGAATTTGCCCTTCTCTAGCAAGAAAGATTTTTTTGGGATTTAATCTCACCTCTTGGAGCTGCAATATTTCTGCTTCAAGACCTTTGAGCTTCTTTTCACTCTCTTTGGACTGTGCAAAAATCTCATCTCTGGATGCACGTGCTTCTTCCAGCTCCCGCTGATAATCTTTCATTTGAGCCTGTAGTTGCGGGGGAAGACAAAAAAACACAGCCATGCTGCATTAGGGCAACCACAAGTTATCAGCAGCAGCACTGAAGCCCTTTTTGGCTCTCATGAGGTAAGATCTTTGCCCAAAGTGGCTTCATTCCACTTAAATGAATTTTCAGTTCTTACTTTCATTTTCTAATGCCTCCATCACTCATTCCTGGTCAAAAATACACCATTATAGAGCTTTACCTAATTTACCTCACATTTTTTGTAGGAAAAAAGCTCTGATGAAGAGCTGCTCAGTTACATTTGAGCAGCAAAGTTGTGCAGAGATAATGCTCATGGACTGACATGGAAAAAAGGCATTTACTTAAACTGACTGAAAAATTTTACAAGCATGCAATGTAAGAAATTGTTCTCTGTGTAGAAGTAACAATCCACCATTTTACACACAATCTAGAAGCAGGTACTTATCTTTTGCTTAAGAGATATTGTTTTCACAGACTAAGATCTTAATATGCACAAGTTTGACTTAAGACACTAGAACAGCAACATAAAGAAAACTGAAGGGAAACTACATTTGACTTGTACTTGTACCTTTAGAATACCACCACTTACAAGACCACTTATTTTAGGCACTTGTATAAAAGTATACAGAGACCATGTTCAGGTATGGATCTGCCTAGCCGACCTGTCCTCTTGAAATGGAGTATTGGGATACTGTGAGATACCAACATTTCTTGCTTTAATCTATCTTCCCTCCTCACCCAGAGTCTGGACTCAGTTCCAGAACTGTCTTCACTCAGTTGATGTAGGATCACCAAGCAATACAGAAGGCAGGACAGAAAGGTAATTTGCTTTCACATATGCTTTACATAGTCTTGTCGTGGCCTCATATTCCTGCAGCTTCAGGCCATAGCACTGAAAAATCTCATGCAAAATTGCAACTCTGCCAAATGTTGACTATTTTTCTGGGAATGGGAAACAAATGCTTGAAACAAGGACTGGGTTTGCTTGCCAGACTAAAAAGAAGGGGTTTCTCGGAGCTTCTCCAAAGCAACTGCAGTTTACTTCTCCCTTTTCTTTGAAGTTTTCTTTGGTTAGAAACACCTTAGAAAGTTCAAGTTGAGGAAGAAAGTCAGGAAGAGCAGAAGCTAAACCAGTAAATTGAAGGATACAAACAATTAAATTTAGAATAGGCAGCTCATAAAGCAATATTCAGTCCATTGTTATGCAAAGTGCTGAAAAAGATGCCAACTGAATAGAAATATTTTGGGGGAAAATGTTAACTCCTTGCTGATATAAGGATGAGAGGATATTTGAACAAGTGAACAGTTCAGGCCAGATACACTATGACATATATCAGCATAGTTGAGTCTGATACCCTTCTTGCCTTCAGATGACAAGCGTATTTAATAGAAGCAACACGCTTGACAGACTGTCCTCATGAGACAGAGGAGTCCAGTTCATTAGCTGTGCTTACCTGAAGTTTACGTAGCTGTTTGATTGCCTCATCTCGAGCCTTGTTTGCAGCTTCTATCTGACCTTCCAGGTCTTTCAGATCCATTTCCATTTTCTTCTTGGCTGCCACAGCAAGAGCCCTCTGTTTGCGCTCATCTTCCAGTTCTGCCTCCAGCTCTCGCACCTGTGAAATCAAGATATTTGACAGGCTCAGTTCCAGGAATGGAACAAACAAGAGATCCTAATAAATGGTCAGTGAATCCCAAAGGCCTTTGCAGAGCAGAACTGACATTAGTTGACTGGAAGTGACTACAGAATGTGAGCTACAGGGAAGACACTGTAGAAGGCAAAAGCAAATCTACAAATGGGAAGCAGAGATCTGTGTGAATTAACTAAAAAAGTTAAAACAGAGAAAACAGCTCAGTGTCTGAAGCATTTCCGAAAATTAACCATTTCACCTAGTCAACTACTTAGTGATCAGCTTTTTGTCCAGTGCATCTATCTATATTTAGGTATCATTCTGGGACACATTAGTAATTCTGATTGAATCACTAAGAGGAAAATGAAAAGTAGAATGACCTCAATTTATAAAGGGAAAAAAAAGAAAGAAATAATTTTTCTAGAAACATCTATGCTACCAGCAATCTGTGCCCAACAATACAAAATCGGAAAACAATACAAGTATATTAAAGTACCTAATCAGCCAACTAACATGAACCTAAGCCAAACTTATGCAAAAATAAAATGGAGCCAGAAATGCCACTGTTACACAGGCAAATGACACAAAAGACAAATGTATTCTGGCTTGAATCAAGCTTCCCTCTTCATGTTAGATCAAGAGCTCTTGTCCAGTGTAAGATAACAGCTTGCACTTTTGCGTGGTACTGTACTTGAAAAGCCTTTCAAGTCCATTGTTTGTGTTCTTGTCCAAGAGATTTTTTTATAAAGGTGATGCTCAATATTTGAGAATTTTACAGTTTTCTCATGATAAATCTTGAAATATTTGCTGTTTTTCCTCCTCAAAGCTTTAGAATCATTTCCAAAAATGTTTTTAGTCCACACACAAATGGAGTAAAAAAAGACTTAAAAGGCGACTTCAAAGTCAGACTCAAGGGTAAGTCAAAGACTGAAGTCTTCTCTTAAAAGTATAAATTTTTAAAGGTATCTCTTGAGTCTTTTTGGATCTGTTTATTTCTAGAATTCTTGAATCTGGAAAATCTGGGGTCTTTTCCACAATTTTCTTTTAGGAAACACTTCACTTGGACTGAAAGATTGCCAATTATCTCAACATCCATGGATTTGTTCCTGTGGAACAAACATCACCAGCTTGGAGTTCCAAATAATATACCACTCTTCTTGAAACATGCCCATGCAACAATAGCAGAATCTCTGCTTGCATGCTGAGTGTTTTCTGATAGGAGGCTGAAATACAGCTGAATTGGAGGACTAGCAGAAGTAGATTCCCTGAGAACAACAGTTGACAGTGCACAGTTCTCAGCAAGACATATTCTACTGTTTGTAAAGATCAGGGCTTACGGTTTCTATAGGATGGGAACTTCAAGCAAATAAAGAGTTTTAATTTTCAGCAGCAAGTTATTACCAAAGCTACAAAGTTTTGGTGAGAGTGCCTCACGCCCTTCCCACTGTGAAGTACAGTACATTAGACATACTTGTTTAACCAGCATCCTCTTTTTCTCTTCATTCTGCTCATCTCTGGCTTGTAGATCTCTCTCAAACTGGGCTTTCATGGCTTGCATGTTCACCTCCAGACGAAGCTTAGCATCTTCTGTGGCCTGCAGTTCATCTTCCAGTTCCTCAAGTTGAGTCCTCATCTCTTCAACTTGTTGCTCTAAAGTTCGTTTTGATTTCTCCAGCTCATGGACCTAAACCACAAACATTAATCAGACCTTCTTTCAGTTGCCTCAACAACAATTACTAAAAGCAAAATAAGGCATTACATGAAGACAGCATACAGCGTTTTGTGTAACAAAATACGGTGTGGAAAAATACTTACATTTTTGCCCACATCATCTTTAGAGCTCATTAAGTCCTCCATATCTGTACGCAACTGTTTGTTCTGTCTCTCAAATTCTTCTTTAGCCTCCAGTGCTTCTTCCAAAGCCCGAGCCAGAGAGAGTGCTTTGGTTTCCTTTTCCCTTGCTTCTGCCTCAGCACGATCTCTCTCCTCTGCGTATCTGGCAGAAATGTTCTTCTCTTCTGCCAGCATCTGAACACAAAAAATAATTATAATTAATATATCTCATGAGTTCTATGACCAAGTCTTTCCTGTCAAAGGTGTTTTAGTCAAAGAAGTGGTTAATACTCTAAGCCTAATTGACTTTCAGAAGTTCTGTCTAGCCTCTCAAGTCTTGATCAAAATCCTGGTGAGAAAACAGCTACAGCTATTTTGGGATGAGATGAGGAAAGAAATCCACTACTTGATTATACAGGTGTTGTGTTATTTTCATCTTTCAGTCTTCACATCCTCACTCAGACTCTCATGAGGGATTATGATAACGCTTTTTAAGGCAAGTTTTTGTTCCAATATAATTTCTTTCTTATATACGAAGAGTTTATTACTTTATCTAACAAGATAAAGTGCTGGCATTTAGCTCACTGAAATCTTAAGCGACTACTCATAATGAAGGCCAAGCTGCTCACAACATTTATCAGTAGCTACAGTACTCCAGTCAGGCCCTTCTTTTTACAAGACTTCAAAAGTAGTTACTACATAACCTAAAGCTGCCATTTAAAAGACACAAGAAGATAACAGGAAACTAGACTACCTGATCAAACTTCTTTTGCTTTTTCTCCAAGTTAGAAACAATCTGGCGCTGATGGTCTAGATCCACCATCAAGTCATCCAGCTCTTGCTGCAGGCGATTCTTCGTCTTTTCCAGTTTGTCATAAGCCATTGCCTTCTCCTCTAGGCGCTGGCTCAAAGACTCCATATCCTTCAGCAGTTTCTTCTTATTTTCCTCCAAACCTTCAATGGTTCCCAAGTCATCATCTACCTTTTTCTTAGCATCAGCCAACTGAAATTTTACAAAAAAAAAAAAAAGTTGCTTAGCACATGACAAGAATGAAACGAAGGCATCACATCTAGAATGCAAAACCAGAAATGGACACTATTACTAGCTTAGGCAATACAAACACGAGCTAGCAGCATACTTAATGGTAGAAAGTCCTGTCCATCGCAGTTAGTTGTACTAATCACTAGTGCTACAGAGAAAAAACAGGAAATTTTATCCAGCAATTCAGTCCAGTATTCATGCCAATTACATGAAATTTTTCAAAAGGTTCCCAGTACCAATTCATCTCACCTCAAGTTTGTAGGCCTCATAGAAGTCCTGCCATTTACAACAGCTTACCTGTGACTGCAAGGCTAACATTTGTTTCTCCAAGTTCTTTCTGGCTTCCTCCTCTTCTTCCTGCTGCTCTTGAAGGTTGTTCTTCTCCTCTTCCAGCTGCCTAATCCTACTGCTAAGATTGAGTTTCTGGCGGGTTTCTTCTTGAAGCAACTCCTGTTACATAAACAGACATATTCAAAGTTAGTTTGGTTGACAATATGTTAACTTTGGCCTTAGACTACCACCCTCCATTGTTCTATATAGACATCTCTTGGGTGCCTATAGAAGAAATAGGTTTGAAACAAAAATCTATCTAAAACTCTGACACCAGTGGCCAATGTGAAGGCAGTGATCCCCACTTGTGTCTATTTGCAGAAGTATTCTCTCTATTCAGACTTGACCAAGCCAAAGTATCCATTACAAAGGTACAGCTTATTACTGTACAGCATAGGTAAGCCATTTCTCCAAATTTGAGAGCCATATGCAGAATTAGAGAATTGTTTTCAAACTGCAGTTTCTCTAAGGACCAGAGTAAAAACTGAAGTAGGGGCAGATACACTGGTAGCTGACAGTAGCTATAAGAAATTGTCAGAGTCCACTTCTTTTCTCCTCCTAGAAACATACCTACATCTCCAAGAATATAATTCTGAAATTACACTGAAGTCTAAAAACCAAAGGGACCATTGAGAACCAGAGATTATGATATTTAGGAACTAATCCATTAAGAAATGAAAAACACCCCAGCATGGTCCAAGCACAGACAGCTGTGTTTTATGGGACAGTTGCATTCTTATTAGCCTGAGACAGAACTCCGGGTCAGCAGTGAGAACACAAGAAATCCTAGTCTGTCTTGATGTACATTGCTATCCTGGACCTATAAGAAGATGCTGATCAAGTTTTGGAGCTACTCTTGAATTGTATGAGCTACTTCAGAGGGAGATGCAAGATCCTCCTCAATGAAGAGAAAGGAAGCCGTTTACCTACAAGGAACTTTTTTTAAACCCATAAACCGAACATATATTAGAGTGACAGCAGTGCATATTCTTGGCAATGATCAAAAATTCATTTCTTAAGTTCTGGTGAAGACAATCCAAACCTTGCTTGTCCTTCAAATCTTAAGCCTTTTGTAGTCCTGGTTTATTTTAAACATCTGCAGATTCTCTCATTTTTCTTCAGAACCATTGCAGACTCTTAATATTTGATACTGTTTTGTAACAAGGGACCATACCCCATTCAGTTTTGCCACAGTGAAGACTGAGGAAAGACTTTCCTTTCCAGATTTTATCTCAAGTGATTTTTGATCTGAGGCGATGGCTCCTTAGCAAATTCCACAACCCATCAAAAGTTGACCTATAGAGCACGGTAGCTGATGCAGAGGACACCATGTCCACACTTTGCTCTTCACTGGGTCTCATCTTAAATTAGCTTTTTCTTGGGTCTGTCGGATGAACACCACTTAGCAAGTTACGCACATTAAGCATGTCCGGAACACATCTTCAGTTAGGCTTCATTCAAAGAAGATTCAAGTTACATGCTTTGAGACTGCTCCCAACATGAACCAAAGAACAGCTTGGGGAGTTGTTTCAGATACTCCTTCCTTTTGAACAAAAATGCTAGTGGACACATACCCAGAAGTACTTGATCCCACACCAGTTTTGGCATTTGATTAATTTTCCTCACAGCATTTTTGAAGAGGGATGTAGTTATGAGAACATCTGTAATTTGGCTTTTCAAGAAAGCACGGATCATTCATTCTAGGCATGCTTAAACCTTACAAAACAAATTTCTAGGGAACCCATGTCGTCATCTGTTCTACAAGTTACCAGATCATACTTTTCTTAAAGGAAAAAGCAGAGAAGTTAGGCTCAAAGTTTTTTTTTTCCTTCTTTGAGACAAGCATAGAGTACCTGTTTTAAACCACCTGGGAACAAAATAAGGCAATAAATCCTGCAACAGCAGCACGTTTCCAAGTTTTACTGCATTGCATAAATATAAAGGTCAGTTTAAAGATAGCTGTGATTTGGCAGTGGGAACTTCTGTCATAATGGAAACTAATGAAAGCTCTAACAGCTAGGCCTCCCTCCCTTCCTACTCCATCCTATTCTCCACAGACCTCTAGCTCTAATTGTGATTAGCATTAACATTATTCAAATCATTACCATTAGCAATTTTATACAGGGAAAAGAGCATATTTAAGTACTGAATACATGAATATAGTGGCATTACTTAACTCAAAAAACAAACAATGGCAGTTTCAGGAACTTAAGCTGTCAGTAAAACAAAATATTCTCCCTTGTCCCTTTCTTATACCCCAAGGGTCTTATTTACATTAATATTCTACTTGGAAAGTTTTTTCTGACTCATTTCTTAGTCTCTGTGGGGGATAAGTATTAAAAGAGAAATGGGAGTGTACAGTCCATCAAGTAGTGAAGCTTAGCTAACCATAAACTGGCTCCACATGTAGCTGAGCTGTCATTATGCAGCACATTTCATTAGACTTCAACAGGAAGTACAGCTTCTACCCAAGGGACTTTCAAAATCATGAACAAAAAAAAAAAAGTATTTTCTGTTTGCAGTCAGCATTTTCATGTGGAACAAAGCTTCAATGAAAAGTTCAGGCTCCACTGCACACACACACACCTGTGTATCCTGAAGCTGAGATTCCAAACTAGCCGCATCCTTGGCAAACTTGATGCCTTTCTTCTCCGCTTCCTCCAGGAGACTTGAGACATTATCCAACTCGTTCTGCAAAGCAAGCAGTCTAAAGGTAACATCATGCGTCTGGCTCACGGCAAAGATTACATCCCACAGGGGGCTGGAAGTGCAGAGCACAAAACCTCAGCAAATTCCAGGCACGGCAACTAAGACAACAACAGCTCCCAATACAGAGATGCCAGAGCGCTAAAAATATAAAAGTTTGGCTACAAATTTTCAAGTTGGATGTCAATCTTCAATTTAAGCAGTATAACATCACAAGAGTCAGGCACACTATTTAGCAGAGCATGTCATTTCAATCTCTGCATGCCAATATCTGCATTCATATTTAAATGCTATTTTTAATTATAGGGCCATCCTATGGGACCCATTAACTCAGGGAGTATCAGGGTGACAGCTGGGTTTGGAGCATCACCGCAACAGAAAAGGTTACTGCCAGGTGCCAGCTCTTGCTATTTTAGGCTATGCTACTTGGGGATACTGTAAGAGATTGCCTGAAAGCTTCCTCTGAAAAGAACTGGGCTGTTCTCTTTCTGAGGTACTTTAGGTTGATTCACTTGAAGTACTTCGTGCTGTGGTTAGAAAGGCAGTCCTGGCTCCCATTTGCTCCATATCCAGGAAGAATGTGGCTTTTGCTTGCTAGCCCCATCCATCAAGCTCCCAACTTTGAAGCACAAAGGAAACCAATGGCCATCATCAGTCCATTTTGCTCACACATACAAATGAGTTCAGCCACATCTACTCAATCCCATATCCAAGCCAAAAAACAGAATTCCAGTTGTCATAAGCTGGAGTATGTAGAGCCTTCACAGAGTTTGATCCCCAGGATAGGGAGCCATGCACTTAGGAGCCACACTATAATTCTCACACAGCTGGGCAGGAATGACATTAATCCTGGGTTTCTCAAACCACCTCCTTCCAAGGCATGCCACCAGTTTGAGACCCTTCAAGTACTCATGAAGGCATGACTGAGGTCACCTCCCATGTCCACTACAGGCATAATTCCTGCAGACCTAATCTTTGAAGAACAGTTCTCCCAACTGTTTCTGCATATGTTCACTGCTTTTATTTTCTTGTCTGTTTTTCAGGAGTTTAGGACTTTGGAAGAGTTCAAGTCCATACAGCCTTACCTGCAGCTTGTTGGCCTTCTCTGCCAGCTCCACCCTCAATCTTTCGCCTTCTGCAACTTTAGCAGTTAGCTCTTGTACCTGAGCATCAAGCTTCTTCCTCTTATGTTCAGACTCTGCTTTGACCTGCTGCAATACCTTCACTTCACAGGCTAACTCCTTGTTGTCAGACTCTAGACCTTGCTTGTTCTTTTCAAGGTTTGCTTTGAACTACAGAAGACACAAAAGGATAGAAATTTAACACTTCATTACATATCAATAAAGTTTTCTGCTAGAAAACATTCACTCCAGCAAACCAGGCTTTAAAGTTCAAGCATAAAACAAGTGCTTGGGAAGTTGTAAGTACGGATTGTTTAAAACATTTTCATTAAACGTTCTGTGTGCATTAGTCAAAGACCAATAAATTAACGCAAGATCCACTTTGAGACATCACAGGTAGCAGTGAGCACCAGAAGACATTCTATGACTTGAACAAGATCTGGAACATCAGTGCTGTAAAATGACTGTTTGAGCAGCACTGTAATTAGGAAGGAATGTGCCCATTAACAGATCAGCATGGCTCATCTCACAGAAATAAAAGGAAAGATATCAACTAAAGCTGCCCTGATTTTAGTAGGCATAGCAGCTTGGAAGTGCATAACAAGGCATTTTTCAGCACTGCACTCACATTTTTCCCACCTCCCCCAAAAATCTTTTTAAAAAGTAATAATCAGCATTAGTGATGTTTAAGTCTCATTCTTTCTTACTGTATCATTTAAACTGACATCATCTTAATATGAACAGGAGCTTTAAGATTGCAGGGTATTTTTCCAGGCTTTTCATATTTTTATTGTGAGTATTTAATAACTAAGAAGCAAAAGACATGCATAAGATCTTCAGGTGAATAAACTATAATTTTCCACCAGCTTTAATTGCTACATTTCTCACTTAGTATTTTAATTTAAGAAAGTTTGTAAAGTATTCCCTACAGGCAATGTAAAAATGTTACTATAGTATGTTAACTGTCCATAAATGCAGGTGGAATGAGCAAGACTACAATCTCACAAACTATGAATTTTTTTTTTTTTGGGGGGGGGAAATGGGGTGGTGGGAGTGTTGGAATAATTCCGCTTTTGAGCAAGACACTCAAGCTACACTACAAGGAATATTACTGCCTAGATACAATAAACAAGGGTGTGCTTCCTCCTACCTGTTCTGGTGGTGGTGATCACAGAACTCAATACAGCTGTCCAAATTGGCAACATGTTCCACAAATATCTAGCACTGGAGTTCATACTACAAGCGTGAAGTTAAGAGTGGCTGGAAGAACTTTTACACTACCTGCTCTTAACTTAGTTTTTTCAAGCGCTACATTATAATTACCTTATTTGGAAGCATTCTGCAGTTCACCCATGAGAACTGCTTTTCTCCAAATGAGCATGTGGACTGCTGAAGGACTCACATAAAAACATTACGTGATTTATCTCTAGGTGCACTATTTCCAAGTTTAACGAAGGCTTTTCAGGCAGTTGCCAAGAATGCCTAATAGTTACACATAGGTTCAACAAATCAGTGTGATGTATTTGAGCCAATCTCAATTGTTACGCATGTATAGAGGAGGGCAATTTAGCTCTGCATGCAGATGTCACCGGAAAGAACCACAACAGTTATATTACTTCACATTAAACCTTAAAGCAGGGAAATATATTTCTGTAATTCTTTTTCTGCTTACCCTTTTGGCCTGTTCAAGTTGTTCAGAGAGCTCTTCCAGGGCAGTAGCATGCCTCTGCCTGATTTCCTGGATCTGCGCTTCATGGTTCTTGGTTTCTTCTTCAATTGCTTTCTTTAGTTCAGCGACCTCTTGTTCACGCTTTGTCCTAGAGAAAGTGGCAAGGGTTATCAAAATCAACATTTTAGTCTTTTGTAAATTAAAGACGGATTTCAACAGTGCCTTCTTACAAAGACACGGGACTGTACCTCAGCTCTTGCTGTGCTGCAGTAGTATCCAAGGTATCTTCCAGCTCAGTTTTTAAAGCCTCCAGCTCCTCACTTAAATCTCTTTTCTGTTTTTCTGCCTTGTTGCGTGATGCTTTCTCAGATTCAAGATCCTCCTGGAGTTCTGCAATTTGAGCTTGCAACTCTCTTATCACTTTCAGAGCATTGTTTTTCTGAACTGCTTCTTCATCACCTCTATTAAACAGGAACATAGCAGTTGATACTATTATACTTTATAGCTTCAAACCCTATTCTCATAATAGTCTAGTGTTACTTAAATTAGGTACATAAGTGATATCTTGTAGAAGAAAGGCATTAGCTTTCCTACTAGAATAGAACAGAGTTCCTGAAACTTTATACATAAAAAACCCACACACCCACATTACTAAACCCTAAGTTGCACAGTGCCACAGGTACTATAGATATACCATTAGAATGATCAAGTTTTCATGTTTGTATTCAAGTATTCTGATTTTGCAGATCTCATTAGATACTGCCCCACAAACACAGCCTGTCCATAGAATTTTATCCACCCACGAAGTTACAAATTACTCAAAAAATACAAGTAGTGTTTAATTTGTATTATATTACATGACAGCAAGACTACGGCACAAAGCTTGAAAACACATGTTCTACCCAATCACTGAAAATACTCTGACCAGTAAGAAGGCTGACGACAGTTACATGCTTTTCCCTTCTGAAGCTGAACTCTGGAGAGCAAAAAAGCTTCCAGAGCCCAAACACTTATACACTGGTGAAACTTTTTAGTGGCTTTACAGAGCAAGGACACTGATAAAAAAAACGAACTCATATTTTGCCAAGTCTACTTAGTACACAGCGCACACACTTCTAGAGATGCCCCATTACAAGCATTAACTGGCTTCAAAACCTTTAAAGTATACGATCACCCTAAGAAGGGAGCAATTTCCCGAGACAGCAGGCACCAAAAGTTTCAAGGTAACTTAAGTAGCTGGTTTTTTACTTTAATATTACCAACTCTAATCAATATAGTGTCTGTAGTCAACTGAAATTCAGTCTGGGAAAATTTATGCAGTCATAAGCCCCATCATGCTCTGACCTAGCAAGAGCAGCCTGCAGCTCTTCCTCTTTCTTGGCCAGCTGGATCTTCAGTTCTTCAATCTGGGCTTGTAGCTCAGCTATTTGGTCCTGTAGGTCTGTTGTTTCACCATCGAGTTTTCTCTTAGCTTTTTCTAATTCCTGACGGGTCTTCTCTTCCTTTTTTAATCGCTCTAGGCAAGTGACAACACATTTTATTTATAAGCAATTTCTTGTCTAATCATCCTCAAAAGATCTGGGGGCAGGGGAGTGGGGTGGGAAGAAGCGTAGGAAGTTTAATTTATACTGCATCTATTCTTTCTCTAGTCTGCAGCTGGAAAGTCAACTGGGAAAGATAAAATAGCCAAGCAGAACAACATGATTTAGACAAAGTCAAGAAAAAGTAACAGACGCTGGAGAAAAACAGTTTGAAGTAAGGTAACAGAAAGACAACCTCATCTTGGTGGAAAATAAGGAATGGGATCAAACAGAAGAGCAGTTTTTGAGCTGCTGGGCCAGATGATCACACACCAGGAGTCAGAAATTAAGATCAGCTAAGGACTGGAAAAAATGATCGTTTGCACAGTTTTTAAAGGACTAGGCTAGGCTCCAAGAGTCTACTGGAAAATAATATAGCTTTAAAAAACCTTGGATAAAATGTTTTTGCAAATATCTGTGCCACTTCAGAACTCACAACCCACTGAGATTTAGGAAGACCTCGCAACATCAATAGCTTCCAGTAATTTAATTTTGCAGCTGAGATAGTCCTGCCCTGAGGCATTTCTTTATGTGAAAAGCATCCAAGTATCAGTGCCATAGCAGCAAATTCGTTTACTTTATCTGACTGTTGTCTGATTGAGATAGTTACTAACTGCATTGTTTAGCAGTTAGCTAATGGCCAGGTGCACAGTCACAGAAATGTTTTGCCAAACCACTAGCGTTTAGCATAGCATTACTACCATGCTAATTCTATGTGCATCAGCATAAACATAAAATATCAGATTTGTCATTCAATATTCTGTGGGTTACCCATGCACAGATTTCTCCCACACCCTTTTTGAGCCTGCTATTCGATCAAGATCTCTACATGGGGAAAGACAGGCATGCTCAAGAATCACCCCTTAGAACCTGAGGGCAATCCGGGATTTTCTAGGCAGTCTACACTAACAATGGTTTTCTTCTCTAAACAGTTCCTCACTCAAAAATAGCAATTTTTCTCTGTGTTTTTACATTACATTTCTTGGCAGTTTAAGTTAGAAGATTGTCGTGAGAGCCTATCTTGCAACTGAGAAAGCTAATAGCAAACTGAACTAGATTATTGTTCAAATTTCAGTGCCTAACTGTGCCAAGACCCTAGGAGAGAGAGCTTAAAGGCATCTTGAACCATCTCCAAGAGTAAATATCATTCTACTGTGCTTTACTAGCCAAAAAAATTGCATGCCTTATATTTAAGCTTTAATTTCCACTTCTAAGGTCATCACATGGTCTCAGAATAGCACCATAACTGAACACATCTGTCAAATATCTTCAAAAACACTAATGCTGACTTAAGCACACAACTACTCAAGCATTATTTTCCAGTTAGTAAAGTTTACTTATGCCCATCTTAAGGTCTCTGAGTATCACTTTCAAAGAAAAGGTACAGAAGATTAAAACAAAGAAGATTAAACTTTGATATTCTTCCATAAGCATGTCGGTTTTGAAATATGAAGGAAGACTGGCCATAATACAGTAAGTGAAAAACTATTTCCAAGTTAGGGTGCAGAGAGCAACTTCACCTTATATTTGTGCGACTCTGACTTGGCAATTTATTATTGTTGTGCAACAGCTATTTTACAGCCATAAGTAATTTTTTTAACAAATCAAGAAGGGTTCTATATAGGGCTGATTTAGCCTGTCACTACAAGTAAAACAGCCTGAAATACATGGCCAAAGAAATGGAACTATTTTAGATAAACAAAGCATTAAGAAAAGCAAAAGGATTCAGATTTGCTTATTCAAAAAAATTTTAGAAGCCTAGTAAATAGCTAATAACATTCTTTCAGAATTATGCCATTCTAACGTGTTATAATAGAAAAGTGTAGCAACAAGTTTTTTTCCTTGTTACTAAGGGATTTATGCAACATCATGAATTTTTGAATGTGTTTGTAAATGAAATAGATTCTCAAAAACTGAAAAACTAACAAGATAGAGAAGAGTGAGATGGAGCAACCAGATGCAACAAAGTCATGCAAGTAAAGCAAATATCTTACAAAAATCTAGATAAGCAACAAATAATAGCTATTAAGGTATCTACATATTAGGGTTCATCTATCAGACTAGACCAGATAACTGCATTTATTGTAATTAGTGATCCATTTCTTTCCAGCATGATTTCCAAGTTGTTAATAGGCAAATTTAGTAAGATCAAACCTTCTAAATCAGTGATCATCATTTCTTGCTTATTCTTGAGTTTGGCCAAGTTTTTGGCCTTTTCTTCTTCCTCAGCCAGCTGAGAAGTGCATTCAGCAATTCGATCCTCCATCAGCTTCTTTTCCTAGTTAGGAGAAAAACAGGTGAGACTAACGGTTAAAATACTATTCAGTCTCTCTAAGCAGCATAAATAACTAAACATATCAAATCCATATAAAGGCCTCATACAGCATATTAACACAGATTTTATTTCAAGTCACCATCAACGTATTATTTGAATAGTAAGGGATCCATTTAAACAGTACAGAAAAATGAAGATTTCTTTTCTAAGACTGAGATTTGGAATTTAACACATAAGTATTTAATCCAAAACTAGTTATGGAGGCCTGATTTTCAGACAGCATTTGCTCCACGCTTTTTGAAAACCAGGTCATGTTTCCTTACTATCTAAGCCTAAAGACATCTTTATAGTTTGCAAAGAACAGGGTAGCTATGACAAACACCATCCCCAGCAATTAGATTTGGAAGGCTCATGAAATTGGTCAGAATGTAGGACAAAACCCTCCCTTTCAAAGGTTAGTTCTAAGGAAGTTTTAAGTGCCTCAGCTACAATGTGTTCACAATCTCCAGAAGTCAGAAGTCTTCAGTTATAAACTCTAAAGACAAGGTAGCACCAGTCTTAAACGTTTTGAGAGCTGTCACTTGATACTACTATTCCTTATGAGCAGAATCTCCACCATACATACTGATCTCACCTTCAAAAATTTGGAATTTTGGTCCTCCAACAGTAGGATCTCTTCTTCCATCTTCTTGATCTTTGCTTCAGCTGTCACTTTTTCAAGCTGCAACTTCTGCCGAGCTCCCTCCTCCTCATCAAGTTGTTCCTCTAGGTCCTAGAAACAAAGATAGTTGCATATGCGCATTTTTCTTATTATCCACTTGTTAAGTTTTTTCTTTTGCTTATTAAAAGAAAAAGAAAGTATTATTTGAAGAGGCAGTTGTCCTGAATGACACTAAAAATGCTTTCACTTTATTAGACTCATTTATAGTATCAATGATCTGGTAATGAGATTTAGAGCCATGTGATACGCATGGAATTTTTTTATACTCTATTTCAGCTTTGGCAAGCATATACAACTTGCTGTCTAGGAAACATACACTCACTCTGCTATAATCTTTCACCTTCCTAATTTTGAATATAAAATAAAAATACACCACAGGAAGAAAAAAGGCCCAACTGTACTTAACCACAGTGACATTATATTGGGCTTCCTAGCATAGTGCATCTGAACAGGGCACCAGGTGTCAAAGTACTAGTGTTGTGGACAAAGAAGGAAGCTGTTGCAAACAGATATTGCAATATTTGATCAAAGAATGTCATAGATGTCAGGGACTGGGAACAGTTGCCACAGGAAGCAAGTCCCCTCATTTCAGTATGAATCTAGATCTCAATACTACTGCTGGAATGGTTCAGAGGTTGACACAATTAGTTAGATACTAGTAGGAAAGTAATAGTATGTTGTGCTTCTATTCATTCACAGTCTTCAATAATATTCTCAGCTGTGCATTATTAACAGACATTTATTAAAAGGCATCAAACTGTGGGATGTGGGTTTTTTTCCCCTCCTTCAAGTACTTCAAGTATTTTGAAAGACATTTAAGTTCTTATGCATTCCCTCAAATAACAAGGATTTTTCAAGGTGCCCATGTATTCAAAATGAAACATTTAAATTCCGATTTTCATGAAAACTAGTAACTTGGAGCAGATGAAGCTTCCTTTCTGTTTCATAGAAGTCAAAGAAGGAATATTCTTCATGATATTCTCACAGAATTTAAGTGAAAATGAAACATTTCTCTCTCAGAAATGAGATCATCCCATCAGTCTGTTTCTACAGGAAAACAGGTAAGCCACATGCAGTAATTTCCAGCTCCTGCCTACTCAAAAGCACTTGCTGACATCAAACCTCTGTCTACATGCTATAGCTCACAACAGGCCATTTTGACTTTTCTGCTTTTTTCCCTCATCCTCATATCACTGGAGACCACAGAGTGCTAATCATACTGAACACAGGAAGCAAAGAGAAAGAATTCAAGCTGATTTTATTCCATACATGATGCTAAGGAACTAACTTCCTCCATGTTCTGGAGATGCTGAGTCAGCTTTCAATCCTTAACAGTTCTGTTTGCATACTTTTCCATTTCCAGTATATCAAGACACATACCTGAATATGACCCTGCATTTTCTTTTTCTCATTCTGCAGTATTTGGTTTCTCTCCTCTTCCTCCTCAACTCTCGACTCCAGGTCATGAAGAATTTCTTCCAATTCTTGTTTTTTTGCAGCCAGACGAGCCCTCATCTCCTCAGCTTCTGCAAAGAGCTCTGTCTCAGCCTGTAACTGCTCTGCAAGAATGTTCTTTTCTTCTAAAAGCTGCAAATATTACACAAAAAGAAAACAGTAAAATCTTTACTTTTCAAAGCCTCTCAGAGATTACATATGACAACTATAAAGAGACCAAGTTCTGCTTCAATTTGAGACTCCATGGTCAGGATCCAAAAGTGAAAACTTTTACCAGAGAGCTTTATTAGCAGTCCAAAAGACACCAACTCTAAGAGAAGGGCTACAGTGGCATTTACTCACTTGTCCCCACACCTTAAAGAACAGCTCCCACTGTGCCTACCCCACCTCCTCAGCTCTCCCAGCAGTGAAAAGATGAGGGAAGTGGCTGTTTCCCAGACTGTCCCTCACATTCATCCCTGCATAGTGACTGAGTGCTGCCATAGGCAACTGGACAGAAGCTGCCACTCAGAACCACTGGAACAGCAACTGCAGGGATATTGCACTAAAACAGACTATTGCTTGCTTTGTAAATTTGACAACAGGAATTAATGTTTTCCCCTTCTAGATTTGCATCCCCATTTCATTGTATCTCATAATCACCATAGTGATAAATACACATCTGTCTTTATTGACAGTCCATCAGCTATTCTGGAAATTGACATCGATTCTACTTTATCAGTATAAATGCATTCCAATGTTGTCCATTAACTGTCATAACTGTGTTTCCTCACATTTCTTAAACGCAGCACAGGCATGCCACATAAGCATTCCAGCTTGAACACACATCTGGAAAGCAAAACAATGCTTTTACTGATGTTCTCCTGAGAACAGGAAAGGGCAACAGATTCAAACTTATTTTTCAGTATAAGGTTTCTGTGATCCTGGAGGAAGACTCATGTTGTATCTTCCTATTTCAGCTTTTAGCCAAGTGCACTCACTTGTAACTCACTTGATTCATACTGCTTTTGCTCACAGGGGTTCTCACACAGGATGAAGCGCAAAATACGTTCTACATGTTTAAAGCGGATCTCAGGCACAAACCTGTTGATGTTTCCTTTCCATTTCCTCAAGTTCTGCCTCCACTTTTGTTTGTTTTTCCTTCACCTTCATTAGCTCCTCATCCTTGGCCTGAAGTTCCTCTTCCTGGCGAGTAACCTGAAGAAGAGGCTTCACCTGCAAAGAGTTGGGACAGACGAATAAGAAATCGCATTCTAGCTACTTGCAGGAGTCAAAGAAAGTGACAGAACATAACAAACCTTTGTGAAGACTCTCCACCATTGCCAGTGCCTAAGCTTTAAATATGCAGCACAATTCCTCTGCAGGATTTTCAGTGCGCTCAGTTGCTGTTGTTTCTTTGCAAAGGCCCTGAAGATGCAGCAAAAAACGTTTCTTCATATTAAATACAGCTGTGCATACGTGTATTTTTGTTTTTAATTTTTAGATTACCCAACCCTACAAAACTCACAGACCATAAGTAGAATTATTTTCAAGTTTCAGTGACTAGAATGATTTATGAGTGCTCACTCCTTACATGAGAAAACAAAGCAAGAGCTGGAGTCACCATTTTCATTGCAATAATAACAAATGGTATTTGTTCTTACTATTAACAGTCTTTTTACTCAAATAGACATAAAAAGGATGGATTACAGTTACTGAACCCTTTTTCATTTCAGAAAAGCAGTTTTACAGAGTAACTTTAAGACCCTCAGAGCAGATGAGATTTTTTTGCAGCTAACAGCTATACTGCAAATAGCAGCATATGTCAAAGGCAAGATTGGGAAAAGGAAATATTATTATGAAATGAAGGTGCAAATTTACCTATTTATGTTGGACACATCTACCGTTTATCCCACAACATTCATAAGAAAAAAACTCATCTCAAACGGAAGTTTTGATGCATAGCTCCTTATTAAAGACATTTAAGATGACAATGAGAGGAACCAATCATAAGAGCACACATACTTTCTAGCCAGGTATCCCCTACAGACTGCCTGGAAAAATATAATAATGTCTGTGATCTTCAGATCGCGTTCTTCTTCCAAGTGTGCCAGGACACCAGCTCGGAAGAAGATCTTGCTCTGTCCAATTCTGTACAAGTTGGGGTCCAGCTCTAAGGCTCTGATCTAAACGGGAGGCAAGCACATTGTTTTCACACATAGAAATGACAATATTTTTCTGCTTCAGTTCTTTTTAATGTTTTAAAAAACGCTTAGAGGTAAACACTTACCATTCGTTCACACGCTTGCTTACCATCCATAAAACCTTTTGGAATTGCATTGGGAGTAAGGATCTCATACCTTTAAGTCAAAAAAAAAAAAATCTTTACACTCAAGCTACATCTTTATAAACCCATAAAGCTATAGTCACCAAGCATGGTTAAGGAGCTTCCCCAGAAAAAGTTTTTTCCAGCAGTCCATTGTAGATTTTTTCCCTTCTTTGCTCTTTAGAAAAAAAAATATTAAACCTACACATTTTGTTAGACCAACCAAGATGTGATATTTTCATAAAAGGCTAGGGTGAGTTAAAAGACTAGGTTTTGTTTTATAAACTAAGTAACCTGCAAGATTGGACTGCTTAAATAAAAACATGTGAATGGCGGGGCTTCTGACTTAAAATTTTAATGCAAAGCAGTAAAAAGAGGTTGTGATAGCCGTAGATACTATGTCCTGAGGTTAAGGAGAACTCTACACAATTGATCATAAAACATTCAGATAAGGTGAAATTTCAGGATACAAAGGAAAAACACAAGAACACCACCAAAACTCAAGAGCAGTCATTCAAAAAAAGACCAGCCTCAATTCACTTTCTTCCTCTAGACTCAAAAAGGAATAAGGGGAGGAAACAAAGTATTTACTTTGGTGGCTTTTACTGTCATGGCTTATTATAAACATACCCACCTTTAAAGAGCTTTTGGCAAAACCTGTGGTTTTTGATTATCACTTTTCAAAGTCCGGATTCTGTAGACCTGAATGAAGGATGCTCAATAGCATTGAGTGTGCTTCACCCCACCCCACCCCCCATCTTCAATCATTCAACAACGAACTTCATCTCAGAATAAAAATTCAAAAGACTTATTGCCGTTACCTCTGTCTAAATTCCTGGAACACTATCCTGTTTGGAAATCCTTGTCGACAAATCCTAATTCCTTCCAAAACACCATTGCAACGAAGCTGATCTAGAACCAGATGTGGATCCAGTTTTCCAGCCTGAACAAACAAAACAAGCATTATTTTCATACTCTCAATTTGTATGCATGGAAAACTGCCATTTATTTTATTTTATTTTGTCAGGCTGCCCTCTCCAAAGTTAACTGTCTAAACAAGGGGATGCATGTGGAATACTGAGAGGATAACTGGTCAGCGTGAAAGCTTTGCAAAACCCGACTTCCAATTTTGAAAAGACACAAAAAGCATGCATAACTGAACATGCATGCAGAGACTCTTTTAAAGAAAGAGACTTAGAAAAGTGGTCTATAGTACATACCCTCTTTTCATGATTTGGAATGATGCAGCGAACAAAATTGGGATTAGTGTTTCGGAGCGTTGCCATCAGCTTAGTGAGAGATTCCTTGTACAGCTGCCCAACAGTACGAAACATGCCCTTCTTCGTCTTGTATGCAGAGCCAAAAGCTGTCTCTGTTATTCCAGTAACCTGATCCAGACCCACAATACGATCCACTGGGAACGACGAGAAAAACACATTTAAGTGGACCTTAATATTTTTTAGGTATAAAGATATACAGAAAGAGGAGCAATAGTGCAGCAGCAGAAGCTTTGTGGAACAAATGACAGAAGATGCCATCAGTAGGGCAAGGCAGTCAGCATGTACTAGGGACACTGTGCAGAAGCATTGGAACCAAAAGCCACAAACTTATACAGCAGAATAGTGTAGCTTTAGTAGATACGTACTAAAATATCCAGCTCTTTACTTGCAGTTCTACATGACCAGTAAAGCCATTTTCCTTGTTTTAAGTAAAATTTAAAAAGATAGAAAATGACTTGGAAACCAGCAATTATTTGAATTCTTACAATGACATATATTTCCAGGTTGAAAGCTTGGAATTAGATATCTGCACATATTAAAATGGAGTGAATAACTATATAGATTAAATAAGTTTTATCAAATACTCAAAATCATTTGAGAGCATGGCTATTTACAGAAAAGTTAGAAATAGTGTTATTTCAGTGACAAGTAAAAAAAAAAAAAAAGTATTTGCTAGAGTCTTGCTAGTCTGATATTCTTCAAAATTCTTTCAAATTGTGTATATACTTCTAAAGCCTCCCTAGGCAAAAGAACAGCTTCAAAGTAGGAAAACTGCAGACCAAAGCTGTCATAAAGCATCAGAATGGAGATGAAGGGCTTTTTTTGTCTTTTGCTTTTTTCTCCTCATTTTTAGAACATAGCAAACATTTTGGGTAAGGACCTCTATGGTTTCCTCTTCACAAGCACAAAATAGAAAAATCTTACTGCTATCAATATGACCTTTAGGCCAAAAAAAGTGAATGCGATTCCATGTACATTTTAGCAATTAAAAAGTTCTCCAAAGAGAAAGAAAAATAAGATAAAAAAAAAGATAAAAAAGCTTAACACCCTAACCATAAGAGCTGCTATTTCTTAGTACTGAGCAGATACACAGCGTGTATTGGCTCTCCGTGAAATCCAAGCTGGCCAGCCAGAAACAAGCAACTATACATAGGCTACAATTGAAACTTGGAAAGTTTCAATTCATCTTCCGGTTCACTCAAACCAAAGCAAAGGGAATTACACTTTGCTGCCAGAATTAGCTTTACTGCCAAAATAAGCTTTGTACTTAAGAGTTAAGTGACTATTTCATGCTCGCACCCAACTGTCTTTCATAGGTCTACACAAAAAGGAAAATTAAAACCAAGAAAAATACAGGGTAGTAACTTTGAATAGCCATTTGTAACAGTCTTTCATGCAGTAGAGAACAGAGCCCAGATCCTACATACACATAGTTTTAAGTGCAAGACTCTAAGCTGCTTATTAAAGTTAGAATGATAAGGACATAGTAAAGGTTCATAAGATTGTATCCCACAAATGTAGTTTAAAGAAAATGGGATAAAAATTACTTGGAATTTCACAGAGGTTAAACAAAACATTTTGTAAGTATTAGAAACATGCATCCAACAGACACCACCAATGACTGGACATCATTCAGCTATCTAAGACCACATTTTTTTTTTTTTTTGGTGACGATATCGAAGTTAATAGCTCATCTTTTGTTCTTCTCCCGTCTGTCCTCCAACTTCTAATAAGGTTACTAACGTTTAAATGAGGAATATTAAAGTTAAGCATGACCTTTTCCTACAGGCTAAGAGCAGCCATTGAGCAGTATGACCGGACTATCAGCCATTGGCTGAAGTCTTTGATCTCAAGCCCTCTAATAACTGTCTTAGGAAACACCACTAGTTTCCACAAGTATGCAGTGTATCATAAGTATTGGAGGATAAACCCAAGTAAAAATTGGAAAGTTTGAAGGTACAAGCTCCATGTGGTCACAAACGCATATTTCAAAACTTGGGGAGAGGACAAAGGGAGGGAAGAGGAAGCGGTTGGATAAAATATCTAAAGCGTCTTCAAAATAAATATTTCAAATAAGAAATGTTTTTGCTGATGTCTTAATTCCTTTAAAAAAAAAAAGCGTGCAGCTTCTAAAAAGGGAAATATAAATGTTGAAAAGAGGTTTTTAAATAAAAACAATTCCAGGAAGTCTGGAAGAAATCTATTTCATTTACTACTCCCCTGCAACTGTAGCACTCATTCTAATTTTTAATACATTCTTCACGTCTTCTCCCCCCAAATACATCCACATTCTAAAACTCTGAAATGTTTTGTCAATGTTGGACTGCAGAAAGAGGCTTGATAATATTAAAAATGCCTATACGCTGTCTCAAATACTTGGAGCTGTAAGAGTTATCATTTAAGAAGCGATTCTGCATCTCAACATAGAACTGGGAAGCAAGAGACCTTTTCATCTGCAATGCTTAAATGCAATGCATAAAATATAAATGCTATATGTATGCAGCAGCAACTGAATAGGTATGCACTCAAAAACATTTGCCTTGTGGAGGTATACCTAAAGTTAGCATGAAATGAAAAGTTCATGCAAGCCTACGAGCAAAAACGGTTTTCCTGTAGATACAACAGCCCTGCCTTTAGGAGACCTATGATTTTTATATCCATTCACCTGGTGGATCATGAAGACCAGTAATATTGTCATAGAAACAGGCTCTCTGAATATTCTGAATCTCTAAGGCAGAGAAACAGTGAAAACAAAGACAGAAGAGCAGATACACAAGACACTTCAGTTAGTATACAGAACAGGTTTATCAATTGCAAGCAGACTTTATATTGTGCTACAAAAGCAATTAGGCCACAACATATTCCATGCACATTTCAATAACCTGTGGAAGCAGGTTTGGAGTATTTGTACTGAAACTCTTTTGCCTCTATGCCTGTACTCAAAAGGAAAGAAGCAGATCCCCAACCAAAACATTGTATATATTCGTTGTATATATTTAATAAAGCTGCTCTCTGTAGCTGAACCAAGTAACTATTCCCGAGAATAAGAGGGAAACTCTTATCAACTCAGTATTAACCTACAGCATCATCTATATCATAAGCTTGATTTCCTCCTGGAGTAACAAACTACAGGATTAACACAGTGTGACGTGTAAATATACTGTCTGCAATGAATATACTGTAAAGGAAAAAAAAAACCTAAAGGTCGTAAAGAACCTAATAAATACTTATCAGGGAATTTCTGCTTCTTGGAGTATTTTGGTAAAAATGATGAGAAATACTTTAAGCTGATGTGCAGGGATACTAGTAGCGTGCTTTTCAATAGCAGTAATGTTGGATTCAGTTTTAATATGCAACACCTGTAAGCACTAGTACAGCTGTTTATGAGAAATAATTGTGCTGGTGCTCACATTAGATGACATTTTATTAACAGCAGTATCACTACAGCTATTTATATGCTCAAGACTTTACTGCAACAAGTCAAAGAGTATTGGACATGATTCTAGAGATGAAATTTGACAGAGAGTAACAAATAGTAAGTGAGTATTAGTTCAAATAATGAACATGAAAAGCAGCTAATCAGAAATGGTACATGTGCAGGGGACCACAGGAGCAACCCAGCTCCCCTGTAGTACTTTTGGTGCTAAACAATAGAGAAAATGCTGTAGATATTTACAACTCAAGGGTGAGGGAGGTGGGAAACATGCACAAAAAACTGTAACTCATCCAAAAAGGTTAAATCTGTACAGCCTGTGTACTTAGAGCATGATCTCTTACCATCCTTCCAAAGCTCTGCAACAAATTTGTCAGAAGACTGGTGCAAGAGTGTAGCCACGTTGTCATTCAGAGGGTCCATGTTCTTCATCAACCACTCATCTGCCTTGTAGTCTACCTGTAGAGCAGCAAAGTGACATGATTAAAGAGACTATCATCTTTAGTTTTACATTTACTAACTAAAAAAGTTTCAAAATAATATTTGAATCTTCCTCCTATTCTCTCCATGATGTTTGTTTGCTCTTAGTTATATCTCCTCAGAACAGCTCAGATTACCACTAAAATAATTCTTTTGTAAGAGTGAATGAAATAGTTTATTTTTTAAAAATCAGTAATCTGACCTTTTTCTTACTAATAGCTAGTATACATTTTCAATCTAGTGTTATTGCCAAAAAGGAGGATTCACTGTGGAGATGTAACAACAGCTCCAGTACCAAGAACCTAATTATCTAAATCATAGGATAGTAAATTAAGAATGTGCTGCAATATGAATATTTTTAATTTGAGTCTAACAGTTATACTTAAAAAATTCATTCCATAGCGAAAACAATGCTCTTATCTTGACAGAACCAATACCGTGGTTTGCAAAAAAAAAAAAGTACAGCTCAGCAGTTGAAAACACAAGTTTACCGACATGGATTTCATCCCAGCCCAAAACAGAGCCCTAAAACCTCTCAAGTCCAACAAAACTTCTCCTGTGTAGACTAGCATGTTTTTGCTTCAACCAGAAAGTTATCTATTTATTTTTAAATACTGTCTTTGGAAGGAAAGCCAAATTTAAAACATTTCCACCATCCAAAAACAGATCAGATCATCTTAGTACTTCTGCAGGAAACGCAATTTTAAAAAAGCATTTCAGTTTTGAAGGAAAGATACATTCTGATGGAAAACTGAAAAATGTCTTCTGATCAGAGGAAGATATTCAACGTAATGCCAATATCACAAAAATGCCCACTCCGTTTGACAGAAGTGAACTGCTCTTTAAAACGATTACTTTTCAGCAGTAAGGCACCAAGTTATTTCACCCCATGTTGTTCACCTAAAGGTTTTAATAGGTCTTTGATTCACAACTAACCTATTAATTGCAGTAACATTGATGAGTTTACTATTCCTAAGTTACTGTTTTAAGTATTGATATCACAAAATATTTACTTCACTTTTTGCTGCAATTCTCTTATGTAGTGGCCACCACTGACATTAATGAATAGGTAACAATTGACCATTAATACTTTAAATCAAAATTAAAGGATAGCTCTTAACCATTAGCAAGTCACTTTGTTCTATATATCAGGGCAAAAACTGGTCCTATGAAACTTATTATAGGACAGCCTTATGGAATGGGCTTAATGGTCCTATCCAGTCCCACATTTCCATAAAGGGCTGACAAGAATTTCAGCTACTTCATGGTCCTGTCCAATGCTATATCTGAGCTCAGCCCTTCAGCAAGAAAAAGACCGAATTAACAGTAAAGAGAAAAAGATATCATCTTTAGCTATGAAAGGGGATATACACAAAGTCATTACGTGAATTGGTGGGATGAAAGTAAAGAAGATGGTACTGACTCAGCACATCTTCAAGTAGCCAGTTATGCTATCAACTTGGAAACACACAAATTCACGATAGATTTCTTTCACTGCAAGTCCCAAAAAACTCACTTGCAAGGTACACAGAAGATCTGACACCAAAACTAAACTGAAATCAAGTATTTGCTTAGAGTCCAATTAAGATTTTTTCAGCTTTGTCTTTTCCATCACAGCACTCCTGAATATGCCCAAGAAAATAAAACAAGGCCCCCTTCCTGCACAAGTACTTATAAATTTCATAGCTAATACTTCATAACACTTTCCCAAAAGCAACATTTCTAACCAAGGATTCAACATTTAACCCTTACCTTCCCTGCATAGTGAATAATGCAGAAATCCGCTTTGTCCTTCAGTTGTCTTGGCTTTTGGAATTTGGAGTGGGTTCCTTGCTCTTGGACCAATTTTTCCACAAATGTTTTGTCAGTAGCTTTAGGGAACCAGCACTCTTCATCCAGTAAAGCTAACACGCCAGGAGGATTTGCCTGAAATTCAGTTGCATTAAATCTGTGTTAATATTTAAAACGTAGTATTTCAATATTTAGTATTTAAAAAGAAAAACACCATTGCATTCAAGACACCATTGAATGCCAAAGCAAATAGTATTTAGATCGATTCCATTCTGATCTAAATTAAAACCAGCTTTAGGTGAGTCCAGTTAAAAGACGGACATAATAACTGGTTCAAACCAATAAATGACAGTATATATGGACCCAGCTGGAGCTGACCTGATCTACTGCTGCCAGTAGCCCTGCTTTAAGCAGAGATTGGAAGAGGTGTCCTCCAGAGTTCCCTATAACCCAACATTTCTATGACACATACGTGCACAGCAACTCATCCACATTTCCACAGTAGCTAACATTATGCTGTAATGTGGGCTAAGCTGAAGGCAATCGTCCCTCCCAGCCACTCATTATTCCTGTGGCAGCTGCTAAGCCTCCCCTTGCCAAGCCCTGCATTGATATCCAGTAGCAGCATCCAGAGAGATTCAGCAGGCTCAAATTGAGCAGTCAGCAGTCTCTCCATATAATTTAAGCACTCCATTAGAAGGCTTGTTTATTCTTTAAACGAAGTAGGGAACAAATGTCTGCATTTTACAGCTGCAGAATTGTTTGACAGGATCATTTTCCTCAGGGCAGACAAACTGAAGTACACAGTAAAGCAACAGAAAAATAGTTTAGAATGATTTATACTTCAGAAGTTTCTTGTGAATGTGAAGTTTACACATTTTAAGAGAGATGATTATATGTGCCTACTACGTGGTATCACATACCCTTATAACTTCATTCATAGAACAATTACGAAGGTACTGCCACTTGCTTTTCAAAAAAGCTGAAGTAATTACTTTAGGATATTCATCTGAACATCTGCATATTGAAAACATCCACAACTCTCCCCTCAGGCTTTTTGGCAAAGACTTTTACCTTCAAAGGAGGCAGAACTTACTGAAGTTCCACACACAAAGTGAAGAACTTTGACAAGTGAAACAAGATTTCCCTTTTCCTGCTCTAAAAAAAATAATTAAATAAATAAGAGGAAAAAAAGGCAAAAAAGCCTCATTGGCTTTTGCTGCTCTTCAGGATGTAAAGCACCACAGGCAGCAAAGACGCTTTACGTACTTTACATATATTCTAGAGCTGAATGTACAACAGTAGTAACTAACACCTTAGGTTTAATAAAGCAGGTCACAAAGTAATTTTGACTACGGCATACTTTTGCTGCTTCTTTCAGGAGTCAAAAACTAACTGTCTCTTCTGCTCTTTGAAATCATCTTCGGCTTCCACACATCGAGCAACTAGAAGAATTTATTAAGTAGTGCAGTGATAACACAACTTTTAAGATACTATTTATAAGGCAGATTTATGGGGAAAATTCTACTCTAAATTAAGTTTCAGGAATTTTGCTATTGATTTCAAATGAGAAGTTTTACTCAAAGTCTTGAAAACCTTTCTAACTGAGCGAGCACACTAAAGCTCCTGTAATGCAATGCCATGGTTTAATATGAAGGTGACAAGCCTAAAGACTTCATTAGTTCTAGGCAAAAGTATAAAAATAGTAGCTTAATATCTTTAGCTCGGCATTCTTATACCCTAGCATCAGGACATAAAATCCATTGAGGATAAATCCTTTTACCAATATACGGTATTTTAGACTTGGGATTTAGGCTGTCATTTCTTGTGACAGCTCCATAAGACATCTGAGCATAGTCCTAATATTTGCAAGCAATAAACGACAAACCCATATATCAAATTTCCTCTCCTCTGAGCATTATAAACTCCCAAACTTACAGGTCTTTCTATTAAGTCAATGCAAGGCTGCAGATCCAGTCCAAAGTCAATGAAGTTCCACTCTATACCCTCTCGTTGGTACTCCTCTTGCTCCAGGATAAACATTGTGTGGTTGAATAACTGCTGAAGCTTCTCATTAGTATAGTTAATGCAGAGTTGCTCGAAGGAGTTCAACTACAAAACAACATTAGTAAGCATGAATAACTCCATGACAGGATCGATCACGTATGTGGAAGCAAAAAAATCTGACCTTACAAGGCAATTCCCTCAAACTCTGCAACACGTATTTTAAAGAAAACTGGCAAACGTGTTACTCAATCTCTTATGCTCCCTGTTACATATGGTAAACTGACACGTAATAGGAAAAAAACCCACTGTTGCAGAACCAACACTTATAAAAAATGGCTTAGATTACAGTATGACTTTTTGGCACTAGAATTAAGTGTATTCAAAGCATTCATGTGCTACAGAACACGAAACCTTTCTGCAGCCTTGGAACACGTACACATTCAGTGGTTCTAGATCAACAGCTAGGGCTGAATGCACAATAAGAGGGAGAGAAGAAAGAAAGAAAAAATATCTAATTATCAATCTTTTAAAATACCTCAAAGATTTCAAATCCAGCAATATCCAGAATTCCAATGAAAGATGCTCCCTGTCGTTTGGTCCTGTCCAAAGCTTTATTAATGCGGTGAACAAGCCAGCGGAAGAGGCGTTCATAGGTGGCCTTTGCCAAGGCTTCCACTGCAAAGTCTGCCTGAAAATCAAACCCATAAAATTTATTTTTTCTGGAGAAGTCATCAAAAGAACACAGACATGAATGTTATCAAAAAATAACTAAGTAACAGAAGAAGTTTAAGGCAGTTAATACCACTGAGGAACAAAAGCAAGCAGTAGAAACAGTATGCAGTTTGATTAATGTTATGAAAATGTGTTTTTAAACTGTCAGATAAAAATAAAAGCTCTCTGGACATTTGATATGTACAATAACTACATTAAAAGATGAGACCAGCAGAAGGCCAAGGAAAAGGAAAGGTTTCTTCTACTTTACTATTGATTTTTACCATACAACAACATTTACCTTAGACAGTAAGTTTAAACAAAGTTGGTGGCAGTACCTATTTAACCCCAACTCGCTCTATTAAAAGTTAGATATAGTTTCACTTCATCTTTAAAGCCCCAGAGCTTACTTGTTCTTTGGTCTGGGCTTTCTGAACGTAGTCTCTGCCGACTTTGATGCGCGGTGTCAGTATGGCTCGGGTGAACTCCATTACATTCATTCCCAGCAGATGGCAGAGTTTCTGTGCAACTGAAGATCAAAGTAATAAATGTAAGCACTTAAATCCTCGACTCTCCACAGCAACTAGCAACATCCGTGAAAACAAGCTACAAACAAAGGCAGTCAAGTGCCAGCTTAAAAGTTTAATAGCCATTCAAAAAATAAGGTCAGGGAGACGCATTTCTGTCCTGTGGACAACAGACCTACTCTATCATACAGCCCGCATCTGGGAAAGACTTTCTTCTCAAAGGTCTACGTCAACGTTTACAGAAATACACTATCAAAGTTCCTTAACAAGGCAGGGAAAACACTAGATTTCATAAAGTTGCAGGGAGGTCACATAACAGATTATTGGCCACAAGTGCTCATTTTGTTATTTTGATACAGCACATTCATTTTTAACATCTTCAGAAAAAAAAGCACAGTAGGAACACATCATATGTCAACTTCATTACAACTAAAGTGGCCTAATAAGCTGTGTTTTAATTTAGGCAGGTATAACAGTATAGTGTTACGGACATTTCTGTTAGGGAAGATATCAGATCACTTTATTTAAACAATTTACAGCATGCATTTATAATATTTTGTTTAGAATAATAATACAAACAGTAGCTCACATTCTTTAGACAGCATGAACTTTTCTGGTTTCATGACGGTTATTTAAAACAACGTATTACGCACACTATCTTTACATATTCTTCCTGCATCAATCCCTTTTCCTAAGGAAACTTTCCAATAGGTAAGGTGTTTATGACTTCAGATTTCTAAAAATGAAAATGACGCTAAAGATATTTTTAGGTCGGGTAAGTGGTGCCCTTTAGCAGGAAGCCCTCCATGCTGGATCTTGCAAGCACTCTAACTCCGTATCCTTCTAATTTGGTAGCTCATTCATTTGCTGACAAAAAGAAACAAAGCTGTTTTCACAAATTGGCCTTGAAAAACAGGTCCTAATGCCAACACACAGAAGCATCTGCGCTAGCACTGAAAACGCTATTACTTGCTGTCAATGTCTGAGACGCTCTGGCCATATATTTATTAGAATCAAATCAAAACACAATCATTGAAATTAGGGTACCATCACAAACCCAGCACCGATGTCATCTTAGCTACATAGAGGAGCACTTCTGTGCTTTAAGTATAAACATACACATCAGCATATCAGATAAAACCCACAACATTAGGTGTCTAGTACTAGATGTCCTATGGATCTTAAACACACACACCAAAGCTGAGAGTACTAAGTAGCTCTGTCCCATCAACTTTGTACTATGGCCTAATGAATATCGTATTATGGATACTGTAGTTTAGGAAATAAGATAATTTTTTTCCCCCATGCAGTACTCCAGACATCACATTCACAGTTTCATATTCATGAAAGAAGGGCTGATTTTGTTGTCCCTGGCTTTTGCTGAGCTTGTAATATAACATAATACAGTAACAACCAACTGACTTGGAGGTAGCACTAAAACTGCATCTGATTCAGGTGCAAAAGGAAGCTGCAGTCAGCATTTCAGAGTTTTCACTGTGAGGAAAGGAAACCATTTAAAGCCCAAAATTCTGTTTGTGAAGTGCACCACTTCTACAGATAGGGCTGTTTCACACTACTTTCAGCTTGATGAATCTTCTACTAAAGAAAACAATTTATCTTGTTTGTCTACGAATTGTATTATTTGTTAGCTTTTTATAAGTTTGGAGGAGGCAGGGAAAACAACACAGCATGAGGGAGGTGGTTGTAAACACTTGGAAGATTTATTCTGCCTGGGTCATTTGGCCCCTCCAAGTTGACTAATGTTTCAGAAAGGCACTTTAATAAACTTTCTTACTAATTCAGTGCCTTGAGACCTCTGCCCTTTCAGCAGAAAGGCTTCTTCCAAATCTAGTATTACTCAGCTTTGAAAATAAGTATTAACTATGGAACGGTTCTGTAAAAACAGCTTCTCCCCCCTTCCTTCATCCTCGAATGCTAGGTGGATTCTTGCCATCACTTCTATCTATAATTGAAACAGGTATTTGTGCCAGATGCACTAGTTGATTACTTCTACAGCATAGAATTTATTTTCCACATCTGTTTGGATTTCATGTTGTCTAAGTTCACACTTTCACTACCCATGCAAATTCTAGTCTATGGAGACACTTATTTTGGAGACGTCTACCTCCAAACAGGATGAACTGCTACCAAGGCACACCTATTTCTCTGGAGTAAAGCTAGGGAAAGCCACTACACTGAGATGTGACAACACAATCTGAGAGAGATCAGTCACCCTCTGTTTTCAGAAGGGTATACGAGCAAAGAACAGGTAGCCAAATAAAGTAACTTTCAAATACAAGAGAACACCAACATGTTTCAACTACGATATGAGCTTCTCGGTATCTTTCTTCATAAAGACTCACAATTTAATATTCAAAAACCCCTGCACTAATAAAAGTCAAGACAGTCTGAAAGTAGGAAGAAGCCACAGGTTTCTCCATCATATCTTTTAAAGGGGCAACAGTTGTCCCAGCTGGCAAAAAATCCAAAAAACAACCCTCTCCCACTCCCCCAAAAATTTCTTACTCCCTGCAAAACGCAACCTGTCAAAGGTCAGCCAAATGTCAAGTCAATGATTATCAAGCTTTAATCCATACCTGCTAGCTGGAGCACTTTGGGCAGAAGGCCACCACTGTAAGCGATGGCAAAAATCATGGGCACTGCAAGCAGTATACTTGCAGAGCAATTTAAGAAAATATGAAACAAGCCACAGACAAAAGAATTGAATCGTATGTGCAGCAGCTTCTGTGAATGGTGATTTTGACTGGTCCTTGCACTGAAATCAATTCTACAACCTTCTTTTCCAGGACAGCATTTAAAGGCTGGAACTGAAATACTAAATTAAAAATCTGAAAACTGCTTCAAGGAACATATTCGTTGTGAAGGAACAAACTCCTCAAAACGCTGATTGCGCTTTAAGGTATTAACTGATAAATTAAGCCTTAGTCACACTGCCACTACTTCAGAAATCAGATTTTCTAAATACAGCATGCTTATGTTCAGCCATTTCACTCTGGAAGTTGTGCTTGGCTTCAGAATTCTTATCATTGGCAAGAAAACTGCTGTCAAGAACCAAAGAAAACAAATGTATTTAAGCATGCACTTTTTCCTAGTGCTTAAGTCTTTGCAGATAAACAAGACTACAGCTGAAATACTTGTTCAAAGTTTAGAAGCAACGCAAACAGCATAAATTCTGTTGATAGCTATTTAATTTCTGTCTGCATTAAGAGAGAAGGGAAGACAAGAGAGCTTTAATAATTGCCTGTTGGCTACTACCATCACAATCATGGCCTCTTTTTGGCACAAAACTTTACCAAGGAAGCTCAGAAGACTGCTCTATACTTTCAAAGATATGCACTAAACAAACAATAGAAAGAAAGCTACAACTCAAGTTATACTAAGCCATGCAAATGTGACCAACTTACCAGTATTCTCTGGCATAGAAGCTTGATCAGTATTTCTCTCCTTCTTAAAGGAAATATTTCCAAATTGTAGCACTGAAGATACCACTTTCAGCATGGCTGTGTTTAAAATAAATGAATAAATAAATGTTATAATGAAGTTTTCTTCCGTTATATGCGTCACTTTCCTTCCAAATCTTAATCACGAATTCACAAAGGAAATAAAGTTTATACTGTGCTTTGTAGGCAAATGGCCTTATTTGCTCTACTTTATGTTAAACAAGCATCTGTCGCAGGCTAAGACATCAAAAGATTAAATTTGGTGGCATTAAATTAGCAAGTGTGCGTGCATGCACGAGCGCATACATGTGCGGCTGCCCAAGAGTCAAGCAAGTACACTTTAGAAATTCAGAAAGCTTAATAACTTACACAAGATCTCGTCATGCGAAAATCCCATGATATGCATGGCTTCCATAGTCTCCTGAAAGTTGTCCTTGTCTTGTTGCCCAGGAATGGGGATGTAACCATTAGATAAAAATCTGTAATTGTTAAATCCTTCAAGCAGCAAGTCAGCTGTGTTGGGGAGGAGGGGGGAGAAGAAGGAAAAAAAGCTAAAGAAATACTGTTCACACTCAACTGGATTCAGTTTTCACTAAATAAGCACACTACAGTTTACTAAATCAGTTACTCAAATAAACAGGCTACAAGACATTATACCAGCTTAGTAATTCCTTCTTCTGAAATGCTAAAGATATGAGTATACCTTAAAAGTTAAAGCTAGAGTCACAGAATCCCTATCTGTAGCAACCTACGTTAGCTCTTTAATGCATTACACTTGTGAACAGAACAGTACCTGACTCTGATCTAACATAATCCCAAATCCCTATTTGGGGTACCTAAACAACTATCTATATTGTAAGGTAATAGGGAGAAGACAGTTGGGTATTGATGATGACCACATCAAGGATGCTAATCACAAATTTATCTAATATTGGAGGAGAAAAACTGAAATGCTTCTCAGAAGTCTGTACCTTCAAATAGCTGCACTTATCACAACTTAACAGGAGTTCCTAGTTAGCAAAGGAAAAGGGGAGAAGATAACCAATACAGTCCTGCTAGGCTGAAGAAAGCCTCAGGATTTCATTACGTTTTGGCAAACGGGCTGTTACTCTACCCGGTTTGAAGGCATGGTCCAGAACGGATCTGGCTGTTGCTCCTTTGTTACTGATCAGCTGAGAGTCCTGCAGCTTCAATCCACTGATTCCCAGAGACTGAACACACTACAGACTGCCCAGGTTGGACTCCACCACGTAGAAGCGTTGGCTTGAAACGCAACATTTACCTGACAACATACTTGATAAAATATAGAAGACCTGGCTTTCTATTCCCCTTTTAAAACCTACTATTTCAAGAGCAAAGAATAGTTCAAACTCGAGTGTATTAGTACTGAAATAAGCAAATCCTGAATGAAGAAGCAAAAGGTTTACAAAATGAGATAACTTACACTTCAGGTGTTCTCCTGCTCCAGCTAGCAGTTGATAGAAGATATGAAATGTTCGTTCATCTTTAGCCTGACGAACGGCACGCGACTTCTCCAACAAGTCTGATTATAGCTAGTCAAGGATTTTACACTTTTTTATTTTTTAAACAAACAAAAAAACCCACTGTATTCCAAAGAAAGCTATATAATCACTTAAGGACCAAAGGCACTTTAATAATAACGACAAGATTTGGTCTTGCATGAACTTTTGGTAACCTTAAATGAAAGGTTTCAAAATCAGACAGACAGAAGCCCACCTCTAATTCCAGCACACTAACTTCTCGGATGCTGTTTGAGCTTCCCTAGAATATACAGTGGACAATTGTCTGCAATGGATCAACTGAAGTCCAAGTGAGAGGGGGAGGTGGTCATTCTTTTCTAAGCACTTCTGTTAAGGTCATAGCAGAACCCTCAAGTATCAAAACCCCAGCAGCAGCTGAACTCCAAAGTACTTCACCTTTGTCATTTCTTTTAAGCCTTGCATTTTAACATACTATTCTAAAATTTGTGAAACAGATAGTTTCTAAAAAGTTGCCATAAGTTATAACATTGTTTATGTTTTCATTTCTTGATATGCCCTACTGTAAGATAAACATGGGATAGCTATTTGAGATGACACAGGTTACTGGTAAGGGTGAGTTCTTAAGAAAAAAATCCTCTTAGAGTAAAAACTCTGGGAAAACAGTTCATCTGAACTTTTATAAAAGCAAAAAGTATATTCATTCCTACGCTGAATACTTAATGAAAAAATATCTTAACATTAGAACATATTTTGAATAAATATAGGTCTTCTGCAGCCTTTTGGGAAATTTTCTTTTGTGACAGTACCAAATAAGCACTGCATTCAAAATTAAATTAAGCAGTTTAAGACATAGGCATAGAATGAAAAAGCTTAATTGTAGCACTAGTGGTTCACGATTAATACTCACAAGATATTTTGTTTACCAAGACTTCTGATTTCATAAAAATGTTATAACCACTCTACTGCTATTCACCCAGAAAACAGGCTAAAAAGACTAGAAATTAAGTGTGTGTATAGGCATATATACATATATATGTATATACACACACAGTATTTCTAGTATAATGTAAATAAAGCAGCTTTAGAGGAAGGTTTTCAATATAAGTGGGTTTTTTTTTTCTCCTGTTCTTAAACAATTCTAAATAAAAGCAGACCTTTATTATTAAAATAAAAGCTAAAACTGAATTAGGCTTCAGCAACACAAGATCTATGAGCAATTAATACTGAATGCACATTGGGATCTAGAAGAACCAAGAACAGCAGCTGACCCAGCACTGACAGCACTACCACTTCTAACACTATTGCAAGTACCACCTCCTCCCAGGACAAGCGTTGCTTATGCAGCGCTGATGAGAGGAAATCCAAATTTTTGGCACAAGAGAAAAACAAAAGAGCTCAACTTCTGAAAAGGAAAGTGCCTTTTCTAAAGAAATTTTCAGAGACCAAATTGACTTTCAATGGTTTCTCTAGTGAACCCACCCTGTTGTCAAGGCTAGTCAGCAAATTCAGCAGATTTCAGGAGTGCTAAGCTTTGTGATATCTGATTTCTAAGCATGAGGCAGCATGCTGACTTTGTGATATTTGATTGAAAGCAAGGAAGAGGGAGATGTTTTTAAAAGAATCTAAAAAAGTGTGGTCATCTTTCAGAGCGTTCCAGTGAATTCAAGGCTGAAGAAGAAAGTCAGGAAACTTAAGCCAATGCAACCTCAGTGTAAAACACAAGTAGGATACATGTCTCAATGTTGGCCCCAACAATGTAACCAGTAACATCAAAGTTAATCCTAATAAACTTGCCCTGCAAAGAAAAGAGATTTTTTTTTTTTTTTGCATTTAAGTATTTTTTCAGATTGAGAAGATTAAACTGTCTTTATGAAAACAGTGCTGCTTGCATATTTCACATTCAAATACAATCTTTTCCATTCAATGTATTCAATTATCATTTCAATACAATATGCTATTCTGCAAATGCACACTTTAGAAAGCTCAAAGAATACTTATTCTAGGTATATCTGTAATCCAGCCTCATGAAAGATTATTTTTTCTTAAAAGAGAAACTCAAATTTCCACACTGAGTGTGCTGTCTAGGGGTGATAAGAGCATAGCAACCCTTAGATTTTAAATGTACACATTTCTATAAAATATCAGCATCTTTAGGCATCGGTACACTTGCTTTATCTGCAGCAATCTTGAATTTCAGTGTGCTGCCCAGCCTAGACCACCATGCTTTTTTTTCCCCACTTCCAAAACCAGGATGGCTGCTATCTGCATGGACTTTTTCTAGCGGTTGGTAAAAAGAGGACTGGGAGGCAGCCACTATACTTTTCTTCCACACACATCTCCTTTCACCCACAAATTACCAAATACAGAGCAGACTTTCCACATGTAGAGCAGGTCTTGGAAAGAAAACAGTTGCTAGTGTATGTATTATATTGGGTATCAGAGCTGAAACCAATTAAACCCATTTTAAGCCACATCAGTTCCCCAACCTGTTTTGTCACTTGGTCACAAACACTCACAACAGCACAGTATGGTCTGGCTTGGAATTGGAGCACTTCTAACAGCACTGCTACCATATCTCAAGTTTGTGCTCATGAAACTATAGGTGCTCCCACCAGTTGCAAATGTGTAAAGGAGCCGGTAGTAATATCCGGTGACTACACCGAGATCTCTGCTTTCATTGCTTCCAGTTTCTCTACTTCTCTATCTACATATGAACAGGTTTGGGGGATTAGGAAGTTTCATAGCAATTTGCCAACATCTATCTAAACACTTGTTTTGATGGAATCCACAAAAAGCCACCTGCTCACATGTTTTGTGGAGGTCATCTGAAAGCTGTTCTTGCAATCTGTATCCAAATCCTCTCACATCTGTATCACATCCTCTCATATGTCACATCTGGCAGCCTAGCACTATTACTACATTAAAGTGAATTCCTGTTTGGCAAATCCATTCAGCTCAGGGACTCAACTACTAATCTCCATATTAAATATTTTGCTCTACAAACAGGTAGAGTATATGTGTTCTAGCGTGGGTCTGATCTAGTAAAAGCTTCTGGCATGTACTGTCACGCTGCAGAATTACAACACTTAAGCAAGTTACTGCAGCCATTTGAGCCATTCTAACTTCTTACTAGAAAACCCTGCTCTTCTCCCCAACTTCCCCAATAAAGCACGTTTATGTCAAAGAAAAGTTCATGTGCACAAGACTTGCCAATCTTCTCTCCCCAACCATACCATTGAGTCTAGAGAAAGGTATAACCTACCAGCCTCACCTGGACTTGGTCTCAGAGCAAAATAACCACTCCGAGACTGCAATTTTACATCCTCAATGCAAAAAACTGTCTGATTTTTAAGAATACTAAGGGAATTCTTTACACTGGCCTCAGGGGTTCAATATTGCTTAATCTACAGTTTATTTGGAAAGCCAATGGCACCGATCTGACTACTACAAGAAACAGGGCTTGTTTTCAAGTATTAACTGTCAGGGATCAGCACTTGAACTCAGATTTCTGAGTATGAAGACACCGAATACTCTAACCTCAATTTGTAACTAAAGCTTTATACTTTCTTGCTCTGTAACAATTCCAAAAAAACCCAAATTTATCACTGATTAAAAAGCACACACTGACATGTTTTGAACGTTCAGTCAACAGAATAGATACATAATGCATGCATCTGCACTAGCATATCAAGAACGGCATATGACAACTTTCTCTACCCCAGAATGGAAAACACACCACCGTCTTTTAGAAGGACATGGCTTGAATTTGCCACAGTTAACATATGAAAACTGAAGCATTACATAAGGTCTAGTCAGTGGCTTTTTCTAACATATTTCAGAACCACTTTACTCAGTTTCACCCTTAAAAGTCGTTTAATTTCTGCTATCAAGTTACAAATTCCATGAACGAAATTGAGAGGAAATGCAGTCATTAAACCAGTTGATTCATCAAGAAGAGAGGGAAACATGCTTTCAGCCTAGAAGTTCTTTCACCATTGAAGTCTAAACTAGAAAGGTCATTTATCTAGTTCATCTTCTTAAAAGCAAAGTGTTAATTCATCCTTTTAGCTAGCACTGGCCAATCTTTCTATGAATCTTTAAATTATCACAGTTAGACAACCACTCTGTTTAACAGAGGTTTGTCTACACTGCCATTATTGCACTAAACTACATGGCTTTTTAAAAACCGCATAGGAAGGAAAGCGGCATTTAGTTTTGGATTATGAACCCAACAAGACCACTTCCCTATCCGCTGCAAACTAAAAAGTCTTTATTTCCTGAAATATAAAAAAAGAACACTGCATTTTGTAGAAAAAAAGTTGACTTAACATTAGACCTATTACAGTGCTATCTAGTATGATTAGCAAGTAGCAAACAGGCTGATCTCTTCATGCTGCGTAGTAAAGACTGTCAAAGCCTGTATGTGCTGAATAACTGCACTTCTCAATTTGTGGGAGGATATAACTTTTAGTCTGATTTTAAAATGCTTCTTACTAAAGGGTTTTTTTTTTTTTTTAATAAAGACGACACCATCTGGAGTGCATTATACATATTCCTTTATAAAAATAGAGCTGGAGCCATCTGACTGATTATGTTCATGATGGCAATGCAGACTTCAACATAATACAGAACAGATGCTAACATCTTTCAGGAAAAAAGCATCTTCACTAAATTAGTGCAATCTTTGATTGATTCAAGAAATGGAATGAAGTAGAATTACTGGACAGTGAAACCTGCTGACATTATAAATCACTGTATATAAGCATCAATCATTATCGTAAATAATATGGCTATAAAATTAAGCTTGTGTTTCTACAGTGCTTTCCTTTCTTGATTGACAGGGACTATCTACAGGTTTTAGCTATACAGCTTCCCAGAGTCGTCACCATCTGAGCTAAGTTCATCCATATAAATTCAAGCAATTGTTGAAATGTCAAGGCAGCCAAAAATCTTTCATTTCTTCTGTAAATTTTAGTTTAGGTTTTTGTTTGTCTGTTTTTTGGGGGGTTTGGGGGTTTTTTGTTTTTGTTTTTGTTTTTTTTTAAAAAGAGGAAAGATTTACAAACTCCTATACATTTTTAAAGTTGCACTGAAAATATCTTTCCCCTGAAATAGGAGACAGATTTTTCTTAAAGGATATTTTTAAAAGTGGTAAATGGGTATTCACCCTGAATTCCACCACTAGTTTTAAAATAATGGAACACTTCAAAAAGCAGTTATTTACTACTATAACAGTACATGAAATAGAAGGCACTGACCGAACAGAAACATCAACCAACTACATGAGTTTTCAACACCTTTAATAAGTCATATCGTCTTTCCTTCAGTAAAGCTGTCAGACAGAAGATCATGTAAATTTAGAGAGCAGTTTTTATCTACAAGCTTTGTGCTTTAAAAAAAAAAAAAATTAAGGATGTTCTCTCCAAACCAATCAATTTGTAAAGTCATAACTATTGATAGGAAGGCTACATATTTAACAACACCCCATTTAGATGCCATAACTTTTCATCCTTTATCATAGTTCACTGGTAATTTGCGCATGCAAGCCAGTTTAGCTCTGTGGCAAAGTTATCTACGGTATACTACAAATGCTACTATTAATTCAGAGATGGATGAAGTCAGAGACCAGACAAAATTAAAGCAAGCTTTGCCAAAAGCCACTTGGGACATATCTTCAGTGACTCTAACACAATGCAGAAAGTACTATAAGAGAACCTGAATCCATGGGGGAAAAGGAGCAAAGAAAGCTTCCAATACCAGTTAAACGCTTAAAAATGGCATTTCTCATAAACAGTAATCCAGATCTACAGACTCTAAAGAGAAAAGGAATAACTCACAAAACGGGAAGAGTTGTCATTTTTCACTGTCTTTGCATTCCCAAAGGATTCCAGAATGGGATTTGCCTGAAGAAGCTGACGCTCCAGCTCCCCCTAAAACAGAAAAGCAAATTGACATAAACACAGTGCACATGTTCTTAAGGGTTCCTATATTCTGCTTTTTCCTGATAGTCATTTTACCCTGGTTGTGGTAGCGATACTATCCTCCAAAGAGCTTCATCATTTCCCCCCCCCTTACTGTCAAATCCACTGATTTCTTCCAATCCAGTGAAGAATATACACACACACACACACACTTTTAACACACGCGCACACATGCAGAGCGGTGATTGAATATGACTGAACTGGTGCTGAAAAATCATCGAACATGGAAAGGCAAATTCATATTTAGGGCTAATGAACTTAGGCACAGATTTCAAGTTCTTAAGAGGGAAAAACAAATTTAACTGTATAGTTTTGAGGTTTTAGTGCAAAGTTATTCATAAATTACCTCTTTAGTGATTTGACAAGGTAGTACTTTGGAATGGCTATTTCATATTTACCTTCAAATCAGTGAAATATTAATTTTTAAATAGCCAGACATTCATATAATTTCAGCATACCCAAGATGAAGTGAATGCATCTGAGAATCATGTTAGGACAGCATAATGGGAACTGAGGAATACCAAACGGACCAAGGCCATCAAATAGGAAGCTCATTTTCAAACTGCTCAAGTCCGCCCATGTAGCTCAGCATGGTTATTGCCTTGTTTTAAATGCTTCCTTAAGTTTAAGCCAATGGATGTAGAAATCAAATAAAACACTTATCTCAAGGAAATTGCACAACAGCTCGTACAATTGCTGTTCAAAAGAAGGTCTGGCTAATGCAAAAGTCTGTGCTACTTCCATGAGCCCAGGAGGCAAGTACGTACATGGGAAAGTATGATACTGTTTTCCTGCTCTGAAGGATGGTTTTTAGGGGGGGAAAAAAAAAAAAGAGAGAGAGAGAGAGAAAGAGAGAGAGAGCACGCGCGTGCGAGAGAGAAGCTTTATGTCTCTGGAATGCAGTCAAAAAACAAAACAAACAAACAAAAACCTAGAAGGTCATGTTCATAAATCTGCTTTTTCCAATCATTTACAGCATAGATGAATAAAGGCCCAGGAAGGAACAATTAAGAACAGGAAACGTAAGTCTTAAGACTTCCACATGAGCTCACTTATTACATAGGAATTCTAAAAATTCATCGGTTAACACCTGAAAGAGGCTTTTATTTGTATATTGGAGCATATTTCCAGTTCTTCTGGAAACTAATGGTCATTCATTCTCTAATGTAACCTCAAGTTATCTGCTGAAAACATAGTTTAGTTCCAAATATACTCCCTTTGGGACTACATATTCTCCGAATCTAAACTAAAAATAACAATAATAATAAAAAAATATGTTAGCCTCAGCCCAGAGCACACTAAACACTGCTCAGGCCACAGTGCCTAAACGCCGTGTGTTAGGTCTGCCAACATTACAGTTCTCAGGAGCACTTTTAAATCAATAAAGAAAATCCACAATTGTAAAAGAACTAGATCACCATGATAGCCACTGTATGCATGTGTGCAACTCATATTCTAAAAGTCTTCTGTGAAACACATCAGGGAGTGGGAAAGCACCCAATACACTATTCTTCCCATTCCCCTCTCCCAGACCACGCTATCCCAGTTTCTGTTAAGACACCAGATATAAAAATGAGAAGCTTGCTTACCATGCTCTGCACAGCTTGAACTAAGCCACATTATGTATGCTAAGCACAGCAAGCATTTCACAGCTTACATTTCAAATTCTAGCTATTCTGGAAAAGAAAGCACACGGGCTGCAAAATTTGACTCAACTGCAGAACATTACTGCGCCACTTGAAAGCATTTCACCATAGGCGCACTCTGCCCATGCTTTAAAGCGTTTCGGCATACTGGAGCTACAGAACGGATTTGGTCTTGTGTGCTGGAACTTCTGCCATGTATTTTTAAATAATTTTACTCCAATTCTCTGACTGAATGCAGAAGGTCCTTACTAGCTCATTTTAATGAAGATCTCAGAGGATCTGAGGAAAATATTCAGTTGGGTCCTCAGATGGGGGTGAAAACAGTGAGATAGAACAAAGTGATCACAGCCTAGCAAGCCTCTGTTCTTCATTAGCAAGGAGACTTTTACTAATTATCACTGAGAGAGAGTAAACCTCTCGCAGAATATAAAACAGCCTCTGGGGAAAAAAAGAAAAGCTGATGTAAGTATTAAAATGGATTTAGTAGTTCTGATTTTAGATAAGTTACTTTACATTCAAAAAACAACTATCCTTTTTAGAAGCGTTCAATGTTTTGGAAAGACAGTAAATTTGGCTTATAGGCATATCTCCTACATAGGCATCTAAACAGAACTTGGAAAAGGCAGTGTCTAAATACTGTGGAAAAAGTGAAGTCATGCAGTATGTCATGCAGGGCAGCATTAAGATAAGGACAGATTATCGTCTCAGTTTCAGAAAAACCAGCATCCCAGTGATTTGGTTCGTTGTGCGGTCTGTGTGAGGCAAGGGGGAAACTACACGCTACTCACATACAACAGGGATCCACTCTGTAGTTCAAAATGACATCGAAACAAATGTTAATGATTATGGTTTGTGCAATATCGACATTTCTGGGTTAGCACATTTCTACTGATACATTTAAAGTGTTTGCTAACAAACAGTTTATTTCGACCTTGGTGCACCAACTCTAAGCAAAAAGAGGGTTGAACTAGACACTGGTCAATCTATTTTTGGAACAAAGAAATACTTGAGTTAAAAAACCCCTTAGACTTGACAGAGGTTTGCAGGGAGGGAGGATTAGGTTAAACACTAAGAATGTCTGTAAATTCTGAAAACGAGACCACGGGCTCAGACGCATGATTGGGTTACAGCGGTTTAATAAGTTACCACACATCAGCAGAGGCATCACAGCTGCCCCTGTGACTTCTCTGCCTCCAACAAAGCAGACTTTAAGCCTCCCCCGGTGCAAGTTAATTTGCATTACATCCAAGCTCACAGAAAATGTAAGGGAAAGAATACAACTGGCTAAGCTAACTTGTGGCAGCTTCTTAAGTTACCAGACTTTGGCTACATCATATGGTATGCTTGAGACTTTTTTTTCTTTATTTAAGAGCTCATGCTCATGATAAAAGGCATCACTTACCATCTCAGGTTAGACAGTGGAACATGCATCTTGTGTAACGTGGCAGCAATTGTTTGTTCCTTTCCACAGTCTTACCCTCAACTTCCATCTAACCCTCCTCTTTACACTCCTCCGGGAACGGAGTAGGCTCCGCACTCAGCCCCGCTGGCAATACTGCAACGCCTGCTACAGACTAACTACTGCTTCCCATGGAAAGAGGAGGATTAGGGGAGCAGGAAACCGGCACTGTTATCTGCGTGTCAGCTCCAGCCAGCCGGAGAAAAAAGAGCAGCTGAAGCTCAAATCAGAAAACATTAATGCAGGCAGCAAAACTGAATAGATGCCACGCTGTTTATTCCATCTATCTTGGAAAGTAACATGAAACAATAGCTTTCAGATGACTGGTTGTGCCAAGCCTTACACAGTCGAGAAGAAAGTCTTTATCAGGTTATCTGAGCAGCTATAAAAACATCCAGGCAAAACCATGTTACTCAGAGGAACGTGGTAGTTTCCCCTTAATCTATATCATTTATTTAGTGCTTTGTTTAATATTAATAAGATGTTTTGTACCCTCTCAGCAGCACATTAACCAAGTACACACAGCAAGCTGGAGAACTTGGCTAGCGAGAAGGTGAAGCTTTTGCTTCGGGACAGGGGAACACCACTTCAACGTGGTAAGTGCTTTGCCATGCTAAGGAACACGTAATCTCTTCATTAGTCCCTTCTCTTCAACAAACTCGGTTAAACTTATATAGACCTGTACGAGCTTGCCACACTATAAATACAGACAAACTGACAGAAAATAAGAAAAATATAAGTTCACCTATATAACTTTAGAAGCATAAAGAAAAACACTTGCCTGATGTTTCACGGGTTTAGGTGATTCGGGCTGTTCATTGCAAACAAACAAACGCACATGTTAGCAAGCAAGCATTCCAGCTGCAAGTTACATCCCAAATTATTAATGTCAGTAGGTTTAGTTCAACTATATACTTACTCCACAGAAACTGTTTAAATTAATTGTAGGTTATTCACTTGTCATTGCATGCGCAAAATGCTAAAACCTGTGTTTATGCACAGAACTAATTCCAAATGAAACAGAAGATGATAGATGGACCTTGAGCAGCAAGGGAAAAGAGCAATAGTATAATTGGTTGTGCATCGCTTTCCATAGTTTTGCCAAGCAATTAAGAAAAAAAGAAAGAAAACCACCATTAAATAGTTTTTTTCACCACAGCCTTAGTCACTGCAAGGTGTTTTTGTATGGCTAAGACAATCAGTATTCCTCAAAAATCTAATGAAAGAACCTGAAAGGAAAGAAATCCTTAAGGAGCCTAGGGCTTTCTTTCTGTACATTTCAGGTGTTTAGCAAATACAAAACCTACAGTCTGAAGACAGATGTTTTATTCCTTAAGAGTGATCTTCCAGATGTGAAGAAACAAACTCTTAGGAAACTGGAAGACATTTAAATTATGCCAGGAAGGAGGAAAACCAAATATGAGTAATATTAAAAAAAAAAAAAAAGATTCAGCTTTGCACAGTGTCTGCAGAAACACTTAAGTTTTCGATTCCATTATTAAATTCTTCACTCAGTCTGCAATTTTTTCTAATTCTAAGCTTCCTATCATAAAGCCTAAGGAGAACATACTATAAAACATGCACACCAAGAAACTTTCATATCAAACTAAATGCAGGCTTGCTCTGTTTATGTCTATTATTTCTAAAACACTAAAACAGTTTTACAGTGAGGAATTATGGATTTTGACACAGATCTTTAAAGCAGCTGGTAAAAGTTTGCTCATTAAGCTAAGCAATTTGAATTTAGCACAGCTGAATCATACCTTCTTGGCAAACAGCTCAGGCATCTAAAAAAAGTTAGATGTTTCAGTGTGAGCTAATCACCCCTCCTGTAACCAATGGAGCAATATAGGTACACCTAAAAGGCATTTCATTTGCTTATCTTTAGGCAAGATGAAACACCATTTGGGGGTGCCTAATTCTATTCTCACTGGAAACAGAGCCTAGCATAAACAGACATTTAATTTTTCTGCATTTAAGTCAGGGCCGTTGAAGCCCATCTGGGCAATCCTGCCTAAGGGGAGCTGCAGCCTGGGCTGGCCCACCCAAGCTCCTGTACCTCAAAACTCACAGCTCAGCTAAGTTTCGTTTGAAATTTATTAATCGAGAGAATTAAGCAGTTCAGCATTTCAGCTACAAAGACACATGCAGACACATGCTGAAAGCAGTCAACCTTCAAGTGCCAACAGTCATTTATGAAGCTTAAAATGCCACCGTCACAAGAGCTGGATTTTAGTCAGAACAGTGTTTGGGGATTTCTTTTGCCTTTTCCTTTTTTCTGGGGGGAGGGGGGCAGGGAGAGGGGTAAGCATTAGGGAGAGGAGAAAGCATTAGGGAGAGGAGAAAGGAAGACCAAAAAAAACAATTTAATTCCTTTCATCTGAAACAGATCTAGATAGTACCAGACGACTGGACATGGAGCAAGCAGTAGCGGATGAATGCAGTTATTTACGAACTTAATTGTTTTATATATGACCATAGCTGCAAATATCTTCTGATGTCATATATTTGACCATGAATAGGGTTCCAGATATATCCAATCTAGAACTGCAGTTAAGATAATCCCCCAACTTCATTTAGCCTGCAAAACCTGCAAGTTCCTGGCAGTTCTTGGGCAAGGAATGACAAGCGGCACTTTTTCTTTGGAAAAAATTATGTGAATTTTTTTTTTTTAATTATTATTATTTCTTTACTTTGCACCAACTTCTCTCCCCACCTGAAAACATTAAGTTTGTAAAATAGAACAAGAGTCAGAATTCAGGCTCACTAATCAGCCATATTAAAGCAGCTCTGTAACACACATTATAATACATACTGATTTCATTCTTTTCTCTCATTCCCACATCACTCAGTACCTAGGCGACTGATGAGGCACAAAGCTAAACAGTCTGGAAGAATTCTCCTCATCTTCTGCACCCGCTTATTTAATTCGCCCCAAATCCTCTCCAGCCACATTAGCCTCCTCCCTGTATACTTATCAGTTGTTCTCTTGCTCTCCTGTTATTCTAAACATCCATTTTTGTTCTCCATACTTCCTGAGCGAATATAAGGGTAGCTGATAGTGAAGGTGGTGCTACGTGCAGCCTAGGAGCATGAGGTAATTAACATGAACAACAGGCAGCAGCGTAGGTCATTTCTGGTCGGAGATCCCTGAGCTGAAGCACGTCGATCGTCTTCTAACAGTGGTCCACACATGCCAGAGTCAAAAACAGGTAAGAATTGTGTAGGCAGAATGTTCTCATTTACTTGCAAATTTTGTTACAAGTGCCCCCTCCCCTCAAAAATTTTTAGAGCTCAAATTTGTTGAATGTGAAGCTAAAGTTTTCAAAAAAATGTACATGCACCAGTCCTGAAGATCAACCAAGCATGCTGCAGGCAAGGAGTCAGTCTCACTTTCATCCCATCTTAGATCTTCAGATCAGCCTAGGCTTATAACTAAGTGTGGGGTACATCTCCCTCCCCTTTCTTATGTGGCTTTAGAAAGCCTAGTCTCTATTCCTAATTTAAGAGACTATGTCAGTCCCACCTAGCTCTGCCAAGTCCCATAATTAATAATGCTTCTCTTTTCTTATAAACTTTTTTTTTGTTTTGTTTTAAACCTAACACTTTCTGGTGCTGTTTCCAAGACAATACCTTTAACATTCTTTCAGATTATACAGAAAATAAGACTGTGTGTCTATAGATTCAAACACTCGAAAATTAGGAAATGCTAGTAGAAGTAGTAGAAATGCTGGTTGTTCAACTGTAATTCGACCCCATGTGGCTACAATGTGTTATTAACCACATTTCCTCCAGGACCCCTGCAGAAGCGTCACATGCCAGGGATTTCTCAGGACTCATCTGTAGGAATGCAGTCACTAACTAGTACGAATAAAGAGAGAGAGAGAGGACTGCTGAGAAAGAGTCTCGTGGACAAAGTAGCTGAATCCTGAACAGGACAATGACGTTCTCCAAGGGGTGCACCGAGTTCCTTTCCTATGTGATGCTCCTCACACGAGCCGAGGGTTTCATAGTCAGTACTTCTGAGGAACATACTTGGTGAGCGTTCATACAGAAGAGCTGTAACTAACTGCCTTACATGGCAGAGTATCACTGCTACTTTGGGGACAGCCCGAGGTGTCAAACTAGGTTTCTGTAATAGTTTTACTGCCGTCTTTATCTCTCTGGCATAGCAGGCATAGTTTACTCTAGACTTCAGAACAGCACTGTGAAAATTTTTATTATTTATTCATCAGTGTAAAACTGTTTCGTAAAACAAAAATCCATGCTGCATTCAGAACACTTTCAGTAATATGCGTGTGACTGATTATCACTTCTAACAGGACGGATAAAAATAAAACCATGACCAGCACTCTATTTAGCATCTTGTCTACACACAGGATAAAGCAAAAATGCTACAGAAACCATTACAGTTTTTTTAATGCACATGGACACAGGAATGAATTAGGGTTGCATGTATAACCCCAGTTCTGACACTCCTTAACTTTTGAGTGTTAGAATGTTCAACCCACCTTTGTTTGCAATATATAAGTAAAAATGAATTTTAAAGAAAAAGGGAGACTCATTTTATTTGCAAAGCAACTTTGGTTACACAAATATCCTGCATTTTTCATAAATATTTGCTTAATCCAGTGCTTATTATGGCAGCGCAGTGAATGAAGAACATGATCAAAGTATCTAACTTTCATTCAGGACACCATCCCAATCTTTACTGAAGGTGAGCCATGTTTTGCAAAGAAAAAAAAAAAACTTTTCCACAATCTGTCATGACAGTCATTAATAGTTCACGAATCAGCTGGCTACAACCATCTTCAAAACTCTTGAGATTACCACCACTATCCATTTGGTTACACTGATGAGAAGAAAACAAAACTGTAGTTCCATCAGTGATTTAAATGGAGTAAGCCAACTCTGCATTAAAAAGGAGAACTCATCCTTTTTAATCATCCAACTCAGCCTCATCAATTTTTTCCACCTCCACTGTCCCCTTCTTCTCCTGCCTCCTCCCCTCATGCCAATCATGTAGCCACATGATAAACAGGACAGAGGAAGCTTGTTCAAGAAAAAGCTAGAATGACTTTTTTAAATGACTAGTTTTAATCAGTTTCCAAGCCCAGCGAGTGGCCACAGGAATTGTTATGCTGACAAAGCTCAAAACAGGGTATTTCTTTGATCAACTGTGCCAGAAGTCTCTTTCAACCTAAAGTATCCTAAGTATCAATAGTATATTTAAGAGTATTTGGTACACACCCACACTGCATACTTAACCTCTTCTCCCTTCAAAAAACATTTAACAATTTAACATATGTAGGGATCAAAAAAGATGTTGTTTGTTCAAGACTGCACAGTGGTACAGCCAAGAATATCGATAAATCGAAAACTACAGAAAACCAAGTTTAATGGATTATGGCACTCTAAATAGCACTCTCCAAAGCCGCATATTTTCCTAACGTGATGCAATGCTGTGAAGATGCACCGAATACCTCCATGGAGGATTGCTACACCCACTCCACCTCAAGAACTTCCTTTGAAGACCTGTAACTGATACACACGCACAACCTGCAGCACACTCAGACCGCAGCATATATATTTAGAGAGACTTATATTGATCTTTTTGGGGTAATAAACCAACAACAGTTTGAACAAGTAACACTTCACAGAGTCAGGTTATTTGCTCTCAATTAGATCCGAGTTTCCCCATGCACTTACAGCCTTCCAAATCTACCTTAGATCAGGGTTTTTGGGGGCTTCTCCTATTTCAAATCCTTGGCTTTTTTTTCTTCACACATTCATCAAAAGTCATCTGTATTCCCAGCAGTTTAAGTCCTGACACTTTCAAGCAGTCTATGGGACAACTGCATGTCTTAGCAATGTTAAGTGCCATGCAATATGAATTACAGAAGCTGCTACTACAGATTTGGATGATAAAGTTTGAAAGCTTCCAACCACCACAAATGCCTGTGGTAATACTGAAGAAAAGCATGCATACTCAGTACTGAGTACAGCAAGCCACTTGCTTGTAATGAAATTGCATAAATACTTCACTGTAAAGTGTTCCAAGTGCTCATAGTAATAGACACCCAAACCCATTCATAGCTTTGAAGCACTAATTGCTAAAAATTAACTCACTGCAGTATGTCAATTTTCTTCTGAAGTCTAGGAGTAAATCTAAAGAAAGCTATGTGCAACAGTTCAGAGTTAGTGACTAATTATCAATAAATTTTTTCCAATATGACAAAGTATGCATTTACGTTCATATCCTCTTGTTTGTAAAGTGATAAAATCTGAGGTCTTTATTAGGTGCTGACTTTTAGATATAGCAAGCATATGGCAGTTTTTCACCTTGATGCTTTTTCCCATCTACAGTTCAATTTTTGAAAGAGCAGAAAGCATGTTCACAAGTATCAGTACTAAAAACTGCATCTAGTGGCAAAAGAATGGTCTGAATTAGTGAAATCTTGCTTGAAAACTGAGGTTTACAGCTTCAGAAAGTTTTGATACAGTTTCTAGTTTCAGGTTTTACATAAAATTTTTAATTTCACAGAGGAAGTTAAACAGCTCACACTGTCTGGAATATCTGATGCAATTACTCATTTCAAGCACTACAGAAGAGATAATAGTTGAGCCAAATTACAGGAATAACATTACAGCTGATCTTTAATAGAAAATGTTAAAAGCAACAACTTTTTAGTAAAGAGAGTATTTTTCAAAAAAAAAAAAAAGAAGAAGAAAAAAGCAATAAGAAAAAAATCCCAACTTACAGGAATATTATGGTCCTTTCTTCCCTTATGGGAGGAAGCAACATGAGCAAGGTACTGGATAACCTTCTTAGTGTTTTCTGTCTTCCCAGCACCAGATTCACCTCTGCAAAACATTTCAGACATTTTCCTCAAAATTAATTTTCAACAACATATCAGTCATTTCTTTATAACTACCTCATTTCTTTCCATTTATAGCTTAGACTAAACAAATAGAACTCCACTAACCATCTGAAACCAAAAGTATTAGTGTTGCACAGAACTAAAAGGTATTTGTTTAAAATATTTTCCTCATCCAGATGATCTCCTTAGCATTTAGCTATTGATACAACGTGTAACATCAGTTGGATTAAAGGCTTTTGACGGTATGTCTGAATTCTTACGCTACTTTAAGTAATGAGAAATGGACTCTGCCTCTTTGTCCTGATCAAGGCCAGGGACAGGTTTTTCAGAGTGCAGATATATATGTAGTACTATTTTATCAAATTTCATATTCCAGGACCCAGTTATGAGAACTACCTAGTTGATGGAAACATGCAGTATATTTAGAAGTCAGTTCCAAAACACAGTAAAGCACATTTTAAATACACAGATCCTTTATGCTGCTCATCTCAGATTCTTAGCTAGATTTAAATATATATATGACCACAGGGATATTTCTGTTTATTTTAAGAAAATCATGTCTATTACTGCAAAGCAGTACAGTACACAGATCAATAAAGACAGTGCATGCATAACTTACATTCTGCTTTACATCTGTCTCTGTCTTAAAAATGAACTCTATTGCAATATTTACCTATGAGAGACACTAAACACTTAGTAAGGGACTCACTTACCCTGACTAAGGATGGTATAGGCAAGAAGTCAGACCAAGTTCACATCACATCAGTCAGAAATGATGCTACAGTTTTAATCTAGGTCAAATGTTACAATAAATCCACATTTCAAAGAGATTATCAAGTTCAACTTATCCATGATTTAATGGCAGTAACTACTGCAAAAAGATCTCACTTCAAGTGAGACCCGGACTGCCACTAGCACTTATGAGGTGTATGAAATTAGAAAGGATTTTTATTACCTTGAGTTGCTGGGAAAGGGTGAAAGTGCTTCCATCATTCAACAATTGTTTAGAAGTTAAGATTTGGAAACTATCAACTACTTTATGCTTAAATTCTCCTCTGTGAATTAACATTTCCATTACAAATATCTTAACTGGAAAAGTTTGCAAGCACCTAGAATATATACTTGTCAGTCTTTTGGACTCTTCATTGTCTTTTGGAGTCTTCATAAATACCTTCCTCTACTACACTGCATATCCCAGTTTTGTATCTACCCTGCATTTGCTTAGGTATTTAGCATCTCTAAACCCACACTTCTTGATCAGATAGATAACTTAGAAAACTCTATCCTTGTATTACACTTCACATTGCTAAAACAGGACAGTATAGCAGCTGAACTGTGCATATATAGGAATCTTGAGAAAGAAAAAAAAAAAAAAAAAAAAAAAACAAACACTGTTTTTTCTTACCTTCCAACCCCTAAAGTTATGGGAATCACATCAGGGCAAGAGATGAGCTTTTGCTAAGAGATGGGAGTGCGTGCATACACGTGCATCTCTCTACACACATGAACAAGAAATGATGGGGACTGAAAAAGCTCATTCATAGTAGCTTAGCAAATTCATTATGGAAGATTAACAAGAGTCTACAAAAGCTGGTTACACACTTCAGATGAAAAGGCTGATCTGTTTGGCCTGACAGAACACTATTAGCCCCTAGGCTTCATGGAAGAAAAGTTTTAATTGAGAACACTAAACAAAATGGTTCTGCAGACAAGCTGTGGGATGCTTGCCATGGCCTCAATTACCAAATTGTGGTCTGCAATATCAGAGAATTAATCAAGGCCCCTGATGGTATTGATGAAGTGTGTTGCTCAGAAGCAACAACTGCATTATTCTGTCCAGAACTATTTTAATTCTGTTCTCAGAAAACAATCAATCATCTGAAAATACACAGTCTGAAAGATTAGAAATCGCTATACTGCATCTCTTAAAAAATTTAGGATTATAAAGAAGCTAGGTGCCTTGAAACTTGTCGACCACACTAGCATGGCTTGCTGCATGGAAAAAAAAAACAAAAAACAAAAAAAAAACCCACACAAAACTTGGAAAGATATTACCTAAAGAGCTGGTTGCAAAGAAGATTACTTTGAGAATCAGCAAATGGATAACTCTGTTTGCTTTTTGCAAAGATCAGATGCATCATCAATACGCAACACAGAAATTGTGTGTACTTTGGGATTGCTACAAGTGGAACGTGCACTTTTCAAACTCTTAAAATCACATTTCTCCACCTGGTAGAGTCACAGCTTAGAAGACTGTAACAAACAAAGGTGAAGATTGTTAAGCAGAGAACAGATCTCAGATGCCAATTCCTGCTTCCCAGTTTGTTTCTTCCTAGCAGGCTTGCGCGTTTCTAAATGTATTTTAAAACCTGCCTAATTCTAAAACCATTCCAGCAGGTAAGAGGGAAGAGAACAAAAAGAACACCAAAACACCCAGTTACAAAACAATGCAGTTTGTTCTTATTGTCAGAGCTCGGGTAGACATCATTAGTTGCACCTTTAAAACAAAATAATCAATCTTTTTGGTCAAATTACAGAAACAAAGTTTTGTTAAATTTTAAGGATGAAAAGCTACTCTTCTGGCAAAAAGAAAATGCTACAAATACAGTCCAGATGTTAACTTTCTAAAGGAAAGCACACAGTTTCAGAAGAATCCACTAATCAACAGGCCTTTCAGGAACACACACCAGTAAAGCTTCATAAAGCACAGGAAGGTCAAAAGCCTGCAATACATTCCTTTCGGTAGAAAATCCCTTAAATCTAATGGTGTTTTTTTTTTTTTTTTTTAAAGAGAAAGTCTTTATGTAAGTTCTCATTCAAAAAGCAATACTAATGGATGTTATCATCCTAGTTCTCCTCTCCCTGGAGCTTACAAGTATGCCAAATATTTCCTGCAGGATACAGTGTTAGATAGCTCTGCTGCCATATACTCTAAAAGAATTAGAAGATTTAGGATAAAGTCCTTTTCATTTATAGAAACAAGAACATCTGCATACTTTAGCTCTTTTCCAGGAGAGCAAACACATGAATTACAAAAATAAATTAATCTTCTACCATTATCAAACTGCCCAAAAAAGGTAAACTTTCAGTAACACTATGTACAATATTTATGAAATGGAAGTGGTATCACGAAGCTGAAGATTAACTTTTCTAAAAACCTTGTTTTAATACAACTCAATTAATGTGTTACCATAAATTAAACAACTAAAACCCTTGGCTGGGATCCTAGCCTTACTTCAGTCAATGGCAGCTTTGCTAATGACTTCAGTAGGGTCACAATTTCACCTCTTCTATTTCAGTCTCAATTCCACTACTGGCAGAAACAGAACTCGAGGAGACTGAATTCAAATTCTATAGCAACTCCAGCTACAGGCTCTGCAAACAGCACATCAGGGTGAATCTTCCAAGCAGGCAAAGTATCTTTAGGAAGAGCCTTAAACTGGATGCAAGACAGTCATCTCATCACCTGAAGGATCTGTCTCTTGCAAAACCTTGTTACAAAGACAGGTCAAAGAAAGCCAGAGAATTACCTGTAAATTTATGTAATATCTAAAATTAAAGTGCTTTTCCATAGAGCAGTAAAGCTGCTGCTTTAGCTTAATTAAGTACATTCTGTATGAACACTTAAAATAGGAAATCCTTAGCTAGCAAAGCAGCACTCTGAAGTTTTTATTTGGTTTTAAACTCACTGGATGTAAAGCTATAGCACCATTTTCAATAAAGGAAAGCCTCTTCAGGCTAATTTATCTCAGCAACAATTTGGTTAGCATAAAATTAGTGATCAACTTCTCAACCAGTTGCAATTTTTATCCCCCAAGCTACTTTACCTTTTAGTTCTATGTAAGATTTATATCCTCTGTTCAGCAGATTATAATCTAGAAAACAGGCAAAAGCAACATAGTGGGAGGTGACTTGCAGGTCACAGAGCAAATGGACAACAACAACAAGGAATAGAGGCCAGGTCTTTTGACTTCCAGTAAGGCGGCATGCTCTTCCCACATTATGGCATACCAGGTCAAACTCCTGTCTGCGAAAGACGCATTCTATGACACTATTTTAATGGAAAACAGGAGCAAAACAGTTGCTTATTGTCTTATTGACAAGCAGTTTGGAAGCATCTACACATCTTCTTGTGACATTTATGGCACTGCCAGCACAGCAGAAAAAGTCAAGAACACAACATCTTTCTGAAGTGGCAAATGGATTTCTGACATTCAGAAAAGTCACATTAGTTTCAAGTTGCTTATTGAAGCCCACTCCAAGGATTTGTGCCCCGCTAGCTACCCCAGCTAACCATTAATTTCACTCTTAGATCAGGGACATACAGGACCTACAAAATGCAGTGTTGTGACCCACATACGGCAGAGATGTACAAAATCACAGATCTACAAAGAAAACTTTTAAATTCAAATGAAGTTTTTTTCTTTTTTCCTCCTCATCTTGCTACCCATGCACAGAATAACTGCTACAAGCACACAGTTAGCTGTGAAGGTAAGCATGTGAAATATATTAGGGTGGTCAGTGTAGTTCTTCAAATGAAGTTAGCCTTGTCCATCCCACTGCAGATCATCTTTCAGTGATTTAAAATACTGATAAACTAACCATACAAGCCAATATTTCCCAGGCTGGAAGTCTGGATCGGACACGTGAACCTTCCCCCTGCCTTAGGGGTTTCAGTCAACTTATTTTTGTCACTCCTGACCAGGAACATCCCCTGGGATGAGTTTACCTGGAAGCAGAAAGTCCTTCTGGCACCTAAACACACTGCAGAAGGAAGAGCGGCAACAGCACCTTGACACCTGCCCTTTGCAAATTCTCAGCAACTGATTTCACAAGACAAAGGAATCCCGACCTACCACACTGAAGTCCTGTGGCCAGAAATGCCTTGTTTCATACAAAGGGGTTCCTCACATCAGGAAGCAAAATATGAAAGTATGTGCTTAAATTGTTTGTAGGAGAAAGTAACTGCATAAGTAACAACCCCAACAATAGTCTCTTGTTCTTCTCACAAGACTGGTTGCGAAGAACAAACAGTTATTCTCAGACGCAACTGGGTAGATCTTCTGCCAATTATAAACAAACAACAGATATTTAGACTCAAGACCTGTAATTAAAAGGATGTCTTAATTACTTGCCTAATGTTCTGCAAAGAAGTATAACTGATAGTTTGGACTAGAATAGAAAGTCATTAATTGGATTTACTGTTTACAAGGCTGCTTTATAGCTCCTTCATTTCACTTTAGATGCTTCACGTCTTCTCACACCAGTTGTCTAGGGAATGTTAGAAGTTGGACCCTAGCCAGAGGTTGTATACAAAAATGCTTGGTATTTGCTGCTGTTGTCCTTTCATAAGCAGCCTCTATTCCCTCCACACCCCACCACTCCTACTGAAGCCAGTTCAGATTAGATATCCTTGTATGGCTGCAAGCATCTGCTAAATGACTGTTTATCAAGACTAGTCTCAGTTTTGAGAATAGCATACACTTGTGGTAAGATTCTCAAATTTAGAACATTACCTTAAAAAAAAATAGTGAAGTACACCACATTTTCATATTTGAATTTCCAAAGACGCCTTGCAGCTAAAGACAACAAATCCTGTAGAGATTTGAATATTTCTCAGATTCCTAGTATACCATAACAGAAGTTTCTTCATCTTGGTCATCTGCCTAGAGCAGCCTGGCACGCTCTCCTATTTAACATTAATATGCAGTAATAATCAAAGAAAAACAAGAAAACCTACCATACTAGCTCCAGCAGCTGCAGCTACTTAAGAGGGAAAAAAAGTCTGCAGAACTTCTCATTAAGTTCTCACGCCTTACCTCACAATTTTTTTTTTCATTTCAGTGTGTGCACATTGTAAAATTAGCACCACTTTTCTGTAATCGATTTTTTATGGATACTGGGTCAACACAGACTTAAAGTGTACTTTTAAAGTTAGTAAGAACGATACAGTTGTTGGAAATGCATTCTTGCTGTTTAACAAACTAGGAATTTACAGTCAGAAAATCCTAAATAATATTTTTCACTCCAACCAAGGAGGTGTGATTAGATGAAAAATAGTTAAGTGTAGCTTGCCAAACAAGTTTGTTTAAATTTAAGAACTTAATGAACTAAACTACAAAGCAAGAGAGCTCTAGCACCTTTACTAACCTTTTGTTAGTGGTTACCATGCCAAGAATAAACCATCCAACTGCAGAGCAAAGAAGTGACTATAATCATTGTTCATTCAGCTCATTCCATCTCATCATTAATCAAGCAACAATTGCTCCCTAAAACCCTCTAGAACTTTTCAGAACAGAAAAGAAGTAGAGGAAGCAAAGCTAGATTAGTAACTAAATGATCTCCAAAAAGTTATTGTGCTGGAAAAGAGAGTAGATCAATTATTTCATGACCACTGGAATAAAATAAATAAATAAATAAATAAATAAGTAGTCTAGTTTCCTAGCGACTAACATACTGTGATTCTTATTTGGCAGGCATGCCTTATGGCAGGTCTGTCACCTATGTGGAGTCTCGTTCGTCCAGAAAGGCATGAACTTACGCTGCACCCTATTCCCCTCAGTGGTAGCATTACTAAGGCATCACTTTTCAGTGCAAATAATTATTTTTTATTAAACCTATTGTAACATAGCGTCTCAGACCTGTGGCCTTTACCAGTGTTTGATAAACTGGCCAATGGGTTCAGGAATTGTGCTCGGCAGGTATGCGTCTGTGCATCTATTTGAGTTATTTAATTAGTCAAAGGCCAAAGGGGGGGGGGGGGGAAGGAAACAAGAAATCACCACTTCCTGAGAAGGTCAGGATTAAATCACAGAGAAAATAAGGGTCCTTTTGGACATGGGAAACCAGCTTTTAGTCCACTCTGAGAAAAGCAATAACTAATTCCATCAAAACTCAAAGTTGCTCCTACCAACTTTGTTCCTGGGCTTCAAGTACTAGCCAGTTTATTAAGAAAAGAAGTGTTTGGGGCCAGGGAAGCAATGAAACAAATAAGAAACAGACCAGAATAAAAATAAGGAAGTGAGCACATAAATATTCATAAGATCATATGCCATTGACTCAGAATAAAGCCCTGAACACTAGCCTCCTCTGGAATGCTGCTTTCAACATATAAAATTGTCTCTAAGCCCTTAAAAGATGGAGACTGAACACTGGGGAAAGAAAAGAGGGGAAGGAACAGAAACTTTTTTGATTTTGTTTGTTTGTTTGGGGGGGGGGGGGAGCACATCATTCCTTGTTCTGAGAGATCTCTCATTTCTATGCCAAGAGAAGGAAGTTATGGATGACATCAAGTCATCAAGTCTGCACTGGAGAAGGGAATGACAGCCACGATCAGTTGGCCATTTGAGCAATACTCTCCTGAAGAATCAACTTTTATATTAGGTGAAGGACATGATGCTCTGCTGAGATGGTAAGAAGCATCCAGAGAAAGCAGCAGGGCTTTTTTCCCCTCCTGGTGTTAAGCCTGAGTTTGAGAAAAAACCACCAATTCAGCTCACCAGTTTACACAAGACGCCTATTCTTCGGTGGATGTCAGACCCCAAACTTCTCATGGATTCTCAGCTGGTGATTAAGTTGGGACAAGAAACCTTCAAATAATCCCACCATCTTCAAAACAGCAAGATATGATGAAAGCATGCTTGGAGAACCATCTGTCAGTATAGCTGAATGCCTGTATCTGCCATATTGACAATTTCAATGAAATGCAGGTCATTCCCCAGCAGAATTCTCATTGCTATTCCTGAACCAAAGTATGAACAGATCTCCAAGTGTCTACATAGACAGATAAGACATTTCAATGAAGCTACAAAGTGGTTCGAACTATGTTAGAAAATACCCTAAACATCACCCTTGCAACTTCATGACAGATCTTGACACAGCTAGCTATTTATTTGAACAGTGACTGCATGAAGATATTTGGGAATCATTAGACTTCCTTACAGTGGAAATAAAGGTTGAGATTTCCAAAGTTCTGGACCAGTGAAGACAATGGAACAGTCTCAAGTCCAGATTCAAGTTGTGCACTTTCACGCCTAGGGTAAGAACATCAGGTGGTTAGTTCCTTGATTAAGTTAGAACTTGAGCAAGGAAGGAATTTAGTAAGAGCATAGAGGCACTCTTTGAAGAGAAAGAACTGAAACCAAACCTAAAGGCTTCAAATACCGCTAGTCTTACAGCAAAGAATGTCAATGAAAGAAGCATTCCCAGTTATTGTAAAGAAAAGGGGGCTGGAGTCCACAGGTTCAAATCACACCTGATAATACATTGTTCAAATACCATTACTTGAGAGCTGATGTGGCCCCCTATCGTAAAGGCTGTTGAGGGTAAAAACCTGGGAAACCTGACCAACAAGAGCTAGGGAGAGATACGCAGATGCTAGACAGGTGGACCTTCACCAAGCTATGGGAGAGACCCTTCTCCAAGACATACATAAAGACAATCAAGGCAATAGGAGAGAACAGAATGAGAGGCACACCACAATTGTCCACTCATTTGAGAGCACACGTCAAGGGACATTTTCCTTTTGCCTGACTAGAATCACTCATACCAAAGAAAGAGTATCCTTTAATAGAGCACCATCCAGAGCTGAAAGTCTTCAAATCGGGCTTAATCAGGTGATCTAGATTCTGAGATGACAGTTCCGGGAGGAGAAACAAATGTCTCAAGTCTGAATTGCCAAAGCAGTTCCTGAAACCACCTCCAGCACAATTAAGACACACTCCTTCAACCTTATTTACTCCTGCCTTATTCTAAGACCTGTAAAACTAGTGGCATGGAAGGACAACACACATACAGTTGGTCTTTTGACCACAAAAGCAGAAATGCAACAGAGAGGAGTCCTAGACACTGACCCACCCTTGAGCAAAATATATTAGACTTCATTCTGGTTTACTACACAGGCAAGTTCATGAAGGTTCTTTAACATCCCAGCTGACCAGATGTCAAGTAATAAGATTATAATGCAAATCTGACAAGAGAATACAGCTCTCCCATAAAGCACATGGGGAAAATAACCTCAGGGATAGTACTGCAGTAGACAATTGACTTTATAATCCATTTCTTCAAAAGACATGTGAAGGGAAACATGAGCTTAGTTCTGCTGGTACTTCTTCCCAAATTGGACATGGATCTCGAAAGCAGCATAAGACAAGTGTATCTCAAAAGAAAAGTAATAATCTGAACAAAAGTCTAGTAATGCCCACTGTCTGTTTTGTAGGTGGCATCAAAATAGCACTGGCAGTTGGACACCATTTGCAAGGTCCACTGGGCTGTGATGGAGCTGTGGCATTCAACTTCAAGAGCACAGAACCACCTTGGAGTCTAGCATCTAGTACATGAAGTATCTCAAAAGGTAAGAGCTTGACTGGATGTCTTTTGACCCCGCAAGTCCAGATGGGAGATACGAAGCCTTACACGTTATAATGCTGAGGCCACAGATCCACCCACAATATACTGGAGAGATTCATACTTGCTTGTAAACCATCTTAAGTGCCATTGACCTTTCTTAATTTTTATTTTCTTTATGCTGCTGTGTAGTTACTTAATGCAAGTTAAAGTAGCAAACGATCAACAGAACCTGGGAATCTGTTGCTCAGAATCAAAGCTTCATTAAGACTCTTGTCATATTCTGCTAGGTACAGCCTTTAACATTGGTACAAGCAAGATACTGAATTACACGTAGTAAAACTTGTCCAGTATCATAGTATTAATAGTTACAATACTTCATTTTGTGGTACGATGCCAGGACAGTGTTGAAGTCCTTCTGAGATGTACTGCTCGCTGCTTCTTAGTACTAGGTTTTGAAACTTCAGAGGGAACAATAGATTTTGTCACCAAACTTTTTACATGTCCAACAGAGCGATGGTTCTGGGGATCTTAACTTGTGACTGCATCCAGAGCAGTTCCCAGAATTTCCAGACTTCAGTACTGGATATAGTTGTGTCCTTCTCAGGCCTGAGCTTAAGAAACTGCATCCACTCCCCAGTCTCCTACCCTCACCCTCCCAATCTGGAAGCAAGCTTGTCTCTGCAGAAGGATGCAGATCGAGCAACTCACTAAGTATCCAGCCAAGGCATGGAACTATGCTACTGACAGTATCATTATCTTCAACAGAAAAGGAAAAAACAAAACAAAACAAAAATCCAACCCCTCAGCCAGACCCTATCACAAGTTCCACACATTTCATGTTGAAGTATGTACTATACTAGATATAAATCAGAGTTCAATTGTGTATTTGGTCCAGATGGATCAAAAAAGTTTATTGTGTTCTTACAGGTGAAGTAATAACAGAGTTCACGAGAAAAGCGCTTTCCAATTTAAGCATGAACAGATCAGACACTCACTAAATGCTGTAGCACTGCCATTCCAACCTTCATGGTATCTGATGAACAAGTGAACGAGTGCAAGGTACATGTACGGGCACAAGACAAAGCTACTTAAAAAACAGTTCACCTGAGGCTGGCACATACCATAGAAGCAGCCACATACACATGAAGAACAAAGCATTTCATTTTGTCCTGGGATCCTATCCTGCTCTGAGGTCTGTTTTGTACATTGCACATTAAATAGTCATCACATGAAAACAGAAGTCCTGCTAAGAACAGATACCAGAGCCCTCAACAAGCCTCTGTTATCTGAGGGAAACTTTTTTTTAAGCTACAAAATTGTATTTGCTTCCTGCTTTAGTGTTCTCTGGCCCTGTGAACCTAGTATTCATGGTTTCCATAGTTCAAAAAAGGATAGCTAGAAAGGATCTTTCTTCAGTCTAGTCTATAGTCTGAAAGTTAAGGCACTCTTGTAGGAAGTTGGAGATGAAGATTTGATACCCTTCATGTCAAGGAGAAAAATAAACCCAGGTCTGTTCCCCGCAATTAATCTAACCATCGAGCTATTTCAGGAAGCAGGCATCCTCACAAATTATGGTCTCAATGCAATTGGTATGCACTGGCATACAGTATGGTCAACTGATCACAAACAATCAAGTCAGAAAAAACATTCAAGCTACCACTTCTTTCCATCTCTCGCTCGGATAATTGAACACAAACTCTATCCGAGATTGCTAACAGCAAACAGTTTCAGAATTATTAGTTCTATGACTAGTTCTTAGTGTCAACCTGTTCAGAGTTTTCCTGTTTGAAGCAGATCCAATGTTATGCTGTTGCTCAGCAGAGTTTCTAGGCTGTAGCTTTTGATGTGTGTCCTCCTCAGGCACTACACATTGAGTAGTTACATTAGAGCATTTCAGAACAATCTGCACATATTAAAAATTTTGTTTCTAATTCAGATCTTTTGACTGACACTTTTTAAACTGCATTTCTTAAGTGGCACATACCCTCTAAAACTTTCAATAAGGTGAATTACACTATTAAAGGGACAACATCTCCCCACATTAAATAGCATTTCATGCTCTAATTTTGACTGGCAGCTACTAAAGGTTAAATATTGGGAACTGACTGCTATAGCTGTATTGAAGACCCCAGTAACCCGAGACCTTACCCTTTCACACAATAAACTTCCAAAAATGCCCAACTGAGAAAAAAAAAGGTTTTGTTTACTTACGTGCAGAGAATTGATTGGTCCTCACGGTCTGCAAAAGAAAAAGAAAAATGGACATGGTTATAGTTTTGTTCCTACTGTTCCCCAATTCAGAGGGCAGTTTCCTTTAAAAGAATATGTAGAAAATTTCTTTTTTCAGCTTACCAATTCTAAGGGCGGTCTCAAACTATTTTTAATAAGATGCCTTAATTGTTTTTGTTTCTCCTTTTTCTCTCCTAAGCAAACAGCTTAGACATTTCTGAAAGTTCTGCCGTATCATATAACGAAACCAAAATTTTGATTAAATGTAATAACAACCTACAGTAATATTTTAACCATATTTTCAGACGAAGCTGGCCCAACATCTTATGTTCTGAACAAACCTTTCCTAGATACTTCAGATACAGAATTCTTACAGATACTTGCTACTTTTAAACAAGTATCTGTGAAAAGTATCTGCTAAGTTCTAAGCAAGAAAAACAGTTTCTAGAACAAAATGCTAGTGACCAGATACATGGATACAGCAAGAACATCCTCAACAAACAAGAGCTTTCCTCCGCAGCTGTCGTCTTTACTTCTTCACATGCAAACCTTAACACTTCCATAATTTAGCTTGTTCATTAGAGACTTGCCAAAAGGATGCCCAGGGAAATATTGGAGAGCTGAACTCCGCAATACGGTGCAGCTCAGCACTTTGTGACACCCACTACTGCGCTCATGACTTTGAAAAGACAATTACATCCTGCAAGAGGCATTTCATAATTTACAGGATCTTTACAAGATATAATTCAACATCATACACTATATATTACAAAATCATACAACCAAAGCATTCAAATATGCGTGCAAAGTGATTTTTTTTATAAACATTTCAGTTAAAGTTGTTCTCCAACCCCTACTGTATCCAGGGCTGTTGACAAATTCAGCATCTTTTTCATAAATTTGCACCACAAAAACCTTACTAACGGCATTTATTCTTTATCTATTTCTTACTTGCTCCAAAAGAACACAGTCACCTTTAGAAAATTTAGAACTTTAAATAGTACCCCCTCTCCACCATAGGTAATTTCTAAGGGATTACATTATTAAAAAAAAAAAAAAAAATTTTTTTTGAGTGTAAAGCTTGGACCTAAACATTAGACTCCATTTCATTCACCCTTCTCACATGCACACACTGCTTCTCCTTGAACACGAGCCTCTGAAGGACCAGAAAAAGGGAGACATTGGCAAAGTTATGATCTTCTTTCTAGGATACAGAGTTCAGTACCAGCAAGATGAAGGGACAGTTTTAGGTTGCTACAAAACTGTTTCCCAAGATGCTCTATAGGTTCGAAGCAGATATGTATCCATACATGCAACCTCAATGCAACTATGACTATTTCTGAGAAGCACAGTAAGGTAAGCAATACTCTGCATGGTTTCTAGATGGGTCCAGAAAAGCTATTGCTAAACTGAATCGTAAACTACAGCAGAGATTTGAAGGCTACATAAAACTGGTCACTCTACCTATGTAATGAGCTAGGTCCATAAAGCTTTTGCATAACAATTAATATTGAAGAAGAATTTCAAGCCTTAGCTAGCTAACATGCAAAAATCAGCCAGTGACCCATGTTCTCCCCATTACATTGCCTGGATGAACAGCCCAGATTCGAAAAGAGCTCATGGTCACCCACATCAAATCCCTGAACAGGCTTGCTGCGCGGCAGCAGAAATACAAGTTTCAGTGCAGACAGGGCAGGACTGCTGAGGGGAGGAGAGAGACAGAAATGCAGTGGTCTGGATTTAGATCAGCGCATGCTGCCAGGAGCCTAACGACTTGGGTACACAGCCAAAATAAAGACAAGCTGCTGCTGAAGGGGCAATGACGCCCTGTCCCCTTGCCCCTCACTGTGCCGGCTCTAATGTCATCAGCGTAATGCAGACAAGGAGTAGGCAGAAGTGACCTGGCTCAAACTGTTTTTTGATCTGTGTTCAGCTGAATCAGCTCCCCCTTACCTTTCACTACATAACTGTAAAAAAGACTCACACTGGCAAAAGGGAGATCTGAGACCACTCTTGTACACAGCAGCCCCAATTCACATCAGATCAAAAGGCTATGTTTGTACAGACACAAAGCATCTAAAAGAGCTAAAAACATGTAAACAAAAAAAACCCACTGGTCTCGGCACAATATTGCTATTTTAATTAGCTCATAAATAAAAAGTTTGAAGGACATGAATTCAAGTCTTTCAAAGCAGGCAGGTGCCACTGCATATTACCACAGCTAGATAAACCAGAGAGACTTGTGGACCGTACGGCTAGCAATTTTTAGACTACATTTTAATAATATATTAAAAAAGTATGAGGTGCTTTCATACTGAAAGTGTTAAAAACATGCGGACAGTTGTACTTTGAACCCCTTGTACTAACTTACTCCAAACCGGGAACGCCATCAGTGAGCCTCTTGCCCACTGCACAGACACAGACCAATGTTCAAACTGCATCGGGCTGTGCTTCACAAGGAGCATAAGTCATCCGCTACACACCTTACAGGATAACAAACATCTGCACAGGGTGGAATGATTGTAGCAGAACAGAGGATTTTTTTGGCTGAATTATTAAAAGTGGGAATGAAAATAAAAATCAGAAAGTTGACGATATTCGTGACAAGAATGCAGACAAACCATCTCTTATGTCCTGCATGGTGTACAGAAACTCCAAAAAAGGGAAGGGAGAAGCCTGAAATTGAAAAAAATAAAAGCTGGCAGTAGCCAACAGCAGCAGGAGTATGACAGCACAAATGTTAAAAGAATATTCTAAAAAAGTCCATATTCCACTGTTTTTCAGGTAGGAGGAAAAGGCAGCTGGTCTTGAATGTCCCATCAGAAACAACTTTTGGTCCCAGCAGGAGACAAAAAACAGAACTCCAGAAGTCAGACATACCTTACACCCCATTGGGAGCATAAACTAGAAAAAAAGCACAACTTTCTGACCTTGACCTGTTTCCAGGGGTGGCTAACAGACACTCATGCACTTCAGCAGGCAATTCCATACGCTCACAAAAATCAAGATTATATAGGACAGCACAAATCATTTGTTCTTCTAGAAGAAACTGCTGAATGAGTGCCAAGTTGGTTCCACAAGTTGAGTGGAAAGTTAATATTTTATAGCTTTAATATTTATTAACACATTTTCTAAAATGGCAGCTCCCTTTTCCCTTTCTTACTTCCCAAGAATAACATCTCCCTCTGCAGTTTTAGCATTCCAGCTCGGCCACTTCAATTTAATCAGAAAAGACAGTCTTTGAAAATGAAGTAGTTTACTTGAAGGCAACGTACATTTGTTTATGTTTAGTATCACTACATATTTTATATCTCAATTTGCTACACAAAGTTAGTGTTCCATAACATGCAATGCACTGTATGAACGTATTTTCTTACCCGATTAGTCCTAGAGAGAACCTACAAGTCCAGACGGTTGTGTATATTTTATCATTAAAAAGTTCTGCTGCACTAGCTGGAGCTTCTGGCAATTTTCTAGGTCCAGGAGCCTGAACTGGCACAGATTTAAAAAAGTTATCAAGTACTCAAGTCTGTTACTCCAATTACATTGCTCTGTGTCCATCTAGACTCTGAGCCTCCCAAACTGACACTGAAGGGGAAGGAAAATAAGTAAGACAACAGCAAGCTTCAAGTTGTGCCTTCTGTTCACTTAGTTATGCTAATGGCCAGTTCCAGCATCTAGGACTCAACTGTACAGTAACGGAAAGTTATAGCTCGAAGCTCAGGATGCTGCTTTGTATGTTGTCAAATGCCGGATGTCTTTTGTCCCAAAGGGAAAAAACAGCTGATCTCTGTGGATTCATTTTGAAAAAGAGATCCTGACAAAAGGTTTACCATAAGTGTTATTATGGCTTGATTGCCTTGATTGTCTCCTCCCCCAAATAATACAGTTTATCCAAATCTGTAGTTTTAATTTCAAAGCACCTAGTCTCTTTCCTGAAACCTCCTTATGACAACTACTTCCATATCTGTTAATCTGTATTTTTGAAATAATTCAATTTCTTCTGGTGCTGTTTGGATATCTGTCATTTGGCGCAGAGAAGCAGCGCTAAATTTCTCACCTACGGACATCTATCTGAATGATCCTTTTGAAAAACTCTCAACTTCAACCTGAAGGGTAGCATTCCGTTCACAAAACCGATTTCTACGACAGACAACACCTCTGAGCCTAACATAAAAACTCTGCTATCCTTCACATTAATTTTACAGCAATTTTATTAAAGCCACAGAATTCTCAGGCAGTTGTTCACAGAAACTTAAAAACGCTATAAAAACACTTAAGCTTCTGCATAAGTCTCATGATTCTTAAAAACAGACCAAAAACATTCTCTAGCAATGTCTTTGTGAGATAACATCTCACTCTTCATCATGACAGAGATTCTCAGGAATATATACTAAATATTTAATAAAGAGACTAGACGAACTTAATCCTTTGAGTTTGTAAGCAAATTTCAGCAGTAAAAAGCAGAACAACAAGTTAGCAGATAATCCTCATCTCCAACCTGTAGAGCAACTGAAATAGGAAATACTATTCATGAAAATAACTTATTCATGTAAGTTTATTCGGCATTTGTTGTCTCTATTACTCTATACCCGTGTGTGAGAAAGTGTATGGGTCTTGAATGGTTGATGCTCTGGACGAAGTCACCTGGGGTGAGTCACATCTTCCGCACGCAAGCGGTCACAGTTTGGGGGTGAGGGGAGAGCGCCTACATGAAGGTATAGGTATCACAGCTTTTCAAATCAGCATGAATATCTAACAAGTTACTCCCATACAACCCAATACAGTTTCATTATATACCTGAGCCAATTAGCAGATTTCAGTTGCTAAGAGAAAGGCCTCACCATGCACCTTTTTGTCATACCCAACCACACAGTTCCTGTCCTCTGAACAGATTGTGGTGCTCGCCTGATTGCCGGTTAAGGCAATTCAGCTCACTGATCAAACAAAAGCACTCATTTAACATAGTAAGTCAGCTTGTCTAGAAGCTTGTATTTATCTGATCAAGTTAAATAGTAGGAAGGGATGAAATAGGAGGACCAAGCTGTTAATTCAAACTATCGTAAGACCACCCTTTAACATTAAGCCAACAAAAATGTTATATTGGATTTGTATCACTTCACTTTAGAGGGATACATTTTGGATTTGAATGTATCCCAAGGTCTTCAATATTACACTACAGACCATAATGTTCCTCAAGTTGCACAGATCTTACTGTAATATTCCCAATATAAAAAAAAAAAAAAAAATGAATATCCCACCATTACACAGTTTAAAAATAAAGAAACAAAAATTGATTTTCTGCTTATGAAATAAGCTTTCTAGAGAGCAATATGTCCTTTTGAATGGAAGAATTAGGAAGAAGAAAGGCAATACACACAATTTGACATTAGCCTTAGGCTGAAGTTCTACCACCGCTGTAGATCAACTTGAGCTGCAACTGATGTCTCCGCTTCCCCTGCCCAATTTCCCCATCCCAATCCTCCCTTTGCATCAGCAAATAACTGTGCAGATGCATGTTATGCTATCTCAAGCAAGATGATCCAACTAACAAAATTTAGTTTTCAGCCAATCAGCACCCTGATCCAGTTTATAACATAGCCACAGAAACATGGGAATTACTGTACAGGAAGCAGAAAAATCACTTCTTGCATCAACCACCTCCACCCTGGTCACCCCAGAGCTACAGTGAGAGCATGCTCACTGGCTCAGGTAAGCCGGCAAACCATGCCCAAGCAGATGCCACCACCACCACCAGATGCCTCGTCCTCCATCCCCAGCATATGGTTCCACAGCTTCCCTTGCGCTGGCACCAGTACTCGCCTGAGCCTACAGCGAGCCTGGTCAGGGAGTCATACTGGCAGAAAAGTAATCCTACTGATATTGATACATATAGGGGATTTTTTTTTTTTTTTAAAGCAGCCAGCACAAGAGGTGTGGCACCACATAACCAGAGTGGGTCTGACTCTTCTGGCAGTAGCTACACATTAGACTGGTTTAGGCTATATCAAGGTATACACCTTGAATCTGGAAATATCAGACACTGAAGCATTTCTTTCCTTATCTGCTCTCCTCTTTACTTTGCTTCCTTCCAAAGGACAGCACTCTCATCTTGAGGCAAGAATCAACTGCTATGTTTAATGTCTTTCAGCTCTACAGCAGTACATATTGATGCAAGCTACGTGCCCATTAGGAAACCCAGTGGCCCAGTGCTAACTAATACAAACTCCTTGAGGAAGGAAAGAATTACACGGAGACAAGGACAAGAGGAATCACAGTTCTGAAAGCTGTTTTTCCCTACACCATCTTAAACCGACTTCACTGTCATCTCCCCAGAGGACTCTCCTATGGGGACAAAAAAATCAACAGCTCCTCAAGGAAACACGTCGCTTAGCTTTTAAATAGTTGCCACATTTTACTGCCTGAAAAAACTAAGACTACATCCTGATATTTTTATCCCTCTGTGTGTGCACATGTGTATAGATATATGCACAGGAAGTTCTGATCAGCCGCTAGAATACAAAGAGTTTTACTCCCCATCCTGGCTCTCTCCAAGCTTTAAGGGTATTTTTTGTTTGTTGTTGGTTTTTTTTTTTTTTTTTTTTTTTTAAACTAGCAGATCCAACAAAGGCCCCGTTAATTCTGGTGAAAGTTCCAGATGTACATTAAACATTTGTTGGGTAATTGGTTCAGGCAGGATGTTCTGAAAAGTTGTATCTCAAAGCTATAGTCTGTCTACAAAAGAATTACTGTATTTTAACAAAGCGGCTTTTCTAAAATGCAGAACTTCCTTCTGTCACACTATAATCACTCATAAATTGATACAAGATAATCAAACAAAAAAGACAGAATGTCTTAAAGTTTCCCACCAAAACTCAGAGGCAGTAGAGCTGTAAGCACAGAAGTTTTTGCATCACAGAACACAGCAGGCAAATAACTGGATGTTCACCCTCTTCAGCAACTATCTTTGCTCTAGCTGGCTTTTACTACACTGACATTTTAAGTATAGTAGCTGCCCAGATCTGCATTTATCCCTAATAATGACTTGATAAATCAATTAACTTCAGAATGAATAAAAGAAGCCATTTGTGGCTATCCTGTGAACTTCCCTACTAGAATACCATTTTTGAGCTACTATATTAAAACAAATATACAAATTTATTAATACGATTCCGCAGCTGTATTATTTGCTTTCAGATTTAAAGCATCTCTGATTACTTTGACAAGAATTTTACTTGCTGTTAAAAGCCAGCAGCATTCATGCAAACATTTATTGTACCAATATTTAGGTACAAATACAGAAGAAATGTGTCAAGATAAAAAGGCTAATGCCAAGAAAAGGAAAAAAAAGAAAAGAAGAAACACTGAAAAAGGACATATCTGAATACACACCTGCTTTCCCAAATCAGGTTAAAGGATAAGCTATGGGGTACTACCCACCCCACCCTCAACTAGGGGGAACAGTTACTGAAAGGGAAACGGTTTTTATTTCAAGGGCAGCCCTTCCTGAAAGCTGAGTGCAAGACTCTTCCAGATTATCCAGTTTGACATAACCTTGACTATTATTTCTCTACAGCATGAAGTTCCTATTCAGCAGTGATAAATTGCCAGCCTTGTTTCCGTAGAAGGCATGACCCAAGAAGTGGGAGGGAGGGTTTGTTGTGGTTTTTTTTGTAGGGTAGTGAACTTATTTGATATTTTTTAAACAGGAGAAATCCCTTATATTTTTAGGCAGTACTTGATATTCGGGTACCACAGCCTATAAAACAACAACAACAAAAAAGCCCAATTCTCGGGTTGATAGCCTTGCTTGCTGTGGGTGCCAGGCTTGCATGATCTGTGGATATTTACTCTCTTCTCTAGACCAAAGGCTCAAATTTCAAAAGAGATTTAAAAAATGAATTCTTAACAAGGTTTGTGTAAATCAGTCATTAGGGGACAGAGAAACCTTCCCACGGAGTACAGATTTTCCTGCAGAGAGTGCATTCACAGAATTCAGTTATGAGGGCCATACAAAATATTGTCAAAACACCTGTCTGCTTTATAATTTGCCATTATGATTTCAAACTTTGAATAAATTGTTCAAAAAAAAAAAAAAGTCTTACTGGACTGATAAGCATGGAAAAAGATCTGGTTACACAGATGAAGTATGCCTTTATATTTTTTTGTTTGTCTTTAAAATGTTGCCTAGTTACTCCACAAACTATCGTCAAACACTTAACACTATGAAGTGACTTGCAACAAACATCTCTAACAAGCGTAATGGGAAGACTGACATGCACAAGTTTGTTTGCTGAGTACCTCTGCCTTACTGCAGACCAAATATACCCTGACACAATTACATATGCTTATAGTCTCACCATAAGATTTCTACAATAGCATAGTTTATCCCACCCCTTACTCCACCTTTATTTGTGCAGTAGTCCTTGCAAAGTATGATTTAGTCACTCATTCTTCAATGTAAAAAACTATGCAACTTCACAAGGACACAGGCAATTCATAGGAATACATTCAACATTTGGCCAGCAACAACTAATTAAACATTTAAGTGAACTTTTCAGAAAGCACATAATTTGCTAAAACTATAAAGCTGATGTTTCAAGTTATAACACTTTCTGAATTTAATCAGTCATCACTGTCTACTGATGGAAATTGAACATACCCAAGCCCACAGGATCAGATGAGATACATCCAACAGTGCTAAGGGAGCTGGATGACATCCTTGAGAGGTTACTCTCCTCAGGAGGTTTCTGAGGACTGGGATGAGGAAGACATCACATCTGTCTTCAAGAAGAGCAAGCAGGATAGTTGAAACTATCCTTTTAAAAGCTGCAAGGGATCTCCAGAGGTCAGAGATAATTAAGGACACCAGCACTCTTATCTTCAGGGAAAACTTCTCTCTTGATGTACCTTGAAACTGCATTTACCTTTTTCTTCTTGGCTTTGCCCTCATTGGTTCATTCACTTTTGGCCAGTTTTTACATCCAAGACTTACTTCTCTGAAACTGTCATCTGATGAAATTGCAGGAAGTCTCACTTTGTCCTTAAGCGCATAGCGCTATGATGTATGCTAGAAGTGAGATCAAATTTAAGCATGCTCCACTTCTCATGGTTACCCAGTGGTTTTACACTTCAGAATATTAATGCTTATCAGTGTTCTTCCATCAGCACTCACTTTTTCACACACAAAATACTGAAAGCCACTAACACCAGTTCAAATGTCAATCCCTGAAGAGGTACATTAGAAGTCTCCCTCCAGCCCAATATCATCCACTTCAAAGACAAATCAGTGCTGTTTTCTCTTAAGTCAATTACTAATCCCCGATTTTGTTTACCTAATAGTTTCCCACAGACAGCGTCTTCTACGTTTCCTTTGACTAGGACCCAATCTGAGAGAGCTATCAGGTTAAAGTGTCACAACCCATTTTGACAGATCAATATTTCATTCTTGCTTTTTGTGTGTAGCTTATCTAGCTACTCCAAGACATGCTCAAGTTTATCTCTGAATCTTTGAAGTGTCTCTTCACTGTGGGGGTAGGGGTGTTGATTAAGACACCATACAGATATTCTTACTATTTCTGAAGTTGCTTAAAAAAAATAAAAATAAAAAGTGGTTATATCCTTTACTCTAAAAGGTGTAAGATTTTAGATAAATCACAATAGCCATACTTCGATTTTACTTGCTGACTGACTGCCAAGTCCATCCAGTTAATTATTATTAAACGAAGCATAGCAGAGGTCAAACAACAGCTTATTCATCCTACAACTTGTTTATGGTGAACCACAGCACTGCATACAAGTATTTCTTGCATGTCTACAGCAAACTTCATGACCACATACATTACTCACTGCTGCTAGCTCAAATTGCTGTACAGTTGAGTGTAGACATACTACAACTGGCTAACCTACCACAGTATCACCAAAACCTGGTGGAATAAGCCAAGCTATGATATTTTTGCTCTAATGCTCATTACATTTAGTAAGTTTGATGCAGTTTGAAAAAGCACAAATGTGGTTTATGCTCTTTTCTTTTTCATGGTTTATGCAGTCTTTCAATAACTTTATTAACTATCCTTAGTAGAAGTTTCAGTAAGTCTAACTTGGAAATTAAAACAGATTTGCTACAGTTCTGAATAGATGTTAATAGGGAATGCATTACTTCCCTAATAAATTCATTCAAAGAGGTATGGTTTTATAATACCACCTGCAAACACCTCAAGTCTGTGTTTTGATTCCAAATTGATTTAGCCTCTTGAAATGGGTAACTGCACTAGCTTGAGAGATGAAGAATATGAGTCAGTCTTCAATTTGGGGGGAAAAGAAGACCAGAAAAAGCCACATAGGTCTGAGAGCTCATCTATTCTTTGTGCCAGGGCTAGGATGTACAAATGGCTGTTACAGGTCAGCCAAGGAGAGCAACCACTTAGGCTGTGAAAGTGCTCCTAGTCAGGCCAGCTCAAACAACTCATGAGACTGATTTACTGTTGAAGCCGACTACTAGTTCTCACACGGTTGTTTAATGCAACTTAGCTGAAGGGCAGCAACAAGCAATCCATAAGGCAGCAACTTCTTAAACTGCTCCAGCCAGAGCCGCAAGCACTTGCTTGTTTATGCTCATTGTTCCTTAAACGATACAGATGGGTAGTTCACAGCCTTTCTGATTTGTGGCTCCCTAAGATTTTTCCCAGTAGAAATGAGCAACTCCTAAATCCAAATAGCCTGTGCCTATGCTTATTTTTCAGTTATATTTGCATACTGCTTAGAAGTAATCCAAGAGCAGTAGTGGTTGGCAAGCCACAGGCTGGAAAAGGTTTATTTAGACTACAGAGTATTCAACCTAAGAGTGATTTCCAACCCCAATCAACCCTGCGTACGTTGTTCCACTTCCCATGGAGTACAGTTTTGTCTAGACAAAGGTTACATTGTCGCCCGAAACAATGACTCAAGGAGGTCTTCCAACAGCAATATCTGCCATTTAGGCCCACAGATTTACTTTAGCTCCTCTCCTTTCTAAGCAAATAAGCAAGTACAAACCACTTAATGAAACCGGCTGTGCACCCATATTCACTCTAGTGGGCTGTTCATAAGTTATTTCATTATGCCTAAGCTTTGTAAGCTTGGAGAAAAGCAAGCACGGTAACAGAGCACACAGCTAGGCTTTCTGACTTCGGCACAACACGGTCAGTGGTCTGGGATTTTTTGTTTATCACAAATAGAACTGGACAGGAACACAGATCTGGCACATCGCCCCACCCCCATTAAGATCAGCCACACACACATTTTAAGCCATCCCCTATTGATTGTTAGGCCACTTTTGATAGATTTAAGACCTCAAAAAAGCCTTTTGATGAATACGTACATATGAAACAAAATATTTTTAGTCTCAGATTTCCTTTATATACATATTACATCACTGTTCTTCAGCAGTGAAGCTGAGCTGTTCTTTCTTTCCTCCACTGAACAGCAGCACAGATTCTAAGATATTGCCCCACGAGAATACACACAATCCCCTTTTAAAGTCTCATAAAGAGATTTCAGGAGACCAAAAAAAAAATCATGACATTCCACCACTTAAAAGTGGCAAACTGTGTGGGATACCATGCAAGTATCAAAATATATGGTGCAATCAACTTTGTATGTTGTGCAATCAGTAAGATAAACATTTCTCTACGATTAAGATTTTACAGGGGAAAGAGAAAGAACTAAATGTGAGAGACTATCAAACAGACATTAAAATCCTTTCTTCAAGGGACCCAAGTCCATGTTGCCTTCTTATATTTTAAATGTATTACTTTTACATTTAATTGTGAATTGCTTTTAAAGAAATCTGAAAATTCAGAACAAAAACAACACACTTTCCCTACAACTTTTTTAATGTAAGTTACCCATAACTGCTCAGTAAAATCTATTTCAACATAGCAATCTGAAATTTCAACTTTTATAGACCTACAGGTATATTCAAATCTGCTGTCCTCCAAATAAAAGAGCCATCACGATATTAACGTTCATTTCTTTGTGGCCAAAAGAACTTCTCCCGACACCAGCACACACTCCCATGCTCCTCCCCTCTGTCATTTTTCTACACATGGGCATCCTATAGCCCTCAGGCTATTTACCGGGGGGGGGGGATCCCTTTCTCCCTTGAGCACACACACCTGTCACAAACAGTTTTTCCTGTAAGTATAAAGGATTACTGCTCATCTGGAGAAAATTTTACTGTATCTGCTGATACTTAAAACAAGCCTTCCCTATCAGAAACACTCATGAACAATCCCTGCTTATAAAATGGCTGCTACTGTCTATTGTTCTCAAATAGGGTTAGAGCAGCGCAGGTTTTTCTAGGGTTATTTTTTTTTTTGGGGGGGGGGGGGGAAGGAAGAGGCATTGTCTTGTTTTTAAACAAAAACATCTGTCCATTCCTGTTGTTGATGTAGGCAAGCAAGTCGAGCTTCTTTACAAGCAGCTGGCAACTTACCGTGCTATCAGGATCAGACAGCAGAGAACGAGAGGAGGCACAGAGGAAACACTCAAGAACTAGTTCTTCCCAAGTTGAAGGGCACCTGAGCTGAACAATAACTTTTTACATCTTATCAAGTCTTTTGGAGGAGAGAGAAGTGGCTAGGGGATAGAAGCAGTAATTAAATGCCCTATTTCTCCAAAGCATGAATAGATCTGTTTTGCCTAACGCATTTAGCATAAAAATATATCTACTCCAGCATCTGGAGCAAATACATTTAAGATGCTGAATGCATCCTGAATGAATGAATCAAATGATTACTGCTTAAAAAAAAAATACAATGATGTTTCACTAATTGTATCTTCTTGGACAGCTTTGAACTTTTTAGAATAACAAGAAATAAGGAGAGAGCCACAATAAAGACTAATTTGGTCTAAATTGACCAAACTGCGCTCCATGCAGTCATGTTAAACTAAACTGTGCTATGGTTACTAATAGTCTCATCAGTGTCTTCAAAGGCAGCTTTAGGTAGACTCCTGCACTCCCACCACTGCCCATCCAGTCAGGACCCCACTAATCCATCACACTCCATAACACCCAGAAGTGTTATCCAGACACAGACTATTAGAACTTAACCTAGATGTACGTTTATGTGCGGTTTATGAAGTAAGTTTACTGATATACCAAATTAGCCCAAAGACCATCTAAACCAGTATCATGTTCCAACAGTAGATAGTTGGAATGCAATATTGAAATTCATTGTAGAAAGAATAAAATTAGCAAGTAAGGATGATTCCCCCAGAACATTTTCCTGGTAGCCAGCAAACTGCCATGCAACTTCGTGACCTATCATCCTCAGACTTCCATTTCATGGATTTTTCTAGCCAACAAATTTATAAATGAAAAGCACAAACATGAGTAGAGGTTCCACTGGATTTTCAACAGCGACTCCGTTACACCATAAAAGCAGAAAATAAAGGATAGGATTTGTCAATCTTTAACCCGTTATTTACCTATATGAAGACCTTTCCTTTTATTGCAGTTACTTAAGTGCCTCTGGTTAAGAATATGACAAATTACTTCTGGAAAGCCATGTAGATCACATCAGTTAGCTCTCCCTTGTCCACACACACTTATTCAAAGATCAGTGTTTTTGTGAGACATGACCTCTCCTTAGAAAATAAGTACTGAGTATGTATTTGTATAGATAACTGCTCATGCAGACACTGGTTTTATACTTCCAGACAGTTTCTGCCAACACATTTGACATAGATGGCAAGCGTACTGCTCTTCATATTCTTAGATTTCTGAAGAAATATCAAGAAAAAGATGGTTCCATCTAACTTTGGGGTCCTTTGGCACTGTGGCAGCCTTGCGTAAAACAACCTACTGACTGCAGGTGCACGTGAACATCTATTCCACCTCTGAGTCACTGATGGTGATGTGACAAAGGACAACTCTGAAGAGAAAGGCATCAAAACTCTTCAGCTTGAGATTGATCCTCTGATGCCTTTCTCAAAGGAGTGTTCCCAGCCTGAGAACTTCCCCAAGCTCCTTCATAGCAAACACAGAAAGAAAAAGTCAGTCTCACTTTTCTTCTCTGCTTTCTCTTCTGAGTTTTCCTTTGTCACATCACCATCAGCCACTCTGAAAAGGCTCTGGAAAAAAAAGATTTTTTTATGCCTCGGAGTATTCTGAAAGCCATGAACTTCCATTCACATGCAAAACACCTTGCTTTATGAAAAAGCAGACTCAAGAGGTGCACAAAAGCTCACAACTCTGAACAAATGAGGAAGGTACACTGTCAAGAGCATTTAAATGGGCATACTAGATGATACCACCGTTCCTGGATAGGAGGCTAGGAAAACACTGATATACATGTTGATAACTGCATCAGTGCTGTGAGCTTTGTCATGTTAGGAAGACGACAAAAGGCAGAGTAACACCAGTCCCTCACCATTTCTCTCCATTTGTTAAGGCTAGCACTCTCTCCCACTTGTTCCTATTCCCCTGCAACAAGAGAATTTAGTAAAGCAGAAGGGGAAGAAAAAAGGAGCTAATGTAATCATTATAAATAGCAGTTACAGAATAGTTAAGCTTAGTTTAGCAGTCTGGAGGAATGCAGACATAACCAACAAAAATTGTTGTGCAGAATGCACAACACCTATCAGTCCTGTTATAATGCAATATGCTGTTAAGATTAGAATATATTGAAGTTTTTGTTGCACAAGCAGTAATACCTTAATTTATGGCATCTGGAAACAAAAGCCAAGTGATAAAGGCAAGGAGATATTAATTACCTAGTTCACAACTACATAGAAGTAAATGGAGTTTAATTCAAACTTCAGAATAGGGTTTCAAGAGAAACAGCTGCTGGTCAGGTAAGATGCACAAAATGATTCATCTCATGAATGAGTTCCTAAGTTGTATGCACTTAGTCTTGAATTCCTGTCTGTAGGTTAGCACAGTCACAATTTAATTATAAGGCCAGTTTGCACAGTAAGCTTTAATTTTAAAAATATCATTATTTGGTGAGAATATCAACTAAAAAGACCATGTAACTGCCTAATCTGCTGTACCACTTAACTTCAGAAGTGGGACGAAAAGTCAAGGTACTGAAGAAACTAAGAAAAACTCTGTTTAAGATTTGCTTTTCCTGTCTATTTTAAAGTACGTGAAAGTTGCTTCTTGAATTATGCAGAAAAAAAATGGAAGTCAACCACGTCAAGTAATATTTCTAAGCAACTCAGGCTAAAAGAAAAAAAAAAAAAACAGTTTACTGTAAATATCATTACGCCTAATTAAGTTTGCAACCCTGAATTTGGATACCAGTAAGTGCAGGGTTCCAAACATTTTGACACAGAGAAAGACAAAGCTTAGGAATTGTTGTCAAATCAGTACTAACATTTTTCAAACAGTAAAGCAAAAAAAATCAAGGAAAAAGACATGGTAGTATGCAATAAGCTCTTTCTAGAAACTAATTTCAATTGAGTTTTGTTGCAAGTTGAACAAATAATTGCTATTAATGTCATTCAAAGACAGTCTAGTAGAGCACAATCTAAATCATCAAAATAACCTCACACTAGTCACTGAAGCAGAGGGATTCGATACCAAGAGACAGTACTGAAGAGTGAAGGGAAGAAAATAGGGTATTGTTCAATGGATTCAGCTGACAAGCATTTCACATTTTACTTCAAATTCAAAAAAAAAAAAAAATAGGAGGAAGATTGTTTCAGCATGATGGATTTCAGTTATTCTACTCCATTTCTTCCATCAAAATTCTCCTTCCCTCCATTCACCCATTAGGATTGCTGTATATCACACTCCTATTGGTATACGAACTAAAGATTTTAATGTTATTGCCACTCAAGTATTCTAGCTCTATGCCAGCTTGATAAAGACTGGTGTAACAACAACAAAAAAAAAAAAAAAGAGAGAGAGAGAGAGAGAGAGAGAGAGAGAGAGAGAGAGAGACCTACAAATCCTTCACATTAGGTTTACCATGCAGCTGGTTCTGCTTAGATTGCCATTCTGTACATGGTACATGTACATTCCCCAAGCTAAAAAGCTTTGGGGAATCTTTTGATAAGTCAAAAGATTTATAATGAAAATATCAAGAATATTAATTGCACAAATAGGTTTATATATTCTTTACATAACACAAAAAATGCTAGTTATCACTCCCAGACTTTTCAGTCTCATAGCTTTCCTCCTTACCCTTTCCATCTGAATATTTAGTAGTCCTTTACAGAAAAGTGTTCCCATATTTTAGTTTTAATTCTTTTCTTCCATACCTTTACAGCAAAACACACTTCCCTAAAGGAAGGATTCAAATCAAGATTAACTAGAAATGTAGGTACTTCTAAGGTACAAGAATTAGATCTGTAGGCAATACTGGCTTCTTCAACACCAAGCGTTCACTTCATGTATTACGTTGTTTCCGATAAACCTTCCCTGCAACAGGATTAAAGACAGTCCTAAAATATCAGTGCTAATTTAGTGCTCATCAAGATGTCCTCAGGGAAACAGGATAAAAAAGAAAGACTATGAATCATTATACTAGAGTAATATTAGTAGGGAAGTGGCCTTTGGCAACCTAAAGCAAACAAATTGTCCTTAATATTTCCTCTAACACATTTTTAAGAGTCAATGAATAATGAGACATAATAAAACAATACAATACTTTCTCTAAAAATAAAGTGGGACACTAGGAAGGGAAGGGGGGGAGGCAGGAGAAATCAAAGCAGGGTAAAAGCACTAGAAAACATTCATGCTAGCGCTGCCTTCGTACAATCAGGTAAAGACTCCATCCCAAGTAAAATAAAGACAATTAATCATACGTGAAGTACTTGACTTTCAGATTTAGTTTTCTAAAGAAAATCCTAGTCGCTGTCAAAATTTTTGCTTCTTATTAACCATAATTTTAAGGAGTACAAAAAAATCAGGTTTTTTTTCTTTGCAAGTTTTGCAAATTGTATTAGTAAACAGAATTAAGGTCAGTGTTGTCACAGGGATTAGGATACCAATTTCTTATGACCATGTCAACTGTCCAGCAGCTTTCAGAAGCTCAGTCTAGATTCATGCGAAGCACACTAACTCCAACCCTATGTATTCATGCATTTGATTTCTGTCTAGACTAACTAATTCCAGCAAATCTAGAAACCCAAGTTATACGTACTTGCAGTTTCAAAAATATAGTAATGAATGAAGAGAAAGCATAGAAGAAATACATTAAACTGACTGTGAGGTAACACTTACCCTACTACACATTAGTCTGAAAAAAAATTAGCAGGAGAGAGAGAGGATATCCAGTACACAAAGCTGAGTTGCACTTTACTACTTTGTGAGGTCAAGACACCAGGTAATGAGTCTGTTCCGGAACAGAAATCCAGACTGTCATAATCACAATGCATCCAAAGTCTTGCTCATTTTTAATAGTCTGTGTTTACACTGTATCTTTACTGCAAGATTTGCAGAAAAAGCAATGTTTTTATGAGATCAAGCAACCGATGAGGTTTGCTTTTCCTTGCCAGCCTTGTCTCTCAAATCCTTAGTGAATCACAGCTACACCACCACTGAGCAGCTCATCAGCAACATTCACATTAGCCATTAAGAGATTCTCCACCTCCCTCCTTGCTGCGACAGCTTACATTAATTCAGTACGTATCTCTGCAGAATACTATTTCCTTTCAAAATTGGCAAACTGGGCTGCTTGAATATATTTTCTGCATTCTTCTGGCTTTTTTTCCCCCTCCCCTTCCTCCTCCATGTTTAACAAGTACTGAAATAGACTTCAGCCCATTCTCTTTCTCACTAAAGGGCATGATGAGAGCTGATCTGTGAAGACTGCAGTGCTTAAGGTCACCCGAAACAGGAAATTCATCAAGGGGATAAGAACAGAGGAGCAGCTTGATTGCTGGCAGTTAGCAATGCTTCTATACAACCTCCTTATAACAGAGATAGCATTGTGATGTGCAGTTCTCAGTTTATATTACTGGCTTAACAAAATGGAGTATTTCCAGCAACATTCAAGACAATAAATAATATTCAGATATGCATTGGTCAATTCTGCTGCTGCTGACCAAAAAAACCTTTCTGCTTCTATACTCTAAACCAGAAATCTATACTTATCTGTTTAAGCTCAAATATTCTTTCAAATGTCTGAAACTTCAGATTAGCAGATGTTTGAAGTTGATCTCTAGTGATCTGTGCTCTGATTTAAAGGCATGAAAGCATTAAAATACTAAGTAACAGTTTACTCACTGTGCTTGATAACCAGCACAGAAAAATTGCCTTTTAAGAAACCACATTGTTCAGAGTCACGGCTTGGGTCCAGGTATCCTGTTTTAATCAATAAACGCAAGTCTGAAACATGCAGAAAATTAGCAGTTAACTATTAGCTACAAAGAAAGCGAACACCACTAAACTGAACAAAGTACTACTGAACAAGTCAGGAAAACATAGCCAAACACTTTCACTGACCTAAATTAGTGGTCAGGATATTTCTATAAGAGCATGATCACATTATTCAAAGCAATTGCATTCCTATGGCTTCAATTTCAGTTTTGAGTCTTAAACTCTTTATGTCAAATACTGAAAAGACAGAAGCCATTCATATCGAAAGAAAACTATGAATATACCAAGACAGTAAAACCATGTTTTGCAGTAATACTGGAAAACAGCTCTCCATCCCTGCCCTACTCTCTACCGTTCCATCTTCACCTCCCAAAGCAATTCCATGCAAGAATTTGGACGTGTACTGTAGAAGAACAATTTCATAATTATAACTACATATGTAGTGACTTATCAGCAAAAGCATCATGGTTGAGGATTGTGTTTCAAATACAGTGCTAACAGAAGCCTCCGATGACTTAATCCAAAATGTTTTGATTCAAACAGTTAGTTCATGGTTACAGAGACTTATTTCTACTAACCAAAGTTTTCTAACACAGTTTTGCTAGTTTAAGATTGAAGTTCTAGTATGTACATAAAGAATACTTAAAACTTGCTTTCTGGTCAACAGCATAGAGATGCTCTGTGTACCAGGTTCAATCTTTTAGAGGCACTTGCAATTGGGGGGGAGGGGGGGCAGGGATGCCCTTCCTACCAAACTCTAGGCATACTCTACTTGTCTTTGTGTTGCCAATGACAACTAGAGTGCAAGCTGAATATTGTCTGCTATTTAAGTCTCCTACTGTTAAGACAAGTACTATTTTATGCTCTAGAGAGTGGAAAAAGATCTTGCAGTTACAACTAGGGCACCAGAAGACTTGGACTGTTCCCTCAAATGCCACTTTTGATTCTCTGCATCAGGTCCCATCTAGAAGCTCGGTAAGCAGAGAGGACCAGCAGCGTTAGCGCCATGCATCTCTTCCTCTTACCCTACCTTATACAAACACTCGCTAGTCATTCTCATTGTGACAAATCACTGCTTCACAAGACTATGTAAAGCTGGAGAAACGAACCAATATACGAACCAATATAACAGCAGAGAGGGTCACACACTTCAGACAAACATGCCTCCAAAAGAAGTCGGTATATCGCCTTTTTTCCTGAAGTCCATTAAAAATTCAGAGGAAGCCTTGTTTTTCCCTTCCTCTGCAGTTCCCTTTCTCTGATCTAACCCATCCAGCCAAAAACAGTTTGCTAAGTAAAATATTTGCCAAGTGCAGAACTGCTAACGCCTGTTCTTGAATTCTTACTTTTCTTTGGCAATGTAATTGTGAAGGCGAAGCATCAATGGAAAGTTCAGTAGCTGACACCAGTTGCAATCTCTTGCTTAAGTAAACAAGGAATAGCTCCACACAGGCAAAGGATACTAGAAACACACAGATTTAGTCAACCCCGAAGAAATTACTCCACAATAAATTGATTCTGTTGCATGGCTTTCAGCTATTCTTATTCCAATCTAAGGTTTCATTCTTTCAAGCAAAAACAATTTGGACTATCAAAAAGAAAGCAAGCACAGAAAGACACAAATAAAGACTTGATACAAAATACAAAATATCATATACCAGTGTAGAAAGAAAATAAAATAGTAATCAAAGTACCATCTTGGGAAAAACTTCCATCTCACCTTCAAAAATCCAATAAGATTTGTACATGTGGCAGGATCTCTGAAGGCATAAATCAGTACTAGCATAATACATGAACAAGTAAACGCAGCATCTGAAGTCTGAGAACTATTGACATCGAATCACTTTATTAGAATACATTTCTCTCTCAAGAACCTACAATTTCAAGGGACATTGTGCTTTTGGCGTGGGAAGCCCTTATCTGCAAACCATTAGAGACTGCCAGGAACAATTCAAGATAATCGTCAAATTTGCTCTATTCTTCCTAAGACGTGCAGTTAGGGGTACTTTGATCTGAGCTGTTACAGGCTGTTGTTCTGGTCAAGAGGCCATAGTTTTTCTTTCACAAGATCATGTAAAACAGACTCCAAAATATCCCTAAGAAATGTGAGAACTCTGGTAGCACCAATTTGCTGCACTTGTTGCTTGTGCATGTACCCACATCACGCCTCTCGGGAGTACAATTACAGTTGCTTCTGGGGTAAAAAAACCTCCAGAAAGCAATCCAGCTAAAACCAACCTGCTAGTTTATCATTAAGCAACCCTACAAGCACAAGCATAATTAAAGAGACAAGGATGTACAGTGATTTATTTAAAGAGAAGAAATGTCATTTTAAAAAGATTTACATTTAAATGGTTCGTTAACCTGGTAGCACAAACAATGTTTTCTTAGTTTGTGGGAACTAGGTCAAATAGCTTTTAACCCACTTTCAGCACATCCATGCCAGCTCTACAACAGAAAACACAGAAAGTTTTTCAGATCTGCCTTTTCATTACAAACACTTTTCAAGATAAAGCATGCTGATATTTCTAGATCAACAACGTACCCTCAAAGCAAACAGCTGCCTAAATATGAACCAATATTGGATAATATCAGCTGTGTTTCCAACATGTTATGTTGAAAGTGCAATTTTGCAAATCCAATAGCATGTACTTAATACAACACGTAAGTTCATAATTCGATATTTGTCCAACCCTGCCTTACAGCCAAAACCCCAACTGCATACCCACCATAAAGTACTCTCTGTTCTGCAGACATCAACTTATCTCTCTCTCTTTTTTTTTTTTTTTTTAAGAACATATTTCTACTACAACTTTCAGTACCACCAACTGGCACAGTATACTGCCTATTACTGAGCCACAAAAGCAAACTAACACCAAGTCAGAAAGAAATAAGCCAACAGGGATGAAAGCCTAAGTTATTCCTACTCTGAAGTTTAGGGTTCTAAATGAGAAAGCATTTTCCCCCTTAAAGTATTAGAAAGAGATTCTGATTATGTCAGAAAGCATGTATTTGGATAATTACATCCCTATATTTAGGAACATTAAACATGTACAGCCATTTACTAACTGTAAGTAACATTTAACAAATTCTTACCTTGTAACATGCATCTATATGCAGATTCAGATATTGCATAAATGTGTGGTGGCATTTCATGGCGCTTCTTCCCTCTGTACATCTCGATAATGTTTTCTGAATAAATCGGGAGGTTCTTGTAGGGATTTATGACTACACAGAACAGCCCTGAATAGGTCTAAAAAAAACAAAACAAAAACCACAAAGACACCATATTAACACTCTTAGCCATCTGTCCTTATAGATTTATGTCAGTATACACAGTATTGAAATAGAACCACAAAAAGTAGAAAAGTTTCTTCACAAATTATACAACATTTATCTTAGACATAAATTAAGATCCTTTTTGCTGAGCATCTCAAAGTACACATTACACTCAAATTATTGGTTTCCAGCTCTCTTAAAAGGCTCCTTAATTACTTGCATAAAAACTAATTTAAAGATAATAAATGTGAATAAATAGGAGGTGGAGCATCTGATCTCTCTCCCACAGATATTTAAATTTCCCTTCCATTTACAAAGTTACAGAATTCTGGGCATCTTTTTATGTTTAACTCCTTCACTAAAATGTCTATTCGAAGTTATTTGTTCACTTTTGGGTGAACAGATAAGTTATCTAATAATCTTCATAATCTTCTTTTGAAAAGTGTTAAGTTAAACAAAAAGATTAATAGACTTACAATAGGGGCCAGCCATTTTCTGTATCACGCAGTATGAAAGTAGACTGTTGAACAGCTTAAGAGTTCTCACATTGAGAGAAGGATATATTCCACACTGAACTATGATCTGTGGCAGACCAGAGTTTTAAAAGGAGGAAGGAAAAAATAGAAAATAAAAAGAATATAATGTCCTGTTTCTATTTAAGTTCTTCAGCTGGGACTAATGATGATTGATAGACACACAGAGCAGTGGCTTTGTGCAAGTAATGAACCCTATTTACTGTCACTTTTTGGATAAGGAAAAGCCTATTTCCAGCCACAGCTATTTCTGGTATTCCCCTCCCATAGTCCTCCTTGAAAATTTGATTTCTCTTTTTATATTTGCCTGTCTTTCCTGCTCATCAGCCTCTCTCAATCCCAGAGCAACTTCTTCCTGTAGCAGTCACTCCCTACACTTTCCCGTTCCAGGTGAAGGAATAGTCTGAGAGCTGGCACTGCAGATAAAGTTTCACAGTTTGTCTTTAGAGCTGATACTGAAGAGAAATTTTCAGGACTACTACAGTATCTAGAAATCCAATTATGAATTTTACAGTGTTCATTTCATTGACTCTCTTGCTGAGAAATTTCTTCCGTTTACTCACTCAGAAAAATCAAAACTCAAGTCTTCTAAAATCGAACACACAACGCAAGCAATGCATATAGGTCCTCTATGAATGAAGTATCAAAGACAACTCCAAAACAGTTGAATCGATCCTCTGTAAAAATTATTTGGCAAGAAGTTATCATATATATGAGGAGGAACTAAAAGAGACATGCATGGTCACTCACTCATACTTTGTCTATCGGGTTGGATGGATTAGCGTTCTCTGGCTGCAGAGGGTTTACTATGAATCAAGTGTTAAACTCACAAAAATACAATCTTGTGTAATGCAAAAAACATTTAAGGTGATCCACGGTGTTTCCCTGGACCAAGACATTTGGATGACTCCCACCTTTTTCCTCAGTCAACCTTAACTGATGGATTTTCACAAAACACAATCTTGCCATTCTCCATCTCATAGCAAGCTTTGACTGTGCATTGTTTTAGCCATTAACAGTATACCACCTGTACTGGCACAGGAATACGAGCAAGACAGACTAATTTTCTTTTGACAAAAACATGGAATATCTTTCTGAATGTGATAAAAGAAGCTGTTTTTCCCCCTGCCTTTCCAAGTCAAAGGGAAGAAAAGGAATGGAGATAGTGAGCAAACATCATTCCTTACTGTTGAGAGCCTAATAGCAGTAAGCAGGTTATTCACGATTCTTACACTGTTTTTTGACTTAAAAAGCTTTCTGCTACATTTGTATGAACAGAGCTGCTGGAACTCCTAATCTGCCACCCTTTTTTTAAAAAAATATAAAATAATTTATTTGGAAGAAAAGGAGCCCTGTTCTTTTTGTACCTACAAGGAATCCTGAAAAGACAGGCAGAATATGATTTCCATGATTTGAGTTAGGAGCACATTAGTAAAGAGACAGAACTTGGTCTGAAGACAGATTTCTTTACAGGAAAATAATCTGAAGTCTGATTTGGTCAGGTCTCCTGAATGGTAAGAACTTCAGTGCCTGATCCAGCCAAACATCTTTGGTAATAAGGTACTTAGCTCTTAATAGAAAGGAAACAGATGTTATCAGGCCAATTGACCCAAGCATAGAAAGTAACTTAACAGATACAGTACTCATTTTGAGTTAACATGACTGTTGGCAAGAGGGGCAGCTCCTCCCCCTGCCCAACCACACATTCCTGTTATCATCAGCATTGATGCTCTTGCAATAACTCACCAAGCTGGATCCTGTTGAAGATAGATTTCAAAAAAGAATTGGTTTGTAGTAGAATCAGTTCCCTGATCAAATTTATTCATGGTCACTAGTGATATCATAAGGGAGCGGGAAGGCAGGATAATTATTTTAATAGCATGGTACAATGGACCAAAGAATCAACTAAGAAAAAAATGGATCTGTGTTCTTAGCCAGCTGTCTTAGCCTCTACTGAGGTCACCCTCATCCATCTATAATTAGTACCAGTGACATAAAGGCATCAAGAATTACCACAAATCTGATTTTCACTGTAGTCTTCAAATAAGGACAATGAGAAGAAAGGCGCACATTCACCAAGTCTTCTTCTGATCACCAACTCCAAATCACTAAACAGTATCTACACCTTATTTCTCTGCTATGACCACATCTAATTAAATAAAGTCTAGTTTATCACTAGATGAACATATCACTGGATGAAAACCAGTTATCAGCAAGGGAATTCACACAGTTACAGTGAGCTTCCAGTTCTGTCCCAGCGTTTCCTCTCACCAATATAGGGCTGCTCAGGAAGAAGCATGAACCCAGCAGCACTCCTGAGCCCTTCTCTATTTTTTATCCACTCCCCTCCAAGGACTTGCAGTTTAACTTCATGGGCTCCTGGTCTACATCTTACTGAGAATGGGACTCTCAAAACAATGGCTTGATATTTAAGCTGCAATGACATTAGTGTATACTCTAGCTATGTAACTGGAGCTTCCAAATAGTTACCCTCTTCTGAGGCCAACCTCTATTCTCTGCAAACTCCTCCAAAGCTTATATCAGTTTCACAGGTATTTTGGCCCTTTTAGGCTCGAAAAGAAGAGTTTCTGCATCATCACTACATTGCTCTCCCCAGATGGGAACAAATTGGTTTAATAAGCTCAGTAAAAAGATCTTAAGGGCTGAGGAAAGAACAGCCATTAAAAGGCTATTCTTCCCTCCAGTTCCTGTAACATCTGCTGTTTATTTCCCCAATATAGACATGAAATAAATAAACTACATAAACAAAGAATTTGTAATTTATTTTAAGAGTTTAACAGTGCTTCAGATCTTTATGGATGATACCTAACCTGAGGCTGGAAGCCTTTCTAGGCTATCTTCCAATGCAGTAACTCGATAGATCTGTGAAACTGGTGTGACAATAATCAATGAAGTCCAGAGAGATGCCAACATACCCCAGCCAATCTAGGGGAAGACCAGGAGATGTCCCAGGCAGAGCAAAGGGTTAATTTAAGAGGCTGTACAGTCAAAGAGGTAGAATTGCTTGTTTCATACCTTGTATTTCTATCATTTCACTAATGTTAGGCTTCTTTTATTTCAAATAAATGAATTATATCTTCTAGATTTAATCACTGATCATTAAGTCTTTAACTTGGCAGAGCTCTTAACATGCAGCAACACCTCAACATCTGTTTCCTGCAGATTTCTCACTCAGTTGCCCATCCTGCAGTTTCCCTGCAAAATTTAAAATTGAACTTTCCACAAAATATCTCTACACTATAAAGTCTTCATTTATTTGAGAGAAGATGAAACTGAGTTCTGTGAGGCTTCCAAGTTTTCTGACTCTCATCTATTGTGGAAAACAACATGTGTAGTACTTGAAGTTTTTTCTTTTCTTTTTGGTTTGGTAGGTATATAAACATGGGGCAGGGGCAGGTGTTTTTATTCAGTCAAATTTAAGTGGGAGGAACGTAAACAGTACAGAAAAAAGCCTTTTACACAGCTGTTTTATACTTCTATTGCAAAATCTGTGATTATATTACTGAACTTAAGAGAGCAGGTTAGAGGATGTCAGAAAGAGGGAGGTATGGGCTTTCTGCATACAACTTGGAGAGATGAAAAGCACTTTTGGATTGTGTAACACACCTTGAAAAGATTCTCAGTGACCAGCCATAAAACATACTAACAGGAATGCTTATATCAGCATTACTAGCCTGCAAAATGGACACCCTACTGAAAAAATACTACTACTGTGAAACTGTCATATTCACTTGCAGTAATTAAAGCAATTAGAATTATTCAATGTTTCTGTTGTCTACCTGAAAGAGTTTCCTTTGAAGTCTCAAGCCTATGTGCTCCTCCAGTAAGATGGTGGTTTTGGTTCAGGACTATACAGGGCACTGAACTGCACACTGCTAACTGAGACCAAAATAGATCTATTCAACATTGCCAATGCAAAGTACTATTCCTCTACCTAGCATGAGGTATCTAAATAACTCACCAATCCAAGCCCAGAAAACAGGCCTGTTAAAGATGCCCAAAGCTTTCAGACATGCAGAGGGGCATAGTGATACCCCGTGCCGCCTCTCTATTCTTAAGTAGATGAACCCTGCCTAAACTGTCAAAACTACATTAGAATGAAGATCAAATATCTTATGAGCTATAGTAACTAGCCAGTCTGGATGAGGAACCAGACTGCATGAAGCTGAAGAGCAGCTGCAGCTTCAGCTGACATGGGTAAGCACATATACTGAGAAGCTAAAGTCAAGTAAAGATGCTTGTTTGCCTTGAGAGCAAGTGCTCAGCTTCCAGATAAGCCAGCTGTGCAAGCTGCATACACTTCTGCTTCACTGAGGAGTAGGATGTAGACATTATCAGTCAATAGGAATAGGGATTGTTGGAGCATACCTTCTCTAGGTGAAGCTACAACAAACTGTTCTTCAGGACACCAGTTGTGGAGTCTGAATGTTTCCAGATGCTTACAAGCCTTTATCCAGTAGCATATCATTTAGTAATTTGGACTTTGGTAAGCTATCTCAGAATGCTGAGTTCAGGTTCCTGGCGCAGACCTGTTTGTAAACTATATTATATTTCTAGCAGTAAACAGCCCCAGAAAGAGGTATACCTAAGTGATCTACAGACAAATACAGATTTCATCATACCATTGCGCTATCACATAGGAATTTAGTTTCTAACAGTGCAGTTCACTAGTGCCACAAAAATAAGAAGAAAAAACACCAAGTCATCTTATCTTCATGTCTGCAATCTTCAGATACCAAAGAATTGACGTTTCAGTTTCTCAGCTCCAGCTAGGGTGACATTGCAGATTTCCAAGGGTATTCACATTGGCTGGAGTGGGCACTCCAAAATAAAAGGTTTCCATGGCTCATCTTCCCTTAAAAGCCATATCAGACCTTCATTGTGTATATGCACATGGTGGTAAGAGTGCCAAAACCTTGCAGGATTCCTTAGTTTAATAGTTCAGCTTTACAGTTCTTGCATTACAGAATATATTGTTAGGACTGTTAGGTTGATACCTCCTGCTGCAACACCAAAAGGGACTCCAAGAGTCACTTCAGAGTGTACTAGCAAGATGCAGGTAAATTTTTGGAATTTGTAACAAATAATTTTGAACCTCAGTAACCAGGTGATGTAAGCTATCTCCAGTTCTTTAAATATAGAATAGAAAAAGACATTTATTCTATTACCACATATATAATTAAATTGAGGTAGCACCTAGACATCTATTGTTACCTGTAGCACAAACAAGTAGTTTCCAGCCTAGAATACAAAACCTGTTTTAAGCAGTCTTCCGTATACTAGTACGGGGTAGAGCACATTCTCCATATAATAAATCGCACTATTACATGATTTTCTTGTCTAATTTAACCTTACAAGGTTATAAACTTGCCTTCCATACTCCAAGCCCTACTACATACAGCCTCTGAGCTTAGTATGTTTTTCTTATGTACTACTTTTTTTTTACTCCTAAATGAGGCAGTTACCCAGTTCTAAGTTCAAGTCCCATAGAAATGCAGGCAGTGCTTTATAGTACAGCTCTTTACAGTTTTAGCAGAACTGCATAAAAAAATCCTGGTGGCAACCTTATGTGTACTGGTCAAGAGTGTTGACAAGGGTACAGAGCTCCACTACAGGGTAGTGGAAGACCCTGCTCTGACAGAGGTTGGAGCAGGATGGGCAGGGGACAACCACCACTGACTGCTACTCAGGGCAGCTGAATAACTTCTGTGCATGAGGTAGATGAGAAAGGAAAGCAGGACAGCACAGGACACAAGCTATTAAAAAAAGCACAGCCCAAACTTTAGAAGAGACTTGGCTATAGATGTTCTCTACAGTTATCAATGAAGACAGGAGGTTCCCCAGGACTGTACAGCCTCAGTTATCTGTTTAAAGAGAGAAAAACCAGAATTAAGTCAGCAGTGGAGGTTATATTCCTGCTCAGTCAGCATCTCTCTCACTAGGGGCAGACAGGCTCAGTGTCACAGGCACTAACACAGGTCGATTCCTTCAGCCACAGCCATTGCTAAGCAGTAAAACATGATCTTAATTTGCACCAGAACCAGAAAAATATCAATATCCCTTCACAAGGTTCTTGTCTAGCTGTATATTGGAGCTTGACCATTCTACAGAAGACTTAGAACAAGCTACCTGCGACTTCTGATGCAAGATGTCCTTTCAAGCCTTATGCCTGCAATACAGTGCATTCCTTCAACTAGGAGATTAAATGGGAGTCCATAATCCAAATTCTTTCAACTGTTTAGGCTGCTAAGCTGCCACTTTCAACAGAAGCAGAGATAACATCTGACAAGAACACACACTATCATACCTGGTTTTGTCTAAGGGCAAGGGGGACATTGACTCACTTTCCTAAAACCCCTAAGACAGTTTTAGGGGACTTCTCTAGCAGAACAGACAGAACGCTTCCAAGATGATCACATCTATAACTCTTGTTGGTCTAGATGCAAGTTCTCCAGCCAAAGCAGCCCTTACAGTTTGAACCCTAGTATTTCTTCAGCTGTATATTAGGTACTAGATCCAGCAAATGGTTTGTGTTACAAGGCCAGGGGGGTTGCGGCAGCAGGCAATTACAACCCCTATTTGAGTCTTACAGGTTCTGCTAAAAAACTGTCTTCTATATGTAGGAATTAGGAACATGCACAGACTATACCAGCGTGAAAATTATAACAAGTTCTCTCCCTTCCAAAACCAATAGTCCTCTAAGCAACAACAACATAGAAGCTTATTAAATAACACCGATTGTTCTAGGTTATGCTCTGGCCCCAGAGGGCCTAGAGGAGACCTAGAGAAGAAACAGCTTATGAAACTGCAGTTTAGCTGGCTATAAGCCCTCCCCCAGTTCTGGAGCCTGCTGTGAGTGGACTACATTCATTCCTTCTTCTCTCCAAAAAAGAGTGGGGTGTACAGCAAGAACCGAGACTAACACAGGGCTGCAGACCAGTTACAGAAGTAATATTTGTAATCAGAGAAATCTGCAAAAATATTTATAATTGCAAAACAATATATGTTACCTTTACTGGTTAAAAAAAGTAAGCACGTACGCTGACAGCAGAATTAGCAGTAAGGTTCTACAAGCTCTAATAGCCATAAATTATTTCCTACCATTTCAAAGAAGTTTTGCTAATGAAAAATAAACACACACAGGGGAGAGAAAAATTAATCCATAGTTCATTAGAGTCCTTCAAGTGCTAGAGTTGAATTCAGCCCTTTCCTCAAAACTGCTTTACTGTTTTTCTATCTCAAGGAATAGCAGAACCAGTCACCTCTTCACTACAGTACATGTGCATTTCAGGCTATGTGTCCCCAGCTAAAAATTTTTAGTTGAGCACACATACCTAGGTCATGGGCTCTCTGCCAACAGGTTACATAGGTTATTCTATTGATGTTAAGTCAAATCAGTGCAAAAAGCCATATGGCATGGGTTAACTAGAAGTCAAGAGTTTGAGAAATATTAAATTAGCTTTAATTCTTTTGACTGAATGAGGTCAGGAAGCAGTTAAGTAGTTATTGCAGTGATTATGTGAGCATCAATAACCTAAACAGAATCAACTGTGGGCAATGAACTCTTCTTCCAGGAGAGCTGGAGACATGGAGACACAGGGCAACGAGTCTTGAAATAGATTTTTTTTTTTTTTTTTTTTTTTTTTTTTTTTTTTTTGCCCATCAAATATTGATTATACTATGCCTTACTGGAGTTAGATTACTCCCTACATTTGAGTGTTCAGTTGCTTCATCCCATCTTACTATTGGGGACAGGAACAGGAACTGTTGAATGTACAAACTAAGTATTTTTGGTCCTGGGATATCTTCCTTCAGTTAGACAGGATCATCAAAACCTGTAACTTTTATGAAGCCATTAAATACTAGCCATTTACACACAAATTTTTCAGATACTAGTCTGAACTTACCATTCAGACCATTAAAATACGACCACTTGCAACTCGGACAGTATACTAAGATTTCTACCTTTTCCAGAAAAGCAAGACAACATGTCAAACATATGCAGGATTGGTTTTGTGTGCTTAAAAGATCCATTTTTGTTTAACAAAACATTTCTGTTAAAAAGATGAGCAGCAGGTTGTATTTTTACCTTAATTATTAAAGTATGTATGAACATATAAACTTTTCTAATGTACCAAAAAAAAAAAAAAAAAAAGTAGGAAAGATCCCCTTCCATTTCCCATCAAAATGATGTACTGACAAAAACAGAGCTTTAAGTTACTGAAAGAAATTTCATCTAGTTCTATGCTAGAAGCAGGAAGTCACTACCCTGCACGTTCCAGCTCAGAATGTTTGTAATTGCAGTTATCTCTCATTTAGGAAAAAAAGGCATATACATTCTTGATCTGTAGTTAGCTGCATTAAATGCTTTTAAGCAACTTTAAAATTCCAAACACTCAGAAAATTATATCCAGAACACTGCATAATGAAGAGCTGAAACCCATTATTGAAAACATTTGAAAAGTCTTGATTACTCTGCCTTTCGCAGTTCTAGAGACAGCATAGTACATGTTCTCAAACTTTACTTTCATTTTTTTAAGTCATCTTGTTCTGAACTGGAAAAAAAAAAAAAAAAAAAAAAGGAAAAACAGGAAAACAACAGGATTCAGCTATTTCCTTCAGATCAGCTGTTTCATCACACTTGGTAGTAAACTTTGAATAGGAGCCTAGTTCCAAACAAAACCAACATGCCAACATGTTAAACCTTAAAGTCAATTCAGAAAGCTTGTAAGTTGTCCATACTGAAACACATGGAAAGATCAAGATGGGACAAAACACTTCTTCCTACACAAGAAAATTCCATTTCAGCTTTTGGACCTTATTTGTTGCTTTCCATCAAAGCAGAAACTAAGTATTTCCCCCTCCATATTAAGTGCTACGTCTCTCCTTCTTTCCTTCTATTTTGTTTTCAGACTAAATCCTCCTCTTCGTTCATTTCCCCTAGCACCCACATACCTTCCCACCAAAACTAAGGACCCATTTCAGATGTCTGCCTTTTCCTAGTGCTCCAATTGAAAGAGACAGCTACAGCTCGGACTGCCAAAGTTACTGCTTCAGCTAGGCTTCACACCCGCCACAAACAGCAAGCTGACACCACAAATGCCTGAGCCACTAGTAAAACAGCTTCTGAACTACCACAGCTTACAGCACAGCAGTTTAAGAAATGAGTCAGTGATTTTCTATGTTAAGACACCATATTGGATGGTAAATGTTCAGAAGCTGGTTCACAAGAAACCCAGGAGCATCATGAAACGAACGGCCAGAGCAGTAATCCCTCCTATCACAGCTCGTCACAAAAAGTTAAGACAACAGCAATCTGGAGAACTCTGAAGCATTCAGGACTGATGGACCCTTAAAATCCACTCTTTCCAGTGGTCTCCTTTGCATATTCTGATTCACATATTCTTTATCATTTCATGTTCCAATTCAAATGTTCTCTATTTTTCCATAAAGACCACCTCTAGCTGACTTAACAGATCTGATAACAAGTTTCAGGCTTACTAGATAGATACTAAGATCTAGGGCTTATATCTAGAAGGCTTCATTGTGGCATTTTACATGCATGCCTTTTAAAGATGAGGACATTTCCTCAAACTACAGGTCTCAGTGATCCAAAACTTGTTACAAGAAGTAGATCGTCTTTTAGGAGGGGAGGGTGCACTTTAAAAAAAAAAAAGATATGCAGAAATAACTCTTCATGGCTTAAAGATATGAAAGAACCACCATAACACACCAATCTAAGCAGAGTCATATTGAGCCCAATCTTTTAGTATTCCTCTTGGGTACCCTTATATTGAACTTCCTGCAGCTTCTGATCTGTAGCTATGAAGAATATTACTAGCTACATGATGGAGCTAGCATTAAAGTCTGCCACTCCAAAGCAGAGCAAGCAAGAGACTTCGGAGTCTATACTCCAACCTTTCCCACCCCCCACCCCCTCAGCAGTACTTTTAGAGCCCTGCTACCTCTCATCTTTTGTTCTGTAATAAACAGACAGGACCAAGCAGGGACATCATAATTTTGCAAGCAACTGCTCTTCCAGATCCTCCATTTGTGTTCATCTCTCATTGCACAATAACAATGCAACTCAAGAGACAGAGGTCATGCCACTTAGCAGATACTAGAAGTGCTAGAAGTTCCAGAAACTCATCATCATCCCTCTTTAGATGTTCCATGAATCTCCTCTTGATGACATGAATACCCTACCCAGATCATGCTGGCTGGCACTAGCTAGTTTTGACTAGTCTTCCCTGTTCCCCTAAGTCTTCTCTTGGGGCAGTAGATTATACACAGATGACTAAACCTTCTGGCCAAATTCCTCAGCTTGTGTTGTGTCCTTTCTAGGGGTTTAAGGGAAACATGTGTCTACTCAGTTGACAGTCTTGCCTCCTATTTCCTAGGCAGGCAACACTGTATATTGTCTACAGTAAATCAGAGAAACCAAATCTAACTAACTCACCACCTCTATCTTAACCACACAAGACCAGCTCCAAAATAAGAGATTTCAGGTTAATTATTATGACAATATTGCCTGGAACTCAAGACACACCTTTAGCCGACTGAGTTCTGCTAATTTTGCCTTTTTTCCCCCCCTTGCACAAAGTGTACATCAACAAGTTAAGCAAGCAATAGCAATTGCTCTGCGCTCTGCTATCAGCAACAGCAATAGTGCACAATTTGGGAAGAAGCTTAGGGATCCCTAGCAAAGATCCCTATCCAGAGCTGCACTAAAAATTGTCATCTCCAGTTCTTGATTAAAATTGCTGTGGCCTTACACCCCAAGTAAGCAGAATTTTGATTTCAGCTAAGAAGCCATTAATACAGCTGTGTAGAGACGCTATTCTTGGTAACGGTAGCATCCTCCAGCAATGCTCCTGTAACTCAGGCCTCCAGTTTAGGCCAACAAATCCATTAGCTTCTTGATCCCAAACTTTTTCCAGCTTGGGGGTGGGGGAGGCCATTAGTAATATACCGATACAGTAATACTCCTCTGTGACAGTAGCATCTCAATGCCGAGGACACAGTTTGTAAAGAATTAAAGAAAGCACTTTTGGGGGAAGGAGTAAGTCAGCTTTATATTATCACTTGAACTACATATAGATAAGCCAGCCTTTCACAGAGGTTTTTCTTTTTTTTTTTTCCCCCTCCTCCTTCTCTTCATTTGTCAGTTGTCCAAAGCTTCAACGTGCTGTACCATCTGTGTATATAGAGAAGTGACAGGTTCTCAGCTTGATCCTCGGAAGCACTCATGGCTATGTTTGCCATATGAGTCCTTAGATTAGAGCTTGCTTTGACATTTATGGTCTTCAGCTTTTAACTAATGCTATGAATGATACATATACTGAGAACTTTTGACTTATCAACTTGTTTACTTTTAAGTTTCAATCCAATCCTTACTAATTATCCAGCTACTTTCCTTATAAGCTTGTGGAAAGCATTCCACAAGTATTTTGCTGAGTTCTACTTTAAGGGTCTTCATGGAAGCCCTCAGAAGCTGGGGGAGGGAAGGTATACGGCCTCACATAGAAAATTGACCCAGAAGTACCAGCATGAAGAATATTATGAAGTCGCATATAGTTTTTAGTAAGTCCAAATACCTCCACTGGCCAATCTACAAAGAAGGTTGCCCATGAATACTTAGACAGAAGGGAAAAATGAGCCAACTAACTAGCAGAACCAGACAAAGCGAATTTAAGCTTTACAACAAGTGTTTACCAAGATGAGCCAAGTATTTAGGCAGATGTTACAGTTTCTTTTAAGACAGAAAGTCTACTTGTAGCTCTTAATGACACTCTGACTCAACAAGTGACTATGCAATCAGATTGCCAAGAAACAAGGAGCTACTCTTAACTGTATGCCACAGACATTCATTCAACATTGTTCAAGGAAGTAACAGGGTCAAAAGAAAAGCATCAATGGCTTTGTGATTTCTATCTCCATAGAAAGATGGTGATAAGCCAGATGTTTCAATTAGCACTTCCAAACCACTGAAAAAAAAGAAAGCTTTATCTTATTGATTTATTTTAAGCACTTGAATGCATTCTTTCCTGGCCCACTAGGTTGATACTGGATTCCAAAAAGACATTTTGCATTCCTAGCATTTTCCAACTTCAACTTTTAAATAATAGCATACCCTCTTATTACCATTTTTAAGATGCAGCAAGTTAAAACAAGTTACATGCTTATTCATATGAGCAACTAAACAACAGTAATTCAGCAAAATTAGATTTTGTAATATCTCATCAGCTCAAACAAGCTATTTCATACTATTCACTGTATCAGTTAAGTATGTCTGAGGCAAGTGCTCTAACTAGTGGCATGAGCTAAGCACCCAGAGTTGTCATTTAGCATTCTATTTTTGAAAGATGCTTGCAGAATTATTTCCATAGGAGAATTTTTTATTATTTGTATAATGACAACACAGAATTCTTGACCTGGACACAGCACAGAAAAAGATCCTGGCCTAATCTAACTGCTGGGAACATGTATGTATTTATGTTACCAAAAAACAAAGCTAAGACCCACTTCCTCCATTTCAAATAAGACAAAGAACAGGAATCAGATAAGCTTTAGCTGAATTAGCACCAGGAAAGACTCTAGTAGTACTTACATAGATGAGCCCAGAGTAATACCGATCCTTTAAATTATGCAATACAGAAGCTTCATTTAAACAGGTTAATTCTGCCATGTCTTCCACTTTAGAGAACTTGGGGGGATTCATCTTCTGAATATCATCTTTGTTGACTAGTGCTTTCTTTCCATTCTCTGCCAGTTCAACCAACACTTCATCCCCTTTTTCCTCCTTGATGCTGGCTGCCTCAAAACCATGGCGCTCTGAAGGAATCCACACCAACTTTTTAGCAGTCCAATCAGCCTGGGTGGCAGGGTTGTAGATTACAGCCCTGTCCACAAAGAGGTATCTCTCTGGATCTTCCTGTCCAGATCTCTGTGCCATTGTAGGAAGTGAAGGTGTCCACTAACAGTTACCCTGTTAAATTGGGAAGAAGAGAACCAAGAACTGTGTTAGATTAAAAATGTATTGGTAATTTATCATAGCTCTATTAATTTCAATTAAATGGCTTATCAATAATATCTTCTCTTGACTGAAGAAGTAATGTTAATTTCATGTATAGATTAAAAAAAAAAGTTTGCTATACAACTCATAGGCTCAATCTGCAGGATGACCCTCTGAATAAAGGAACTGCTGTACAAAAGTCAAAGTGATGTTTCATTTATAACCATAGACCCAGTAGAGGAAATTCATTAGTTTGAACTGATTCCAATTGTGCACTAACTAGGAAGAGACATTGCAAGAAATATGATAATTGTTAGCAGGAAAAATAATTATCTGTCTTCTGTGTTTAAATAAGAAAGATGTCACAATTACATTACACTGGCAAGATTTTGTTAAATTTAGTCTGAACAACAGGGGGGTGGGAAGGGGACAAAAAACAAACCCCCATGTTCAGTACATAGCTAACACTAGATAACTGAGAACAAAACATTTGTTAAAGAAAAATAAATAAATAAAAAGAGGATTTTCAATTACAGACAAGAACTTTATACATTTTGAGTTTCTGCAGGCTGTAGAGCCAAATTTTGTTTTTATTCCTCCTGAAAACATATTAGACTTAGCACTTTCACAGGCCTCTTATGTTCTCAGCTTTGAATATTGACACTACACCATGTTCCAGAAAAGCATCTCCAGATCTCAAGTTTATCTTGAGGTTCAAGATGCAGCAAGCACTGAAGTCATATTTTTTTCAACAGCTTCACAGGTAATTTGAAGGGAGGTGGGGAACCTGCTGACAAGAGCTCTTGCACACTGATTTTACCTATTTGCCCCTAAAGGGCTATTGCATCTTCAGCTAATGCTGTCATATCCAGAAGGTCAAGCCAAAATACGTACTGCTGAGGTCTTTAAATATCTTGTTTATTCATTCATTAGATCTTCTCTGCTGAAGAATGTTAGATTACCTCATGGAAGAGGCTACCATTTCCCAATATAAAGGTTAGCTTCAAAAGCAAGAAAGATTTCACAAACTGCATTTGTCATCTTCATACTATGGCATTCACACTGATGGAAGTCTTGCAACACACACGCCCTCAGAAGAGCATATAATTAAGTACAATAGCTATGTCTCCATCTACAGCATGGGGGTTTGTTATGCTGTCTGACTTCAGCAAGAAGAAAGCATGAAGTCACCGAATCCTTCAGAGGTTTGAGGAGCAGACCGTTTACTATAGACTGTTCAATTCAAATCAAGAGGTGATGACTCAACACTTAAAGTATCTCTAAAGAGCTTCTATATGAGAAAAATCCACTAAAGCAAAAGGAAAATATTGAGGGGGCACTTTAAATAATAGCTGGACTCCACAGCCAGAAGAAAGAAGAGTTATTCAAGGAATACTAGCCATCTAACTCAATAAAACCCCAAAAATTTAATATCAGAGCCTTGAACCACAGTCCAGCAAGCTAGCTGTCCCCGTTATGCTAGATTGCAACCTAAGTTGCAACAAAGGCCTGAAATACCATTGCTTCCCTCCTGTGCAAACGCATCCCAGGGTCAAGCCTGCAAAGGCTGCCTGGGTAGCTACAACATATAAACGCACTCATTTATGGCAAGCCTGGTCTCAGTTTTACACACTGAGATACAGTGAAAGCTGGAGGTCAGGAGAAAAACCTCACACAATGAAATTAATCAGCATTGTTCCTCAGCAGAATGAAAGGCTGAGGTCTGAAATAAACGCAAGGACTGACTTTGTATTAGTTGCTGGAGAATACATCTAGCGTTGAGGGACCACAGACAGCTACAGGGTCGTTTTCCCACTTCGCCTTTTAACTCCCCAGAGCCCATCACAAAAGACCCTCCACAAAAGCCAAGCAAGTTGCCCTTTGCTCCACGCAGGGCCCTTCTGCTAACAATGGCATTTAAAGGAAATACTCAGATGAGCACATCCATCACGCAGGAATCCAGCACTCCCAAATAAGCTAGTATCAAGGAAAAGAAAAAGAGGAAACCTACACATATTCTGCCTTTCCAAACAAAAGGGGAAAGGGGGAGGGGGAGGAGAGGGAGAAGCCCCAGCAGCAGGGATGGGGAGTGGCATCCCTCAATGCAGCCCTGGCGCTCTCAAGGACGGCGGCACCCGGAGGAGCCCGCCGCCGCCGCAACGGCCCCGCGCCCCGCGCCGCTGCCCTGAGGCCCCGCCGACACGCGCGGGCCCCGCCGCCCGCGCCCGAGGGACAAAAGAGGCGCCGGGGCCGCCTCCCCCGGCCCGGCAGCGCCCGCCCGCCCCCGCCGCGGCCCGACCCCCGCCGCCCCGCGCCGCCGCAGCAGCAGCGGCGACACCCCCGGCCGAGCGGCGGGATGCGCCGCCCCGCCCGCACGGAGGCTGCGGGAGAGGGAGAAAATGGCCACCTCTCCCCGCGGTGCGCCCGGGAGCGGCGCGATGCGGCGCAGGGGGAGGGGGCGCGCGGCGGGCGCAACGGCCCGGCGGCACAAGGGGTCTTTGTGTGGCGGGCCCGCCGCCCCCGCGCCGGGAGGAGGAGGGGGGCAAAGCCCCGCCGCAGGGCCGCCCGCCGCGGGCCCCCGCCGCCTCACCTGTGTGGCGCCCGGTCGCCGCCGTGCCCCGGAGCTCGCGCCGCCCGCCCGGCTCCTCCGCACTCGCGCCGCTCCGCCCCCCTCCCGCCGCGCTCCTTTAGCGCCACACCGAGCCCTCCGCCCCCCGCTCGCCGCCGCCGACGGCCCCGCCCCCCGCCGCCGCCGACGGCGCTCCCATTGGGCGCAGGCGCCGTCCATCCGGCGCCGCGCGCTCGCCCATTGGCCCGCAGCGCGGCCTCTCTCCCGCCACGGCCATAGCAACCTCCACACGCTACCCTCCAAACCCCGCCTCCGCCTTCGCCCCGCCCTGTCGGCGCTCATTGGCGGCCTCCGCCCGCCCGTCAGCCCCGAGCGCCCCTCTCAGTGGGCGGCCGCCGCGCCGCTCAGGTCGGGCCCCGCCCCGCGCTGCAGCACGCCGGGCGGGGGGCGCGGCGCGTGCCCGGCGCCGCAGCGGGCGGCGCGCGCGGTGCTGCAGCGCGGGGCGCGCGCGGCTGCGGCCCGCGGTTCCCGCAGCTCCCCGCGCCCTGCGCGCGGCGGCGGGGCCTCACGGTGCGGCCCCCCCCCCCCCCCGCAGGGAGCCGCGGCCCCCCCGCCCCGCGCAGCGCCTTTGTCCTTGCAGGGAGCTGCGCGCACGCAGCCGCCGCCTGCAGCGCCCTGGCGGGGCCTTGCCGGGCCCCCGCGCGCCCTGCGCCGATCACCCGTGTGCGCGGCAGCGGGGGTGCGCGGCTGCTCGCCGTTCGCACGCCGAGAAATGGCCCCGGCCCCGCTCTGTAACGTCGTGCATGACCAGTAGCGCCCAGCCCCCCTGGGGAGCGCGGCTGCAGGAAAACCCCGCTGCTGCCTCTGCGACCGGCGACGGACGCCGTGGCCCGTGGGGGCCTCCGAAACCGGCAGCGCTCCCCGCTCCTCCCGGCGTCTGCCCGACGGGGAGGCTGTGCAGCGCCCCGAGTTACCGCAGAAACGTGCCCAACCCTCCCGTGTCCGGGGAGACCCCCGCCGGCGCAGCGGGCCCAGGCCCGGCCGGGCTGGCTGCGGCAGAGGAGGGCGAAGCCCCCAGCGGCATCGGGAGAGGACGACGGGCCCTGTGGCCGCAGCGTGCCGGCCCGCGCCCCGCCGGCGCTGCCCCCTTCGTCGCCAGAGAAGCGTCCCGTCCCCGTTCAAAGTCCCCAATTCCAGAAACCCTGCCGCAAACCTCCGTAGTTGCTCCCAGGGTTAATTACCCCCGCTGTTTTTTTTAAAAAGGCGCCTTATGTCGCGTCTGAAGGCGTCTGACCCAGACCTCCAGCCCCCGGGTCCTGGCTCGCTCCCCCGCGCCGGGAGCAGCAGCCCCTGGGCCGAGGGCGGTTCGGCGACGGCTCGGCGACGGCTCGGCGGCGACCGAGCAGCCGCGGCCTTCTCCTTCCCAGGCCGCACGGGAAACCGATGGATGTTTTGCAGGTCCTTAATCACAATCCTGGTGGTTTCCTGGAGCTCTCTCCCATTTACCAGCACCTTCTCTGAATCGGGGGGGTAGGCAAAAAAAACCATGCAGTGGGAGAAAAAACCGTTTTCAGTGTCTCCAAAGGCAGCTCTCCGTGCCCGCCGGCTCGCGTGGGCTTTCCAAAGCGCTGGGGGGGGGTTTAACATTTAACATGTCGCCGTGGCTGCGGCCGGCAGACTCATCTGCTGCTCCTGCTTGAGTGGGCCTGAGGTTTTGAGACGAAGAGCTTCAAAAGCATGAGGGCTTTGCTCATTTTTTGCAAAGTCTTCCCGTGTTGAGTTCCCTGGCCTGGAACTGGGCACAGTGCGCTGAACCTCCTGGGAGCGGGCATAACCCTCCCCTCACCGCCGCCACAGCGCCCTGCACGGGAGCAGGTAGCTAAAGCACCGGGGCTTTCCACTGCCCAACCTGCAGCTTCGACTCCCCACCCAAACCTAAGGCAAATGCGAGCGGCTCAGGAAACAGAGCTGCACGAACCCGCAGCCGGGAGCCCGGCAAGGCCTGGGGGCCAGGCACGGCCCGAAACCCTTGGGGACAGCAGTGAGGAGACTCTCTCTGACGTCTACCGACCCCCCCGTGTTTAGGAAGCAGGACTTTCTGCAGACTCAGTGCATACATGCAAGCATTTTGAAGGTGCACCTGTGATTTTGATCATTTTTGGACTCGATGCTGTGTTCACAAAGGGGAGCCCTAAGGGCTTCCCCCTCCCCGTGGGCAGTCGGGCTCCTTGCAAGGAGCTAGAAATCCTTCCGTCATCTCTGCTCAGCTGCGCGCACGAAGCAGCTCCTGCGCAACCCCTGGCACCCGGATTCGTATGAAAGTCTCGCTCCTAATTGCCGTTTCAGTGGGAGGTCTCGTACGTCCTGTTTCGCAGAGAAATGAGGGTGTTGACTCGGAAGCGCAGGCGGATGAAAGCCGAAAGGCCGGTTACTCCCCGGCTGGTCTTGCCCTGCGAGGACGAGGACGGCCGCTCCCGGGCAGCCGCAGGCAGCGGTGCTAGGCCAGCACGGCGTGCGGTTCGGCTGGCTTAGACGTGGGTGCTCCGCCTGCCGCGCCTCCGGGTGTTTCCAGCTTTCCCTTGCTCAACCACCAGGCCTTCGCAGGGTGCTCGGGACGGGCTCACGGGGCGGCACGCCGGAGCTCTGCCGCGGAGCAGCCTGCGGAGGATTTCGCTCCCTGTGGAAAAGCCACGTATTCAAATGGTGGCAAATGTCCCTGAGTTCTGAAAGCCAGCCACCGCTGCCCCTCGGGGCGGCTCGGGACACGCGGCATCGGGGCCGCAGCACCGACGCACGCCGGGGCAGCACTCCCGCTCCACGCCGCTTCGGGCTCCGGGCAAAATACTTCCATTTTTAGGCATGCAGGCTCCTTAAAAGAAAAATAGAAGCATCACACAGAAAACATTGTTTTAGTGACAAACCGGCTGGAGACTTTACTTTCTTTTAGAAAATGATTTCCATGGAAAATCTTTGAGGATCCCATAGATGCCACATGGAGCGTGTCAGGGTTATAGCATTAAGTTATTATTATTATCGCACAATTATTTTTATCCAAGCCGGTACTAAGAAGGAATTCCCCAAATCCGCAGACTCTCTTTAACCCATAAAAGGAGAGATGACTTTTTTAAAATCTTCCCCAGAAGTCTGGAAAGAGCAGAAACATCTTCTATTAAAGATTTTTATCTGAAATAAAAATTCAGCTAGTCCCTAATCCTAAAATCATTTCCTTAACATTAACTATAATGATATAACTATAATGAATGATACTCCTCCTGCTAGGGCATTCATCTGCTGAAGGCAGAGCATGTCCCCGTGGGTGTTTCCAGAGCTGGAACACGGATAGATAAATAAATACCACTTAAGCTTAAAGCAGTGCTTGAGATTTTCAAAACAATGTGGGGGATTTAGGCAAAAAATGCTTCATTCACTTTTAATTTAGAGGTTTTGCTACTGTTGGCATTTAATGAAAACTAATTTCCACTAATGGGCTTTGTGTAGCTGCATCCCCAGCATTGCTTTGGATGTTGTTGTGGCAAGCGGAAAACACACAACCAACATCCAGCAGATGCTTGTCCTGTCCCATGTCCCTACCGGCATCTACGAATAAGCCAGACACCCCCATTCCTTGCTTATTTGACATCTTTGCTTCCTGCAGAGACTCGTGCCTTTCCTCCCTGCCCTGCTTTCTGAACACGACAGGCTTTGGGCACGTTTCCAGGAGTTAAAGACCCAGGTCTGGCCTCCCTCAGGAGCCCCACATCTCTGCTAAGCAGGGCATTTTAGCAAATTTCTGGGTCAAATTGTTCTTTATAACCTCAAGTACCAAACAGTGTTGAGAGTCAGGATCTAGAATTAAATATTTAAACACAGGAGCTTTATATGCAGAAAGAGAATATGGTCAGGTCAGCTGTGCTTCGTGGTGACAAGGGGACAGGTGAAGAAAATTCACTTGGATTCAGTTTCCACTTGCTGTGACTTTGGGTGAGCCACTGTACCTTCCCCTGCCCTAGCTTATCCTGCTAAGGGAGAAGGTAAGAGGCTTATGCCAGTTTGCCATTTCAGAGGTGATATCAAGTTTTATTTATAATATGATTCAGTGTCTTCAGAAGGAAGGTGTGAAGAAAAGGCAGAGTTGCTCATGTAAAAAAATTTTTGTTGCATGGAATCAAAACACAGAGAAGTGTAAGAATAGAAGAAAAATCATTCCACAATAAAATGACTTTATAGTAAACATTTCTATGGGAGAGGCTTGAAAGGAATTGGAGGTTCAAGCCTCGTGCCTAATGCTTGTGTTTCAAAGCTTTCCGAGATATAATGAATTACAGTAAGATGAGGTTACACTTATTTCTTGAACCATGCAGTCCACTGGGACTGTACTGTTTATTTTATCTCGTATGTCAATAGGAAACGTTCTGAAATAGGAGGTGTTCTCCAGGGTGCCTCGCAGGGATCAGCACCAAATATGAGCTTCATTGTCTCACCCATTATATATTTTAGTCCTGGATAGTTTAAAAAGTTAGCTAAATCAGGAATGGAAAGTCTGCTTCTTACTCACAAAAGGGGGATTGCACAATAGTTCATTGGATAGGCTGCTGTGAGACTGATGTCAGGTCAGCAAAAATAGCCACCTCTTCAGCAAATGAGTCAAGATCTGAGCAGTGGAGTAAAAGGTTTGCATTCCCCCCAAGCAAGTCTCTGACAGCCACGTGGCCACTGGCTACCAGGTTGTGCTGGAAGAAGATACGCTTTGCAGAACATCAGCTAGCCGCCTTTGAACGTGAAGGACCAAAGTGGAGGACCTGGGATGAGATCTCGGTCAGATCGTCCTGTTGCAAACACGCTAGGAGCGACAGCCGGCCGCACCAGCCTCTGGAGCAAGCTGCAGCGTGGGCCACCTTTGCCGGCCCGCTCCGTGCTTTCTCCCTTCCTTCCCCTTTCCTCCTTTCGTCATGCTTGGAAGAAGCAGTGGCTGAGAAGGCAGAACAGGATTTTTGCAACCATACCTTCCACCCTCAGTACAGGGTTTGGCACACGTTTCTCCTCCCTCAAGGAAAAGGAGGGCTCATCCACAGGCCTCTGTTAAAAACGGCCAGAAATCTGAACCTCCCTTTCCCCTCGAAGCAGGAACTTGTCTGCGAGATCTTTCCTCCCCCGCCGCATTCACCACACCCTTAGGTCGGAAATCATCCCCGGGAAAACCGTGTGCTGCAGGTTTGGGGCGCAGCCCCTTTACTTCTGGCTAGCCAAGAGCTTGTGATTCACTGGGCCGGATTCCTATCCCATTTACACCAGTTTGCATTGCAGGAACAGCTATGAGGTCTACAGAGGCACTTCTCCCTTACAGAACCATTTTCAAGAGGTCAGAATTTAGCAGGTGGGCGAGTAGGAAGGCCAGAAAAAAGATTTTTGGGGGATCGTAGGGTGATTCAGGCTGGAAGGAACCTCAAGAGATCATCTAATCCAACCTCCTGCTCAAAGCAGGGTCAGTTATGATTTTGCAAACGTCAAAAAAATAAAGAAAACGGTGGCGGTTTCCCATGGGTTCATTTGTGAAGGGCACATTTCCCTGGGGATCTCGACCTCATCCAGAACTGGACTTTACTCGGCACAACTGCAAGATTAGGTGCTCAGATGCCGGCAGGATGAGCACGTCACGCATACCTCGCTAGATGAGAAAGATTCCCCTCTGTGTTTCAAATGTAGGATTTATTTGTAGCATGCTCTCTCATGCCCCATTCGCATAGTCTATAGGCATGGCTCATGCATTACTACCGATACAGCACTCACCTTCGCTACCTTGGTTGGAAATTCTGTTTATCCCCTAACTGTCTGTCGTCTGTCCTGCCTGTCCCTCTGCCCCGCACTGTCAAGGCTCATAGAACATTTTCTAATTTGTACTAAATACCCCATTCATGGCTGAGCAAGCCTGGTAATTTTTTGACGTGTGTCATATACAGAAGTGCAGCAAAGGAACGTGAGTCCCCGGCCGTGGCCCGAGGGCTGGAGTCCTCTGCAGAGCTGTAGGAGACCGGGGCAGTGGCACCTCCTGATTCAGACACTGCGGGTGAGCACAGGGGCTGCCATGCTGGGATGTGGCTCATCTCTCACCAGTTTAGAGTTCTCGTCTCTACAGAATGCTGCTCCAGGGCAGAAACTGAGGGGCTGACCCTGAATTAATTCACAGTATCAAAACCCACAGGGTGGGAGAACTGAGTTCACGCCCTGGCCGGAAAGCCGGCAGAGCACAGCTGCCCAGGTCTGGTTTCTCACCCCCTGGCAGGGGGTCTCAGCCAGTCTGAACAGGGCAAACCTTTCTCTCTTGGACCAGAACTTCCATCCAAGATGAAAGGCTCTGTTCTGGCAGATTTTTAAATAAGAGCATCCCTTTTCTACAAAAAAAGTATCAAATCAGCATATTCCAACAGGGAAAAAAACAGTGTTGAGAAGTTCCCATCTGGGCATAACCAGCGCCCTGGATGAGAGCTCTCACTGCGCCCTTTAGCCAAGCAGCAAAGCCATGGTGAAACTTGCCTGTGTGGGGCATGGGGTGACACTGGGGCTGCGCGGGGGCAGGTGAGGTGCTGAGACGTGGGGTGATGCCCGGGCCGAGCTTCCCCAGGCCGGGCGGGCGCTGGGCAGTGCCACTGGGGCAGGCGGGCAGGCAGCAGAGCACCCACTCGATGGCCGCGTGCAGCCAGCCCGCGGCAGGGGCACCGGAAAGGGAGCTTGCACTCGCACATCTCAGCTCCTGGTGTCGGCCTCCCACTTGCCCGCTTAGGCTTTTCGAATGCCCTAACATGCCACGGAGGAGAAAAACTCTTCAGGGCCCGTTCTGAGGAGCCAACAGCCAAAAAAAGAGCTGAGGATGGCATCTCTATAGGATCTGACAGACCACAGAGGAGGAACCCTCTGCCAAGAGCAGAGATTTTATGAGTTCTTGAGTGGTTTGGGAGCCTAAGGCCCATTTTTAAAGATTAATAAGGCATTTGGTAAGTCTTCTTGCCTTGCAAGGAGGTGTGGGCTGCCCAGGGGGCCGGCTGGGGAAGCATGTGCGTGCTGAAGCTTGCCGACAGGTATCACGAGATTGTCAGCAGTCTCCAGGGCTATCAGCAACCTCAGCACTTCTTCAGATCTTACCCCCAAGAGCTTGCGTCTCACAGGAAAACCCTCGAAAAGCATTCCCAAATCCGGCCTCGGGTTTGAAAATCAGACATGGGCACTTCCAAATCTCCTAACACTGGCTGTAAAACTCTGTTGTACTTCAGAAACGAGCATGCGTGGGGCCAACCTGCAGCGCCTGCATCCTCCAACCATCTCCAGTCACCTGCAAGTGGCAAGTAACGGCTTGCAGGGTTGCCCTGGCAATTTCAGCATATGGAGGAGTTTCCCGGCTTCAGCTGGAGCCGCCTGTTAGACTCTGTGCAGTCTTTAATTGGAGCTGATTTATGGCATTTTTATTGCTGCAGACAGCCAGCAGTTGGCACAGCAGGCAGCTTTAATATTACTTTTGCATTTGTTATTGAATCACCCGTTTGGAAGTCAATTATGATGCTTTTTATAGCGAAGTTGCTGCCTGCTCCCTTGAGCAGGCCGGCACGCACGTTATGCCCTCTCCTGTCTTCAGATATATAATTCTCAGCATCTGGGCTGGCGGGAGCCCATCCAGCCATCCCTGAGGACCCAAATGCTGGGGCATGTGGGTCTCTGAGCCCGGCAGGTCAGGAAGGTGGAAGCTGCCGTTCCCGGTCGCTGGCTCTGACAGGACAGCCACACTCCAGCTCCTTGCCGAGCCTACCCACGGATGGGAGCAGGCGTTTGGGAGCTGCTGCCCACTTGAGCCTCTGCATCACCAGCACATATGTGCCCTTGGCATCCCAAGTGCTAGCTGGCACCCCAGCTTCGACTTGAACATCTTCAGGGATAGTGCAGAAGGAGGAGTTCAGCCACAGCTATTTTACTCTGGCAAAGTACAAATGTTCCATCTTGTAAAAAAATAAAAGGCCCCAGGAGCCCCTAATCATGTCTGACGTTCCCTTCCTGTGAACTTGTTGTCTTGTTCACATTTCAAGGGAACTTGAAAACCATTCCCTGCCTTGGTTCCTCTTCTGCATGGCCACTGGCCTCCTCAAACACCATCCTTCCCAACACCGCTGGTCTCCGTTAAGCTGCAAGAGCAGACTTGGGCTTGCTTGGTGGCCACAGACTTTACTGTCCCGTAAGGCTGGGGCTGTGTTTAGGGACAGCCTAGGCTGGACTGTGGTCACAGGTGTCCCTGGATGGCCTCGCAGCTGGAGTTCTCCACGTGGAGGCCACCCCCCTCCCAAACAAGGGAGTTCTCCTCCGGCACAGATGTGCAAGTGCTTCTCCCAGGGTGCAAGTGCAGCTTCTGCTTCAAAACAGGGATTACAGTCCAAGGTGGAAGTGGTGACTGGCTTGGACGTGTCCTTGTCTCCCACTGGCTCTGGACAATGCGGAGACAAGGGCGGAACAGCTATGTCCCAACCTCTGCCACCCTCCCATGTCCAGCAGAGACCGTGAGGGATGCAGTTACTGTGTGATACACCTCTTGTGCTGCAGCTAGCCCTTTCTGTTCACACTGATGATTAACTCACATTTGCTTGTTTGTTTTGCAAGTACAACGGATCCCTGCCCTTGGTCCAGTTCCTCTGTGCCCCTGCGCAAGGGGCACAACAGCATGCCTAAAAGGGGAGGGGATTCTCCTGCCTTTATCAATAATCAGGCACAGTATGTGTTATCACATTACATTCAAAGGACACGGTTGGTTTTTGCAGTCCTTTTCCATGAGCGTTTTATCTTCGACTTCAAAGCAGGGGACGTCAGGTCTCATGGACACCAGCTTCCTGACCCTGGTTACAGGCCAGTCAGACCCCTTCCCTAGAAAACCCAGCAGCTGAGCCCAGTGCCTATGAGCTGGGAGATAAATTACTCCTGGGGGATGTTCCCGCAAGGAGGAGCAGTTAATAAACTTCATATCCATCCATATCCCTGCGTATCTCAGCACTCCAGTGTATGAGGCTCCTGGTCTCCCGGGTCTGTCCATAGACACTGTGCAGGGAATTCTGATCACGGTTCTGGCAGCCGTGCTCACCCTGGGATGTTAGCCCACAGCTACAATTTAATTCAAATTAATTCAATCCAATTTAATGATTGACTGAACCCTACCAGTTTAATTAGCAAGCCAATATTCAGCTATCAGCTCGTCACTGACTTTGTAATGGTTCAGCTCATGTGCTAACCCCTTCCCTGGGCCGGAGGGAGGGAAACGGCAGAATTGATCTCTGCTTCCCAGCCTGACGATTGAACTCCCTCAGGGAAATGAAGATCAGCAGGGTTATGAACCATTAACCCCTGGAACAGCCTGCATAGCATGATGGAGGCCAGCTCCATGGGCAGGTGGGCACCTACATTGTCCTTGATATAAGAGGGAAACTGAGGTCACCCAGACTCATAAAGGGACAGGGCAGTTGTCCCTTTGCAGCACTAGTGCTGGCCTGAGGGCTGGGATTCTGCAAGCAGAGTCTAGTCCCCTTCAGGTGCTGCACAGGTGTAGTTTGTCCTCAAGTCACACCCCCCGAAGGATGAGGGAGCAGGATGATGAGGTGGCTAAAGCCTACTGAGGGGTGGCTGTCCCCAGCTGGTCGACAGGGACCCTTGTGCGCTGCATTGCTTGAAGCAGCACCTGAACCGGGTAATGAAAGCTTCAGCCTCCCCTACACCCTGCTGACAATCTGCATCTGCAAAGGGCTGGACCAGCACACTGAGTGCGCAAGCCAATCTCACCAGGGACAACTCAGCTTGTGTTCAGTCATGTGATGAGTTTTAAAATACCTCCCTTGCTTGCACACCCTCTGAAAGGCTCTGTTGTGAGTCGTGTGGGCTGAAAACATGGGCACTGCATGGGAAGAGTAGGAGGCAACCACAGGGAAGACTACAAGGCTTTTGAGCACCATAGAAAAGGCTCCTAGAGGTACAAAAGTACTGTTCTCTCATACCACATGGCACTGGGGGCTGAAACAGCAGAGCATCGTGGTAAGTAGGGTATTTCCGTCAACCAGCATCATTTTCACCTGGAGGTGATAAGAAGGGAACGGTGTAGTCTCTTGGCCGCAGCATAGTGACTTTGTGTGCCCTCTCCAGTAGTGGATCATCGCCCCATTCCCAAGATCATTGTCCTGTTCCTGAGATCACTTCTCCATTCCCATGACCATCACCCCTTTCCCATGATCATCACCTCATTCCTGGGATTATCGGTCTGTTCCCTGATCATGTCCCCACTCCTTAGATCATTGCCTTGTTTCCGAGATCGTTGCCCCATTCCTGTGATCCTCACTCTGTTTCCATGATCACTGCCTCATTTCCATGACCATCGCTCCATTCCCATGATCATCACCCTTCACACTTCCCACCTCGGGTTCGGGGCAGCCCCTTATCAGCAGCATTGAGAAACCAGGGACAAACGCGTGCTCCTCAATAATTGCTCCCAGCTTACAGATGCAGAGAAGGGCCAAGTACCATAGCGATCATGCTTTTTAGAGCCTTAGGATGCAGATGAAGATAAAAGTAATTTGCAAACAATGAAATGATTTTATTTGTAATTGTCAGCTATTTAACATGGGTGAGATTGGTCTGAGCTTTTGAAGAGATTGTTTGTAAAGCAAACAAACAAATTATTAATTATCCTAAATGTTAACTTTGGTATTCTTTGAATTTGCTGGCAGGCACCGTAGGAAGGTCTGTTCTTTCTAAATGACCTCCTGTCAGGTTTACTTAACATGGTACAGTTCCTGGTGCAGCTATTCTCATGTCAGCCTAAGAGTAATTACAACCACCTTCACTTAACCATCCTCAAGCTGACTGAACAGAGTCCACACAGCTCAGCTACAACAGTTTAACAAACCTACCTGGAAAATGAATTTAATGCAATCTGGAAAAAGCCACTGCAACCTCTCCCACCTCCGTTGAGGTATTTTGGGTGCTGAATATTTAACAAATAACATCCTTCCTCCACATGTATTTATATCTGAGGGTTTAAGAGCCTGATAAGAATCTTCTGCTCTTATGGTAGCTCAAATTTTTGTCATTTTTATAAATTTATTCTTTATTGATTGTAATTGTCTACACCTATTATTTGATCACTAACAGATCTTATTACCAGGCAGAAATGAAACCTGATTCTGAGAAAAATAAAGTACCTCCTTTTTTGCCTTGTTTTCCACCTGGACAGCTTCTGCAAGGGCTGCCATCCCTCTCCAGTGGCTCTGCTGAAGCTGAGAGATTTTTCAGTGTGAAATCAGCTGGAAATCAGCGTGGGGCCATGCAAGCTCAGCTGTGGCAGCAAGTGCTCAAACAGGGACTGTGTTTAAATAGTGTCAAGAGGCGATGGCTTTGCATGGTGAAAAGAAAAAAAAAAGCAAAAAAAAAAAAAAAGCAGAGGGGAGGAAACAGCACAGAAGAGAAGGGCAGAGTTTTTGATCTGAGGAAAGCCCCTGACCTCAGCCCCACAGCAGGCAGCAAGGGCTAAGTGACTCCCCAGCAATAAATACTGGGGCCATCGCACCCAGGGGACACTCCCAGCTGTGGTGCATTAGCGGAGGGGATGGAGCAATGCTGGGGGAGCAAAGCTGTTATTTCAGGATGCATAAAACCCCGCTGTCCCTGACTCGAGCACACATGAGATATCCATGTCATCAGCATGTCTGTGCAATTACCAGAGACGTTTTCAATGGAGTCAGCCCATGCTGCAGGGGATGGTGCTATCGATTTGCAACGGGAGATGTGGCTGATGGGGGGGGCAGAGGGATTAATATACATTTCCTTGTCAGGAATTTTATTTTCCTGTAGGGCTCTTCCCCCTCCCTCCTCCCCTTTTAATTTAAATTTTCTGTCAGGGTCCCAAAAGAGGCCAACCATCACCCCCAGCTGAACGTACGCAGGACCTGTAATGAGTTAGTGCTGAATTCCTGCCAGCTCTTCTGGTAATGTTTAAAAAGGGCCCTGGCGGCTGTCCAAACTGAGTTCGCTACGGAGGGGAAAAAAAAAAAAGCAGCTTTTGACAGAAGTTAAGATATTGCAGGATGTCTGGGAGACAAACCCGTTCAGGATAATATTGCAGTCCCCGGTAGCAAGGTAATCCATAAACAGCGAGAGGCTGATGAGCAATTACCCTCCGTCGTAGCCAAAGGAACATCTGACAGCCCAGGAGGTGGAAAATCATTTATTTGTTTCCAATATTTAAAAATGCCCTGCCCCAAAGTCTTCTGGCAAAGGGAGAGAGCAGTTACACTCAGATCTCTCCCTCTTTTCTTTTGGAAACAGCCCTTTTCTTGAAAGCCCGAGACAGGGCAGCGGATCCGCGAGCTGGCTGCGGCTGTGGCCGGCAGGTCCTGCTCCCGCCGGTGGGGGACAATGTTATAGCTCCGCGCTCCCAGCCCAGGTTTCCCAAAACAGGAGGCGAAAAAGGCCGGAAAGGGAGGTTTCCAGCGGCCCCTCGAGCTGGATCCATGTGGAGACCCATCCGCGTGGGCTGTGGGTGCGCTGAATTAGCTGTGCTGGTTCAACCGAGCCCAGCGCAAGTCCCCGGACCCGGCCGGCCCGCGGGCACCCAGTTCAGCAGCCAAGCGGCTCGCGCCGCTCGCGTGGTGCCCACAGAGCCAAGCCGCCGTGCAAGCCTGGCTCCTGCGTCCCCGAAGGGCGGTGCCGGGAGCAGGGCAGAGGGTTGCTGCTTTGCAGGGGGGTCAGGGCACGGCCTCTCAACCACGCGAGTTTTGGGGAGCCGGAGAGAAAACGAGACAACTTTCAGGAGTGTTGGGGCTGCTGGGGGAAATGCCGGCACCCAGGGCTCCCGTTGGGCCCCCCACCTCGAAATCACGGCTCCCAGGGATCCGCATCGCGGGGCCTCCCTGCCTGCCCTGCCTGCGAAGCGGGGGCCAGGTCACCGGCCGCTCTGAGCTCCTGTTTCCCCCAGCGTTTGCGGGAACGGCTCCTCGCATGTCCTTGAAATCCAGCCGTCTCCGGCAGCTCGGAGCACCAGGCTGCAGCAAAGGGAGAGCCCGGGACGCGGCTCCCGGCTGCCAGACGAAACGCACAGCCAGCTCTGAATTCAAAACCATGCCCAGGCCCGTGCAACCCGCATCGATTTATATTTCACCTCCATATATTTGCAGGACGCGTTTGTGCAAGATTGGCAAACTTTCTGCGCCACAGCAAAGGTCGGAAATGGCCCCCTTTTAACTGCAGCCTGGGCTGCGATGGTCATCCCGGAGCGCCGGGGACTGGAGCACGAAGAAACCCGGCGGACCCGTGGGACACGATGCACGTGCAGGAGTGGGCAGCGCGCTTCTCCGCTCACCCGCTGCAGTTGCTTGCTCTGCCTCTTTGCAGCACTGTGAATCCTCTGGGGGAATTCTGGTTTATTTGGTGAGGGCTCAGCCCTCGATCAGAGCCCGTAGCCACCACCACGGTGACGACATAACTGCACCCAAAGCAGTGCAGCCTTGCGTGGCTGCCGCAGATGCTTGCTACCTCGCTTTCCCCCACCGATGCCACCAGCAGATCTCCTTCAAGGTGTTTTCCCTAGCGCTGCTTGCCCATGGGCAGCGTCGGCGGTGCTGCTCCCGGGGCGCACAGCGCAGGGGGTGTCAGGGGTCTGGGAAGGAGCCGTGTCCCCCCCAGAACGACTGCAACTCAGCATCGCACTTCACCCCTTTAGGCCTCTGTGTTTCAGTGAGAAAAGCCAGGAGATGATCAGGGATAACTACAGATTATCCCATACCGAATACAGGCAATACGGGGTTCACGCATGTCTCCCTGGCCAGCCTGCAGGGTCTAACAGCGAGCACATGCCCCTCTTCTTGGCCCTGCCAGAGGACCATGTTTTGCTGGGTTCACCCAACCTGGTGCTTTCTCTGCCTGGGCAGTGGAGTCCCTGGGAAGCCCTTTCTGCAGTACCTGGGCGCACATGAGCTACCTCCACGTCTCGGATCCTCCTCCCCCAGCCTCTCCTCCGAGGAATGCTGCAAATGCAAAAGCTGACAGCTGCCCAAACCAGCTTTTACCCTTATATAGTATCTGCTTACACTCTCCCTACTGAAAGCCCGGCTGGAAAAGCCTGGTGACAGTGTGGGAAGATAAAGGGCTGCTGCCAGAGTGGGGATAAATATTTGTCATTTTCCATCACTTTGTAAGAGCAGGCATCAAGGATCGCAGGCAACCTGCAATTAAACCGGATTCCAATCTGATGAACTGCTGCGCGGCTCTGCCTGCTTAACCCTTCCGCGTCCGCCCGCCCGCGCAGCCTCCCGCGCGCGGCAGGCGCCGTGCCGGCAGCGCCGAAGGGGTTAACGCTCGTGCGTCTAGGGAGCAAACTGTCGCCAGGGATTAATTGCAAGTCCAGAAGCATTGTGGGGGGCTCTAGCAGCAGCGGCTCAATGCAAACAGTGAGTGACAGCTGGAAGCGGGGAGGTGTCCTTGAGCGAAGCCCCTTTGCAGGAGTGCTGCCGGCTGGTTGCTTCCCCGGCAGCGTTTGGGAACTGCTGGTTTTGTCTCCTGCCCCGAGAGGGCTGAAGTTGTGTCTTGTTGCCTGGACCAACTCCTTCACTCCTGGCATCACTGCCCGGGGCACCAGCGTGTGTTGGCAATGCCCCCCGAATGGCTGTTCAGCAGAAGTCCAGTAGCAGAGCCTGGCTTTCCTGTGCACCTATCCCAACCTGTTTGCTTGCCCCCATGTCCCTAAAGGTTGGGCACAAGGCTTGCAGACAGACCCGCATACCACCTCCACCTCATCAGCACAGGTAATGCCCTGCCAACCCCCATTCATTTTCTCTAGGCTTGGTGTCCGAAACAGGCTGCCTGGTCCCAGGTCCCACTGGCTGTTATCAGGCTGGTCCCCACTTTTCCAGCACTGCTGTGGCCAAATGTGTTCTTGCTGCAGAAATGCTCCTCCCCATGCTAGGCAGCATCCCTAGCAGAAAGGTATATGGGAAAGGGCATGGATCCGGTCACTTTGAAGCCCACGTGGTTTGGTCTTGCTACAAGGGTTTGCTCTGGTTGTCCGCAGATCCCTGCTACTGCTCCATGCAGGGCTGAGTCCGGCCCCGGCAGCCCCTGGAGGACTCCAGGAGGAGGAGGTGGATGGATGCAGCAGATTTATTTGCACCCTGCAAAGCCCATCGCTCTGGAGCAGGAAGGGTTCAGATGAGCCACCAGCCTCTCTGGGGATCTTGGTCCTGGCCTGGCATGGGGAGTACAGTGGCTGGGGCCACCGCTCTGTGACCCACTGCCTGCTTCCCTGCCCCTCTGAAAAGTGATGGCACGTTGCAGCCCAGCACTCAGTCTCTGTGCACCCACCCTGGCCCATGGGGCAGAGGCAACCCCCCCGACCATCGAGATCTGCCCCATCCCCACCTCCCCCCCCCCCCCACCATCCCTCCATATCCCCCTGGTCAAGGGGATGCTGCCACTCCATCGCCTGGAGCTCCCGTCTCCAGCTCTCCGCAAACTCGGACAGTCCTGCTCAGCCGTTCACATTTTCAGCCTTCCCTTCATAGGCAAAAAGGTTAGCTTTTCCCTCTTTTTAGCCCCCTGGGTCTCTGGTTCTCTAAAACATCCTCACTCCCAGTTAAGAATAAGCAAAATCTTCACATGCAGTGGGAGGAACATGTGCAAGCGGGCTAAACCTCACTAAATCTTGTGCAGAAGCTATATTTAAAAGTATTTTGTTAATTCATGAACATACCCCCCCTTCCTTTTTCCTGCATTGCTGAAGGTACTTTTACTTACTCAGCAGTGACACAGGGCAGTGGTGGCATGGGAATGATACATTCATTTGGGGCTGAATTAGATTTAACCCGCTTCTAAAGGCATGTTTCATTTTTCCTCTCCCTGGTTTCGCTACAGGTGTTTTGTGCCTGAACCCTGCATTCTTGACATGCCTGAGATTCCCTGACGCTTAACCTCAGCTCTGAATTTCCTGGATTTATAACATTTGGTTTTAGGTTAATAGCAATGACCTTGTAATATTATTCACCCCAGACTACTGATATCTGAGCTCCCCCATAATTCCAGCTTAATATCGTTCCGTGCATGTAATGTATATATTTGTTAGGCCTGCCAAAGCTGCCTCAAGAATTTCAGGTTTCTGTTTCTATTAAAACTGAGCTGATATCCCAGATGGAGGTAGCTTTAAAAAGATCGGCCTCCATCAGAAATCTCTCTTTCGCACACACACTCTAAGCTTGGTGGAATTCAGGCTCGAAATGCATCTGAGCATCCTCCCGTCGCCCTCCGGCGTTCCTGCGCCTCTCCTCCCACAGCTCTGAGCACCCGCATCAGCGGCCTGCGCCTGCCGAGCAGGCACTGGCGGGAGGACCGTTTGCATCGCTTGCTGCTTTCCCCAAGCGCCGCCAGGCCTGACGCCCAGTCATCAGCTATCTCCGTCTCAGCACTGCTAGCAAGAAGTTCCCGAAATATTTTTAAACTGCTGAGTTGCAGCGCAGAGCTTTTCCGCCCTCAAAAAATACCAGTTTATGGGCCACGCTGCCCATTGGTGTAAATCAGTGCAGCTCCAGAGACTCCCCTGGGGGGTATCGCTTTACAACAGCTATAAATCTGGCCCTTATAACCTGAAGAAGTTGTCTTTCCTGGTAATAATTGCAGAGCTGGTGGCAAAGGGTTAAAGCCTGAAAGGCCCTGGAAGGCAAATGTCTGTGTGTGTGTTTTACTATGTGGTTCATCTTCCTTCCCAGGGACGTGCCGGGAGAAGTGCTGGTGGCTCTTCGCTGGCTGGCTGCACGAGTGCCCACGGAGGCGGGAGGACGCGAAGCCTGTGTGCCTGCAGGCACGGAGGGGAAGGCAAAAGGCAGTGGGGAGGAGCAGTAATGAGGTGCTTTCCATCTCTTCTCCCCACAGGCAGCCAAGCAGAGAGGGGTTTTCCAGGGCTGGCCTGCCGGCATGGGAGCCAAACTGCAATTTATCTCCAGGACAGGAACGAGGGGCTGAGTCCTGCCCTTATCCAAAATCAAGAGTAACCGCACTGAGCTCAGCTGGGTTAACTGAGTGGAAAACCAATGTAAGTGAGATCAGGACTGAGTCACAGCATTGTACTACCTGCCCCATACCCTGCCTCTGCACACTCAGCGGTTTCCTATCTGCCCTAAGATCGCTTCGCCTTTGAGGGAGCTGCTGGAGATAAACAGCACACGGCAAGTCTGAGCAGCCGCTCCTCCGCCGGCAACCCAGCCAGCCGCCTGTTTCCAGCTCATCTTCTTCCGCTCTCTCCAAAGTGTCATGTTTTACTGAACTGGAGCTCCAGAAGGTCAATAAAAGCAGGCAGGCTGGGTTTGGTTAGAAGACAGCAGGCAGGTCCCTCCTTTGGCACATCCCGGTGGGAACCAGCACGTGGGAACCAAGCGATAATCCTCACCTAGCGAGGATGGCGAGGAGGCAAAGAAAAGGCTGATGCGTTCTGCAGTGGTGACCTCCCCAGGCCGACGGGGAGACAGGAGGTGACCGAGCGCGGCCAGCGCATGGCCTCACTGCGGCAGAGACCTGGGCACCTTCTGTGGGTGATTCAGGGCTGCTAATCCAGCACTCGCTGGCTTTAGACTTGGGCAACCCTTTCTCCACACTGCCTTCGCCTACAGGGAGGATCGGCCGAGGTGGCTAGCCAAAATTCACAGGGTGTGAGCATCCTCTCTGTTCACCGGCTCTGGTGAGGCTCCATTTTTGGCTTGTGGTACGGTTCTGCATGAGACCAGATACACGGCAATGATAAAAAAACGCAGGTACATCGGGAGACATGATCCTTGCTCGCAGTGTTTGACCTCCTTAGGTGGAGGGCTGCAGATAAGAACCAAGTGTGACTCTTCCCTGTGTGCTTCAGATGCAGAAGTCTTGTACAAAACCCATCCTGGAGGCATGCTGTAGGGGAGCAGAAGAGCAAACGGAAGTGTAGGGAGAGACCTGCACTGGCGAATGGATACCGTTCAACTGCCACTTCACACCTGGTTATTACTGTCTTTGCCTGCAGGCAGGCCTGCGGGGGGGCCTCCAAGGCCCTGCATGGGCTAATTGGACCAAGCTTCTTCACATATGGCCAAAGGGCCTTAACAGAGGCCCTGAGTAGGTTGGGAGACTACTCAAACAGGAGAGGGGTGGGAGGATTAGCCCAAGGTCTTGTTTGGCTAAGTTCTGCCCAGCCTTGAAAACAGGCCGGTCAAAGTTGATCAGATATTTCTGGTGTGGCCACAGTCCACAGCCACCTCCACAGCCAATTCTGCCCTGTAAAACCTTCCCCGTCGCTTGGCCCCAGCAAGCATCCAGCCCCAAGGACTCGTCTTTCTGGCAGGGCTCCCATGGTGGACGACCTCAGACAGCCACCTTCCGATGATCCCAGTGCTCGTGCAGATCCCTGGGGTGGGATGGGATAGCTCAGAGGACGCACGCTGTGAAATACCATGCTCTGCTGAGCTATGCCACTAGGACCGTGTGCCCTGCAGAGAAAAGCCTTGATGCCAACTGTCCTGAGTCCCGGTAGAGGAACCACACTAGCCTCTCACCTCTCTCTGACAAAAAGCCCTTTGCTTTGCCATCTAGAAAATGAGAAGCGGGTGCAGCCTAAAGGCTTGGAAAGTAAAGATCCTCCTGTTTATTTTTACGCTGAACTGATGATTATTTGAATGCTTGTGGTTAGCAAGACCACCCTGGCAACAGGAGGTCCCGGATACCCTGTGCTCAAGCCTTGTCAGAGCTCTCCCGGTGTCACGATGGCCACCAGCCAGCGGCTGTCTCCAGCCTCCTCCAGCCCAGCTGTTTGGCCCCCCACATGCCACACACCCCATCTCCGTGACTGAGACCTCAGAGCTGTGCTCAGCTCCCAGGACGGGACTCCACAGAGGGAACCTGAGCAGCATCTGGCCCAGCCAGGTTAGACCTGGCTTGGGCTCTCAGCTGTCAGTCAAACTGTCCAGCCATGGCCAGCTAGCACCCCTCAAATGTGCTCTGGGGAGGGGCTCTGGCCTTCTCCTGGACAGGTTTCAGCAGGATATAGCAGAGCAGCTGTTTCTCAGCAGTCTGACAGTCTCACGCTGGCCTGTCAATGCTTCTTTCTCCCTCCTGTGTTGCTCCTTGTACTCCACCTTGGTGGCTCGGCATTCCCTTTCCTCCCCCCTCATTTTGCAGCCATGAGATGTCTTCTCCTACCCAAGAACCACAGTTTGCAGCCAAGTCCGAAATAGGAATCATTTGTGAGGCAAGCCACAGGTGACTGAGCAGAGCTGATTTCATTTGCAGGCCTAAAGACCAGCACAACTTTGCCAGCTCTGACAGCCTGTGGCTGCAGTGAGGAGTTTGAATCCCCAGGGACCACGTGAAGGGAGGACGGCAGAGGAGCATGGTTCATCCAGCATCCGTCTGGTCTGACCCCCACAGCTGGCCACGTTTACCAGGCTGAAAAACAGCTGCTTGACTGACATGGCCACAGATAAGAAGCTGGGATTCCTGGATGTGGACGTTATACACCTTCTGCTGGAGCAGGCTAGCCCAGACTACAGTGCCAGAGTTACGACTTGCTCACCAGGTCGAGGTGGAACAGAGATCTCTGTCCCCTAGATGGTGACTTCGCTGCCTGCTTATTTTCACCTTCCCTCTGTGCCCTGTTACTCCCTATCAAACGTGTTTGCTCCAGCTGTGCTGTGTCTCCAGTTTCCTCAGGGCCAGAGATGAACAAAATCTTTTCCACTGAAAATAGTTTTGTCCAAAAAACAGGGATTTTTTCCTTTGTTTCCTCTTACAGAAAATGTTCTGGGTTTCAGATTTTTGTAAAAAACAAACACCAAGAGGTAAAATTATCCCTCAAGGAGAAGCAGAATCATTCCTGAGCTGCTTGGCTCCTGGCTCAGGGCCCCTGCGCTTCCTGCCAGCTGGGGCACGCTTCCACGTGCATCTTGTGCGGGGCCTTTGACCATGCCTCCTGGCTCAGCATCACGAGGTACGGGCGTGCAGCTTGCCTCCTGCCCCCTCCCGCTAACACCCCGGTGCTAGGTAGCTCATTGTCTGGGTCCCACGGAGACCCAGAAGAACATCTAGTGCCGTCAGGAAATGAGGGGCAGGTTCAAGCTAGAGGGGGACGCTGAGCTCCTGCACCTCAGGTGGGGGTAACGGTTGCAAGAGAGACAACCTCACGAGCCAGAGGGCAGCAGCAGGGGGTCCAGGGGTGCAACCTGCCAGATTTGCCCTCTTCTTCTGCTGAAGGGAAAGTAAACAAATGATTAAAACTTGGTTTTGTGGCCCCGATTGTCTATGCTGTAGCTGGCAGACAATATGAGGGAAGTTCAGCAACCTTGCTGGTTGAAAATTGCCCTTTCTGCACCTTTGTTGTGCCAAATCCCTTCTCACTGCTGCTGCTGCGGGGAGCAGGGATGAGTGGGTCCTACTCTCCGTCCTTGAAGGCTCTGCTTCTACCAGTTCACCCAGCTGTACAAGGCTGTGTGCGGATGTGCATTTTTTGTTGTAACATATTGTAATATATTACAGGTCACAACACTTTCTTGAGTAAAGAAAGATTAAAGGGGGAAGGAGTAGTTTTCATGGGTGGTTCCCATTAGCCACGGTCACACACTGACAAAACAAGCAAATAAATTAAAGATGAAAGACTTCATGTCTAACACTCGCCTGATATTTCAGCTCTTTCTTGGAGACCCACTTCGACTGATCTGCACTGCAGCAAGTGCCCTGCCAGAGGACAGGAGTTTCCCAGGTCGGTGGGTTCCTCCACCACTGCAAGCGTGCTCTCAGCCAAGCCTTTCCCTGTTCTCCATGGCGCAGAAGTGGACTGGCACATTCAGTGCCACTCACCTCCTAGCCTGGCAGTGAATGCTGCTGCTGGCACCTGCCCTGAGCTGCATGTTTGCCCATCTCCCCAGGAGGATGCATGCCGGTTGACTAGGTTGTTTTCAACATGATCTTGCCATGTTTTTCACTGAGAAAAGGCAGGTGCAAGATGTTATTTTTTGCTGATCAAACAGAAGATGTGGGATGTTTTTTTTCTTCCTGAAGAGTTCCTCCCACCATCTTATGCACTCACAGAGCACGAGAACAGCTACGCTGGTTCAGACCAAGTGTCTCATTTGTCTGTGTCTTGTCTCCAGCAGTGTCACAGCTCCTCCAGAGCCTCTTGCCGAGGTTCTAGCAGCTCTTCCCACCCTTTCATTTGCACCTTCCCTGTAGAAGTCCCCACCATGCCATGAGATCCTCCTTCTCTGCCTCCTCCAAGCCCTGGCCACGCTGGCCACCCCCAGGAGCAGGAGAAGGGAGCTCAGCAGGCTGATCCTGCTGACTGTGGGGGACTATTTCCATCCCTGTCTCTGTCACATCACCCGGCAGAGCCTTCACTGCTTTCAGAGAGTGGTGGGTGCTGTCAGGCTGCTCAGCTTGAGTTCCCTCCACCCCAGGTCCCTAGTTTAACGGTTCTGATAATTGGCTTCTCCCTTTCTCTATTAACTCCCATAATCGCATGGTTTGGGGGGTTTTTTTGTTTGTTTGTTTTTCTATCTTTCTGAAGATCTGCTTTAGAGAAGAGAGGAGGAATTAATGGCTGCAGGAGAGGGGCTGACATCCAGCCTTCAGGTGAAATGCAGTAGAAACAGTGGCTGGAAGTGACAAGGGAAGAGCAAGGTTAGGATAATCAGATATATTTTGTCCCCTAGATACTTTCCAGCTTCCAACTGTTTCTGGCATGTGGGTTTTCCTGAGCCAGATGAGGTTTGTTTATTTAGTAAATCTCAACAGATCGCTTTTCCAAGTATTTATTCACTTTCTCCTTGAATTCATAAAACCCTTCTGCAGCTACAGCTTCCTTTGCCCAGGAGTTCCCCAGATCTACCAGCCCTCGCAGGATGAGCCACACCTTCGTTTCGCCCACACCCACATTTGGCTTCTGCTAGGTCCTTCCAAAAGCCCAAAGGTCTTACAGGGGAGGAGGTGGCGAACAGCAGATCCTCTCCACTTTTTGGGGGGACCTCTGGGTTCTCCAGACCTCTGATACACCTCTAATCCAGGCTCAGTGGTTCCAGCTGGCATTGCTCCTATTGCAGAATAAGCTCAGAGGAGCTGAAGGAGCAAATAACTGAAGCTGAGGCATCATACACCAAAATGGGAAGAAGTCTAGCCAAGAGGTGCTTGAGCAGGCCCTGTGAGCAAAGCTTCTACACCAACACTTCTGTAAGACAGAGGCTGTAGGTTTTCCTCAGTCGTTGTCTGTAGCATCTAGGGGATTCCTGCTGTGCCTCACCCTGCAGCCCTACCAGCCAAACTCCTACACCTTCTTTGAACCCCTGAGCAACCACCACCTCAAGAAGTGGCATCCCTCAGCTGAAGAAATCTTGACTTCCAATGTCTCAAGGAGCTGCAGTCAGTCCTGCTGGAAGCCAGGAGCAAGGGGTCACATACATTGTTCCTTAGCCTGTAGCCAGCACCTTCAAAAGTGACTTTTGGATGCACAAACGGAGGCGTCTGGAAGCAGCTTGACAGGTGGTTCCTAAACCTGCCCGTTGCTTCGCTCCCAGCCCAGCCTAACTGGGGAGAGTGGTGCTACCTGACCGGTTTCTATCAAGCTTGGCTGGTTTGGCTGTTGTCTTGCTGGTTGCTGGTGAGACAATTGTATTTTCTGGTTTTACTTGCAGCAGCTTTAATGTGGGATGAGCATGCTGGCTGATCTGCTTGTACATCGTAGCACTACACAGCCTGGGACTGGGCGGGGGGGTGGGGGTGGTTGGGGGGGGTTGCTGTGTTCACACAACTACGTGGTCGTGCAGCCAGAGAGGGACAAGGCCTTCTCATCAGTAACAACCACTTCTTGAGCACTGGGAATGTCCTGGTCCACGTAGCCCTGTAACGGCATTGTCTCATGTGCGTGGTAGCCCTGGAAGAGCTCCACACTCTTCTGCTTCCAGTGACTGAGGCCCGGGATGCTCAACCAAAGGATGCTCAGCCCACTCTGCACACAGCTGGGACTCAGGTTCTGCGCTGGCACAGCCAAAACAGACTCACGCTAATGCTAGGAAGGCAGAGCAGTGGCCCCATCTCTGATGAGAGAGATCACCCTGATCCTGGAAATGCTGCTGTGTGGGTTTAGATTTAAGCAGGCGTCTGTTCCTGCTGACTGCTGTGGGACTGGGGTGGTGGCTTGAGACACTTGAAGTCACTCAGGGAATTTGCAACAAAGCCAGGAAACGGATGTAGATCTCCTAACTCCCAGTTTAATATCTTAACCACCAGGCCTGCCTTCTCCTGCTAAGTCGTGTCTAGGGTCAATGGCAGAGCTAAAGAGCTAGGAATTGAACCTAGGAATCCTGACTCCTCCTCGTCTCCGTTACTATCCAGGTTTGCTCTCCATAAATAAAGGATTAATCAAGGCTGTTACAGTTAACTTGAAAGGACCCTGCGGCATAAATTCATGATCCTAAACATAACCAGTTCCAGGTCAGTAATTAGTGTATTTCACTGTGCATCGCTGGTTCATCCTGGGAGTTCTGAGACAAGTACAGGATCAGCAAGAAAAATACCTGGAAGCTGCAGTAGGGGTTTCAGATAACTCTCTGGCTTGAAAATGCAATTAGTTTATTGCTGTCTGCCTTGTTAAAAGTACTCCGTTACTGGAAATCCTTTGGAAATTGTGGAAAAATCCGTTCATCTCCTACCTCAGAAGTGGGGAGGGCCCCAAAATTCCCATACCATAGGGCGCTCTGGACCCATTCCGGTATGAATATGGACAAGTCACTTCATTGTCCCATGACTCATTTTCTCCTTCTCTAAAATGGCAGCAGTGTTTTGGAGTGGTGATGAATGTTTGCAAAGGGCTTTGGGGGTCCTGGATGAAGGCATAAAATCCCTGTGAAATGCTGCGGCCCTCCCTCTGCTCAGTGAGTCACACTCAGTTCAGTGACCACAGAGAGGGGAACATTTTTAGCATCGTTTGGAGCCGACACTTGACACAAGACTCGAGTTAGGCCTCAGGAAGTGCTACATGCAGAACGTGATAAATCACAGCTTTCGCTGAATCCCCCTGAGGGAAACTTGAAGCTGCTTTGTCCAAGCTTGTTAAATTGTAATATATTAAGGAGCAGACTTGTGTCTTCCAGGAGCTGAAACTGTTCCTTAAACAAAGAGACATTGTACGTGGGAGGTGATAGGTCTTCCTGGGCGGTAGGAGCTGGGTGATCTTTGGGCAGATGGGAGGGCAGGGGCAGAGCTGAAATCCAAAGGTTGTGTCTGGATGAGACCAATGACCCCAAGTGTCCTTGGGAAGGAGGGTCCTTGGAAGTGATTCCCCGCCATGTTATGGTACTATTCTGGCCTCTCCTTGCTAAGGAGTTTTAGCATGGGCAGGGAGGGGAGCTGCCTCGTCTGCTTCTCATCATTTTGCTGGACAGGGCCTCCTCTGTGCTATCTTGCCCTGGGCCTTGCCAGGAAGGGATGTCCATGTACTGGTGGACCAAATCTTATAACTCTTTTGTGCTTTTTCTCCCTTTTTCCTATTTATCTTCCTGGGCTCTGTGGTTTTCTGGTCATACTCTCCTTGGGTTTCCCAGGAATTTCTCTCTCTCTCCTCATTCTCAGCCCTTGACAAACTCCTATTTCGAGTATGTTCAGAATTAGGCAAAGCAAGTTGTGCCCGCAGCCTTCCAAGTCACTACCTGGGAGCTGAATCTGTTACCTAGTAACTGGGGACATGGGCTTATTTGACAGCCCAGGAGCTGAGCTTGCCTAGCTCACAGCTGGGATCATTAAGATAGGTTTGGTTTAGGAGGGACGGCAACCTCCCGGCAGCTGGGGGATGTGCGCAGGAAGAAATGTTTATTTTCCCAGCTCTTTCCCCTCCTGCAGCCCACGGCAGATGTCTGGCTGATGGTGGAAGCACTGCTGTTGCCTTTTGATGGGTGATTTCATCGCAACATGGGAAGGCGCGGGAAGCATTTTGTCTGGGAATCTGTGCTGACTCCTAGCCAGATCCCAGCTTGAGGTGTTTCTAGGACCAAAGGCTGCTCGCAGGGGACAGTCCCGCTGCTCACTCTGCAGCTGCCAAGGGGCAGAGGTGGTGTTGGGAAAGGGCCAGTCCGCGGGAAGGGTAGGGCAGGGTCTGACTGTACCCTTTGCTCTGCAGGATGTGGCCAAGGGACGTGGAGGTGTTGGGTCTGAGCCAGGTGAGTGGAGGAGGCCAGAGTGTCATGGGTATCCAAGAGTTTTTGGACTGGCCCTGCCATTATGCTGTAGGGATGTCCACGTTGCTGAGCACTGTCTCCAGACAAAGGCTGCTGGGATGCGGCTACTGGCCCCCAGCAGGTCCGGGGTGCCCAAGCAGCCCAAGGCCAGCACGTCCGAGCTGCACGTGCCCAGCACATCAGAGCACCCAGGGCACTGCCAGGCTGCTCCTGCTGCGGTTGTGCTGGAGAGGCACCCACACACGGTGCCTCACTCCTCACACAGGCCTGCACGGTGGTGAAACAGTGCCCACAGTCTCCGGGCTGCTGAAGATGCTCTCTGGTTGCACGGTACCAATGCACGAGAGCAGAGCCGTCAGGCCAAAGCAGCTCTCTGCCACAGTCCTTGGCTCTGAGGCTGCTGAGCCTCCCATGGGATCAGGAGAAAACAAGCTAAGAAAATACTCGGAGTGGAAGAATGGAGCAGATAAAGCCCAGGGGGAGAAAATCTGTGAGTGCAGAGGGTACTGGGAAGTTTAAACACTGCTTCCTTCTGTGTCTGCAAGTGATGGAGACCAGCAGGAAGGGAGAGGCTTTGGCAGCCTGATTTCAGCACCTGACACTTAACAGGTTTCATGCAACTCAGCGAAAGCCAACAACGAAACTCCTGCAGAAGTCTCAGGTATCCTGAACTCGGGGAGATTCTTTTAAAACAGCAAAGGCAAGAAGGTAATGACCAGGCTGGGGCTGACAGCCAGTCTTGTAGTCTGGCAAGGAAGCAAAGCAAGTCCCCAGCATGAAATCAGACTGTGGTAGAGACTGGGGCAAAAATCCAACCCCCAGAGTTGTCCTTGGGCAAGCAAATATTTTCAGTCCTCACTGAACCTTCTGGATGGATGGGGGTCTCCTAAACGGAGAATGATCATGAACCACTGCAAGGAAGGAGGCCCAAGGAAGAAAGCTCTGCCATCTCTGAATCTGAGCTCCTCAGGACACCACAAATGAAGCCTATATGGATGGCCATTACTTACTCTGGACCCTGATGTCTTTCAGGGTTTTGTGTTTTTTTTTCTCACTGAAAAATATACAGCCGAGAGTATTATAAGGGAGAAGAGTATCTATAAGTCAGCTAAAAGTGTTAAGAGCAAAGATTTCACAGCAGAGCATTTGCTAGATGGAGAGTGAAGATACCACAATTGTAAAGGAGGAGTTTGAAGACATCTTTCCCAGAACAGAGGAACACCCAGCTTCGTGCAAAGAGATAGAATAGCCCAGTGGTGACGCAGCCAATCCCCCTAGGAAGGGCTGAGCGAAGAGCCAGGCGACTTGTCGCTGTGGACGCCCACGCAAGGGTGGATGTGTGCGGTGATCACCACGGGAAAGCAGCTGACACAACTCTCCACTCACACCCAGACCTGAAGAACTAAGTATGTAGGAGGAATATTTCCACTGCTTTCAAGGGGAAAAATTCTGGGAGAGGTGACTCATGCCAAGTATTTTTACGTTTCATGCATTAGCAGGGCTCTGGCAGGTATGCTTGGAAAAACATCAGCAACCTCCCTATGCAGTGAGATCTCCTATAGGATACACTGACCTCATTGCCATTTGGGTGGTAGGCAGCACTTGGGGGTGGCAAAGAAAAATAAAACAGTTTCTAATGGTGTTGGGGGAACTTGGTTTTATACAGGTGATGTTTTGAGTTGGAAAGAAACCGTAGAAGAGTGTGATTCATGGGTATGAGCCACCCTTAAAGCAGCCAGAGCTGCTGGGCTAAGGCTAAATCAAAATTACAAAGACAACAGAATAAATCTTCTATAATGGAAATAATGTGCCTGAGTGAGAAGTTATTTCAAGAAGGTGTAAAGGATAAGGATGAGGGTATGGCAGCAGCCCTGTCTGATGAGGGAGAGATACAAAGAGCCTTGGTGTGGTGAGCAGTGTTGGGAACCACATCTCCAGTCTAGTGGTTTGAAACACAAAGATGCGCAACAGGCACAAGGTACAAGCCTCCCTCAAAAGTTAATTAGAGCTGCCTCATTCCCCAGAAGATATGACACAAGCACAAAACTACAAAGGAGAGTAAGACTGAAAGAGACCTCCTGGGCCATGAAGTCCCTACCGCCCCATTGCAGAGGTCGGAGATGGAGAGCCTGGAAAGAGGCAGGGATCCCACACGCAGAGGATCCGGTCTGGGGAAAAGGGACTCTGAGGAGCTTGGAGTATCGACTACAGCTGCCGCACACAAGCAACAGCGAGAGCAATGCTCAGGGATCACGACGTAGGTCTGCAGGGAGGCAGTCTCCAGCCAGTGCCGGACTAGGCTTTGGTGACAAAGCTCTTAATTTGCAGCAAGACTGATGGCAGAGCTGAGACATCCAAGTACTTGATAATTTTGTCTTGCTATGCTGTTTATCAGATCCACTCTGTCCTGGGAGCTGGGACCTCCTTTAACTTCCCAGTGGGAATTTTTCCATGTCCAGTTCAAACCCATTTGTTCTTCTGGCAGCAGGGCCAAATGCCCCCATGAGCAATCAGTCAGTGAGACCCCAGGAGGACATGGATACCCTTCTCTGCAACAGCGTGGTAAAAAAGCAGAGAGCAGTGGCTTACACTGGGGTGCCAAAATCCTCAGAGGAGGAGAAAATAGCATGAATGTTTCATGTCTTTATTTACAGGAAACCAATGTTGGTGAAACCTGCATGACAAACTACCCCCACAAGATTGCAGAAATACCTTTTGCATCTGCAAATGGGCTGCTAACAGGGGAAGATTTAGTGGTTTCAAATCCACCTCCAGAGCATTTGATAAAAATGCAGGGGAGCAAAGTCCGGAGCTTGAACTAATACTTCTCCATTCGATAAAAAAGTCTCATCTAGACTCCAACAGGATGCAAACTGTGAGTGCCAGAGCTACTGCTGGAGAGGAGACTGCAGGGAGTCACTGTGTCATTAGCCCAACACTGTTAGTTGTTTAACAGAGGCTCTTTATACCCAATAGGATCTTGCTTAAAAGTTGGTGATTCATAAGAGAAAAAATAAGGCCTAAAGGATATATGGTATCATTTCAGCACTGGAAAAGCTAAGATAAAGGCCAAAAGTATTTTAAACTGGCCTGCAGTGAACACTGAGATAGGGAAGGATGTTAAGGCTTATTGAATATGCCAAAAATAGAGTACATCAAGGAAAAAAACCTGTAACAATGGCACAGGAAAAGCTTATCTCCTGGAGCAAAGTAGCACAGATTTCTTTATACTGTCTAGAAAAACAAAACTAAAAGATGTCCTTGTTCTAGATATTTATTCTCGCTTGCCTAAAACAGCCTTCCCAGATCCACCACAGCTACTAAGGATGCAAATGAAATGCATTTCTGGCACATGTGGCTCACCTGGCCAAGCAGGGGAAGGGCCACGTGTCAGTGCAAATATATTTAAGCAAATTGCAGTGAAAGGTGAAATTAGAGATGTAACATCTAATCTCCGTTACCGCAGTCTCATAAACGGATGCAAAATGAGGAGCCAGACTGCAATCCGCACGGTTAAATCACAGACCGGTACCAGCGAAGTCAGTTGCCATCTGTTAACATATGTTACCAGAACTGGATGCTGTGGGGGGCATGGAGGTGTGTGAATTCATTAATGAATGAAAACCAAGATCTGAGTCTGATCTCAGTCAGGATTTGCTACTGCTTCACAAAAAACCTCTCTGGGCATTCTACGTGGGGACAACGGTGCCCATCTGGAGGGTGCTGCAAGGGGCAGCCTGCATTCACTTCCTCTGGAAGGACGACCTGGAAAACTAACCAAGTGCTTCTGCAAATCCAAGAAGAAGGGGCAGTTACATCAGTCATTTTATGCAGGGGGGTCTCTGGCAAGAACCACAGCTGGCAGAAGCAGCTGAACCTTTGGGTGGGGTGGGATCAGGTGGGATGGATGGAGATCTGTTGGACCAGGTGGGATGGATGGAGATCTGTCAGACTGCGGTAGGCTGGTGGCTGGGAGAGGACAAGCAGGTCTGTGCAATGGGGAGGCCCCTCAGGCACTGCCCATTTCTCCAGGTTTGGTACGACTGCCAGTCTCTGTTACGTGAGTGTTGTTCATGAGCAGGGATGTGGGCTGCACTACCTCTAAATGGCTCTAGCTGAGCAACATGGCTCTTCATCACTCTGGATCTTGCAGTGTGAACGAAAGTGGAAAAAAACTCCTGTGTGCCTACCTAAGGGAAGCTGCAATGTAAAATTTTGACATCCACCCAGATGGGTGCTAGCTGCTGGGTATTCACATGCCCTGAGCAAGACGGCATGGGGTTCAGCACAGCAAGGCAGCCTCAGGCTTTGGGATGTGCAAAAGCAGATCTGCAGCCGAGTGGGCAGCTTGGACCCATGCTGGCCACATTCGGACAGGCAGACCACAGTCGGGTTTTGTCTGAGATGCTATAGCCTGTCTGGGACTGTACGCACCAGCAGGTTTTAACGTGCTGTTTTCAATTGCTCAAACCCAGCCAGATGAGAGAGTGAACACACTTCCCAGCCCCACTCCTGCAGATGTGAAAGGCTTTCGGCTGCTTGGCAGATGTGGCTTCTCGCAGCAGGTAGCGCAGGGTAGGACAGTGACGGCAAGCCCAGGAAAGCAGCTGCTGTGGGGAATACAAGAGGCTCCCAGGCATGCGGATTTCCCCCTCTGGGCCAGGGTGATGCTCAAGGGGACCTGCTGCAATCAGGACACTATGAAAGCCCCAGTGAGTGCAATATCATGAGGCTTGTGTAAATATTTTCCTTAGCTTCTCCTTGAATCTAGATAAAGGGGAGATTTTTATCACATTTACTGACAAAACAGCTTTTTTCCCAGGAGGGAGGAGGAAGCTGACTAACTGCTGGAGGAGGATTCCTGGGGTGATTTAATATCAGATGAAAGCAGTCAGATAGTAGTCTTGGCTCCCCACCAGCAAGTGGACAGGACACTTGACCCTGCTGGCATTCAGAGCCCCAAGTCTGCTGGCGGCCCTGCTACCGAGGCTGTGAACATACTTCGGGTCCTGTGAGGTCTCAGGGATGGCACACAGGTGGGATGAGGCTCATGGAAAAAAAGTCATGGGGGAAACATCCAGCACCAGGCATTTGCTCTCAAGGTGCAACAAAATCCTTCTACATCAAAAAAGGACTCCGTGTCCAGGTTGTAGCCATCAGCAGCAAAAGCAAAGGAGTGGTTTGAGTTGAGCACAGACAAACTTGTGATTTTGGTTTATTGGGACGTATTTGACCTACTCGTCTCTGTGTGCTCTGGGGTGCTCAGAGCTGAAAGGTGAGCGTGGACCACTGTAAGCTGCTGCTGAGCGTGCATGAACCCATATGCTTGGCCCTGCGGGGAGCTTGGAGGCTTTGAGAGCCCCAGTGGGGAGGGCTGGCTCTGTCCTCCCTCTGCTGCTACATCTCTGCCAGGTCTCAGCAGGCCCAGTTTGATTCCTACGTGTGACAACGGTTCCCCACGATACTGTGGCAGCACCTGGGGCATCTCTTTCGCAGTTGTGAAGTGCACGTGGTATTCCTTGGACCAGAGGCTCCTTGGGGCAGGCATCTGTACAGCACTGAGCACAATTCTGGACTGTTTTCGCTTCAAGGCTATGAGACCAATGTTCCCCTCAACAACTGGTCTGGCAGGCTCCTCATTTATAGGGACTTGTCCCAGCCACAGGGATGATCAGGGGAAATTTTACCTTTGGGAAAAATCTCCGTTGATAGTGTTAACTTTTTTGATCACTTTGCATAAAAGACTTCAGTGCCCTTTTGCTTTGAATAGCAAAATGCAAATGATGGTAAAATGGTTCAGGGCATAGAAAAGATTTGGTCTGGCGGCAAAAATGTACCAACTTTTGATCAGAGGCAAAAACCAATGTTAAACCGTTTCCACTTCCATTCAGCAGAAACACAGAGGCATCCTTTGGTGCATTTCGTCTGTGAAGCTAACAATTTGAGCAGGTGTGTACGTTTGTGTGCGTGACATGGTTGCAGTGGTGGCTGCTCAAGGTGGGGAGCCGAAGCAGCTGGGGAGCAGCTGTCCTACAGGCAGCAAATGGTGCCTGAACCAGGACAGCAGTAGCAATTATGGGCCCTATCTCTGCTGGAAGAAAGTCCCCCAAATGACATCTCTATACAGGCTGGGTGGGCATATGGTTACAGCTTTGCTGGTAAGCTAAGCAGTTCCTGGAAAAGCTCCCGGGCTTTGCAGCTTGGTTGCTCATGTTACATCCTTGGCACAGGCCCTGACAGATGTTTCCCTCATCCTTGGGGCCTTTAAAATGTGGTAAGGAGATGGCAGAGCTCCCACAAAAACCTTCCCATCTATCTGCAAATGGGCTGCAAATGGGTTGTTCCCTCCCCATGCCCACATGCTCTGCAGCCCTTATGCAGGAGATACCCTTTGTAGGCAACTGGGATCCAAATGCACCTTGGACCTGACCAGTGCCTTTATAGCAGAGATATTACTGAGCCTAGATGTGAATGCTGCTAGAATGGCCCCCAGTGCCACTGTGGAGGTCCTGTGTGGGGACCCCACTCTGTATCTGATGGAGCCTCTCCAGCTCGCAGCCCTCTGAAACACAGCACAGAACCGAAGAGCACAACCCAAAGACGAGCTGGTGGCACCCCATCACTCAGCCTGCCACAGCCTGCTCTGATCACCACTCTTGCAGCAGGCTCAGTACTGTGTCTTTGTGTACAGGTCTAGAAAGACAGTTTGGAGATGGTTATTTTAGCTTCATAATCTGAACTTCTGATTTATTACATGAGCCTAGGTTGTCAACAGATTGGTTATGATAGAGGGCAGCTAACAACCTATTTTGCATGCTGATTGTACTTTCTTTTCAGTGAATGCTTGCATGATCACTATCATGAGATGGGCTTCATGGCTGGGATCACTTCTCATCTCTTCAAGTCTGCAATCCCCCTCCAAACCCACCAAATCCAGGTGTGTGGAAGTAAAACAAAACCCTGTGGCAATCTGTAATGCTATCATTTGTGTAATGGGATGGCATGGTGCCCTATGGAAGGGGCCAGCAGGCTTCCCACATGAGAAAACATGGGAGGAGGGTGCAAAGGAAACGCCTCCAAAATAGTAGTGTTCAGTGGGGGATTTTAAATGGCACAGAAATGTTTGCATCCAGTCTGCACTGCACTGCACTGTGGTGGTGTCAGACCCCTTTTGTCCTCTGGGACTGACCCTCAAAGTCTGCTTGCGACATCCCCAGTACATGCAGTGCTAATGGGGTTGCTTTGTGCAACTAGTGGTTTAAGCAAACAAACACGGACTCCCATCCTGTACCAGTTAGCCAGCACTCCTCCAGCTCCAGGCCTTTCTCCCAAATCACTTCTGGTCAGTGAGTGACCACCTTCAGCTCTGGCCAGCACAGCCCCCTTATCCCTGTTTCACGATTTGCGGGGAAGAGGAGCTGCTGAGAGGGAGATGCCGAAGGTGAGGGACAGCTGGCTGATGGTTGGGTGCTCTCTGCTCCTCCGCATGTTGGCACCGTGTTCGGTTGCTGGGCTCCTCCTCAGCTCCTTGTCCTCTGGGGTCTCCAGCTCTAGCAGCTCAGAAATCTCTTTCATGCCCTGCTGCAGACAACAGGGAGGGAAGGACAGTCTTCAAAGTGCTTGCCTTATAGTTATGGCTGTCCTGGCTCCCTTCTCCCCTGCCTGTGACAGAGTGGAGCAGATTGTAGCAATGAGACATCCCTTTCCTGGTGGGCTGCCTAGGGCTCAGTGCTACCGTTACCTTCTCTGCTCTGTGTCTGCAGGGTGCCAGGACGCCTGTTCTCCCTGAGCTGCACCACGCGCTGAGGACGCTGCTTGGCCCCTGCTGCTGGCCTTCATGGGATCCTCAGAGCCCTGAGCAGTTCAGTGCATTGAAAAAAGCAATGAGAAAAAGCAGAGCAGGGCTTCAGGATGTGGCTGGAGGCAGCCTGGATCAGCGCCGGCACCCATCAGATCCCTCTGCAGGCCTGTTCAAAATAGAAACCTGGTAGAAAACTAACCTGGCCGACACAGATGTGGGTAGTTTTCTGGTGGTTCAGTTAGCAGGACTGGATGTGGAAAGCGCTAATCACCAGGGCTGGAAGGAAGGGAGGAAGGGGCCATGCTGGGAGAGAGGATGGAGGACGGAGGAGAGGAAGAGGAGGCAGGGGAGATGAGACATCCCCCTCTGGGCACAGCTGAGCTGTGCAGCTTTCCCCCAGCCTGCCATCACCTCATGTCACCCTCTGTTCAACATGACTCTTTCCACATCCAGGCAGAGAAGTCCTTCAATTTCACGAAAAAATAGCCTCTCTCCATCCTCTCAACATAACTTTGAGACTGAATAGTGAGACTTGCAGTGACATATGTGTTCCTAAAGCCCAGGCCTCCCAGGGGCCTTGGGGACCTTGTTGCCATTAAAATTAATGACAATTTCTAAATATCCTGGAGGTTTGGCTTAAAGCCATGGAGGTGTTTTCAAAAGCACAGGACCCTTCCTCTTTTAAGAGGTGATCAGTTTGCCTTGGTCTTTCTCTCCATCATTTTGCATTCACCTTCTGTGGGCAGCCTCAGGAGAGGAGGAGTTTGTTATATTCTTACAGAGTGGGTTAAGTTAGTGGGGTAATTTCTGAGAGAAATATGTCCTTGGTCATTCCTGTAAATGTCAAATGCCCTGTTAGCCCTGTCCTCCCCCGAGGGGAAGCAGCCGGTGACGGACACCAGAGAGCCGTGGGAAGGCAGCACACGTGTCTCCTGGGGACACCGTGAGGCCACCAGGCACATGTTGTCCCTCGCACTCAAGCAGCCAGGTGCCGATGTCCTTCCCCAGGCCACACAGCTCTCCAAGCCCCCGGGGTTTCTGCTGAGCACCGCGGAGGTGGGGCAAGTCCTCGAGGCAGGGCCTGAGCTGCGGCAGGGGAGGATGGTGGAAACAGGCTGGAAACAGGCCCTGGGGGCTGAGGCAGGACGCCCCAGAGGTGCCCCAGGCAGTGCCATCTCCAGCCAGCTCTTTGCTGTCCAGCAGACAGGGGACAGGGGCCCGGGGGAGGTCAGTCCTGCTGGTGAGGGATGCACTACCAGAGCCTGCAGCCGCTGAGGCACCAGGGAGCTGCGTTTTCAGCTAATGAGGCACAAGGAGATGCCGACACAAGGAGGTACTGGCACAAATCATCCCAGCTGGGCTCAGGACATCATCGTTCAAGGCCTAACAGCATCTGCCCCAAGGAGACACCCCCAGGGCCACAGCACGGGAAGCCCCTGCATCTCATCCCAGGGGCCCGTGAAAGCATCCTGTCCCACTGCTCAGCCCCGGCTCCGTGTCACGGGTGATACGCGCCTGCAGGAAGGCGTGTTGCGAAGGCGAAGGCGAGTGGATGAATTCGATGCTCCAGCCAATCCCCCTCCCCACACACTGTTCTGAATCTCGCAGCTCTCATCCTGCACCAGGGCTCTTCTGCCTGCTCCAGGTCTCTCCTTCCTCAGCCCCTCCAGATCCTCAGCCTTCACCTTCCTCTCCCAGCAGCCAGGGATGGATCATCTCACCAGCATATTTCCTGTGGCTACCCCATCCACCTCTCCTCCCTTGTCCTGAGAAAAGAATGCAGCTTTGCAAAATCAAGGCAAGAACAAAGCAGAAAAGAGCAGTTTTATATTATTTTCTTTTCTGGGCCATTTTGAATTAATTAAGGAATGCGATCTAAACTATAAATACCCTCCTTCACGTATGATTTATGGCCTGTTTGTTCTGGATTGGTATGTGCTTAATCTCTAATTGTAAGCCCACCATCTGTTTTTATTGATCTGCTTGCCAGGAGAATTATTGCTCTCCTTGGCCTTATATGGGAAAATTAGGTATGTGGCAAGCAAGCCAGCTCCAAGGCTGCTATTACATCAGCCCTTGGAGCTGCTCGGGAGCACACTTCCCAGCTCTGCTCGGGCCTCGCGCTTCTGCAAGTCTCTATTTACCGTGTGAAACTTGAACTTCTGGGTACGACAAAGCCCCGTGATTTCCAGCAGCATCTGCCCATCTCAGCCTTCCTCTGTGTAAATCCTCCTTTAGCCCGCCAAATGGTTTTGCACTTAAGGAAAGGAGAAGAGGCTGGCGTGGCCTTGGTGTTTTTGGCTGTAAATCAGGCTGCCAACAACTCAGTTCGGGTGCTTTCAATGGTGGGAGTGTCTCCATGAGAAAACAGGCTGAATTTATTCGTTAAACCCGGGGGGATTCGGCTGCATTATTACTCGGCTAGATAATAATGCCCGAACCCAACCTGCGCACTCTGCACAGCTGCAGTGAGCACTGTAAATACGTGCTAGCAATTGGGGCTGGAGCAGAGAGGAAAGGATAAAAACTCTCAAAAACATTTGGAGGCTTAAAGGAAGCCTAGAGATTTGGAGAAAGAGGTGCAATTTATTTGCAGTGCTGGGAAGCAGAGAAAGGCAGTGATGGCACCGCGGGAGAGCTGTCTCCAAAGGAGGTGGTTCTGTCGTTCAGCTGATCCTGGCTGGGGACCAGACGGCCCCTGCGGTTACCAGATCCAGCTGCACTGGCAGTGGGAGCTCTGGATAAGGAGTGGGAACTATTGCTCTTCCTTTGGAGGGTGTTTTGGGCTTAAGGATGGGTTGCAAGGGAAGATCTGGGTGGAGAGGGAGCAACTGAGGTTTCTGGGGGTAGCATGGCTGCTGAAGGGAGGTCTTGCTCTCAGAGGTTACTTGTCGGATAAAAGAGTAGGATGGTTTTGACTGGGGCTAAAGGGCCTGGCCTGGCAGCAAGTGCTTTGCTGGGGAAACTGTGGCAAGGCATGAGGGCCTGGGGAGATGTCCAGGCTCTTTTCCCACCCATGTCTTTTCCCAAGCATTGATGCTGGGTGCATAAATTCATGAGCCAAGCAGGGACCCAGCCACTGGATTCCTACCTGGGCCATTGCGGGGAGACTGGCAGACAGCCCACAAATAATCTGAACTCTGACCGCGGCCAGCCCTGCGTCCCCGTGCCATGGACCTTGGCGGCCTCTGCCTGGGAGAACAACACCGTCCCGGGGAACTCTGCTGCCCAAGGGACATCAGAGCCTGTGTCACACTGAGATACAGAAAAATAAAGTCACTTGGGTGGAAGCTGGTGGTGATGTGGGGTCTAAGTGGGCTGTAGCCCCGTCAGCACCCAGCGGCACAGCGTGGCTGTTGTGTGGCTGGCACCGAGGTGCTGCTGGGGCTGGGATGCTGACACTTAACACCAGCAGAGAGGCATTCAGATGCTCGATTTCCACTGCTGGCCGCCTCTGTGGAGCCAGGCCAGGCTGAATTGCATGCAGACAATTCATTGAATGCTTGGGAGACCAAAGAGTCCTTCTGACTCAGGCCAGTCCATGGAGGGATTTAGGCCCTGACCTCTTCTTCACCTCTGTGCAGGCAGGTGTAAGCCTTGGGGGATGACTCTGGGAAATCTGTCCCTTCCCAAGGCTGGGCAGTGGCTCCGCAGGCCAGTGACTAATGCCCGGAGTCAGGCCCAGCGTTTGTCCTGGCGAATGACCGCTGCCGCTCAGCACAGCAATAGCGACGCTCCACTTGCCTAGTGCTTTTCCTATACACCCTGGGGACAAGGAGCTGGCGAGGCAGGTTTCTATCATCCCCAAGCACTGCCGTTGCCCCTCCATGCCCCATCCTGCCAGTGCGGCAGGGAGCACAGCAGCCGTGTCCTGAACTTCATGGGCTGACTGCGCTAGGTGCTGTATGCAGCATAACGAGGAGACAGCTCCTGCTTGGGGCAGCTGATGCCTTCACCACCAGAGTCCTACCATGGGCTGATGTGATGGGAGAGGGCTGAAAGGCTGCCAGCCTAGAGTTTTGCCCCAAAAGCTGCCACACTGTGATGCTGGCCGGGCCATGACCATGCCAGGTAGCAAGGTTGGAGCGGGGCGTAGGCTGTGAGGGGTCACTGCACAGTGGGGACATGCAGGACCAATTGCTTTGCCCTGCTTTCCAGCTTGGCTTGAGGAAGGATGAGGCTTTGGAGAAGACTGGGGCTGTGTCAAACCGACAGTTTGAGGCTGGGAGAAGCTTTCCCTGGCTGATGCAGGAGGCAGACAAGTCCCCATGGAGCCCCTGCTGCTCTGACTGGTGCCGCATCCCCATCAGCTGCAGAGTGTGAGAGGGGCCGGAGGAGCAGATACGAGGGATGCTAGCCCAGTCGAGGACCCCATCATTTCTTCGGGGACCGCACAGCAGCCGTGGGCTCCCTGGCCGTGTGAGTCACACTGAGGCGACTTTCCGCCCTCAGCAGGGAGGTGGTGGGAGTGGAAGGCTTTGGATGGGTGAGCACCGTCGCCAGCACGGTGTGCAGCTGCCCCTCCCTGCCTGTGTCAGCCTCGTGTGCGGGGCCTGCCTGCACCTGCCAGCTCCGCCGCTGTCGTAATCCGAATTGCAGGTGACGGCACCCAGCGTCTGGCCTGTGTCAGGGCATTCATCGCTGGGTGAGCGCTTGTGTGGGCAGCAGGGTGTGAGCTGCTGTTCGGGGCTGCAGCTTTCCCAGGACAGGCCCTGGCCCTTTGCTGGGCCACCAGCTCCGCTGGCTGCCCCATGCTCTGCAAGGGGCAGTGCTAGCCTGCTGAAAAGCGGAGGGCTCGGGGCTGTGCTCCCCGATGGAGGCAGGCAATGACAGAGGAGGGCAGAAACCACAGGAATCTGTGAGCACTTGAGCAACAAGCCCTGGTAAAGCTGAATGCAGCACTCAGCAAAACCCAAGCCATCTTGAAAGACCAGCAAGTCGAAACTCAGAGCTGAAGCTGCATGGATTTTGCAACACCCGTCTGCTGCTCACAGAACCATGGGCGCATCGCAGTGCCCACTTGGGCAGCAGGCCTCGCTGCAGCCCCATTCCCCTGCATGGGTAGATGCACTGGTCTCCCCTGCTCCAGTGGGGCAGCTCAGGGCCAGGCAACACCCTTCCACCTTCATCTTGCCTTGCCATGTATCTTTCGCAGCTCCCTAAACCTGCTCCTGGCCTAAGGCTCCACCTTTCCAGTCCTGGGATGTGTCAATGTACTTTGAGTTTTGCAGCTTCCCTAACCTACTTGAGGCCACAGACCCTTCCCTGTGTGTTCCTCCCTGGACACCTCAAATCACCCCTCTGCTGCTGCATCCTCCTGTCATCCAGCCCTGCCCCATCGCCCTGCCTGGAAAACGCCTGGGCCTACCAAGGCTCCTGGCTCTGCTGCTGTGGCGAAACAGGCACCGTTCCCCTTTGGGACAAGGGCAAAACGTTCCTAGGACCGGGCCTACCACTGTGCGTGCACTTTCTGACTTGCAGCCTCGGCCCTTCTCTGCTCCCAGCAGTGCATCTGGGACACTCTGTGTTGCCCTTCACCGCTGGACCAGAGCCACTGCAAACAGTGGCCCCATGGCGGGACTCCCTTCCCGGGCCTGCTGCAGGGAACCCACCCTCGGTGAGTGGCCACCCCCACCCGCACCGCTCTCTCCCCACAGGGCTCAGCCCTCTCCCTGTCCACCAGAAAGCCGAGTGCGTGATCCTCCTCCTGGCACCCTTCCAACGCACCTATAAATAGGAGCTACTTTCCTACTATTGGTGGTGAGGCGTGAAGGCAGGCCCAGCTCCTCTGGCTCAGGCTGGCCCGAGAGCGAGAGCCATCACTGCAGAAAGGTGACCCGTGCTGAGCAAGGCGTTAGGGGTTCCTGCGCAGGTGCTTGCGGCTGTGGGTGCTGCGTGGTGCTGGGTGCCAGGAGCGGCCTGTGGGGAGTGCGGTGATGATGGGTGCCAGCACCCAGGCACTGCTGGGACTGGAGCCTCTGTCTCCCTGGGCAGCACTGGGGGTCTGTGGCCCTGCCACATCCCTGTTGGGCCTGGCTCTTTGCTCCTGGGCATCCCCAGCTCCAACCCTGCTGGCCAGGGTGCTTGAGAAGCATGTTGATGCTCTCCCTGCGTCAATAAACAGGCTCCAAACTGCCCTCTCTTCCTCAGACCCGAAGGGAGCAGGGCCAATATTGCAGTGAGATCCTGTGCTCTCTGCTTTCTGAAAGAAAAATCAGGGAGAAAACCTTAAAATGTCCTGCTGATCTGCTGGGCTCTTTCCTCAGCCACCCCCAGTCTGCACGCCCCTCTGCTCCCTCCACGCAAACATATCCGTCTGGGCAGCAAAGGCCACCACGTGACTTGGCAGCCATCAGGCAGGCCATCCGGGCTGCCAAATCGCAGAGAGGCAGCTCCGAGGCCAGGCGCTGAACGCCCCCCTGGCTTGGACAGGCTCCCCGGACACGTGAATCGGCCTGCAGGGAATTCCTGGGCGCCGCGAGCCAGGCTGGGGAGTGACAGGCGCCCCTGTGCCTGCCCGTAGAGCCAGTACGGCCTCCCCAGTTTTGGAGGGGCTTGGGCCCATCAAGGTCTCAGTTGCTTTTCGGCCTCCAGCCTGGGGTTGGCACGATGTTGTAGATCCAAGGTGGTAACCAGTTGGTTGGGCCAAATGGGAGATGATCTGCACCTGGTTCTGTAGAGCACGTACAAGAGGAGCTGGATTTTTGGGGCTCACCAGGCTCTGCAGTGCCCTAGGTGCGTGAGCCCGTGGTTCCCACTCAGTGTGCCTGCCAGGCCACACTGCAGAGGGGAGGATTAGGCTTTGCTTCTGTCCCGTGCCCCGTTTCTGCAGGGACTGCTCACGCCCTCCTGCCATGAGCGCCCCTGGCTCAAAGGTGCCGGCAGGCTCAGGGTGACTTCTGGGAGTGCAGTGCTCCAGCTGACCCAGTGAGAGCTGCACTGGCTCCAGCCAGAGCCACGGCCTTCCCCGAGACTTGAGCCCAAGCCCTATGCTGTGACACACGTTGACCGGTGGGTCACACTGACACAAGCAGTCAGGGGGACTTTTGGCTCTGCTAGCAAGCAATGGAACTGCTGGAAGATCAGGCGAGGCACGTTCCTGCGTGTTTTGATGACACATTGTCAGGGTTGGGGTCTGCAGTCAGCTTTGGAAACGCGGCATGGATGCCAAGGCAAGGAGCAGAGGAGCATTTCCCGGGCCGCTCCAGGGATTGTGCTCTGAAACCAAGCACTGAAGGGTCTCCCCAAGGAACTCTCCTGTTTATTATAGATGCCTGGAGCTGTCACGCTGAAGCAGAGACGCACATCCCCCTCTCTGCACAAACACGGACCATCTGCTGAGAAGGACTCTCAGGATACGCAGGCGAGTGATGCAGAGGGAGTCAGCAGTGCAGGGAGAAGCACATCCCTGGAGCTCGTGGGCCCATACCCTCGTGGTGCTGGAGTCAGAGTGGTAGAGGTGGTGGCAGAGGGGATTGAGCCTCACCAAATGGTGGTGATGTAACGATAGACAGGATTCAGCCTTCAGTTTGTGTTACACAGGTCCCTGGGAGTTTTGGGCTAGCAGGAGGTGGAGACCCTAATTCAGGACAGAGACTAGACTGACTGGAATGGGTTAGCCTAGGCAAAAGGAGACCAAAAGGGGCCCAAATCACATGTATAAACACCAGGGATAAAGACCGGGGAAGAGGAGACCTAATGAAGTGAAAAGACAATGTTGGCACTGGGACAGAAGGGAACAACTAGCCCGGGTACATTTAGGCTGGAAATTAGAAGGTTTCTGACCACTGCAGTCATGTGGTTCTGGCACAGCCTCACAGCCAGAGCAGTGAGGATGAGGGCTTGCAGCCAGAGCTCGCTGCCATTAGGATGGAGTCTGTGCTGGGGCTGCCTGGGCAATAGCAGGGGACTGTACCCACCTTGGCCAGAGTGGTCCCTTCCCATCCCACATTCCTGCACAGCGAACATGGCCCCTGGAGGATGCTACGTGGCTGGGCTGCCAGCCCCACTCTTGGAGCGCGCTGCATGCGTGGGCTGAACCCATTCCTCTCTGTGGGGTAATCCACTGAGATGGGAGTCCTGCCAAGATTCTGACTTTGCATTTATGTATCAACCATGAAATGCCTTTAAATACAGCTACAGTTGGGAAGAAATTCTGGTAATTTGCTCAGTCTTGTGCATCCTCTTGTGATTATTATTTTAAGCCACTCCCCTGATTTCAGGGCCCTGGTCTGGAGATCCCCATTCCCAGACTTACTGATGTCTGTGATGACAGAATTTCTGCTGTTAGGCAAATTAATTTCCCAGGAGATTGTGCCTTAATATATAAATGTATAACTGACACATTTTTACTCAGCTGAAAATAAAATAACTCCAGCCCAAGTTTTCACGAGATAACATTTCCAGGAGATAAGGCAGCAGCTGGAGTGTGAGTTGCCATGTGGATCCCATTTTTCCCACAGATCCCCAGCAATGTTTGTTGCCCAGGCTGTGCAACATCAGCTTTTGATTAGCGCCAGCCGGTATTAACACAGTGTTTGTGCTCTGCTTTGTCTCACCCACACCTGCCTTTTCTTGGGCAGAGCAAGCGGATGGGTGAGTGGGAGCTGGGAGTCTCGCTGCCTGGCATATAGGGGCTGTACCTTGGCCACTGAAGCAATCCATTTGGGAGAGTGATGAGGAGCCGCAGCATTGCTGGGGGAGGCTGGTTCAGTTGCCAGCCCCGGTGCCTTAAAGCTGGGATTGCCAGAAGACTGGCCTGGAGGAGGGCAGCAAACACGCATCGTGCAGCGGAGGTGAGGCATAGCTGCTCCTCACCGAATGGCCAAGTCCCAAATAGGTCAAAGGGACACTGGATCTCCTTTCGCCTCTCCTGCTAGGGAAGGGAACCATCGAGAAAATCATTTGGGGAATGGGATTTCCATCCCTGCGGGCAGCATCGTGTCAGTAGTGAGAACAGGGCAGCCAGGGCCAAGACCCTGGCCTCTATCCCAGTGCCCTGTGAGCTGGTCTAATCCAGGGCTGTCTCTAAGGCCCCTTTATGTACGAGTCCCAGAGAGCAGGAAGGAGGTAAGCCCAGGCTCATGGGGTGGCTCAGTGCCTCTGGGGACCAGGGCGTATTTGGAAGTTTAGCTCAGCGCCCTGGAGCGTAGATCCATTAGCACATGAGAGAGAAATGAGCGTGTTTAGATCCAGAGATCCTGACCTCAGACCTTATAAATAACCCAACCAGTGCCATGTAGAGGACCTAAAACAGTTTGTTTTGCCTGCTCCCAGAGCGCAGTTCTGTTCTGCTCTGTTCTGTTCTCCTTCTGCATATGCTGGCCTGTCTCACTGCCCTGGGAAACTGGCCCCCATCAACAGGGTGATTAAATCCTGAAGAATGTGCTTGGGCCACTGCAGGCACCAAGGAGGAGATGGCTGATGCAGCACGCACAGGGGGTGGGGAGAGCCAGCATGCCAGAAGGGGCTTATCCCCAGGCTGTGTAGCCCAGGCACGACCAGAGCCCCTTGCCGATGTTCCCAGCTTGCTCCTGTGTCAGGGCAGAGCCTGTCTCATCATATCCTCTTTGCAGAGGAGCGTGTCATGGGACTGCCCAGGGCCTCTGTGGGGTCAGCTCTTACAGCAGCTCATTTGTGAGTTTTGCCTGCTTCCAAATATGTCACTTTAAGCTGCCCCTGGGGATGGATTAATGGGTCACTGCAGAATTGCAGCCCGGCTCTGCTTTTCCAGAGTGATTTTCCCAGCGCCTCTCGTGGCCGCGAGAGCTCTCACGCAGCAGGTCATGTCGCTCGGGCTGCTGCTGGGGACCAGGATGGCCAGCTGCATCCTGTACCCGGTGGCAGCGAGGGGCAGAGGAAGATATTAAACCAGAGCGGCAGCCAAGCCAGCCTCCTGTAATGCTGGGGACTGTCCCTGGAGCTGCCTGTGGGGCGTCAGGGGTTTCCTCCCCCGGGCTTTGCTCTGTGCCTGGAGGGAAACCTGCTTCAGTGGAGGGCCTTGGCAACACTCATGAGCTCTCGAACCCCGTGGGTAATTAGGCAGTGCATTAGCCTTGTGCTGCACTAGGAACAGAGGGAAGTTTGCCTGATTTCTGCCCCTATTTTCAGCTCTCTGTTCTTCTCCTGACCAGGTCTAAGGTGTCCTGATCTGCAAAGGGCTGAGGGCCTTCACAGCCCTGGTCCTTCTGGTGATACTATCAGAGCAGGAGCCTGCTCTGGAAGACGGAGACCTAGACCCAGATACACCAAGCAGATAGGATCCTCGCAGATCAGGCATGGTTGGCCTTGGAAGAGGTGGACTGGGCCTGCCATGAGGCGAGAGAAGCATATCCAGAGCTGCCTGCTCTCGGTCAGCTCTTCAGCAGATCAAATGAGAGATGAAAAAAGCAGTGGCAGGCCCTGCTGTGCAGCGAGGGGTAAGGAACCTGCTCCAAGCCAAACCACCTCAGGGCCCATCAGGACTATGCTTTCCTTCCTTGGTGAAGTCCCATGGAGGGTCACAGCACTGTGTGCTATGGGGATGAGTCCCTGGTTCAGTGATTGACCCTCCTCGGACAGGGTCTGCACCGCAGCAGAGCCAGGAAGCTGTCACATGTCCTTGCATCAGGCTGTGGCTGCTACACTGTTGCTTTGCTCTTTTCCTGGGGATTTGACACAAAAATGCTGTTTCATTTTGTCCTTCCCCAGCATCTGTAAAAAAACAAAAAAAAAAAGACTGCCTTTCCCTGTTCTCCTATTTATCATTGACACATCAGCAAAAGCAAATGGGCTCAAGAGCCTTCATTTAAGCACTTGGGCTTATAAACCTATGTGCAGAGAACTGGAGCCTTGGATATGGGAATATCTTACTGGGAAGCCAGTGGGAGAGGGGCTCCTATTTCCTATTAGCTATCAGTTGTCTAGGGCACGTGCGGTACATGCTGATTTCCTCCAGGACCTTCACACATCAGCCTGGGTGAAACAGCTCATTAAAAGCAACTAATTGCTGCAGTCGGTTCTGACATGAATTTTTCAAGGTTAATTTCGTTTAGCACTGGGAGTTCTCCATTTACCTCCAAAGACAGTGAACCACACATGAACCACACACCCCACAAAGCCATTCCACTGCTGCATTTCTTCGCTGTGGACAGACAATCCAGCATGAGGAATTAAAATTTGGCGCATGCTCATGGACTGCCAAGCGGGAGTGCTCTGAGCTGGGACAGGGAACCACAGCCCAGAGGATGCAAAGTGTTGGTACGATTCTGCATGGTGACCTGCTGGTCAGCTCAATTTTTGCTTGCTGCATGCATCGGCCTTGCTTTGTCTAGAGGTGAATAATTTCTTCAAAACTCCTCTTAACCATTTATCTGAACTGACGGAACAACTGGGGAAAGCAGTGTCTGAAATGTAAAGTGTTAAGCAAAATTTTCCTGTACACCTCCCTTGTCCCATTTCCTTTTAGCCATAAAGAGTTTCTATAAGCAAATCTCCCTGTCTGACAAACACCCAGATAGTATTAAAGATAGCAATAACTATCCTTGTTCGGAAAAAGAAACATTTGCAGGAGCTGTTTCAGTGCTTTTTATTGGAATGATTTTCTGCTCCCCCGAAGACCAAGCAAGACCACGGAAAAAAAGTAAACACAATGCCTTTTTCTGGTACAGCCTCTTTCAGGCCCAGCTGCAGATGGTTGTACCAGCATTTGCTGTCTCCTTTCTGAATGACTGTATGGAATGAGCTGCACTGGGCTCATGATATTGTGGGCCAGTGTAGGCAGGCAGAGGCCTGGGCATGTAGGAATGATGTGGACTTCTGTCCCTCTGCGTGCTGGCAAGCATTCGTCATGCATCAGCAACCATGTCCCCACTGGAGGGCATCACCTCCAGAGCCCAACCTTACCAAAATTTTGTCTCCCAGGGCGGAGAATGAGGGCGCTTAGAGCATCCCATGTGCCTGGGTCTCTGATGCCTTGCAGCTGTGTGGTGGGGTGATGGTCTTGGTGTGGGGACATACGTGTGGCTGACCCTCTTTGCCAAGGCGTGCATGACCCCACGGTGCAAAGGTGGAGGAGAGCCAGTGCCGGGGCTCACACTAAGCCAGTGAGCAGCACTTTGCTCATCCCATCTGGTCAAAGGCCGACTTGGTGTCTACCAGCAGGCAGGGAAGGGAAATAAATTGTTTAACGAATGTATCCTGTGTTTATAGAGGACCTGCCAGCTATGACAATCCAGATGTTTCCTGTCTCTCTACATCTGTGAACAGCCATTTGCCGGTTAAAAGTGGTTCCTACTATGACGCTGTGTATTGGGGCTTCACTTTTGCAATTGGAGACAGCGGCTGACCTCCAGTGAGCTGGACATGTCTGGACATTGACTCTCACCCTCTCCTGTGGCTTGTTTGGTGCTGTACCTCCAGGGAGGAAAGCTGAGCTCAAAGGCCCGTCTGAGGCCGCAGCAGGTTTGGCTACCTTGTGGCACGACATAAGCCCTCCTGGGGAGGGATGAGGCCTTGCAGAGAGCGGCCAGCTGTGTGCAGGACGTGGTGCTCTGCAGGTAGGCAGGAAGATGCCAGGTGTGAGCAGGATGGGAGGATATAACCCTATTTACAGCTTATCCTTGTTGAGTCTCTGTCTTTTCCTTGCCTGGCTGTCATCCCCCTCCCCTCATGAGCCGGACCCCTGCCAATGACTGTCAGATTCCCAATGTCCAGAGGACAGAGCAGGATCAAGCACCAGCACGGGGATAGACAGGAAGACCTCTCAAGGCCCTTCTCAGCCTGTGCATGAGGATTAAGCTGCAAACCTGGAGCCCTGGTGCATGAGCTGTGCTGTCTGGCTGTTGGCTGTGGTGCCCTGGCTGCATGAGTGCCTCCGACAGGGAATAAAAGCAGAGTGCAGTCACACCTAAAGGGACATAAAGGGACTATTTTGCAGGGACAATGTTACACCATAAATCCTCTAAATGAAGGAATGTCATGTCTTTTCCGAGACAAATCCTTTGAATGAGGTAAGGGGGGAACAGGAACCCAGCTGGCACTATCTTAAGAAAAAGCCTGGGTCAAATTTCCAGTCAGGCTCAACGAGTCGGGTGTTGCCATCTCTCCTGGTTAAAAACTGGGATTAGGAAGCAGGTAAAACCCAAGTTCAATCCCTTTTCTACCTGAGGAGAACCTCCTGGTAAGAACCAGCCAGTGGGCAGCAAAGACACCAAAAAAGCAGCTGCAAACACACAGGGTAAAGCCATTGGGAAACTGAGGAAGGGCTTGGCTGTAGTCCAGCAACTAGGACACTTAGCTAAATGGGACTCCTGGGCTCTGGTCCCTTTTCTCTAGGATGAGTAACATGAACATATTCAACTGTTTTTCCAGTCTTAAGGCCAGGATCTTGTCTTGAGCTGTGGTTCTAACTAGCCAGACAAAGGACTTGGGAGTCTTGACTCAGACATCTCCAGGTGAGGTGGCATTAGTCTGGACTCTTCCGCCAAAAGACTGCTGGTCAGAAGTTCCCAGGCAGGATTCCTTGCCATGCCCCCCTATGGGAGACTGGGCTCTGTGAGATTCAGAGGCCTTGATTGCAGCTGGGAGAGCCACATCCTTCCAGGAGACAGGCCCCGCGACTGGTGCACTTGAAACAAGAAAAGCTTGAGGTCCGGAAGGACCTCTGGAGGTGTCTGGCCCATCCTCCACTCCAGGCAGGGCCAACCTAGATCAGGCAGCTGAGAACCATGTTCAGGAAAGCTCTGAATATATCCAAAGATAGATATCCCTCAGCTTCTCTGTGTTCCTGTTCCTGGGTTTGACCACCCTCATAGTGAAAGGCTTTTTCATTATGTCCCATGGTAATTTCCCTGGTTGTAGCTTGTGTCTGTTGCCTTTTATCCTGTTGCAGTGCCCCTCTGAGAAGAGACCATCTCTGTGTTCTTTATATCCTCCCATTAGGTATTTAAAGACAGCTGTAAGATTCCCCTTTGTCTTCTCCTCCTCAGGCTGAACAAACCCAACTCTCTGAACCTCTGTGTCTTATGTTCCAGGTCCCTAATCATTTCAGGGGCCCACTGCTGAACTTTCTTCTGTTTGTCAACGTCATTCTTGTGCTGAGGGGCCCAGAGCTGAACACAGTGATTCAGAAGTGGCCTCGCAAGTGCCAAACAGAGAGGAACAATTATCTGCCTCTCTTGATGCCCTCCAGTCTTCCTCAGCTGTGTGTATGGTGTCTCTTGGGAACCACGGGAGTGCACAGCACCACAGCGGGCATCAGCCAACAAAGACATCAGTCCAGAGGGGACCAGGGCACAGGCCTGGTGTCAGAAGACACCTCCTCTGTGGAAGGGCAGCAGGGGTGGTTTGCTGTGAACCAGTTCATCATTGATAAGTTTCAACAGTTTTCCTGTGAGAAGACTTTGAGAAGTCCTGCAGCAAAAAGTCTTGTTTTCATCTCAGTTTGAGATGAAAAGCAATGCCAAATGAGCAGGACAGAGTGGAATGGAAACACTATCTGTTTTGCTTTGCTTTGCTATTTAATAGCAAGAATCCAGCACACCCTCCTTGCTTGCATCTCTATTTCCTTTTCTATCTTGCCAGCTTTCCAAGAGTCTGAAGCTGTTTTGGAGCCTGCAGTGTTTTTTTCTCCTCTCTGCTGAAGGGGCTCATGGCTATGTCCACGCAGCTTGCTGCACAGGGCCCCTTGTTCTGTTACTCCCATGAGGTGTCTAGGTTTCCTGGGATGTTGCCACATGGGCTTTATTCAAGCCAAAATTGCAGAGCAGCAGCAAGGGAGAGGCCCTGGTCAGGGTGAGCAGGAATCCTGTCTTGTCAGCCACCCCAGAAACACTATTTCACTGGGCAGTGAGAGCAGGCATCCTCCAGCCCAGGGAAAGGGAAGGGGTTAGCAGATCTGCTCATGAACACGTCAACTGGTAAAGACTGGATCGGGCTGCCCAGGCTTGGTTGACACACTGCAAGAGAACAAGGCATGCAAGCCCCGGGCACCTGCGAGCCACCTCCTCTGCTGGGATATTAACTGAACACAGGGATGGGAGAGCCATATCCTCCCCTCTACTAAGAGCAGTACCTGTTTGCTGGCCTGGAGATGAAGAGTGAAGAATAAGCCTGTTCCCATCCACACATGCAAAATCCAGGGCAGCTCTGGCTTCTGTCATGCTGTGTCAGAGCACTTCTCAAGGGTGAAGAGACTTCTCTATCCTTCCCCTCTAGTGGGAGGAACCTTGGACAGCAGATTGTTTTCCATCTGTCTTGATTTTCTTGTCTCCTCTTGTCACAAATCCTGGCAGATAGTGGAAACAGCTGCATATCAGAGCAGAATACAGCCATTCATGGCAAACCCTTGACTTTGTAAAGCCATTCTCCTGTAGAAGAACTGCTGGAGCCACCCATCTTTTCTTACCTGCATTGCTCTGTTGCTAAAGAAGTTTGGTTTTTGGAAGGGACATGGCAGTTCTGCACTGATTGAGAGTTTTGTTCCAAACTTTCCTCTTATGCCCCAGATCCTCATAAAAAAAAAAAAAAAAAAAGGGGGGGGGGGAGCTATAGTGATCTCCTTCCTTAATCTTTGATTTTTCTCTCCAATGGTTAACCTCTGGAGGAGGGAATGCTTGTGTACAAAGTGTCTCCTGGGTTGACTTGTAAGCTTGCTGTAACAGTAAGCTGGGAGCAAATATTTCCTCTAATGTCTTGTGCACTGTGATGCTGGAGCAGGTTCTGGGTAAGCATGCAGCTCACAGCGAGGATTTCTCCCTGGAATGTTTCATGATGAACTCCCTTCCTACGAGCATGGAAACATGGAGAAAAATTCTGCCCCTGCATATGAAATGAGTGAATAGGTCTCCTCCTCCATGCTTATGGAGCAGAAATGTCACCTCAACCCTGTACAGTGCCAGTGTGAGCCTCCAGCCAGGAGCTCTTAGCAGCCAGGCCATGCTGGTCTGGGGGCCACAGGAAAGCCTGGCTTGTTACTGATGGACCGAGGAGTCACCTGGAGCCAGGCCTCCCACTTCTCAAATGCCTGGCTTCTCTCTAGACCTCAGGAGGACAAGCGAATAGATACTCAGAGCAGGCCAAATCTCCCCAGGGGATCCCAGAAGCAGTGTTAGTGTACATTTTGGACAGTTTCAAGCTATGGCTGATCTCAGAGGAACTTGTCACAGTTGCCCTCCTTTTTTTATCTCTGGAACTGGAAGGAGGAAGATGTTCCCGAACCTCTTGGGTCCCTCTCTGTCTCCACACTGCCTCTGGGACCCTGGCTGGGGATGCAGGACAGCAGAGGTGCTATGGCCCAGACTGCTCTGTCCTTTAGTGCCCAGGGGTGACACATAACCCGATGGGATCCTTCCCATCAGGGAAGGAAGTGCTGTCTCCACTACTGCAGTAGACCTGTGCTGTATACCTGGGGCTTTGGAGCTGCAAATGCCACTTGGATGCTCCCTAATAATTTTCAGAGGTGAAGATGAAGAGGAGCATTGCACCCCAGTGCAGTGGTTCATTTATCTGCCAAGCTGTGGGGCAGCCTCTGTGAAGTCCAGGCCTCTCTGCTGGCCAGCTGTCCTGCCTGGAGCAGCATTCCTTAGTGGTGGGAGCAGAGCCCTGGCATCCCACCATGGTGTTGTCAGACACACTAAGCTGGATGTGCAGGATGACCCTGAATGCCTCGAATCCAGGGAGGTGAAAAACTCCAGGGAATAGAAATCAAAAGTGGATACTCCAGCTGCCATTGCTGAACCTGCACATCTGATGCCTGTCCCTAGGCTGGCCACTAAGAACCAGATGTGCATGCCCATGGGTGCAGCTTCTGTCTCCCTTCTGTCATTTTCCATCCTCAGCTGTGCAAATCTACATGCAAGGAAGGGAGATGTGGGGATCAGGGCAGCGAGAACACACTGACAGTGTATCCCTGACAAAAAGAGGGGGGTAATTCCAGGGCAAAGGCCACAGCTAAACAAACAGGAGAGAAGTAATCGGGAATGAGAAACAAAGGCAAAAGCACAGCACTGTGGTCTGGCAGCAGGAGTGCTGTGCTGGGAAAATCCTATGATTTATTACAAGAATTCTGGCAGCTTGAAGCAAGAGGGAAACAAGGCCCTGAGCAGAGTTTCTAAGAAGTGCCTGCTTCCTGAGTCTTTTCGCAAGAGATTTTCTGCATGGTGGGACAGAGGAGGGTACCAGGACATGTGGCATGGGAGCCATGTGGCTGCCATACTCCTTGCGATGGTCTGCATGGCCGATGTGGAGCTGGCAGCCTGAACAGGAATACAGCACACTCCAGTGTGTGTCCCCCAGTAAAGAAAGCTGCAAATGCAAACCAGGTCCTTCGTGGCTGGGAATTTCAGAGGTGGGCAGGCAGAACTCCAGCCGCATTGCTTTATAGCTTACTGTGGCTGTGGTGACTAGCATGCCCTGACCATGCATGGCTGTCTCAAGTAGGGCAGACCTTCAGCCTGGAGAGTGTGGTGCCCTGTGGACGTGAATGTTTAACCCTTCAGAAAAGAGGCCAGGAACTGTAGGCAGCTGAGAAACCCAGCAGAGGTAGGTGTCCTGGCATACTTAAGGTGGCTTGGCTAAAGCATCTCTCATGCGTTGGGGAATGACCCTGGAGAGTTATAGGAGGCCCAAATGCCTGAACCACAGAAGCTGTCACCAGCTCAAGATCCCACTGTCAGCTTTGAGGGGGTCTTAGTTCAGGCCCTGGGCTATTAGGCAGGCTGGACTCTTGCTCAGAGGAAAGGACCAGTTTGTAGGTTCTGGCTGCTGCTGCTGTGTGTTTCTCCCAGACAGACCCCTCAAGTACAGTGGGACACAGTGCTGAGCAGCACCGGTCCTTGTGCGCATAGCCTGTAGTTAGGGAGCTGTCTTGATGTGGGAGGTTGGGTGCTCCATGGTTCTGCATGCTGCAGATGCCCAGGTTGGGATTCTTGGGCCTTCCCTTCCAGCTTGCTCTTCAGAAATGTGTATTCCCATCCTTGGGCAATCACAGACCAAGCAGACCCTGCCCTCTCCAGCTCCCAAGGCTCTTTACAGCCTGCCTTGGTCTCACGGCTGCTGTACGGGGAAGAGCAGCAGCACCATCCCAAACCATGACCACCTCCTCCTGGCTCTGTCAGGGCCCAGCACTGGAGAATACGTGCCTGAGAAGGACAGGCCCCAGGGAGGGTGCCTGGGCAGGGGCACCAGGATGTCAGCTCTTTCCTCTTCTCTTTAGCCAGAGTGTAGCTCTCATCGCCACAGCTGCCTGGAGGTCTCCAAGGAGTTGGCTTTGCTTGGTGGGGACGTGCTGTCCCCATCCCTGTGATAGGCTGTGTGTAAGCCGCAGCAGCACGGAGGTGGCTCGCAGCAGCAGAGGGAGGGTTGTTTGCTTCAGCTGTCCCACCAGGATGCCAGCAATGGGCTGGTGGTGCCAAGTGCTCAAGGCTGTCCAGCGTTGATGTGGCTGGCAGACACTGAACTGAGGCTGTTGTTTCACCTCATGAGGGTCCAAGGACAGCTGCTGGAAGGAGGGCACTGAGCTGGCTGAAACAGCCGTATCAGGTTCACGATTGGGTCTGAGCCCCTCTCACTCAATCTTCTTCCAAAACAAAGGCTTAGTATCTATTTAGGCTTCTGCCCTTGAGATGACACAAAGCCAGATAAAGCTGTGGGACAGGAGGAGAAGCTATTTCCTGCCATGGGCACAGTTCTCCCTCTCCCCAGGGCCTTGCGGCATGCAACTGTGGGCCAGCCCAGCAGCCTGGCCTCCTTCCCACATGGGCCTTGGGCTGGCTCCCGTCCTTCTGGTTGTTTGGGCTCCTTCCAATAAAAAGTGTAGTTTAAGTGTCACTACTGGGGTCCCTGGGGAGAGAAGAACGTTGATTCAAGCTTATAAGCAACATCTCCACTTAAAAACATATTAGTCTTCTGGTTCTGCCTGTTCCCGTTCACCCTCAGAGCAGCGCGGTTCTCTGAGCTGGCTCCCAGTACAGAAAGCAGAGCGTGCACAGGACTGAGCACCCTGTGTGGGACACTGACCACCACTCAGGTCATGTGGACTTCCTCTACCTGTGTTTCTGCTCCCATCCCCTTTCCTCAGTATCCTGGCATCCTGTCAAGAAGCATCACTGCTGCCATGAATCAGGTCACAGCTGGGAACCTGGGGAAGAGGCACTCAGTTATCATCATCTCCAGGCCTGCTGGAGCCTCCCTTTTGCAGCTATGGGATCAGCACTCCTCCACCAGCAGCTGCATGCAGGGCCTTCACACAGGAGGTGTGGAAGGAAAGGCTACTGCTCTGGAAGTGTTCTGTGTCCTGGTTTCTGGTTTGGTGGCGGGGACCTTAAGTCGAGTTCTGGGAGGAATGGGGGGTTCGTAGCTGGAGATACTGTAACAGGGCTGTTTTTTCAGTCATTTTTGCTCAGAACTTTCTGAAAAATGGGGAGAGGGTTACCATGTCTCCACATGGGCTCCCCAAATCCGTGGGAGTTTGTTAAAAGTGCAGTCTCAGATCTGCAGGATCCAGGGTGTTTTACCCTGGTCCGGGGATGATGGCGGGGAGATCTCAAGTAGGAATGGACTCTGGTCATACTGTGGATCTATTCCTTAGTGTACAAGGGAGAGCTTGGATGATCCTGTGGGTACCACATGCCCTGGGGCTCCTGGTTCCAACCCCCAGTCCTGCCACACATTCCTGGAGCAATTCCCTCCCGAGTTTGGTAAGTCAGCACTGCTGAGCAGAAGGCACACAGAGCTGACAGCCCAGGAGAGATGGGAATGTGCTATGGGTTTTTCCCTACTTGTCTCTGTATATGAGTTGCTCACAGCTCTTGCAACAGACTCAACACTTTGGAAACAGGATTTAGCCACAACCCAAAATGTATTGCTGAAAAATCAAACAACAAACACATTCTTCTCGTGAATTCCTGCGCCCTTTCTGCCTCTGACCTCCCGCACAGGCCCTGGCAGCCTGCATGGTCAGGGAAGGGTTGGATTTCTTTTCCTCAGCCTCAGTGCATGTGAGGTCCCACGCTGGTATGTGCATAGCCTCCCAGGGTGGCCAAAGGTTGCTTTGCAGAGCTGCACGCTGGGTGACCTGCAAGCCTGGCTACACTGCCCATGGGCATGCAGCCAGGCTGGTGAGTGAAGCATCTGCCAGGCACCACATGCAACAGCACCAGGCAGGTCTCACTTTTCCATTTAAAGGTGGGGTGAGACGCAAACCTTGCTCATCCTGCCCTTCGTTCCTAGGCAAGTAACTTCTTGGCCAGTCTTGCAGTATCACTTGAAAGATTAAGGGAGCCTGGGGCATCCAGTGCCAGGTTGCTGAGCCCTTTCACTAGCTCCTGGTGCTTAACGTTGCTCCTCAGCTTGGAAGCAGGGATCTGCCCAGCTCCCTGCAACACTCCTCACAAGAGCCTTCATCCCACAGAAAGGAGACAACCATGGGTGGGAGGGAGGAGGGTACCGGATGGTCACAGCCAAGCCTTGGATGTGCAGAGCCTTAACTTCTGCTTTCCATGGGCCATCTTGCTGTTTGGACAGAGCTCTGGGTTCAAGCACGCCCTTGATACTAGGGCCCGTGACCAGCCTGAGGCCCTGGGAACAGCTTTTCTCTGCAGATAGCAGGAGGGAGTCACCAGCCCCATCCAACTCGGTGCTCCTGTGGCTGTTGCAGATCCCTTCTCTCCTGCTGCAGGCAGTCAGGGTAGTGAGAGGGTAAGTGAATGAGCCTCTGAGAAGCGGGCGTTTCTATCACACGCAGCCCCTGGTGGCAGGTTTTCATGTGCTTTTCCACTTTGGAAAGCTCCTAGAGATTTCCAGCCTGGGAAGCCCGTTTGTTACTGGCAGCTGTACATAAACAAGAAGAGGGATTGGTGAGTGGCCCTGGAGCCCTGGAGAAGGGTTCAGCACAGCGTCAGGCCTCTGCCAGTGCCACTCCGCCTGTTTCTCCTGCTGGCTGGTGAAAGAGGGCAGGTTACAGACAAATGCACAGTTTTGGGGGAAGGCAGATTTCCTAATCCCAGGAGCACCTAAAGCATGCCAAGCAGCTAGAAAGGTTTATGTCTCAGGGACTGGTCAGCAGCAAGGACCAAGCCCAGGACATGAGCATGGGAGTTTAAGAGCTCAGAGACCCTCTTCTGCTGAGTAAAGCTGTGACAGGCATGGGCTCAGGCTGCCCTCGACACAAGTGAGGCTGTGAGGTTGGGGCAAACCAGACATCAAGCATGGGCCCTGTTCTTGAAGGTTCCTGGAAAGGGCCACTTTGGCAGAGAGGTGGGGAAAGAGGGAGCAGGGAGAGACAGAGAGGGGAGCAAACTGTTTGGGCAGGTGGCAATATGATTAGCATGGTGGCATCTTGTGCTGCCCATTCTCTGTACTGAGCCTGACAGCTCACCTGCTTATGTTTGGGCTGCGTTCCCTGGGCAACAGTTATCTCTGCATCCTGGGCACATATCCCCTGTAATCCCTTCAAACAACCCTGCGGATTGGAAGCTAAAGCAATGTACTGCCCAAGGCCCCATACACATGCCAGTCTTGGCAAATGCTGGAGGGGAAAATGTGGACTGCATCTCTACCTCTCGCTCTTCCAGAGCTCAGTGGAAAAAGGTCAGACCCCTACTCTTAGCATAGGCTTAGCCTAATCTCGACCAGCTGGTGCTGTGAGGTGTGCAGGGGTCTTGGACCCCTGCACTGCCCTAGGAGCTGAAGTTCCCGTGCAGGGCCCTGCAGGAGCTCTTCTCTAGGGCTCCCAGACCGCAGCTCCTCTTGGTGGCAGAAGTGAGCTGACACTGTCTCCGGGAGAGGCTGTGCTTTTCAAGATCTGTTACTTGCCTGAGTGATTAGCTTTTGCTTTGCCTCATCGTGGCCAGACTTTTACAGCCGGCTGGGGACTTGGGCTTGTTCTGAACTTTTATACCCCCTGCATAGTTTAAATTTTCTTGCTGTGATTCAGGGGACAAGATGAACTCTGTGGAAATCAAGGGACAGCACCTCCTTGCACTCACCCAGGCTTCCCTGAGCAGGCGCAGACATCACCCTGGATGCCTAGCAGGCTTCCTGAGGGGCCCTCGTAGCAGGAGGGTGGCAAGGGTGGATTTGCAGGTCCCACAGCAAAGCACCCCGTAAAGTGACACCCAGGCCACATCTAGCCCCACACTCCCGGCAGCCTTCAGATACCACCGTGCAGGGGCCATAGCGAGAGTCTGGGGGACTGTGGGCATATCCCTGCCTGCTGCTCATCCAGTGGGGGGGAACAGCACCCCTCCCTCCCCCAAGGTGCTGGTGACAGCCCTGGGGAAGGCTGAGCTGCATCTATCCCATATTGCTACCCTGGCCCTCACCCTCCCCATAGCACGCTCCACTATGCTGTGCAGGACAGCAGGCTGTGGGACTCTTGGTGCTATTTGACCTGTTTACCTCTCCTCAGCACCATGTTTCTCCCCAGTGGTCAGTTTACCACCCCTGCCATTGCTTTTCAGGAGATGGGGGAGACAGATACCTCCAGCCCTGCTGTCCCTGCAATAGTTCGGACCAGACTTGCTCTGGCTCAGTGCCTGGGATGAAGAGGATGAGCCTGAGGAGAACGGACACTGGACGTGGGCCGGGCACTCGTTCCTCCTCCCGGCCTCCCCCAGCCCAGTTGCACACACATCCCCTCTTGCAGACTGGCTGGACTAGGTTTCTCCCTGACCTTGCCCTTGCCTGTCAGGCCTAGGTCAAGTGCTCAGAGCTGGCTGATCCCAGGACAGCCCTGGCCATTTCATCTCTTTTGGCTCCCTGACATGGGAAACATTTTCTTTTTGGGCAGGTTTCAACTGTTTGCATCTCAGAGACACGTCCGCTCTCCCAGCGGAGAAAGCCTGAGGAGGGAGAAGAGCCGAGGAGATTTATGGAGCCTGTGGCTAGGGGCCAGGGCCTGTGGCTTTGCGCATGGCCTATGGTTCATTTACTCGCACAAGGATCAGAAACATGGAGGCGGCTGCTGGCAGAGGCCCTAGTGTTCTTGCAGCTCTGGCTGCTTGCTCAAAAGGGGCTGGCAGCTCCATGGGACCCAGTTCCCAAAGCTGTTGTAGCCAAGAAGGGTCTGAAGCACATAAAGAAGACCAGACAAACTCCACGAACTCATCCAAGGTCCTGAGATGATGGGTAGGGGGATTATTCACCAAAGACTTGCTGCAGTTTGTCTCTCTGCCTCAGGGATGCTTAGATGGGATGCACCAGGGAACAGGGCTGGTGATGGGAGCATGGCCGTTGTGCTTTACCATCCTGTCCCTGGTAGCCAGGCCCAGATATAGCAGGATGGCCATTCCCCACTTTTACTCTGTTCCCAGCCAAGTCCTAACCCATTTGGACCATCCTGGAAATTCCTGGCCTTGATGGTGGCACCATAGGGCCAGTGAGCAGGGAAGGTCCTCCCAGTCCGTTCGAGGACTGGAGCTGGTTGCTGCAAGATTTCAAAAGATGGGTGGGATGGAGGAGAAACAAGTGGGAAGGTCCTGTCCATGGCTGCAGCTCTCCGTGCCAGGTGAAGAGAACAGTGGGGGTCTACGCAAACAGCGTTCAAACCAAGGAACAACACCCTGTCAAGGGAGAGACCATGCCCTGCCATCAGACCCTGCTCCCCTAAAGACCCCAGAGCTGTGCATTTACCAGCACATCTCATTGCAGTGGAGATCATTAGCAATGCTGACGACTAATTAAGCTGAGCTCTCTGTGTGAGATCCCATAAAACTACCTTAACAGATTTCCAGCTGTACGCTTGCTTTTCAAAAAGGACCAGTCTGTGTGTCTTTAAATAGGAAGAAAACTACACACCACCATCACCCTGGAGGTCCTTCCCCTTTTAAATGCTCCAGTGGGGTCCTTAGTAGCTGATGAAAGTACATTGTGGTGAGAGTTATTGGGTGTATCTTCCTGGTACAAATTTCAGTCCTGCGCTCCTGGGTTCATGTCTTCAGCAGAGGAAAGGCATGAGGAACAGGCAGGCCAGGTGCTGTGTTGATTTACACCCACAGGGTATCTGTTCCGCTGGAGACAGCATAGCCAGCTCCTCCACTTCTGTATATCAGTGCAGGGCGAGTGAACCCAAGTGCTGACATGATTTACACCAGCAGAGGACATGGCCCTTCAAACTGGAAAACAGTGCTCTAGCAAGACCAAACTGGAGGGGAAGGGCAGCTTTTAATTCCTGTTTTAGATGTTTTAGTAGAACTGTGCTGCCCTAAGATAAGAAATTGCATGACTGCAGTTATGTCAGTGGGTGAATTTTTCAAAGAAAAGATGTTTCTGTCCCTTCCCAGATCTGCTCTCCCTGCAGACCATGTACTGTGGTCCTGGCTCTATGGTCTCCTCCTGACTCCCCCCTTTACCAGATTATTTCCCCAGAGTTATGATAGTAACTGTGTTCAGAGGTATTGTTTGGGACAGGATGGGAGGAAGAAGAGGGTAAAAGGGGGAGGGGATGGAGAAATGGCCTACTGATATGGGCGCAGGGATCAATGACGAAGACCAAGGACCACTGTGATGCCAGGAGACAGAAAAGGCACCAAGTACCTGTGGACCACAGACCCGTTTATAGGGGTGGCCCCAGCACCTCCATAGGACTTCCCAAATCCTAGGGACAGCCTGATCACCTCACTGCCAAGGTCTCTGGGGGAAGAGTGCAGGGTTTGGGGCCTTCAGAGGAAGCAGAGGAGAGGAAGGAAAGGACAGGTGGGCAGGGGGGACCTGCAAGCCTGCATCAGATGAATGTTCTGCTCTTCCCCTGGTCCTCTTGGTCCCATCCAAGGAAGCTGGGGGATCCCTGTGCCCAGTGGCCACTGACCTATGCTATGGAAAACTTCCCAGGGTCACCAGTACCCAACTTTTAGACCCCTTTCAGTGTTACATTGAAATGCTGTTACAGGGAACAGGGGTCTGTGGGTTAGTTCAAGTTCAGATGCTGAAAGCATATGGCCTTTGCCTCAATGGGGCAAGGATGTCCGTATGGGCTGGTATGTATGTAGGAACAGCTGTTCTGGGTCAGGCTGAAGAGCCACTTGTCTTGCACCCCATCTCTGACAGGGTCAATAGCCCAGGGAAGAGTACATGAACTGAGTGGGCATTTCAGGGTGCTTCCCAGAATATGCTGCCAGTCATTTCCAGTTCATGGACTTCTTGAGCTTGTGGTAGAATCTCAGTGCTTGGAAGCTCTGGCTTGGTTTGCTCTCCATGAATTTGTCTAATCACTTTCTCAATCTGTAAATGCTAAGCGCCTGCAACATCCTGAGGCAAGCGTGCCCTGCATGGAGAGATGTTCCAGGCAGCCTTTCTGCACCTTCCTCCCACTGGAAAGGACCCTAAAAGGCCCTGCACAGCCCCCAGCCAGCCCTGCCACCCCTGCTCTTCCCTGCACCTAGCCCCGTGGTCAGGGGTCAGGCTGGGATAAGTGTGCTGCAGCACCCCACAGTGCCCAGGAGGTAGGCAAGGCTGGACCAGCTCCAACCCAGAAGACCAAATAGAAGCAGAAACCAGGCTACTCCCTTTAGGGCTGATTCAAAGCCGTTCCCTGAGCCAAGGAGCTAGAAACAGCACAGCTACAAGGACCCCATCATCTACATGTGCTGTTAGCGCAGCAGAGCTGTGGCTGTCGGCGCCTGGCAAGGGAGCACCAGGGGGACTTTGCAAACAGCAAGGTCCAGGGCTCAGCTCAGCCCCAGCTATTGTGCTCATAGCTCAGTTCACACCAGCTGAAGATCTCCAGATTGTCAAATCTGGGACACATTCTTCCCTGCTTGGTGACTCTCCAGTGCTGAGCACTCTTTGAGGCCAGATCTGTATGTAAAATCCAACCTTTGGCTCAGCCTGGCCAGCTGCATACCTCAATCCCCCACAGATCACAGCACATAGCCCACCTTCCCTCTCCATCCTCAGGGAAGGACAAAGTCCTCCACACATCACCTCACCTTGTAGCTTGGCATCGTGAACTTGAGACCTATCCTTGGAGGATCTGCACCATATCACAGACCTCTGGAAGGATTTGGGGGCTCACATTGACACACTGGTGTCTGCTGGAAGGGTACAAGCCTGGATCAGCCTGTGCAAGAGGAGCTGTATATCCCTGAAGACCAGCATTGCTCTGACAATGCTTTCTCAAGAGCATCAGCAGCACTGCAGAATGTGTACGAGATGCTGGCAGTTGCCTGAGACCCAGGACTGTATGAGAGAAAAGAATGAATCATGGGAAACCAGTGCTGAGAGGAAACATCTGCATCCCTACACACGTGTGTGCATGATTGCATGCATGCATCGTGCACAGTGTGTGCAGACATGCCACAAGGTCTTCCACCCCGAGAAGAGGGTCCTTTCCGTGGCAGACCAGCATGTGGTTCTGTCCCAGCAGCACCGAAGGAGCCTTCCTGCAGGCTCAACAGTGACCCACAGGGTTTCCTAAGCCCCAGATGACCACTGTGTCTGGGTGCTCTCCCTGGCTGCCCGTTTCCTCCTTGCTGTTCAAACCCTCTGCTATTTTTCTCAGAGCCTGGGGAGGGCATCAGCTCCTCATTTTTCTGGAAGTGTGGTGAGGAGCTAGATGCATATAGCTTTCTGTGTCCTCTGTACCAGACATGCTGCATCCTACGGAGAGTGAAAGTGTGTGGATTGAGCTTGTTTTGGAGGAGAAGCAAAAGGTACCATATTTAGATCAGGACTCATCATTCATCATTTTCAGTGTCAAATAAGGGCTGACCACAGGGAAAATGTACAGGTGGAAATTTTGGGGAAAGTGTAGCTGAAACATGAGGATTCAAAATGAAATAGCAAGACCTATGGGATAAAGACATCACTGAAAACAACAACAACAACAACAACAAAGGAAAAGAGTCATCAGCCCACAGGTACCTTCCTGGCAGGGGACCTGTGAGGCCAAGTAGGGCTTGAAAGCTGGCAGCTCCTCAGCAGGTCTCTATCTAGGCTCCATGAGAAATAATATCAGCACAGAGGAGGTACAGGACATGTCAGGAGAAACATGGAGGGATGCACAAGCCCTTGAACACCAGGACATCAAAGAAAGAAGAGCACATGAGCAAGACCGAACCTGAAGGTTCAACAAGAGTGAATGGGCCTGTAGTTGGAGAAGGTGAGGCTGCCGCATGTGGAGGACACAACAAGCAGAACTAAGAGCATCTGCTCAGAGGAAGATGAAGAGCTTTGGTTCACTGCTCAGCAGGGAAGAAGAACAAATAAAGTGGGATGCAGGGAACATGGAAGAGTTTGGTGGTTTCTTTTTTTAGTTTTGGCCTTCATTAAAAAAACAGGCATTTAAAAAAGGGGTAGATGAGAATACAGGCCAGAACAGGAGAGGTGGGATTAAAGAACATTTTGATGCATAGGATATGTCTAAGGTGGAGGGTCCTGGGAGAGCTTGCGAAAATGCTGGAAAGAAGAGGAGGATGAAGCTGAGAGGGACAAACCCATCCAGAAGGCCAAAAGGGGAAGAATTATCAACCCATCACCAGAGTGATATTGGATCAATTCGGGCAGCTCTGCTCTCCTCCTCTTCCCAAACACTGTCCTACCTCTCAGATGCCCTCTCTTTCATGGCACAAGTGTTCATCCACCCAAGCAGTGAATGGGCTCTGGCAATGGTCCAGGTTAAAAATAACCCTCTTTTATTTTGGTTACATTGTTTTTTAGGTAATTGGTTCCCCAGTCTACTCCAGGGCAGGACTGCACAGACATTTGTGCCTGCACAGAGAGGGGTGTGAAGGGCTGGGGATGAGCAGCTGAGGATGAGAGGGCCAGGCTGTGTCTCCAGGCAGCACTGCTGGATTATGGCAGCTTAACACGTTCATCAAAATTCAGTTCCCTTGGGCCACTGTAGGCTGCGAGAACTATTCAAGAGAGGTTGTCAGGGATTCTGTCCTGGGTTTCTGGACTGTATTTTCACTCATGATTTGGATGGTGAAGTTGTAATATGCTAGTAGCATCACTGGGTTTGGGCTTTATGGGTTTGCAAACACTTAGCATGAAATGGGTTTGGCGACTGGGAAAGGGAAATCCAACCAGACTGAGAGCAAAGTGCTGCAGGTCTGGAGGAGACATCAAATGCATGAATACAGCATGGGAATAGCAGCCCAGCCAAAATGGGTCCAGGTTATGTGTGTGTGCACATGTAGGGTGGTGCTGTGGAAGCCACAGGCTCAACACAAGTCTGCAGTGTCTAAAAGCAAAGCCAGGCAAATCTCTATGTTTACAGGTCCAATCCGGAAATCCTCCTGTGGTTCACTCAGCATTGATTTCAGCAAGAATTTGTTCCCTTCTAGGAGTGAGCAGGGATCTGGTCCACTGCCATGCAAGATGAAGCAATATGAAAGGACCAGAGAAGCTATCTGTACCGCTGCAGGGTTTGGTGGGAAATGCCTGGTCTCCTGGAGTGAGTAACAAACCACTGAGCACCCCCTTCCAAGCAGTGTTCCCAGCCTGTGAGCAGCTCCCATCTCATTGCAGCAGCCTTCCCCCGAGCCGCTCCCACTGTGGTGAGGTGGAGTCAGACCTATGTTGGCACCCAACTAAGGATAAGGCAAAACCATGGAAATAGTATTGCCTGCTTTGTTGGCACTCAGAAAACTTCCTGCTGCTCACAGAATTGTTCCCCCCTCAGCAACCGAGAGCAGCAATGGAGCCTCTCAGCTTGTGGAAATAGCCTGCTATGCAAATCTGTGGTTTGGTGTCGTGACTCATGCCAGAGGACAGATCTGATCTTGCTTCTGAGTCTGATCCATGCTGCAGCATCCAGGGCCAAGATGGCTCTGCCTCAGCTGCTGGCTGGGATGGCCACTGTGCAGAGTTTCAACCCCACAGCACTCTGAAAGGAGAATGAATGAATGCCTTTGGACTCGATCCATGTTATCTGGCCTTTCCAGTTTGAGCATGACTATAAGGACTTGATGTTTCTTCTCTTCAGGAGCTGCAGTCACAGCTGAGACCTCTAAATATTCCTCTATGGTTGTCCTTGGGCTCTGCCCACACCAGGATCTTGTTCGCCTCTTGCCATCTGCCTAGTGTTCACTGATCCCATCACAGTCACACCTGTGCCATGGCCTCCTCTGATGGGCTCAGTGGAGTCATATGTGGGGTCTTGGTGCCATAAGGCCTGGCAGAAAGGTTTTCAAATGGGAAACAAAGAGGGACAAAAAGCAACCCTAAGACCAAGAACCAGTTCAGGACTGATTGCTTGAAAATGGTCTCCAGACTTTTCTTGGTTGCTAGAGAGCTGAATCCAGCCTAAAGAAATCTGAAGACCTCCAGGTTCACAATTTTTCTGATGTGTATTCAGAATCCAGTGAAACTGAAACCAAAACTTTGGTGGAGAATAAAGCGAGAGCAAGACCTTTTCAGCAGCTATGGTAGATGAGGCAGCTTCAGCTGCTGGGGGAGTGCAGGACGCTCATTATCTTTGAAACAATGTGGTGTGCTGGAAACCAGCCAAGTGTGGAAGCTAGGAGGAACGTATTCGTGACAGCTCTCTGGAGCTGTGACTCTGCCCAGATGAACCTTCGGGACCTGATCACCATTTGTGTCCCTATGCTGGGCATTTGTGTGGCCAGGAAGTCCACGCACCAGGGCACAACCACCTGCAGGGCCAGCGACCACCCTAAAGTCCCTTCTAGCTTGCAGAGGCCTTGGTATAAACATGACTGAGCTTGTGTCACAGCTTCTGTGCACTCTCTAGTCCTCAGCCATCTCCCCTACCCACTCACAATCTGAGAACTGCTTCAGAGTGGTGCAAAGTCCCAGGACTTGCCTCTCTCCAGTTCTTGTGCACACCACAAGGATCAACATGCTTGATCTGAACTAGAGAATCAGAAGTTTACAAGTCTGGATCTTTTTTCCCATGACAGGGCCTCAAAAAAAAGACTGAGACAAAAAATGAGACTCTTTCTTTTCGTCTTGACACCCTTGGTGCTTCCAGTATCCTCCCTGATGTTATCACAAGGCTGGCTGTCCTTCGTAGAGATGCCCTGGGTAACAACCGTTCAATTGAAGCCTCTGGGTTTGAGCCCATTTCCACTGCCAGAGATGACCTCAGACTGCTTCAGGCTCATGACTACCCCTGTGCCCCTATCAGAAAAAGATTCAGAGCCATCACAGAAAAACTGCTAAAACCTGGCCAGTAGAGAAGTCCTATAGGTGTGTGTACATGAAAAAGCTACATTACTTCAATTCATGGATGAATTCTGGCTCCCTGGACTTGTGGTAGTCCCCATCTCCATGGTGTGAGCAAGAGCGCCATGAATAAAGCCTCTATTGTCTCCTGGGAAGGAAGCTAAGCTAGAAGTAGGCCAATTCTGCAATTTTCAAGAAAAAACTGAGGGCTCAAAACCTGCTATGAGAAGAGAAGTGGGAGTGTGGTGTGCCACAGGGGCCAAGTGCCCTGTGGTGGGGACGGGCGGTGTCTCCAGTGTCCAAATCCTTGAGACTGGTGGACCATTTGGCCCATTTTCCTCTTTGGAAGCCTGTAGGAGAGAGTTCCTTTGACCAAATCAGAAGACAACGAAGCTCTGACCTCCCAGAACCCAGGCGCCTTCAGTGGGTCCCTGTGCTGGTGCTCTCAGACTCTCCCTGTGCCCTGCAAAGTGGGGGTGTGGAGGCAGAGCCGACACTGTGTTTTCCCTGTGGCACAGGCAGTGCAGCAAGCTCCTGGCTTGGCTCAATGTTTTGCTTGCGAGAGACATCCCAGCCCTTAGTGAGACAGTGGAATCCAAATCCTTGAGACTGGTGGACCGCTTGGCCCGTTTTCCTCTTTGGCAGCCTGCTTGTCTGAGACTCGTGCACTGGTCTGGTGCTGGCGAGTGTGTGTGCCTGGCCCCAGGGGATCATCTGTGAGCCTCCGAGCAAGGCCCAAGAGGGCAAGTGGTGTCCAAGGGATCCATCCTCCTCCACTGAAGAGGCCCCAAAGGGCCCCTGAGGAGGCAGGCCCCTTGGGGGAGAGCCTTGAGGGAAGCGGAGGCAAATGAGAGAGGCAAGAGCTGGCTTGAGGAGCCCCTCGGAGAGCACTGCGGGTCTGCGTCGTTGAGCTGGGGAGTGAGCCTGAGCAGGGCTGTAAATGGCTCTCCAGAGGACCTGGCTGTGGCGAGGCCTTGGGGAAGAGAAGGGGCTGGAGGGCCTGGAGAGTTGGCCTTGGTGTGCTTTGGGGCCCTTCTGGGGGGTCACCTGGCTGCTGCCACCTGTGGTCGTGTGCCCTGTGTGTCCGCGAGGCAGAGCCACGTGCTGGCTGGCCGGGCTCCACGAGGCACGGGGCGGGGATGTGGCGTGTCAGAGTGGGGGGTGCCCTGCGGGGGGGACAGGTGGTGGCCCCAGTGTCCTGGTTCTGGGCGCGGGCGGTGGCTGGAGAGAGCAGCCGTGTGCGCGGGGAGTGCTGCCAGGGTGGGCCATGGGGAGCCCTGGGAGGTGAGGCTCTGCCCTGGCTCAGCGGGCCCAGGCCGCCCTCCCGGCGGTGTGAGGCGGGGGTACTGGCAGCCTGCTGGTATCTGTCCGCTGCGGTTGAGGCCTTGAGTTTCCAAAGCTCCTGCGCAGGTGCGCAGGCAGCGTGGCGAATAAAGGGCAGGCAGTGTTTCTGCTTGCTCTGAGATGTGTCCTAAGCATTCTTTTTCCCTCCTTGCTTCTCATTTGCTTTCCCTGGGGAGAGCTTTCCTCTGCAGCAGTGTTCGCTGAGGGAGGAAGGAGGAGGCCGTGGGAGATGCCTGCTGCAGGCTAGGTGTTTGCTTGCTGGAAGCTCTTTGGATGAGTGAAGGCCTTCTGGCGAGGGGCTATTTTTTCAGACGAACAGAGATTAGTCTGTTTAAGAAGAGCTCCTAGGATAGAGGAGAGAGGAAACCTGCTTGACTGGTCCTGAGCGATGTGGGGGTACTAGATGCCCCCATGGTGTGGGTAGACTTCAGAGCCAGCCTTCCTGGAGGTAGGTTAGTATATGTGCCCAAATATCAACTCCTGCCAAAGATGGATGCTGGGATTCATATTTTGTTTATAAGCTTAGCTAAGGATGTGATAGCAGTTTTTCATGCAAGTTTTCCAGCTAGTCTTCTCCAGTCTTAGAGAAATGGGAGAGCTAAGGGGGACCAGGCTCAGTTCACTGATTAATTAGGTCTCAGGTCCAGGGTTACAAGGCCTGACAAGTATGCTCAAGGTGGCCAAATTGATTGTGTCCATGTGAGCTGTTCATGGCAGGTGCCCTGGATTGTCCATAAAGAGGAACAGGAGCTTCCAGAAAGGAATTCAGCCTAAAGGGGTCACGTGTTATTCCCTAGGAGCGTTCATCTCTCTCTTCAGCTCCAGAGGAGCCTGGAGTGGCTTGTCCCTTGAAGATGTCTCCACAGAAGACATCTACCAAGAGGTTTTATAATGATCCTTAAACATGCCTTTTGCAGACACCACCCAGATCACAGCTTGAAATCAACAGGATAAGGGCAGTTTGCTGCCTTGAAATCCTTGAGAAGGGCTCAGCAGCATCCACCCCAGCCAGACCTGTGAACATTCCCTACCATCTAGTAGGAATGCATTTACGGAGCAGTTTTGGAGGAAAAAGGAGCGGCACACTGTTTCTGAGAAGAGTAAATATCTATTGTTGCTTTGCTTCTGTGTCCAGAGATGTAGACCCAAGAACCAGCTCTCAAAATTGGAGAGTAGGCAACACCTGAAGGCTGGAAGTAACTTCACCCCTTCTGCTCCAGCTATCACATCCTCCTCATCAGACAGGGTCTGCTCTTTCTCTGTGCAGATGAATAAGCACATTTTAACATGGTCCAACAATTACTCCTGCCACAGGGATGACTGGACTCTGAGTCATAGTTTGTTTCTTATTCTTGCTGCATTGTCCTTACTTTTTGATTTATGGACTACTCCAGGCACAAAAGAGCAAACTGCCCTTTTTGGCTTCTTTCACTTGTTATAAAAATTAACTCAGCAAATGAGGTTTTAAAATGGAAACATCCCTGGATACATGTGTTGAATTATTCTTCTCCAATAGGAAGGACTGTTCCCTTTCTGTCGTCTTCACCCAAGTATCCAGGCTGTTGTCCTCTTGCTCTGAGAGCTGACAGCAAGTGCCACCATCTTGCTTCACCATCAGGTGTAGGCACCCCTCTTTTAAACAGGACAGACCACACCAGGATTGGAACAAGAAGCTGAACCACCAGGCACAGCAGCAAGGTGTGGAACAGCCCTTTCCAACAAAGCCTACACAATCGGATGCTATTTCCTAGTGGGCTTACCAGTATATTTCCTTTTTGTAACCCAACTAAATGAGAACAGGGATAAATTTTTGCAAGAGAGAAATTGGATGACAAGTTACTGCCATGACAGTGGAGTCTGACACATGCAGAAACCCACCATGGCAGAAGAAAGGTGTAAAATTCAGGGAAGCCAAAAAGCCTCTCCCACTGACACGGGAGGGTGAAGCAGGCAGCTCTGCTCAAGGCCACACAGTGAAGCAGGATTGGGGGAGATATTGCAAAGGTGATGGTGTAACCATAATATTTTGGGAAGGCTAACTGCTAAGCTTGCAAAGCCCTTGATTCAGGTCTTAGATAATGAAAAAAAAAAAAGTAAAAACTCGTACATTTACAAAATATCACATCTTGGCTTCTTATCCACTCGTTTTTGGGGTTGTGAGCCTTCAGAGGTTTGCTCTTTAACTAGAAATATCTGTTTAGTGGAGATTGAAGAGTCTCACACAATCCCATGACTCCAGGAGCTCACACTTTAGAAGTCCCTATATAGGCACATAGGCAGTGACACTTCATAAATACAACAGGGAAATTTTCTGGAATGATATAACCATGCCGGTAAGGTCAGTGCTCCCAACTCACTGATGTCTTCTGTGTGTGATCTGCACTTCGACAAAGCAATGAGGCAGTGATGGCCCTGCAGAAGCCCAGAAGGGTGGTTTGGGAGCCAGAGCTGGCACTGGAAGCTGAGGACCTGCAGCAGAAAAGGTCACCACGATCTGAACAAGGGAGGCAGAGGCAAGCCAGGGTTTTCCATGGCCGCAGGGCTGTCTGGTTGCAGAACAGTGCCCTGTGCTCTCACCATTAGTCCATACTGTCTCTCAGGTACCTGGAAATGACTAAGTGAATTTAAGGATGTGCAAATTTGCAAAGGGGTGGAGGGTCTGGTGTTTGTAAACCACATCTTAGATCCTTCTCCTGACGCTTCTTGCATTAACCCCCAAGCACAAGCCTCCTCCCACCCCATGCTTCAGATTCAGGTGCAGAAACAGATGTTAGGACAAATCCCTGTGTCACGGAACTCATGGAGAGCAGAAACATCTGTCCTCCCACAGAAGGGAGCCCAGCCTGCTGAAGAGGAGCTGAGGTTTCCAGGGGAAATGGGGATCTCCAACAGCCTTGGCTTTCCAGGGGTTAAGCCAAAATCCTGCTGTTCTGGATGACTCATAGAGAAGCGTAGCAGGGGATCACAGTGGTGAGGGGAGAGAGACACTGAGCAGTGACTCAGGTTCCCCCACCTCTTCCCCCTCAGAGATCAACAAATTTTTCCTGCTTTGCCATCAGCATCAATGGCATTCATGTTGTGGGGGCAGGATGGGATGGGAACAAGGGGTAGGAAGGGTGTGCTGCCACAGAAGGGCCAGAAAACTGCCTCACATCAGAAAGGCTGACTAGAGTTATCCCAGGGCAAGGAAACAGAGCAGGAGATGGAAATGCGAGTGACAGTCAGGCCTATTATGTCAGGGATCAGGAACAGACAGGAGAGTCCTTGGTCGATGTCCAGGACTGCACACTTGTTTAGTAAGTGCTCCCTCTCCTGGGCCATGGTCACACTGTCCCAGAGAAAATAAAAGTGTTTTTGGCAAACTGAAAGTATCTCAGGCTAGACAAACTCCCAGAGCAGACCGGGGAGCTCCCTCCAGCTCCAGACAGGCACAGGCCAATGCTCCATGTGGGAATTGCTCTCCTCCCAGAGCCTTTCCTCCTAGAAGCCCTTGGCATTCAGTGCCAAGTGTTCAGTTTGAATACCCATGAGCTCTCTGTACCCACTGAGACATGGATGTCACTCTCTCCGGAGAGAAGCTAATATTCTCCCTTAAGTGCCTCCTTTAGGGACCTATCAGCTGATGAAAGATGCCAGGAAGAAATCTGACCATTCGAGATCATGCCAATACAGATCCCAGTCTGATTTGGAAGAATCAGCTATTGCCAAGTGCGCTTTGTACTGTACTAGGAGCTTCTGAAGGCCAGCAGGGGAAGTCTGTGTTGGCTTTCCATCAGCCTTCAGCTCCAGGGTCTCTCAAGAGCAGAGGAGATTTAAAAGAAAAAAAAAAAAAACGCAGCTTCCTTCAAAGAGTAAAAAGGTGGGGGATGTACCGAAGGGATGAACAGAAAAGGTTCCTACTGGGTAGCTATGACTCAGAAATGGCATTTTCTATATTCTAATAAGGGATGTCAAGTCAGAAGTAATTTATTCATGGCAAGCTGATGCAGTTGCCATGGAGAGCACAATAGAAAGAAACTCTTTTTTTAATGCACAGTCTATTGAGGAGGAAAGTGTTTGACGAAGAAGCAGAGATAAAACCTTGGTGTGAGGATAAAAGCAGCAAACAGAGATTAAGAACATTACGAAAAAGAAAAAAAACCTGTCTGCAATCACTTCCACCGCAACTGTGAAATACCGGGTCTGATCTCGTTCTGCTCAGCTTTCCTCCAGGCGGGGGAGGAGACTGATCCCAGCACAGAGAATTTCCCATCCACCTGACACCAATCCAGGAGGGACTGGTGTCCCAGGAAAGAGATCCACTGAAAGAGTCTCTTGGTTTCTGAGCAGGTGACACTTCCAGTGTCCCCCTCTGCTGCACCCATTATTCCAGCTCCACCACACCACATGAGCATGTGGTTTTGGGTGACTTTGCCAGTCTGCCAGCCCCACAAGCTCTGTCTCCTGGGGACGATGGTGCTGCAAGATGGAGGAGGGAGTCAGTCCCGCATGCCCTGCATGCCCAGAGCACCACAGCAGTGCACGGCAGGTACCTGCATTGCACTTGGCATTTAAAATTCCGTCTCTGCGTTAGATCAGCCAGCCAGCAGCCCCCTTTTACCTGCGGATGAACATGCACACAAGGTGCAGGGATCAGGCCCATTTGATGAGCCGTGTCTCTCCTGCCGTCACAGCATTCCATCTCCCTCCATCCTGAACCAAGGCCTTCCTCCACCAAGCACTGCTTTCTTTTCCTCCTCCCCTCCCCAGTGTCCTCAGGTGGCTGTGTGGCACTAGCTTCCCTTTTGATTGTTAATCTTTCTGATGGCTCTGGACATGGTGTCCCCTCTGTAGCAGCCAGCTCTTCTGGGCCGGGGCAACAGGAGCACCAAGGGCTGTAGGAGAGCTTAAAGGTACTGGATATGACATTCAGCTTTGTTGCTACTGCAAAATTGGCCTGGTCATACTTGTACAGGCAACACAGAATGTCATGCAGCAGTATGGAGAAGACACAACAGCAAGGAGCTCAACTCCTGCCTTCCCAAGGATGTCTGCTCTATGGCACCTGCATCCATCCTCTTTCCCTCGATCACATCAACAGGGGCAAGACTGCCTCATGGGCAAACTTCATCTCCAAGAAGGTCCTGTGAAGCAGCCTGTGGGTCTCTTAGGTAACAGAATTTTCTGTGCCATGGGGCTGGTTTGCCTCCCGGTGCTGTTCCACGCCCACTGACTGTCCTCGCTGCGAGTGGCAGGAACAACTAATACTAAAACCCAGGCACTTCATCAGTGCCCAGCTCAACACAGTCACATAATGAATGAAGATGCTCATTAATCTGAGCCGACTGAATGAATACCACCACGCACCCACAGTGGGGATAAATTGAGATATCAGGGGAATGCCTTGTCAGCCAAAGGTAGCCAGCCTTCTCACCCCAGTTAAATTAGACATCTGCAGTGAGGGTCTTCCAAGAGGGGACAGACCCTGTGATCCCTCCTGGCTGTAACAGGAAAACAGCAACAACCACAGCAATCATTGACATGATCAAAACAGCCATCTGCTCAGCCTGAATTAGTGTCAGCACCACAGATAACACCTGTCAGAAAGGTGGGCTTAATACCCAGGGAGATGGGTATTAAACTATCAGAGCTAGCAGGGCTGGAGGCAGATAGAGTCTCGCACGCTGGCAGAGGAATGGATTTACTTCTTCAAGGGTAAGTCCATGCGCAGTTTGTAAAAAGATATTATCATCACATCCATTCCCAGTGAACCTGCTGAGCATGGTCATTTGTTGTTGAGGCAGGACAAGGCACCAGCCTTCAGCTTCTGCAGGACAGGCATGGACCAAACTAGCACCTACTGAATGAAATCTGCTGCTTCCTATGAAAAAAATTGTAAAGGGCCAACCACCCCCATGGCCTGCTGGCATCACTCCAGATTAGTCTGGTTCCTCAGAATCACACACATGAATTCTGATCAACCCAAGCAGAGATGTGTTGAACCCTTTACTTAGCCCCTTGTGTCATAGCAGCTATTTCTGGGGACATCCAAATCATCAGTACCAAAAGCCAACTGCATACATTCCTACAAAGCACAAATCCTTGTACTTCAATAAATATAAGACATTTCATGCTATGTCTACTGGACTTGTCTTGCCTTGCCCTGAGCCAGCTGTCTCACACTACAGATGACCCATCTAAACAACATTTTGGGGACCTCTGGCCTCAGACCATGGCATCAGACCTGTTTGCTGCAGTGCACATGTTTTATGCTTATCATTGCAGTACTGTGGTATGGAGCCCATCACGACAAGGACAATATTGTGCAAGGTGTACAAATAGAGAACGCAAAGGTCTCCAACTGAGTCAGCTCTGCTGCCTCCAAAACTGGCGGGGTAGAAGCAGAGGCGGGAGCAGAGGGTATCTGTGGTGATCCCTGGTCCATGGAATGTTACCTGAGAAAATCAAGAGTAACACAAATGGTTTGAGCTTGGATCTCAGCTATGCCAAACCTGTGCTAGGTGGACACTGCTGATTCCCCACAGTGGACACACGGTGATAGGGATGCACAGCCTGAGGAAGGGGCTTTCCCTGGACACAGCTGTACTGGGAATTCCCCAAAGCCCCACTGACACCACTAACATTTGAGTCACACTCCTCAGACTCAGCTGCAACTTCCTCTGATCAGCAAGGATAAAACCCTCTACAGTGACTTTTTAATTCATAAGCTTGCAGCTAGCAGTAGCATTGCTCAGAGTATTCAGCATGGAAATTGAATGCTGAGGGTGAACAGCTCCGACAAGTATCTTCAGGAGAAATTAAAACCCTAGGGATTTTATTTTGGGCTGCACTTCAAATCCTTGCTGTGGAAGAGCAGCGCTTCCTAGGGAACAAAAGAAATACTGTGCAGGCAAAGGCATAGGGGTAAGCACTCAGGTGTCAAATGTGCCTTACAAGCAGAGAGGTGACAGATGACACCACATGCTCCTTGGAGCCCATCTGTCATTTATAGGGTGAAACATCATATAAAGGGGGATTCTAAGTGAGGCTGGGAAGTCAGCCAGTGCTTCCCCTTGGAAATGTCTGTCTCCAATAATGCTAATAAACCTTAATTGCTTGAGATGATGATCTGGGTGCCCAAAACCTGCTTCAAACTGCTTTTCCAAAAAGCTGTATTGTTTCTATTTCAGCCAGCACGGTTCAACTGCAGGAAGATGAGGATACATACAGATATGCAGCTCTGCTTGTGTTAAAGGAAGGATCACCGCCACTTCACAGAGAGACCCTGCCCCAGCTCCAGGCTTTGCAGCAAGTACTTGAAATTTGGACGTACTGGGACTCTTTTTCCCTGGTTCCTCATCTCGGTGCTCCCATGGGTTCCCATGCTCTGCTGGAGAGCATTAGCTCTTCCATCCCTTGGGACATGAGGGTGGGCAGGACTTTCCCAGAGAGGATCCCTGTCTGCTGGAGGAAGTCTTGAGACCCCTCACCTCACAGGAGGGCCTGAGCCCAGCTCCCAGGGCAGAGACATGTCCCTGCTGAGTACTTCTCTAGAAGACCCAGGTTTCATCTGTCTAGTCTGCAGGGATGGGAACAGCCCCATGCTGACGTCGGGGTGGACAGAGGTGAAGTAGCCAGTCATTGTCATGACTGATTTGAATCTCAGCAATAAGAGCCAGACATATTTACTGCTTTGATTTAGGTCATTTGTCTCTAAATGAAGCATTTCTCAAGCAGCAAATGATCCCTTCCAAAGCCATACATCTTCTTGCTGTTTAAAGTGCCAGAGAGATCTGGCAAGCTTTCCCCAGCTCTTGCTAGTTTATAATGAGTGAGGGGTGATGTTTGCCTGAAAACAATTTCTCTGAAGAAAGTCAGGGTTGTATCAGAAATGAAGACTTCTTTCCCTGGGGGGTCATATCCTTTGCCACCAAGCCAGGACTGCATCAGCTTCAATAGGTCACAGCAAAGCTGTTGCAAGCTAGGCTTGAGAAAGCCAGAGATTGCCAGAAGTGAATGCAGGATAATGTCTCTTGCAGAAGGAGCAGAGCCCAGGGTCATCGACGTTGAGACACTTTCCCCCATCTAGCCCTCAAGCAGTGCCCTTGTGACGGGCAATGGGACCTTGCTCACCTACTTCAAAGGCCTTGCCCTGACCAAAAAAAAAAAAAAAATTGATCAGTTAATTTTTAGTGAACAGTAGGCCTCAGTCCCACACAAAGAGTGAATCATGAGAGATACAGTGATCTCAGAGCATCCCTGAGCACATGTCTCAGTTTATCCATCTTTCCATGTGGTGTTTTGGGAGAGAAGGGGCTAACTCCTGTCTTGAGCTGAGACAGTGAGATGTGGATGTAGGGGGTTGAAAGACCTCCCTGAGATAGCAGAAGTCACAGCAGGTAGAGGCTTATTTTTAGTAGAGAACTAAAGAAACTCAGAGGAAGGGAAAGGAATTGCCACCTGCCCAGGTTTTCCTTAATGGTAAAGCATTTGGGTACTAAAAAGGTTCTTTGTGGAGGCAAAGGAGTGAGAGGTCAGGCACCCAGTGTCAGCCAGAAGCAATCCCTTACCCCAGCAGGATGCATAAGTCTTTCCCAGGCTGCACAACATCCTGGCTTGGCCAAAAGTGGCTCTTCCTTCAGACATTGCCCTCCTTGCTGGGGCCGTTGTGGGAAGAGGGTCACCCCAAGGGACCAGCCCAAGCCTATAGGGCAGCAAGACTCTCCTCCAGGACAGGGCACCACAAGAAGCTGGGTGCAGAGCAGGTCATGGAGGGAGGCAAGGGCCCGGGTGCAGCTGCAGATGCAGTGGTCAGTCCCCACAGCTGGGGCCTGTCCAGCATCAGCTTGGCTTCAGAGCAGGGAGGTTGCCAAGTAACCGCCCAAGCAGCTTCCAACTGCCCCCAGCACCCCGTTCTAACTGTGGCCACAGGCCGACCGGGAAGAGGGGAGGCCCTGGGATAGCAGAGGCAGGAGGCCCTCAGGGACTCATCCGCTTCCTAGCTGCATCTCCCACACACTGCAAAGCCTCCAGACTTACAGGGCAGCTTTTGGGTTGACCCAGGACAAGGACATCACTAGGAGGACCTGGGCTCTCCAGGCCCATTTGGTGGCTGGAGCAATGGCCGTCATGGACAACGAGGACCTGTCAGCATATTTCTGCATGCACTACAAAAAGAACCTCCTGCCGCTGCTCACGTGAGGGAGCTCCTCCATCCTCCTCCATCTTCCTCCAGGCTCTTTTCCTGTCTCCTCCATCTCTCCTCCCTCACCATGGCAAACCCTCACTCCGCATCTCCACCACTTCAGTCTCCCTGTGTACTGCTCCTACCCTTCCCCATCCACGTTCCTCCCCTCTAACACCTGCTCATCGCTCCCTGGGCTCTATCAGTGGCATCCGTGCTGTGCGGGGGACCACTCTGGGTGGGAGAGAAACACATCACTAGGTTGAGTCTCAGGCAGGTCCGGTGTGGGCTGATGGAGCAGAGCCATCCAACATCCTCCCAAGGTGCATGCAGCGCCAGGCCCGGTGTGTAACCTTGGGGAAAACTTCTGTGGCAGGAAATTCAAGCAAACAGAGGAAGACTCTCTGTCTCCATCTATTCGCCTCCAGCAGAAGAAAAAACAGGCCAGACTGATTCAAAAAGCTCTGGATGCAAAGGAAGAGGTGAAAAAGATGGGAGGGTTTCTGGGCATGGGTGGGATGACTTACAGCTTTGACCAGCATTTGATGCTGCTTTGGAGGGCAGCTGGATGCAGATGACTAGCTCCCGGCTGAGCAACCATGTTCTCTCAACACTGCCAGGCCTTCAAGGTGAGGATGGAAGCCATAAACTGTCGGCGGAGGGATCTCCAAGCCAAGGAGGCTCAGCTGAAAGTTTACACGCAGAAATTTGAGAAGTTCATACAGGTACAGCTGGCTCAGCTCAGCTCAGCTAACATGACCCTGACCCATAACACTACTTCCTCCCCTTTCTTGGAGAAGGCTCCTCCATGGTAAAGCCTCAGGGCACCCCTGTTTGTCCCAATCTTCCTTAAGCCTCAAGGCATGAGGAACAGGAATGGCAGCACACAGGGCCCAGGGTACACTCAGTGCTTTGCACTGGCAATGTGGAAATCCTTGGTAGGGTCTGCTGGGAGTGTGCTCACTCCATACCTGTGTCATCCCCTGAGGGCCTCAGGCATCCCCCAGAAGGATCTGACCCTGTTTCCATGGCTGGCACTGAGGCGTCTTCCAGGGACATATACCAGCAGCTCTGAAAAACCACTGGGTGCCATCCCAGATGCCTGTCTCCAAGACTTAAGGGTCAATGCTGGAGGGATGGCCCTGTTAGAGAGGGCATGAGTTTCCAGCCCTGTTCTCTCCTCTGCAACTGTATCACCTAACAGTGCTATGGAGCGACCCACCTCTATCTTCCCCTGCCTTCCTTTCCCTATATCTGTGTGCCTGGGTGGAATTCAACGTGTGTGTGTGCGTGTGTGTGTGTGTGTGTGTGTGTGTGTGTGTGTTGGTGGGGGGGAACATCACCAGGAAAATGACGAGAAGCGAATCCGAGCTCTAAAGAAAGCAAGCAAGGAAAGAGAGATGAAGATTCAGAGGGAGAAAGAGCTTTTCAGAGCTAGGAGGGAACTGGAAGCCCTGAAAAATAAGCACCAGAAAATCTACAATGCCCTGCAGAAGTACTCCATCTTCAACAAGTACCTGGAGGATGTGGTGAAAGTCTCAGAGGTGAGTTTTGATGTGAGAGAGGCCTCACAGATCATGGCCTCAGGAAGGGGCTTACAGGGGCTTTAGACATAGAGGACCAGGGGAACCATAGCGCTTGGTTAAATCCAGCGACCTCAGATGGGATGGGAAGAGGTTCCCTGCAGCCAGAAAGAAACAAAGGGACCAGAATCAAGGGAGAGAAACCAGGAAAGGAGGTCAAGTCTTGAAAAAATTACAGGAAAAATGTGTTAGAAGAGAAAAGAGCACAAGCTAAGGTGAATGGGATCCCCTTTGCATCACTGTTTCATGTCACATTGATTGTGAGGGAGAAGTGAAATATGGCCCTGGAATGGGAACCCTGACAGACATCTCAAAAACTGTCCCCTGTGCAAAGATGCCTGGGCATCGCTCATACCCCTGCTGCCCCAGCTAGCCCCCTCCCACGTTCAGGCAACCTAGCACTGGCAGTCGCAGTGGTGCTCATGGTGTGTCAGAGCACTGCTCAGCTGGCAATGAGGTGAGACACCTCCCCATGCTTATGTCAGTGACAGCCCTGGGACCAGTGAAATGGGCTGGCATGAAGATATCTGGAATGTGGCCATGCTCACGGACCAACCGGGGCAACAGTCTCCCATAAGGAAGATCTTCCCTGGGGGAGGTGTCCTTCACCAGGGCAGGGTAGTCAATAGTGTGAGACTTGCCATCATGGTAAAAGGAGGGCAGGATGATTGCTAACTCCAGAAGGCCTGTGCTGCAGTTTGAAGAGATCCGGGAAGTCATCGGGCGCCACAAGACGCTGATGAGAATGCACGAGGACCTGCTGCAGGCAGCACAGGTGCGCATGGAAATGATTGAGAAAGCCAAAGTGCTCCTGGCCCAGTACACTGAGGAGAAAGAAGACAAGATCCTGCAGCACAACAATGAGTTGGCACAGCTCCAAACACGTTTTGACCAGGCTCACAGTGATGTCCTCATCTGGGTGAGGAAACGTGGAAGGGCAGGGGGACATCACCATGTCCTGGCTGTCGAGACCAGCTGATGGCTTGCCCCTAAGCCAGTGGGGCACGGCAACGCCCAGCTACAGCCCTTGTAATTGGAGAAAACACCTGTGTTTATCCCTCTAAGGGATTACAGGATGAAGAATGACAGACCAGGTCTGGAGCAGATTATGTCAGGACTTAAAATGGAGCCCTCATGAGGCCACAGTAAGCTTTCACTCCTTGCTTGCACCACACTGAGTTCAGCCAACAGAGGCAAGCTAACCAGGCTTTGGGGAGGTCTACTTCAACACAAATCGCAAGCACACTCCACCACATGCCACTGGATTTATCTAGCCTGGTCACATTCATTTCCAGTCACCATTCCTTGCAACATCATTCCCATGATCGGGCTTCAGTGTGTCACATGTTGTGGTCTCCACCATTCATTGCTCAGACCTCAGAGCGAAATTGATTTTGTTGATTTTTGTTATTATCCATTTTCTTCCTCTGCACAGCATCTGCCCAAGTGGACTCATCCTTTCTCTGCCATCCCTACCCTGTCCAAAGGTGCACAGACATGCAGTGGACTGCACCTGGGCTATAATGAGGCACATAACTCCATAGCCCCTGCTCAGCGTGTAGAAATGCCCTTAGATCTGTGCTCAAGGACGTTTCAAAACAAAGGACCACAGAGGAGAAGAGATCAGCTCTCCAGCCCTTTCCAAATGCCAGCCCATCCATATTTCTGTACACGCCATACTTGCAGGGTGGATTTTAGCCCTGCTTTCTCTCTGAGTGGCCTCTGAGGAAGACTCAGAGTTACTGCTTCTTTGCGTTTGTTGGTTTTAACCCTGATTTGACCCAATCTGCTCTCTTTCACTGCTGCATCTCTTCAGGTTCTCCCAGCCTTTCTGGACAAGAGCCTCAGCCTCCCTCTTGAAACAGGCATTACACCTTTCGTTGTTCCAGTCCAGGTCTGCTGGCCTCTGTTTCCTTTGTGCCACTCTGAGAGTGTCTTGCCAAATCCCCTTTTTGGATACATCAAGCTCTAGGAGATGAGTCTCATCAGGGAGAGGAGGAAAGCAGCTGGTCTGGACGGGTGGCAGGGGGATGCTCTGCTCCTGGGGTATCTGCTAGTCCTGGTGTGGTGTATGCAAATGGGGTCATCAGGAAGATAGTGCCAGGGTGAGGACTGCAGGACCTGGCAGAGGGATTGGGAGGCTCCTGGGGAAAACAGCATCCATAGTGGTTTCCTGGAGCTGCTTCCAGCATGCCAAGCTGAGCCAGCTCCAGCACAGTGCTGAAGCAACATCTTTGTTGTGCCATGTTCACATTTTGCATGTCTCCTCTCCTCTCAGGAGTCTCACTGGGCCCACATCCAGAACACGGCTGCTGAGAAAACCCTTATGCTAGGCACCATCAAGATGGCCACCCTCAACCTCTTCCAGTGTGTGAGCAAGCAGCTGAAAGAGAGCCTGAATGTGCCAGTGGAGGACACTCACAGACAGCTGGACATGGTAGAAGCAGGCTAGCCCCCTCCTCCCTGCTCAGCAAAGGGAGCACTAATGAGCCTCAGTTCCCCAAAGGGAGGGGAGACCCCAGAGAAACCGAGGTGCCCAGCAGGCACCTTCCCTTTTGTGTGGAATCTCTCCAGGGCAAGGGGAATGGGTGGAGGATGCCAGGAAAGCCTATCTTCTCTGGGGACGCAGAGCAGGGTGTGGGTCCCTGTGGAGGCACAAGGAGTGGAAGTCAAGCAGGCTGGGGCGGAGGCTGAAAATTAATCCATGGCCAAGCTTTGGTTCCATTCACCCATGCTATGAACTCAGACTCACTCACAATAGCCCATTCCAGCAGCGCAGCTCCAGCAAGCCAAATGCCTTATCCTCTTATTTGTTGCAGCTGGTGAAATTTGCCATGAAGGGCTAATAAGTTTTCCTGTGCCTCCTGCTTTTGTCCCTACAATAAGAGACATTTCCAGGTTGTCTGAGCTCTAACATCTCTCTTGCCCATCCTAGATTCAGCAGTTTATCCAAGACCTCACAGACATCTGTATGGAGGTTAAAAGGAAGGACTATCTTAGCCGCCAGCAAGCAGCTACGCTTTGAGGAGCTATAAGGGATGTACCAACTTGACCTGCTCAGCAGGGTGAGAAGGGCAAGAGAAGGAGAGAGGACGCTAAGGGTGTTGTGGTCTCCACCACAGGTTATATCAGTGAAGTTTCATACTATTAAAAACAATATATTTTAAGGCATCTCTTCATTTACTGGGAGACTTGGACTCATCAGGTCAGCTCCATCCCACAGCTTCAATCCAGAGGGCCATGGCGGTGTGCATTCTCTGGCAAATGGGATTCTCATTGGGAGGAGACAGCGTGCCAGCAAAGCATGCAAGGCAGCAAGGGCAGGCTGGGACAGCGTCTCAGGTGGGAATTAGTTCTAGTGTTCACACTTCGGCCTCCTACCCAGTGTAAGCTCTGAGATATTGCAGAGGGACATCACAGCGGAGTGGAGGACTGTGCTTCAGAGAGCTTCAGAGATTTCCCACCACTACATCTGTGAATCCTTATTTGCTTGTCCCCGTGGCTTTTTCTGCAGAGCCATACCTTGTGTACCAAAACTCATACTCCTCCTAGCTGTTAGGAAAAGTGTAGAAAGTAGATACAGGTGAAGGATGAACTAATCAAGGCTATTGCATCAAGCATTTAGCTAGTCATTATGAGTGTTAACTTTTGATGAATACAGTACAACAGCACTAAAAATGGCACCAGAGATCTACTATAGAGTTCAGATCAGGCTCAGAATCTTTTGAGGAGGACCTTTTAATGGATCAGGCACCCAATGGCATGAGCTTATAGATTTTGAGGACAAGAGATCAATGCTGATATGATCTTGCTCCCTCCTGTCCGGTAGTTACTCCTGCATTGAGTCCAGTGAGGTGGATTTGGCTAATGTATCTTCCAGAAAAGTTCAAGTCCAGCTGGCGCATGTTTATAATGCCTGGGGGTTGCTCAGACACCTGATCGCTTCATCTGAGAGTGAGGAAGACACAGACTAAACCCCTCAAAAGCTGTGCTTTCATAAGCTGTAAGGAAAACAGATGCACCCCAGAGCTGGAGGTAGGTTGCATGTTTGGAAAGCAAAGAATAAGGTCAGAACTGGAACGCTTGACATGGAGTCCATACAGAAAATGCTTCCTCTTTGCTGTTGCGCTCTCTGCAAGTCTGAATTCATAAGAATAAACTCAATTAGAAATACAGTATCTTAGGTCAGACCTTAGCAAGACCTCATCCTGAAAGCTCAAGACTCTTGAGCTCAGGCTTATTTTATGTCATTGAAGCTTAGTGAGTTACCATCCATCATCAGAAAATGACCCTATGAATGTCCTCAGGGTGATGATACTGCAGAAGGAAACACAATAATGAAAGCCTCTATTTGAGAGGCAAGGGCAGTAATTGCTTGTCAGTTACTGTATATGGAAGGAGAGCTCATTTCTTTTTGAAACCTTGACATGTAAATGCAGTGTAGGCCAAGACATGCCCTGTGTTTTTTTCTGAATAGATCCCAGAGCAGTGGGAGTTGAGTGGCAGTTTGCATTTGAGCTGGCAAAGAAAAGTAAAAGTAGTAACTTTATGCATCCACCATGTGCCTACACTTTCATGATTATATTATGTTTAATCTGTAAAGAAGGGATAATAACTGTCAGGGAGAAGCAAGAGTGGGTTGCTCCTCAAAGGAAGGAGCCAAGGTGACAGCAAGGCAGGCAGGCAGTCTCCTCATCAACAGGATGCAGTCCCATGGCACAGGAGCAAGAACAGGAGAACAGATCGATGATGGTGACCAGGTTTGGCTGAAGTCCAATAACTGCCGCACTAGTCTGTAGTGATGAGGCAGAGATGACACCATGCCAAAAAGTCAAGTCAGCAAGTCAAGGTGAGAATCAGCAAGGTACAAGGCTGGATACAGGCTTACCTGCAAGGCAGTGCCAAGGGCCTGAGCATAAATGCAGCTCCCAGGCAAAGAGGAGGAGGCTCTAATGAAGGCTCCTCACAGCTTCCCCTCACACAACTCCATCTCATGCCTTGTCTGGTTTTCCAGCAATCTGACCCCACATTCCTGACCCTTAGGAGAGGGAAGGGGTTATAGAGCCCATGGGTGCACAGAGGGCCCTGGCATTAATACCTCCTTGCAAGGGGCTGGGAGGCCCAGAGTGCTGACATTTGCAAAGAGCCATATTACTTCTCAGAGCAGGAGCCCGGATTAATGTCCTGTATAAGTGATTGTGTAACCACTGCTGTGGTCTGGACCCTGCTATGATGGGTGTATGTACACAGTCCTTGCCTCAAGGAGCTCAGGGTGGAAGGAGAAAAGAGATGCCCAGTCTGAGAGCAGGAGCAGTGTAGGAGCCCAGGGTCACCCAGCAAGTGAATGGTAGAGGTGAGAAGAGCTTGGTTTCTTACCCACTGGCCATCCAGAAGAAGGGGGCGTTTAGAGGCCACATCAGTAGAGGACTATGGCTTAGGGACAGGAATTTAGGGTTGTAGAGGGATGCTCACTGAAACAAGAAGGTTGGAGAAGAGATGGGTTAAGAGTAAATGGGAAGCTTTCCCTTGCCTTTTGTTAAGACCCTGGATAGGGGCTATGGATCTGCAGCAGCTCTTTGCATGGGAAGGACTTCCTTCAAATCCCAGAACAGGGGCAGATCCTTGCCACTGCCATGCCAAGGCCTCCTTCCTCAGTGAGTAAAAACATTCAGCCTAGTCATGCTCTCCAGCAACACCGGGACTGCAGGGGTGGCCTTGAGAGGCAGACAGTGCAGAGCACTTGAGGCCACTGAAAACTGATTTCTCACTGAGGAGCAAATATATACCTTTTTGTTTGTATGGAGTGATTCACCACTCAGCCCCAGGGCTGGGCCTCATAGGGAGAATGGAAATCCACTCTCCTGGCAATTTCCTCGGAGAGAGCAGCCTGCCACGTGGGGACTGGATCTGAGAGCCTTTGCCCCACAGACAACAGTGCTTCCACTGTTGTCCATGCTGATCCATGCTGGCCTGGATCAAGGTCTTTGTTGCTGCTCTGTGAAACCAAGCACACAGAAGTAGAAGGGCGAGAAAAAACAAGCAGGAGGAGAGTGCGTCTTGCTGAGGCCTTCAGGGATCCCAGAGGTTGGTAAATGCGTCGTAGAGGAATTAGTGACAATACTGAGACCTGCTGCCTGCACTGGAAAAGTCAACTCCTGACTCGTCCAAGCAGAGATGATGTTGGGCATTTGTGTCCTTGCATCTCATCCCAGCAGTGATGTATCCAAAGGGACCGGGGACATTTATGTCCACCCTGGGATGTGACTCAGCTGCCCCTTCTCTTTCTAGCTCCAGCCTTCCCCTTGCCCATTTTGAGGAGCCAGAAGAGGCTCTGACCAGATGGTGAAGCACAGGTCGTGCCCTGGACAGCTGCATAGTGTCTAAATTACCTGAGTTCCTCACCTCTTCTCATGTGACTAAGAGCCCCTAAAGACGCCTCTTCAAGAAGCCTTGGAAGACTTGGTGCCTGTGAGGTGAGGGGGGAAAGGAGTGTACCCGAAGTGTGCATCGACCCTGCCATGCCTGGGGTGGAGGGATCCTTGGTTGGGCTTGCCTGGAAAACCAACCAGTGGGATATGGAGTGTGGGGGACAGGCACCGGCTACTCCAAGCAATAAAGCTCATTTCATCCTCCCACTGTCCTTTTCCTGGGGAGCTGGAAAGGAAGGAAATCATCTCCTCTGAGTTAAGGCAGAGCCAGCTGAGGCACTCGCAGCCCAGCAGAAAGACAAACTCCACTCCCATCACTTGCGGGGTGCCAGAGGATGCCAAGCTGGAGCTGCACTGGTCCTGAAGTCCTGCTTCACAGAGGGGACCATCAGGGTTGGCAGGGTTTCCTGGACCATGTTCCTCCTTCTCCTGCATGCTGGAGCCATCCTGCTGGCTCAGGGACCTCAGCACCAGCAAAGGAGATAGCAGTACCCACTCCCCGAGCACAGCATGCTGAACACCACAAAGGTGAAGTTCCTAGTATGCTTCCTGCCAGCCCATCCTCCTTGGGCTGGGTGAAGCAAAAGCAGTGTGACTCACAGTGCCATAGGATGTGATACAAAAGACTAAAATTACTTAATCAGAGTCAAAGTTCTGTGACACTGTATATAATAAACAGGGTTTTTGTGTTAATAGCATGCCTTCTCCTTAGGGAATTGCAGGGCTTGGGTTGTAGGGTTTTTTGTTTGCTTTTGTTTTTGTTTGTAATTTTTTTTTCTCTTGGCATGGAAAAGAGATTATTAAAGCATTGGATAAACCTACAGTCTGTTTTGCCTCTTTTTGATGGAAAATCCCCAGCACGCTGAAATGTTGTTATTGGTGTAATCTGGACTCTGTCAACATTTCTTCTGGAGAAGCCTGTTGTTCCATCAGTGTGGGCAGGAGCTAGCAATACTGATATTCTCTGCTCTACAAGCTGCCCCTTGGAGCTGCTCTGCCCCAGCACCAGTGGAGGGATTGCTGCTGGAGTCAGCTTCTGCCCTGGAGCAGCCAGATGTGCCTGTTGCCAGTGCGCAGGCCAGAGTGACGGGACATGCTATGTGTTCACGAGGTGGGGAAGGCTCTGATACAGAGCATGGCTGTACGGAGAGGCACAGGTCAGCTCCAGATCCCCTACGATGCTTTCACCTGCAGACCTGCTATATCCCCCCCTTAAACCCTCTGCAAGCAGATGTGGACAACTTTGTGCTAGCAACAACCTCTCTCTTCAGCAGTGACTTGGAAAGGCATTGCTGGCTTGTTAACCCCATAATTAGCAATTACTTGGGACTTGGCGTGCCAAGCATCATGGGGTGCCAGATGGCAAAGGCATAAATGCCATTAAACTTGAATTAGAGCATTGTTTCTGCATATGCAGTTTCCAGCTGCTTGATCCAGGAGAGGATGTGGGTGCCATAGCTGCCTGCTCCCCTCTCAGTCATTGCTGGCATAAAATCATATGTGGCATCTGTTAGTGACTGCAAGCTTCTCTGGTCCTACACATCTGCAGAGACTCAGGTGAAGCACAGAGTTCATCATGCCTCTTCGCTCCCGCTCTGCCCATTTTCCACCACCATATCTTCCCCAGCATGCCCACGATGAGCTGCCGGGAGCTGCACTGGGAGTTCTTCTCAGGCATTCTTTACTCACTTGTCCCAAGGACACACGACACTGAATCCCATGAGACTCTCCAGTTTGGAGGGCTGCCACTCCTGATCCTTATGCTGAGAGTACTGAAGGCTCACCTGGGGATGTGATAGAGGAGGGGGAGATTTGGGGGGTCAAGAGGAGAGATGTTACAGCCAGACCTCTTCAGAGTTCCATCAAGCAAAATGCCACATGTAGAAGACATTTATGTGTCAGAAATCATCTATAAATGGTACCACTGAGGCCTGGTGAAAAAAAAAAGACTAATATCAGTGATTAGATAAATTAAAACAGTTGGGTGTTTTCTCTAGGCCTTAAAGAATATTAACCCAGAGAGACAGTTTCCTGCATTTCCAAAGATTTTTCAGCCCGGTCCAAAAGAGAAATGTTAGGCTGACAGCCAGAAAGGCACAGGTATATATATATATGTCTTATAATATAAGGTATATATAATATATCTTATTGCAGCAGCAGGAGCTGGTCTGTACTCCTGCAATACCAGGAAACTCCAAAATCCAGCCTTACTTTTTGGGATCTTGTTTCCTTTCACTTTAACCACCCTGCTCTGACACAGCCTGAGACACCTCACTGCAAAGGTCTCAGGCAGGGTAAAATATCTAAGAGCCAAGCTTCCAGCAGACATTTATTTGTTTGGGTTGAAATAAATGCACATGAAAGAGTGTTGCTCCTGTGTGCTGTGCACCTTTGTCATCAGTTAAAATACAGGCCGAATAGGATTGCATGACCAGGACAGCAGCCTGTCTCCTCCACGACCAGCTACACAAATACAACCAGAAAACACAGTACAGAACAGGTCAGGATTCTCCCCATCTCCTCACCAGCTATCCTCTCTGCCCACCCAAGCATTGCTCCAGCAGCTGAAATCTAGGCCTTGTACGGTGGAGGTAGGGATCAACCTGGAGAAAAAGTTTTGAATCAAAGGTCTTTCTTTGCTTTTGGCTCCCTCTCAGTCCAACCAAGCGAACTAGCTCAGTTATTCATTTTCCCCAATAAGATCCTGGGGAAGGCAAGGACAGTGAGGGTCTTTTAGGTCTTCAACCGTTGGTCTGTGTGGATCAAAGCAAACATCCATATTGCACCACATGGGTAACTGCAGGGTGAGGGATAAAAGCAGTCACTGGACAGCATCCAGAAGGGCAGGGAGTAAGAGTGGCCCAATCCGTCCCATCAGCTTCAGGACGGATGCTACCAACCATGGCCTGTGACACTACCCACCACTCCTGCTTGGGCAACAGCTTCAGGTGTGTTCTGCAGTGTGGAGGCACATCTCTCTGTTACACAGGTTAGCAAAGCAGAGGGGACCTCTCTGTGACTTAATTTACTTCTGCTATCTACAGCACTTTCCAGCCCTCGCTCCAGCCTGAAGTGAAGGCGCTCCAAAGCAAGGAGAGCACCAGAACCAGCAAGCAGTGGCTGTGGGATGCCATAGGTCATTAATAATGAGCAACGCAAAATGAAGGCAGGCTCCAGATTGAGACCACTGAGGTCTGCTCAGAAGTGACACGAACTAGAGCTGGGTCAAGTTTGCTGGAGATGACCAGGTACCATGCTAGCCGATTTGGGCCTCACACCTGGTCCTGTGAATGTGCAGAGGGATCGTTTTAGAGTCTGTGGACTTTTCTGACTGCTAATAAAAACCATTTGGGGAGGAGATTGCTCAGGAAGGAAAAGGAAGTGGCAACACCCTTGCAAAAGTTTGAAAATGGGTCCCACACACTGGGTCTTACAGCAGTGCTGATAAAGAAATGCAGGAGGAACTCAGACCTGCTTATGGTGTTGCACAAGGAAGGATCCCACTTGTGTTGTGTTTTACGAGGATGAATGTGCTAACAAGTGCACAAATAGCAGGAGATGCAATGAAAAGAGCCACATGGGATGTGACCAGCTCACCTGCAAAGGCACATTGGACAGTGACCCAGGCAGGAACACATCACTACAGCAAGTTGCAGCAGGACTGAGTTGATGGCCTCAGCATTTTGGCCAGAGGACAATCAGAACTCTTGGGCAGCCACCCAAATGGGACGCCACCCCAGGGTACCCAGTGAAAACACACCATCCTGAAGGACAGAAGGATAGACAGGGCAGCAGCTTCACAGACAGCTAGAGAGCCCCTGTCCTGCCAAAACGGGCATTAGCAGCTCTGGCTGTGCCATCATGACACAGGTGAGTGTTCAGAAGGGACAGCATAGACTGCAACACCTTGGGGTGTGTGCATCTTTCACACAGCGCTTTATGTCTAGCTCAGGATGCCAAGCCCAGAAGTGTTGGCTGGGAAACTGGAGGGCAAGACTTGACACTCCTGGCAGTGACAGTGTCTCTCATCTGCTCTTTCTGCCTTTCCCTGACACATTTTCAGTCTCCTGTTTGGTTTTCATTTATCTCTGCACTTTACTCCATTCTTCTCCTGAATTTCTCTCTGAATCTCTCTCATTTTCTCTTTTGCTCTAATTTTCCTTTTTTTTTTCTGAGCTGGAACTGAATACAGTAGCAGTGAGGTGGGGAAACCAACTCATTCATCCACTCTTCAACACAGCAGATCTGTGCTCAGGTAGTAACTTCATAAGAAATAACCCTTCATTCAGCCGCCTGTGGGGACTGTCCTTCCCACTTTCCACAGCTCTACCCAGAACCATCCAGCACATTGCATTAAAACTGATGCAAACAACAAAATCCAAAACAGAGACATTCCCCACAAAAAGTCCATAGAAAAGAGACCCAACAAGATGGTACAAGGGCCAAGGATGAGAGCTCATCCATGGTCACAGCATTTTTTGGATGGTGGAGTACAATGTTCTTCAAACATTAGCTCCCAGTGCTTGTTTTAGTACTCTGTTCAGGTAAAGAATTACACCAGTCCTCTTTGTCATGGACTTGCTTGCCGCTGCTGCACATGCCTCTTCCAAGCTGAGCTTGGGTAGAATTTGGTGTTTGTTGATGTTACGAAGGAGACGACTGCTGATGTGGCACCAAGAAAACATGCCATCATTCAAGCTTGCACCAGCCTGCGTGGAAAGTCTCTTCGGTGTTGGTGCTGCAGTGGGAAGCATGAACAATGACAGGACGTTGAAACTCTCGGAGGAGAGCAGATTGTGGACTCTGCCTGGAGACCTGGTGAGGAAAGGCAAGAGATTGGAAACAAGGGGTTGTGACCATGGGATCCCCTCGGTGCATCCCCTCCCCAGCAGCTGGAGAGCTGATCGTGCTTTACAGAGTGCCCAATGCCAATGACACTAACCCTTGGGTGTCAGGCCACCTGCCACAATGGAAGAGTTATCAGCAATATTAGAGGATGAGATGTATCCTCCCCTGGAGACACTACAACCCATTGGACCTCCATTAACATCACCACCTTCTTACACAGTGCTTATCACGTGTGTTGTCAGTCAGGACCCAGCTCTCAGGTTTGGCCATGCTCATCACCTACTGGGTGAAGTCCAGGCACTGAGAAAGGTGGGAGCTCAGTGGGGCGGGTGGTTTCAATTCCTGCATTCCTTGCCAGCTGCCCCATGATAAGCTGTAAGGTCTGTGCTCAGGTTTGCAATGCTGGAGCCCAGAATGTCAGTTCAACCATATCAAGGCATATGCTTAGAGACATAATTTTACCTCAGCTGCAGATTGCTTCATCTTTGTCCACACTGCCTTCTGGTAGGAGTGAGCTCAGCTCACCAGCTATCACGAGTACAGCCTTTGCTCCAGCTCCCACCAAGATGTTTAGGCCTTGCTTGACTTGTCTGCACTCCACAAACACCAGTTTTGACAGCATTTTGCATGGAGCAGTGCAGTGTATGAACATGTGGGTAGGGAGGCAGCTTGACCCAGGCAGGGCTGATCTTGTGCAAATCCCGCTATCTACCTCTGTGAGTACACTGATTTAAGCCTCCTCCTGGACTGAGGAGAAGGAGCCTACACCAGGCTGCACTGGCAAGAAGCACCTCTTTACTGGTGCTTCTAGAGCTTCCCACTACCTGGGATTTTTACAAAGTCAAGTGACAATATTCATTTTATGCTTTCAGGAATGATTTTATGCGCTGAGCTGTTAGCAAATGAACAGAGGTGCAACCGGTTGCTCCTCAGCAGCTGGGCAGTGAGAGGAGAGTCCTGTACAACTGTCATAGCTTGGCCCTCAGTAAACACTATTTTAAATACAAGGGACACATCACTTTATGGTTGGGCACCTGTGATTGTAAGATAATGTTGGCAGATGTCAGTGATTTAACTGTAACCTGCTAAGAAGGAAAAGATCGAGAGGGGCAGGGAGAAGGCATGTGAGGACCTTCGAGGAGAGACAGGCCCGATGATTTCTCACATATTCAGAGAAGATGCTACAAGAAGACAGAGGACTTCAGTAGTGTAACTCTATGAGTACCAGGCATTTACACCAGCGATGCATTTGATCTATAACTCCCTCTTCTTCATGGCTGTAGCCAGAGGTCTTGGTGCCCAGGGTACCATCCCTCAGTGCGCCCACCCCCACTCCTCCCTGACCTCTGTCTCTCTTCCCTCTCCACCCAAACCCTTCCATCTCCTCAGCCTTCCTCCACTCGTGACTGCAGCCCTACTCTCCCGGGAGTCAGTGGGGCTCTGGAACTTCTGCCCTGCTGACACCCCCGCGGAGCAGGGTTGCAGCTTGGTGCTCGCTTGTGCCCCATGCCTGCTGTGCCAGGAGCCGTGCATGTCCCAGCCACCCTCGCTCACCCACCTACACAGGAACTGGGGAGTTCCTGTACCCTGAGGACGCCCCTCTCACCCGGCCCAGCTTCCCAGAACGTGTATGCTACCGTGATCGTGTCCTGTGCAGAGGAGCCGGCGGCTGGCCTACATGATGGAACAGGTGAAACCACAGCACTCCTTGAGCAGGGTGAGGCCCGTTTTGGTCATGTACGGTGCGGAGGTTTGCTGCCCCCTGGAAGTCATTTTCTTCTCTTTGACAGGAGCTATGGAAAGAGGCATCATTAACTTCAGGGTCACCACCTGCTTGGTGACAAGGGCACAGGCCCATTGCTGCTTCTTAGAGCTCCTTTCAGTGCTGGAATGCTGCCCCTCCTCACCCCCACAGCTGGCCAGGAGCTCCTGCCATCACGATGCCCATCACTGGGTGCGCTTCCCAGGTATCCGTAAGCAGGACATGCACACAGGGACCCTGGACTGCACATGCCTCCCACTCTACCAGAGGTGTGCTCCTCCAGGAATGATGGAGGCACAGGGAAGAGGGTGGCCTGCTTCAGAGGCCAGGACTAGAGGAGGAGCGGATGGTATACCACAACTTGTGGTCTCAGCTAACAGTGTGATGAGACATAAGGAGCCGGTTAGAAGGAGTCAGATGAAGTACATGAGACATGAAAGGACATCTACCCATTCCAGTTCTCATAGGACATGCTGGCTCGAAATGAAGGGAGAAAAATGGAAGCACAGCATCCATACCAATTTGGGATGTTTCCACAACATGATCTCAAGCACCAGCACCCCCCAGTTGCCATTTTCTCACACCCTCCACAGGTAGCAGATGGCCTCCAGGTAAAACAGCCCACACAGAGCAATCAAATTTTGGGGGCAGGCAACTTATCAAAGTGGAGAAACTGCCAGGGAGGTTCTATGCAAGGAATAAAACTCATCAACCACCTACTTGCTTTCTGGAGGTAGCTTTTGGAGAGCTTACTTTGCAGGAACTCTGCCATTTCCTTGTCTTCTTCCCTTTCCCTGTGATAAAGGAGACTGGTTACCACTTGGGAAAGGAACAGTAAGGCATCCAGGAGCATCCAGTGAGGCATGATAGCACAGACTGGAAGCCAGGAGAGCAACTTCTGGCCAAGCTACCTGTTCTATGACTGTATATCCACCACAGTGCTCCTTGGAGAGATGGGAGCAAGGGGACTGAGCATTCTGTCTGCAACAGCGAAAGCCCCTTGTGTGCTTCTGGGAGGGCTTAATCAGAGCCCTCCAGAGCTAACACCAGCTGCAACAAAAGTTCCTGTTCCCTTGGTGGAGGCAAAGCAGCCTCCTTGGAGAGGGGGGTTTTAACACACACTCATGCTCACAAGTGAGCCATATTTTGCAGATGGATCCAGCACAGTAGGTGCTAAGTGGCTATTTTCTCACCCCTTCCTCAAAAATCCTGGTTTGTAAACTTTTCTCAGGCCAGACTCAGCTGGTCAAGTAGCCATGCCCATCTCTCCATTATCTATCTCCAGAGCCAATAATTGTCTTAGCCTCTTCAACCTCTGTTTCTGGAGTCATGTGAATATCTCAGAAGCTCAGCTCTTCTGTGGGAGGACGTGCCTAGTCTACAGTGTTCAGAAAGCTACAAGGCATGACCTGAGTGTGACCAGCACAGCAATCTCTGCCTGCATCTGCAGATGGCCTAGAACAGTGGTTTGGGACTGCTCAGTACCTTATTGTGTAGCGCTGACTCCAAGACTTGCTCTGGGAGCACCCAGGGAGACCCTGCGGTGTCAGGGAGGGCAGCGGGCACAGAGTTTGCTTGCTCAAGCAGGAACTACCCAGGGAACATGGTAGACCCTCCTTATTACTACCCTTTGCTCCTGCTTCAGGGAAGCCAAGGGCATGCCATTTGAGATGTACCTGGAATACCACCACTTTGGATGGTGATCCGGATGTAAGAGTGGAGTGTGCAGGTAATGCCTTTGGGAGCACGTCCCAGCCATGGAGCTCTGTTCCCCAACCTGCTGTACACACTGTACACACAAGGATCAGACCAGCTGACCCAGCCAGGCAGTAATTGCTCCAGAAAAAAGAACTAATTTGCACCATGCTACCTGAGCCTCTCAAACTCCACATCATCCACCAGGAAATCCCGCGTTTCCACCAGCTTGTGTATCTGTTGCACCAGCTCCTCTTCTCTCTGCTTCTCCTCATTGGACTTCTCGGTCTCTGCAGCACAGGGAACATATTTAACATATTGACAGGGGCCATCCCCCCAAGCTGAGGCCAGGCTGGCTCTAATTCTGTTCCACATAGGAGCAGATGTGATGGTGGGGGTAAAAGCCAAGCCAGAGTAATCACCTGGATCCAGACACAGGCCACTAAATAAGCAGCATCCTTGTCCAAACCGTCTTGGTTGGGAGGGGATAGCCCAGGTGTGGCCAAACTTTGGATTTTGAACTGCTCCTCAAAATTTTCATGGAGCTGAGCAGTGCAAGATGCAACTATGAGCCTCAGAGAAGGAGAACCTCAGGAGGGTGGCCTCACCAGTGGGAAAGATCATGTCTCCCCAGGAGCCTTCATCCTTCACTGCTGGAAGGACTGGGCATCTGGTCCCAGGGAGATCAGAGATGTCAATTCAGATGACCTCCTTCAGCCGGGATGTGCTTAGCCTGCAATTCCCATGCCAGCACACCCAGCCACATAGTCTCGGCACAGACCTGAGCTATGCAGGGCTCAAGAGACCCTATTTGGCTGCCTCTGAGCTGGGTTCTCCACATGGCTGCAAGCCCAGCCACGGATTGAGGTGCCTAACAAAGGAATTGGAGGGAATTATCACAAATGATCAGGTGCCTTGAGAACATGTTACACCACTATTTACCCATACATACAGAGACATGAAGACTGGTATGATCTACTGGCTTTATGTGGTCTCAGTCCCTGCTGAACTCAGTCCCTGTGATCTCTATCCCTTATATCTGACCTCTCAAACTACTGTGAGCCTCCACCCATGTTATTCCCATCACAGTGACAAGGATGACCACAAGCATCTGCCAAGCTACTATTTTGAATGTGTTAGCCTTGGCTGTCACCTGCACCCCCAAAGCCCCAGAGTGACCTACCTTTAGCACTCTGGGACCCACTTGCACCATGTATCTTTGTGCAGTGAGACCAGGGAAACTCTCGCATCACTATAAAGGCCTGCCCTATATAGACTGGTATATAATGGTAAGTGAGATATGTGAAGATGACAGAGGTAGGGCTAACGGGAGTTAAAAATACCTGGAGAGCTACCCTGGCTGGAGACTGTGACTGTCTGTGCTGCAACTTTTTAATACCATTTCTGAATTCAGCAGCCAGCTTCAAAATCAATCCAGCACAGGATGGATCAATCTCCACTCTTCCTTCAGCTAAATAAAAATCCAGTGAAATTCACAGTATGGAGCAAACCAGTAGGCTGGGTTCCAGTAGTTACCTAAACTGTGTATTGATTTGTAGCTTAAAGCCTGTTATATATTGATCTGAGGTGTTGCTGCGGCAGTCTGAGTAGGATGAACTTCTCACAATCGTGATGTTGTTAGAAACATCCCCAGCAAACAGAGGTTTCTCCTACCATTGAGGTGATAAGTGATTTTGTGTATGGAGTGAGCTGAGGCTTCCTGGCAGAGAAAGCTGATCTGGACTGAGATAGAGGCCACAGCTACTGGCCTCTTCCCATGAATAGTTAATGCAAAGTCACCTGGCCATGGCCACGGTCTCCGTGCAGCAGTTCCCATCTCTCTGGTGGGAACAGAAGCACTTACAATGTCATTCAGATGTCATGACAATCAGAGTCATCAGGTTGGTGCACAAACATATCAGCTCTTTGGAGTTAATTAACAATCTGCACTCATGAGTTAAGCATATCAGAGTAAACATATCCACTGTACAAACACTGCACCTTTTTTTTCCAACTTGCTGATGTCAGAGTCCATCATAGCTGTGGTGTGCCTCTGAATTTAAGACAACCTGATCTGGTGAGATTTCTAGCTACAGGTCTGGCTGAGCTCTGAGTAAGCACTGACGCGTTTGGGTCCTTATCTGAATCAGACCTCAACACCCATTTTTAGTACTGATCTGCTGCTATGGTCTCCCAAAATTAGTGATTTGCAGCATTTTTCCAGGAGAGTCTTGAGTTAACTTATGAAAACAAAAAGAGCATCCTGCATGCTACCAGCATTTCTGCTCTCAGCTGAAACTGGGAATGCTGAAAAGGCCAGAAATGAAAAACCAAAGCAGATGAGGGAAAGCCAGTCACATTTCTCAAGGCTCAGAGAAGTTCCAGTTTGTCTCTAGTTCTGAGCCATCATTTAGATCAAGTCTTATCTTATGAACTAGAGAATGTTTGAACTAAAAGCTAACATGAGATGTGAGTCTACACTTTGCAAGCAGCTCCTATCTTTATGCCAGACTCCTCACTTTCCCAGTCTGAACCTCCCTCTGGATACAGCCAGGTTGTATCACAACCAATCGAGACCTTCATATTAAGCAGCAGCCAGTTTCTCACCTGCTTCAATCTGCATGTTGACGATCATAAGCACACACAGCACAGCATGACTGAAGCATTAGAAAGGGTCAAGGCCCCTTGATGTCCTTGGCTTTGAGATAACCTCTTGTAAAGAACCTATCAGCTGAGCTGCTGCTCTGGGAAACAGATGTGCACAGCTGGCCTGTTGTCTGAATTCAGGCAACTGGCTCACCCCCTGCTAAACACTCATTGGTCTCAGTAAGTTCAAGATCTTAAGAGAGATACCTGCGGTGGAAATAACCGAGGTCCAGATTTTACTGCTTGGATGTCCAAACTCATGGGGACAAATAAGCAGGGATATGTCTTCTATCTGGTCCTAGAAACACAGGTAAGGTCCTTATTGGTGGGCTGAACATGGATGTCCTAGGAGGAGGCATAGCCTTAGGAACAGTTGTGGAAACAGCTCAAGGGCAAATCTTTCTTGCTCATTCTCATTCAAACCCTGAGCAGTTTGTTGTATGCTTTTATTTGAATATTTTGGCTGAAGGGGATCCTTTAGAGAGCCTAGTTTTGACCTTCCCTTGGTTGCGAAGGGGGAAATGTGGTTTGCTGGCTGCCACAGGGACATGGAGAGTCACTGGCCATGGCAATGGAGGAAAAAAGCAGCATTTCCTGAAGCTTTCATACATGTTGCCCTTAGTTGTTTGCCTCTTTTCCAAATCCTGAATGCAGAATTGACCTAAATCAGGGACATCTCCAAGTTCCTTTGGCATGACATGCCCTTAGCATCCATCCTACCCTGGCTGTGACTGGGACTCCAGCCTGTCCTGGCAGCAGCTGTCTTCTGTTTAGTGGGTGACAGATGTTTCTGACGTGGCCACAGCAAGAATTAATTGTTTTCCAAGTATTTCAGATCTTTGAAGGCATCTGCCCTCCTGCCACCTCCAAAGAAGCCCCTCTATGGTATAGTCTGAAGATGTTTCCTTCTTCTCTTCTGGACTTGTTTGGAGGCCTTCCTTGGTGGGCATGGCAGGTCCCACCATGTCGGCATTCATTGCCACCTAACTCAGCCACTCCCCTTCCTCCTCCTGTATCAGACCCATGCTCCTCCTCAAAGGACTCCTATTTCTTTTCCGCTTCTGTTTCCTCTCTACCCTTTAGTCCAGGCCAGGACAAGGACTTCTTGGCAGTATTGCAAGCTTTCAAGCTCCTAAGAAAGATCTAAGATCAGACCTTAGGAACCACATTTCTTTCTGTTAAAACACGTCCTGCCTGCAGCACCTGTGTCTCCAGGAGCATCCCAGAGTGGGAGTCATTCAAGAGCTTGAATTTCACAGAAATCTTTTGCTGACTGCAAATGCAGCGTGAAGCTTTCTGAAACTTTACAAAGCCTTACCTGGAAGGGCTATGAGTTTCTGAAGCTCCTTTTTCAGCCGGCTGATTTCTTTGCAAAGCTGAATGTCATCCATCCTGCAGAGATACAAATGAAACCATTGAAGGAAAGATGGAGAGAGGAAAGGTGCAAAACCTCCGGAGCAAAACCCAGCCAACCTCAGAAGGCAACAAGCCCAATGCATGCATCAGGGAGCACAGATTTACCTGCCTTCCCACAGGGAACGATAGATCACTTCATCTCAGAGCTTTTATTAGAGCTAAATAGGTTGTGTCGCTGGTTGTTGGCAAAGCAAAAATTTCATTGCTCTAATGACAATGATGCCTTATTAAAACCTGGCACATTCACCATGCAACAGCAGCTGTGTTTCTTAAAAAAAAGTCCCCAAATAGCAAAATCCAAAAGCAAACAGAAACTGCTGCCACATAAAAAGGTCTTGCATTTTCATACTGGATTTCTGCAGAATTTTTTTTAAAAAAGCAAGAAAATGAAACACAACGCAGGGAAAAAAAAGTGTAAACTTTGCAGGTGCCCACTAAGAAACAATGTCATTTCAACAGGAGACTGCTGACGCCACAGGCAATGAAATCTTCTCTGGCTTGAACCATGGAACAGCAGTGAGATACCAATCAGGATGGGCCCTAGATGGGCCCCCTGGGATCCAGACTCAAGTGTCAGTGTCAGCTGCTGGCAGTGTGGCTGGGGGATGCACGGCCTTGTCTGCGCTGGAAAGGCAGCTTTAATGATGGCTTGGGAAGAGAAAGTATTGCAGATGCTCAGCCCTCTCCATGAGTGTATCAGCTCAAGTGCATCTGGCTGCTCACCAGGACTGGCTGACAAGATTCACCTTAATTTACTTGTTGATTTATCTCAAAAAATATGGCATGCCTGTGCCCTCACTAAAGCCCCACTTGGACAAGACCTAGGAATGTTGTTGTCTGGCCATGAGGAGTGTTAGTGCTTCAAACTGAAGGGCTTTACTCGCTCTTGGTAAGGAAAACCCCAACAGCAGACAGTGCTCCTGGCTGAGATCCCTCTCTGCCACAGAACAAGCCATCCTCGAGCATCTGCCCCAGGAAGGTGACACTGCAGCAGATGAGACAAGCCACTTCTCCAATAATCCTCTGCACTAACCTTTGTCAGCCTGTACTGCTCTGCTCCCTACCTCCTGACCTCTTCCATAACAGTAATCTACAGCGTTAGCAACCTCCTTGCTTTGCCCTTCAGGATCCTTTCCTCAAAGTATTCCTGCTTTCTGCCAAGGCAGCTCATATGTACAGATCACCAATCTGAGGGCTGACCAGCCCCATCTGCTCTGCCAGCACAGTCCAGCCAGCTGGCAGCTGCCCCTCCAGTAGCTGGTAAGCACCACTTCCTCAGCACTGAGGCATCCAGGAACCCAAGTCCCAGAGCGGGACATCTGGGCTGTAGGCTCACTTGAAAACATGTTCTAAAACCAAAAAACAATACATAGTGGCAGCATTCTATCAGATGCCACCCCGTGGCAGGACTGTGAATCTTCAGAGATGGCCTGTTGAGCCAAGACTTGGGATGTTTCTCTTCTCTTTCTAGGCTTACCACAGCATCTGGCATCTCCCCACCTGTGTTTCATGACCTGAGGCTAAATGAAACTGTCTGCACCAAAAATCCACCTCTAGATTTTCCAGATGTAATGTGCAGCTGTGAAGCTACTGTGCAGCTCTGAAGATGAGTTTCCAAAGATATTTCTGTATAAGTAAGAACTAGTTGACTGGTTGTGATGATCAGAGGGTTATTCTGTGCTCTGCATTAGCTCCCGTGGGGTGACAAGGGAATTTCCTGGGATCCCCAAGCTGCATATTCATAGAGTTTCTGTCATCAGAGCAACAGTCGGGTGTTCTCTTTGCAAAGCTACACTTTCCTTGTGAACAAACTCCCTTCTTAAGGCCAAATTTGTTTTTGTTCAAGGCCACATTTGTAGGGAATCACAGAGGCATACAGCAGTGAGGTAGGTATCCTGGTCATGACTGGTACCACAATCGTACTCATGCCCCAAGGACCAGATGTTGCTCAGTTGGTACCTCCAGGCAGAAACCCCTTCATCTACACATCAGTCCTCGCAATCTCGATAAATGTCTTCCAGGAATCTGGAGCCTGGAGTGAAGGCACCAGAAGCTGCATGGCAGATAGGCCTGGAGTTAGGCAGCTCATCAAGCTGGCGCTGAGCAGCTCCACTGGCAGAACAGAGGCATTCCCATCATCACCCCAGGGGTAGATGTGGACACTCTGAACAGGAGCATTTACTTCTGGCAGTGCGACAAATCCACTGATATCTCTGAAATACCTTTATCTAAGGGCTCCCTGGACATCAGAGACACTTGTGACTACAGCCTTAGGTGTTTCAGAGACAACGGACAAGGCTCAGGACACGGACCAGTCTGTGCTGGGAAAATATCTGGTGGCCCAAGGTGTTAGAAACACCTTTTTTAATTGCAGCAAATGATCTAAGCTAGGAAATTTGAGTGTGATACCCCCCTGTGGTAACTGTCTCCAAGGACAACAGCTCATTCTTTCCCTGTTGCCCCAAGACAGTAACCCTCAACCGGGGCTACTGCGGCAACACTTGGATGGTGAAGGAAAGGGCTCCCCTCACAAATACCTCAGCTGGAGACCAAATGTGTCCACACAGGATGTGGCTCTGTGCTGCCCTGTGCACTGTCCCTTGCCTACTCCGAGTGTTCATGACGTGTTTCATTAAGGAGCAGTGAAGCACTAACACCGCAGAGTGCACTGGTCAACCCATCTGGCCTGTGCCTCAAAGCGGAGTGGCATTTCCAAATGTTAACTACAGGAAATCAGCTGACCCATTTTTCACCCCGAGAGAGGCAACTTAAGGGCCATACTTCCTTCCAAGGCCTACCAGGCACTCCAGCATCTTAGCTTGAGCTTCACAAGTTTTTCCAAGGCTGGAATGCAGGACTCCTTGCACGCTTTGCAAGACACATGGCAAAGCATCCAACCTTCAAGAGCACAGTTGAGATCACTAGGTAGCAAGCTCCACAGATGTGAATGATGACAAGCTATAATACACGATCTGTGGCTTATGAGCTGGTGGCACCTTGGACAGAAGTGTCTGGTTCACTTTGAAGTGTGTGTTGCTAAGAGCCCTTTCCGCATCTTCAATAATCCTGCTGGCACGTCCACTGAGTCACACCATTCACCCTGGCCCGATGAGTCATATTTGCCGGGAGCTACTCAAAGCTGCAGCTTTGTCAGCTGAGTAGAGGACAACGGAAATATTAATTAGGGAAGGGAAAATTAACAGACTGACGGAGAGGGGCCCTGTGACATACTGCTGTAGGAGGAGAACATCCCAGACAGAGGAGAAGACTTCCTCCTGGTTTTGTCATTTTTTGCTTCATCTGATGGTGTCTTCATTTGTTTGCATACTACAAGTTTTCTTGTTTTAGAGACTAGTGCAAGTCCTGTGCTGGGCACGGAGCAGGTCCACCAACGCTAACATTTGGTAGCTGTGTGTGCTGATCTGTCCTTCCTTCCACTGCTCCTCACTTCATCATCACAAAGCCCTCAGCTTGCATGAAGAGCAGCAACAGGTCTTCACAGGACAGACAGCTACCAGACTGTCCCTCCCTCAAAGGGACCATTGCTACAGAGCCGCGGGAACGTGGCAGCGCACTTCGAAGGGGGAAGCAGGCACAGCCCAAAGCGCACTCCCTGCATGGGCCATCAGCGCAGCTCTGTGCCTCAGTCCTCCCACTCGCAGCTCCATCTGGGTCCTGGCTGGTCCTGAGGAGGGGACGCTCTGAGGTGTACCCTAAGGTACATTCGAACCCAAGGACCCATCCATTAAAAAATCACTGGTGCTCTGAACAGAAGGATTTATGTCCCATCTACAGTACCTAGTCTGCATTGCTCTGCCTGCTCTAGTCGCCTCTCCACATAAAACCCCAGGTTAAATCCTATCAAAGCTGTACTGCACCAGCTGGCCTCTCCCTCCTCTTTCTCTCCTAAATTCTCACTATTGTTTTACATCCCACTTCTTTGGGAGCACTGGATGTGTCTATGGCACGCAAACTCCTATACATGCAGCTAAGCTTGCTTTATATAATCACTCTTATTTTAAGAGTATGAAAAGTTTATTAGCAATTCACTTAGTAAAACTGAAATAAGCAATTAACTGAAATATTAAAGATAAATTGGAGCGAAAGCTTTTTAAAATTGATAATAAAAATAATAAATGAGTAGTAATAAAAATTCTCATTTAAATAAAACTTGAGAGAGATTGCAAAGACGAGCACCCAGAATGCTGCTGCTGCTGGCGCTGGGTTTATTTCTACCACTTGAGATAAACTTTGCAGCGTTAGCCCTGGCTGTGCTATCCCTGATCCGACCCTGGGACCAGACTCCTGCACGGAGCATGTGATGTACACAGCTGAATCTCCCACAGGAAATGTTGCCCTTTCCTTTTGCTCTGAAGGAAAGGAATACTGGGACCTTCAACATTTTCCACAGCACAGACATCTCAGAAATGTTGGAACATTTTAGTCTGACATTTCCAACAGGAACAAAACACTGACAGTTATCGACTGACCAGCCGGGTCACATCTCCGTATGGCAGTGCACCATGGGCACCACATGTCTCTGGTCTTTAGAGATGCCATTTTCCCAGGCTAGCCTGCACCCTGTACTCCAGCTCTAATATAAGGGATTTTTTGTTTTTTTCCCCCCATTGGAAGAAAAAGCCCCTTTGCAGCCCCAGATCCCGGTGCTTTTAACCCTGTCCTGAAGCACCCTGGTCCTGGTGGATCCCTTTTCTTCAGCAGCGACTTAGCTCTCTGGACCAGGCTTACCTCCTGCAGCCATCTGCCGCCTGCACTCCCCAGCCGGCACTAAGCCAGGCCTGGGCAATCCTCGGGGCTCTTTCCTCAGCCAAAGGACCCAGCTCTTGTGGACTTGCAGAGCTACACTCCTCCCCAGCGGTGCGCTCCAGCAAGCTGACAGAAACGCTCTAATTCCTCGCAGCACATCCAAACAGCTCAAATACATAGCTCCGGGGACTCCTAACTTTCAAGTGCTTAATTTTGCAGCCATATCCATCCTGTAACATGGTTTCTGTAAGTGATTTCCTTCTACTTTCCAAATGCACACCAAATAAAGGGATGAGAAAAACCAACAGATGTGATTCTTGGCAGCAACTTTGAGAGTTAGGTACCAATTGCCATGGAAAGTATTTAAGCACTTCACTTTTTATGACTTTCAAAAATCCCATTCAGCAATATATTTCAGGGGAACCATGCTGATCCCTCAGAGAGGTCATCACTGCAAATCACACCAATCCAAATCACACCTTTCAGCTCACAGTTACCCTAGATAACAGGTTTATGTGGGCATTACCAGGTTCTTGTGTTCCCTGTGGTCCAGGCACTGGTGGAGACAAATGTTTTAAACAAGCAGCATGTCAAGTGCTGCAGCTCAGTAAACATGTTTTTTGCCATTACCATTAAAAAATCCCAGGCTCTGTATTGACCTGACAGTATGGGATCTCAGAACTGGTCTGGCCATAGCAATTTAATGGTATTAATGAAGCTTTTCTGCATTAACTAAGACTATGAATGCTAGTATTATTGTAACTCAGTTAATAACACTTGCTGTATTTTGATAAGGTTGTTTACATATTAAGGTTGATTACATATTAATTATTCTCTGAATTGTATATACGGTGTGCTCCCTTTTTGCCCATATCAGAATTGTGAGATTAACAGTGAAGGCCCACAGAGCTGTGATGGGAGCCAGGAACTGTGAGCCCACCCCTTGCGTCCATAGCCCCAAAGGCAGCACAGTAGTCGGGAGGCCGTGGTGGGCTCTGGGCCAACTGGAGATGCCATGCATTTGATGCAGAGTCACTTGGGGAGCCAGGCCATCCCTGATGCGGTTTCTGTAGCCACATTTAGAGTAGAGGCAGAAACAGGGGCCATATATTTACCTCTGCTGCAAATGAATCTTTTGGCCCCTTGAAACATTTCCTCAGTCCTCTCCAAGCCTGGCAACCCAGAATGTGAGACTGCAGGCACTGAAGGTCTCAGAGGGGGTGTGCAGCCCGGGCTTCATCACAAATTTGCTTAGTGAGCTCTTGCCTTGCAAATATCACCCTGCATCAAATTGGCTATATTTCTGCCTTTTAGGCAGGGCTGCCTTGACCCTGGCACTGCTATGGACCCAAATTCCCCACACTGATGATCCAAAAGGGAAGAGTTCAACAGAGACCACTGTGTTGATAATCTGGAGCTCGGGTAAATCAGCCCTTTTCCTCGTGGACCATAGGAGCCCCCAACCCATCCAGGGAAAATGTTCCTAAGTGCCCATTGGTACCACTGCAACACACTATTTGATTGCCTTAAACCTCAAAGGACTCTGGATTTTTATTCAAAGACTGTTTTGACCAGTGAAATGGGCCCTGAAGAAAATCTTTCTCTCCACTTCTGGCTGCAGAGGCTGTGCAGGGCAAGGAGAGCAGGACGCAATGCAGAGACAGGCACCGGGCACTGAGGCTTGTCAACGAGGAGAAACCGTTCTCCAACAACCAAGGAAAGAGCAAAAGAGGAGCTAGGAGCATGCATAATACTGCACTGTGGGGAGAGCAAGCTGCAGTTGTGGGGATATTTAACAGCCAGCAATCTCAGTACTGGGACAGAGCAATACCTCCAGAGACCAGCAATGAGCTACCTGAACCTCAGGTCCCTTCGCAAGACAAGAGCCATGCATTGGTGGAAGAGTATGAACCCGCCAAGGATGGGGTGCTTGTGGTGAAATATGGCACATTTTAGTTTAGTGAAACCTGTGCTATAAACTCTGTTTGCCGAGAAATCGGTTGGCTCCAATCATCACAGTGTCATGCTATCCATACCGCTTACTCCAAGCCCTGCACCACCATCACAGCCTTCCTGCATCAGTGCAATTCGGTAGCACGGCGCATGGCCAGGCTGCTTCTCTATCCCCCTCCTGGCATGCTTGACCTGCTCGGGTCCCCAGAGCCTCGCTGTGCTCAGGGGGCTGAAGCAATTGGGGGCATTCCTCGGGCCTCTCCCTGCAGCCTGCAAGATGCAGTGGGGCCATGCAGCAGTTAATCCCAGGACTATGGGCAGAGTTGCCCTTGCATTCTGGAGGATAGTTTTATCTCACTTCTTGCCCACCGTTTCCCTCAGTTCAGCTTGTTTCCTGAGCCCCTCGGGGACAGCACTCCCCTTTGCTCCGGCCTAGGGTGAGTGACTGCAATTTTGCAGATCTGACTTGCAAACTCGGAGGACCGAGTCCTTCCCACCTGCCTCCGACCACAGGACGCTGTCTGCAATTGCTCTCCATGTCCTTGAGCCTGTGCCACTTTGTGACAAGGACTTTATCAAGACCCTTCCAAGAGCGAGGCTAGGACAATGTCTGGTTTTCAAACGGAAAGCGATCTGTTGTGATCCACAGGCCACCAGCACATGGAGACCCAAAAATAGCTCCTGCCACAAGGACTGCGACATAGCGACTGCAAAGGAGGACAAACGCACCCAGAGGCATCTTTGGAGCCGCTTGGTTCTTGGGCTGTGGCTCACACCCTGGCGCCTGCCTGCAGTCCCCAGTACCTAGCACTGTGCTCCTACTTGGTCAATGAGTCCTTCGCCATCCGTACAAACCGAAAGGTGAGCTTTTTCTGGGACTTATTTTACCAGTGTCTCTGGGTGGTGACTATAGCTCTTGCATCTTATTCGGCCAACAAAATGGCTTTCAGCACCTAATACTAATAAATGAAACTGCTCTTGAGCATTGAACTTTGAGACAGGATCATCTACCATGGGAGAAGCTGTTTTTCCAGCTGAAAATGGCCTTAGCTCTGCCCTTCCCTGAGGAAGATTCGTATTTAATTAGGCAGACAAAAATGCTGGGATGACCATGGAAAGGGGGGGACAGTGGCTAGTGGGCAGGATACTCACATGTACCGCAGCTCTGACTCCCTCCTCACCAGGATCTCTCTGATTCTCTCGATTTTGAAGAGCTCCCCTTCAATGTCATCAATGGTCGTGGTCGAGTCAGCCATGGAAATAATCTCATCTTCTGCCAATGAAACAGGAGCCACATTAGCAAGAGGAGATGTTAAACTGATGCTGAGGACAAAAGTGCAGGCTAGGCTGTCACGGACCCCTGCCAGCAAACACGACACATCCGTGCCCCAGATCAGCGAAACCATTAAGCACATCCACAGTTTTAAACCCATTTCCAGGCTCCTTGCTGGCAGGCTTCAGGCAGCGCTGGCGAGGGTTGCCCTGCTGGGTGCCGCAAGAGGAGACAGCACAGTGGAGATCAGGGCCTGGGGGCCTGTCACTGCCGAGAGAAGACCTCTACAGCCCGGCCAAGGCAGGCAAGCACAGCACCCAGCCGGCTCCAAGCCTGTCGCAACTCCGATGACCTCTGCAGTGCCACTGCATGTTTGCATGGGGGGAAGCAAGATGGGACTCTGGCCCACGAGGAAAGTCACTGTCATACGCAAGGGCATTTTGCTGCAGGCGACTGGATTTCGCATTTATGACTTATGTTGTGCTGGGTACTGGAACAAATCTGTTCACTGCTGCATTAGCGTCAGAGCTAGCTTGGCTTGCTGTGCATGGCTCCAAACACGCATGCAATATGCATGAAGTGTCTGCATGAAGGAAGACCTTGGAGGCCAGCAGGCAACCTCGTCTGAGCTTCCAGCCCTCCGAGCCTGACAAACAAGCACCATTTTCACCAGCTTGCACTGGTAGCACATCCTGCCCACACCAGTGCTGCACCAGGCTCTGCACTGCTTATAAAGCTAAAAAAATAGAAATTCCTGGGGTCTTCCCCTCTGCTGAACAGCAGGAGGACAAGGGAGCTAAAAACTGCTGGAGGGAGGAACATATATCTCTTGTGCTCCAGAACTGCTAAAGCAGCTGGTGTTTTGCCTGAAAATATCTATGCTGGGAATGAGCAGCAGAAACTGAGATGAGCAAGGCAGGGAGATACTCTGCCCTTCGCCTTGGTCTCTGCCAGTGCAGGAGGAAGATACAACAGATGTGAAGTTTTAAGAGGCAAGGTTTGAAAACAGCCATGACCCAGACCAACTAACTAAGGTTAAAACGCCATGCCAGGCTACTCCACAGAAAAGGTTTGGCAGTGCTTGTTTTGCACATGCTGCTAAATTCTTGCTATCGGGTATGTTTAAAAGGCTGCACCAATGCTGGGGCCCAGCTTGCCTGTCTGCAACAGCCAGCAAGGGTCAGACCTGGACCGTCCAAGGTCCTAAGGCATCTCCAGCACGTGTATGGACACCAGAGACACAACGTATGCACTCTCCCTCCTCTAACATGTGCCAGGGCCAAAATCTGGCCCCACACATAGCACCAAGTGGTCTCCTAAGGAGCTGTGGAGGCGAAGATCCCACAGCCGCTTCCCTCCCAGCACAGGCTGGATGAAGCCCCCATCCTTCCCAACTCACTGGGAGGAAAAGCCCACATGGCGCCCAGACTGGCCAGTGGAGCTTCCTGACCCTCTGGAGCAGTGAGCATCACCTTTACGACCCACTTGGGGAAACTGAGGCAGGGAAAGGGGATGTCACTTGCTCAGGGATCAAGATGCACTGTGCTACATGATATGCAAATAACAACACCCTCCCGTAAGTACCTCACCATAGCAGTCAAACACCTTATGCTTTCTATAACCTCACCCACCGCAACCTGTAAATATCCCTGAGACTCCCAGCAAGATGTGGGGAAAAGGGGATGTTGTTTGTATTTTAGAAGAGAGCAGTAGTGGGCTCAGCCAGCCTGGGACAGACAGGATGACACACCACTCCAACCCAGTCTGCCTCTCCCTCCCACCACTGCCCTACGTGGAAGGATGCGCCACTGACTTACACCAGGCTGTCACATTGATTTACACAAAGTTATCACATGGATTTACACAAGGATGTCGCAGCCCATTTTACAAGGATATCTGAGATATCCCTTCCAGGCCAGCTCCCACCTCCCAGCCATGTCTGGCTCTCAGAGACACATCAATGGGCTTGTTCTCGGTGATGTGCAATGACACATTGATCACATGTGGGCTAACCTGGCCCTCCCGCAACGTACACACATGGCGGGGACTGGAGGGACCTCAGAAGCTACAGCAAAGCCAGGCTATGAGAAAACATTAAAAAAATCACTGTACATCAGGGACAAATTCTGCTTCCTTCGAATCTCCACGGGGCAGATCTCCCCTCTGAAACTCTGCTTTCCCTATAGCCCTGGGACTTTGCCCATGCAAGGACAGGTTTGGGGGGGGGGGGGGGGAACACTGCCAAGGAGCACCAGGTCTGGAAGCTGGATTTTCTCAGGCAGCCGAGGTCTGGGAACTGGAGATGGCAGAGCTGGAGTGTTTGACTCGGGAACCCCAAATAGGAAGCAGGCCAGAGCTGAGGGTTACAGGGCAGGAAGAGTTAGGCCAGCATTAAGGTATATGGCAAAAGAGCTGGCACATACTGGTTGTCTACTCATCATTTAAAATTGTTTGAGAAATCACTCCTAGAGTGAGGCATGTTTCCCAGGCAGCTGGCAGAGAAGGTTTAATAGTGGAAATGCGAGTGGTTTAGGCTATCCTGACTGGTTTGGAGAATAGTTTTCTGCTGTTTCTGGAACTCACTAGGATCACTTGGAGATTATCTCCCACTTCTCCCAGCCATGCAAGCCACATTCAACCCAACACCAGCATGGTGAGCCCTCAACTGTTTCCTATCCTAAACTGTGCTACTGGGACCCAGTGCCTGCCCCGGGTGGTGGACTGATGGCTACGTGGATCGGGTGCGGTGTGGGGTTGGACTCACTGCCCTCCATCAGCTCTTGCTCAGTCCATCTCCTGCAAATTTCCACAGGAAACCCTTCCTTAGCCCTGTTGCTAAGGGCCTGAATGGGGTTGCTAGGGACTGGGATGCAGTTGCTAGGGGATGAGGCTGCGGTTGCTAGGGGTCTGGACAGAGTTGCTAGGGGACCAGGATGCTGAAGGCCTGCCGCTTCCAAGCTTCGCTGCTATTCTGCCACTCCAGAGCTCCTCGTGACCCTGGATATTTCACCATGCTGTGCATCGGCACCCAGCACCCACTGAGCACCCAGGGCCTGGCACCGGGACCAGGGAGGCTCAGCTGTCTGCTCGCCGGCCATGGTTCCCCAGGCATATCTTTCTGCAGATGCGACGGACAAGTAGGTAATGACATACGTGTGGTTGCAGATGGTGCAGCCAGCTTGTGCTTTCAAGCAGCCATTCCCTGGGGTTAGGCTGTACTTCAGCGCAGCTCTAGACCTGTCAGGAAGAAGCTGCATTTCTTGAAGTGCTGTTTCTGTGACCAGGCTAAAATGACAAGGCTGATTATTTTACAGATGCTCCAGTAAGCAAAGATATGAGTTTACTGCAGCTTTCATTAGCTAAGGACAAATCTAATCACTCATAGCAGCACAGGAGTGGGTCTGGGGAAGGGGGGGCTGTCACTCCTGGGGTGTGTCGGGTGGAGGAATGACCCAGAATAGTCTGATTATTGGTAGCAGAAGTATTTGGCTTGGATTATCAGCCAGCTCTTTCCCATTGGGTGAGCTGAAGGGCTTGAAACGGGTGTTAGCAACGCCTCTTCTCCCTTCTCATCCCATAACCTCATTAGCAGAAGCCATCCCAGATGGGAGAGGCGATTCCTCACCTTTGCACACAAAGGGAGGAGGTGGCAGTGCTGGATTGCTCTCTCCCGTCTGCAGCAGGAGGGTGGGAAGTGATTTCAGCCCATAAGCAGCTGCACACAACAGTAAGAAAGTTCCTGGCTCAGTGCTGTCCCCAGGTCGGGCTGGGTTCCTGTCGAAGAGGCAGAGGACACGGCATGGCTGAGAAACTGGCTGTGGCACCAAACCACCACAAGAGGCAAGACCCAGGGCTGTCAGTCGCCGGCAGCCGGAGGTGCTACCACTGCAAACACCATGCTCACGCTGAAGCTCATCCCCTGTCGCAGCCCCGTGTAATCACTGCATCGCTTGGCCTGAAGGCTGGGGCAGCTCCCAACATGCATGGAGCAATGCGGACAGCCTGACCATCCTACTGGTGACCCTCTGAGACAGACGGAGTTCAGCACACCTTCAAGGCCTGCCTCGGAACCACCCTGCCCAGGAAAAGCTGCCCTCACACACCCCTTCCCGGTCTCCTCTCCTGCTGCTGCTCCTGCTACAGATCAGAAGCATCCTTCTAAACAGGGATGGTGGACAGGTCTACACCATGCAACAAGGCAATGTCCAGCCTATGACTGCGGCAGGACTAAAGCTGTAAGCTCCCCAGCCCTTGCCTAGGTCTTGAGGCCGGTGGTGTGGCTGGGGTCATGGCACTCTGCACCCCTTGGGCAAGACTTATCCTCAGGCAAGCCAGGGAAATGCTCACCAAAGCAATAAGTCATGGACAAGAAACTCTAAAGAGGAAGTCCCTTGCCTGGAGCTAGTTAAAGCAGGGCAGAATCAGAGGAATGACAGTGCCAATCCTGCAGGATGAATAAGTTGTGGAGAGAACCTGCGGCTGCTGAGGGAACCTGGAGGTGAAGATGGAGCCCACAGAATGGAGCTGCACCTCAAGACAAGAGTCTTGTGCATGTTGAGCTCCTGAAGGAGCAATGGATGGAAGCTGGAAGAGCAACTCAGGGCATCCCCCAGGAGCCCAGCTCACAGCCCAGCCCTCGGCTCCCTCGCTGTAGCCAGAGGGATGTGACGGAGAGGCACTCCCTTGGTTGCGTGTATCCTGCTCCTGGAACAGGAACCTGCTGGAACGTGGCATGGTTGGGAGCTGCGCTGACTGTGCAGCAGAAGCCCTCTTGCTCAAGACCTTCAGCATGCATGGGGACAACAGAGCAGTCGGGGTCACAGCAGTGTTGTGTGTATTGTTGTCCTTCGTGACTAACAAATCTGCTCTTGGAGCCACCACGGTACAGAGATGTAGGAGGATATGGTGTGTTAAACCACACCGCAACGGCTAAGAGCAGAGCTGCAGCTGCAGGGCTGCTGCCCTGACCCTACACCAACCCTGCTGCTCCGCAACGCGGAGAACAGCGTGTGCCTGACAACTATCACCTCACCCCTGCCTGCCCCCAGCTCAGCCCACCCCAGGAGGGAGCACACGTCTGCCTCTGCCACTCTGGCCTCATCCAGCCCCAATCGCTTCCCTCTGCTTCCTTTAAAAAGTATCTTAAGCAGCTTCTCGCTGCCCCTTCTATCTTCAGTGAACACTGGAGAAAGTCCTGGGGATCATAACCCCCCTGAGCTGCTGCTGTTGCTTTTTGGATACTGAGAGAAGCTCTGTCCAATGTAAGGCAATTCATCACACTGAATTTGGACCCACAGCTTGGAAAGGTAGGGCAGGAGAGATGCTGCAGGGTGTGGGAAATACCTGGACAAGGGGGCATAGCTACGCCACTGCATGAGAACTATCCATTACACTCATGAGAAACCACTGGATCTGTACAGGTGACTGAAAAACAGCACCCTGAAGGCTGCTGATAGGATGGAAAGATGATCTTGCTGATGGAGACCTCTTCCATCTGCCAGCATCTGCCCAGGACCACAAGATCATCTTGTCAAGAACTGAACATCTGAGTGAAGTCAGAAGGCTGGAGCCCAGGATGTACAAGGAGAGGCTGAGAGAAGCACATTTGTTCAGCCTGGAGAAGGTGAAGGGGGCTCTCATAGCTCTCCTCAACTATCAAAGGACACAGAGAAGATGGAGCCAGATTCCCCTCAAAGGTGCATAAGGATTGGACAAAAGGAGATGGGCACAAGTTGGAACATAGGGAATTCTAGTTAGATACTAGGAATTCTTTTCCTCTTAGGGTGACTGGACACTGGAAGAGGGACCAGAGAGGTGGTGGGATCTCCATCTTTGGTCTAAGATATCTTCTGGACAAAGCTGTGAGCAACCAGATCTATGAAACCTGCTTTGAACAGGGGGCTGGACCAGAAGTCCTTCCCGATCTAAATTCCTCTATGATTCTATGTAATGAGATCAGTCTAAGAGGACTGATTGGGATTTGCATGGATCTTCTCTGCTAGTTCAGGAGATGCTTTCTCCAGGCAGATGTGGGCTGATGCTGAGTTCCCAAACACCAGCAACTACAGGCATGGGCCAGATCACGGCTTTCCTGCGATGACAGCAAGACTAAAGGGCATCATGCACCCATGAACCCTGCATGATGACAGTGACACCATATGGCAGTGGCCGGTGGCAAGCACAGACCCTTGGAGCAGGTGAAGGAGTAAAACCTGGCATGTTCTGCAGGCAGACAGCTAAGTAAAGGATCTCCCTAGAGATGGCTTTGCCAAGGCTGAAAATGGGTTTCTTACACTTCCCTCTATGTGCCTGGTACCAGCAAACGCCTAAGGCAGGGAAGTTTATTAGAGCTGTGATCGAACTCACAGTCCTGAGCCTCCCTTCAGGGATGGAGAGGCATGATCCATATGTGCATCCACACTGCCCAGGGCTCTTTGCTCCGACAGCTGCGCACATGACAGCAGAGCTGGGCACAGAAATCAGCCCCACACTGCCAGAGCAAAGGGACCCCCAGAGAGGCACCATTTCGACCCAGCAAACAAGTAAAAGAAAGCTTTGATTTAAACTTGGAGATGCTCTAATCATCACACATGGCCCAGGGGAAGAGAGTACCGTTAATGAGGAGTATAATAGCTGGAGACTTTCACTCCATATGGCTTTGGTGAAAACATTTAGACAGCCAGCAGCAAGCCCGAGATGAGTCACAGCAGCAACCAGCGCAGGCTGAGTTTCAAGCGATTTATTTCATGATTAAAGTTGGGCGATTGATTGACAGCACCCTGGGGAAAGGCGGGGGGGGGGGTCAAAGCTCTTTACTTGGGCACCATCCCAAGGGGCCCTCAACTTAGCCATGTGCTTTTCACTGCCAGGGAAAGCAGCATGGGCAGGTGGCATTCAGCCCGTTGGAATCAACCCTCGATTCACAGGCTTGACAAGGAGAACGATAGTGAACTCTGCCCGGCTCTGGGGTAGCTTCTCCAGGGGAGTCTGGTCCCCACCATCTGCACTACTTGGCAGAAACCACTTGGAGGGACAGGAGGATGGGAAACTCCAGGACCGTCAACATGCGGCCAGAGCACACCGTTCCTGGAGGACAGGCTCACGCTCAGATGGAAGAGGTCACAGCTACCTGCAGCCCACAAACCACAGCATCATTTCCCCTTCCAGTGCCACATTTCTCCTCACTAGTAAACTTGGGAGAAAAGCACAGCTTTGGTCCATTGCAACCAGTGAGGATCTCTCTGGCTACCTGTTCGTACAGCCCCTGAAACAGCTGGTGCCAATGGGGCTGCTGGATATTGCTGTGAGAGATAGCCATAAAAAAGATCAGAAGTCTTGGGTGAGGTACTGCTGGATGACTTATTGGGTGTACGACGAGGGGTGAAGCCCCTCTGCAACACCCTGCTGCTGTGCGTGTGCTCCCCTGGGTCACCCGCCGGGGCATCGCCAGGCAGCAACGCATCCCCCTGCCCACAGCAGGCCCCCAAGCACCAGCAGGACGAGGAGGTGAAGGCTACGTGTGCTCAGTGCTTCACAGGTTCAGCCTGAGACTCCCTGCGATGGCAGCAAGCAGCAAAGCCACATGGGGCAACATCTGAAAAAAAGATACTGACCCCTGCCATGTTCTCGCACAGCCAGGGGATCCCCCCCCCCCCCAAAAGGGCCAGAAGTTTAGAGAACTGCACTGAACCAGCAAATATCAGTGCCACCATATCCCCGCAAGCAGGCACCCAAGGGGAGATGCCTGGGCCATATCCAGTCCCTTGAGCTCAGCAAATGCCTGAGGATTCACTGGACCACCCTGGTGTCACCCGGCTGCTGGGAACAGAGGATCCAGGTGATCCAGGTGATGGCTCAGCCCTGGCTCTCCCAAGGATGGGGTCTCCAAGTAGAGAGTCTTCAGAGGGGGAGGCAGGAGGGAATATATATTGCTGTGCTGGAAGGTGCAAAGGAGGACTAAAACTTTGGGTAGCTTGCCATGAAGCCGAACAGCCCCTGGCTTGGATGAAGCCCCTCTGGGAGCCTTCCCTAAGGCTGCATCTCTGCGTTTCCCTGGCTTCCCCCAGCTGACTTGCCCCCCCTCCAGCCCACAACAGGAGACTGAACTGCTCCCTTGATGAGGACCCTGGTGCCAGCACTGCCCGGGGAGCTTAGTGGAAGGTGGCGCAAGGATGCCAAAACACCAGGCTCCATGGGGTTTGTCCCCACACACACCTTGGAGAAGACAGCAGCCCCCCCCCAGTACCAAGCAGGATGCTGGGCAGAGCTGGAGCTTGCTCCCTGCCTTGTCCTTGCCTTTCCCGCTGCCTGCTCCTGTCCTGCCCAGTACGAGGGGCTGGGGGCACAGAGAGGGCTGGGGAAGGGGAGCAGACAGACGATGTCCTGGCAGAGGGGCTGCAGGAGCCTCCCCTCCCCGGGGCAGCACAAGGTCCCCTCCTCCCACCCAGGGCTGGGGACTGCTGCCTCGCGCGACCCCCAGTCTGTCCCCCCTGCCCGCCCCGGTTCATACTGGAGGAACTGGTCCGAGCCCCGGGCTCCGGGTCACAGCGCTGCCTGAAGCCGGGCAGGACGGCACGGCGGCTCCGTGCTCTCCGGGCAGCCTCGGCCGGGGCGCTGCGGAGGGCTCCATCCCTCCTTCCCTTCAGCCATCCCTCCTTCCATTCATTCCTCCCCACCATCCATTCCCTTCCCTCCGTCCTTCCTCCCCTCCATCACCCCTTCCCTCCACACATCCCTCCTCCATCCTGCCCTTCCCTCCGTCCTTCCTCCCCTCCATCACCCCTTCCCTCCCTCCCTCCCGCTCCACGCCCGATGGCGGCGGAGCAGGGTCCCCCCCGGTGCCGGGCGGACCCGTGGGGCTCCGTTCAGTGAATGAAGCTCCCCGTTTCCAGCCACGTCCGGGGGCTCCGGGACCGGGGCCGAGGTGGGGGGGGGGGGGTGTCCTGGAGCCACCCGGGGCAAAGTTTGGAGGTGGAGCGGCCGCACCAGCCCCGATCCCGGCCCGCCGCCGCGTCCCGCCGCCTCACCTGCCGCCGTGCCGGCGGGCGGCCACCGGGTGGACTCCAGCGAGCCGTACCGGGCGGCTGTCCGGCCGCCCTCCATGCCGCGACCCGGCACCGGCCAGCCCCGCGCTGCCCCGCGCTGCCCGCGCCGCCGGCGGCTCCCCCGGAGCGGAGCGGAGCGGAGCGGAGCCGGGCGGGGCGGGGCGGGGGGCTCCCGCGCTCCGCCGCTGCTGCCGCCGCTGCGGCGCCCCCTGCCGGCCGCCGCCCGCCCCGCCCCGCCGCGCCCGGGCCGGCCCCACTCGCCTGGGGGGGCCGAGGAGCAGCCTGCCGAGGGCGCGGCGTCGGACGCTGCGGGGGGTGCGGCGTCTCTGCAGCCTTTGCCCCCCGCCGTCCCGGGGACACCAGCCGCGGCACCTGGCTTAGGCCGGTTTACGTCTCCTTCGCTTGGGACCCGGCCGTTGGGCCCGGTTAACCCGGCCCGCGGCCTTGGCACCTCCACGGCCCCGCAGGTTCCCGGTCCCGGTCCCCCGGCCGAGGAGCAGGAAAGCAGGGCAGCCCGGCTTCCGCAGCAGCAGCACCCTGCTGAGCCCATCTCCCACGCGGGTGGTAGCGGAAGCTGTGCAGCGCTGCAATTTCGGGACACGGTGCTTGTGTGAGCCTCAGCTAAGCATGGGGACGCTGTCCTGGCTGATCCTGTAGACAACAAGAGGTCTGCCCATGGCCCATTTCCACCCCTCTTAAAAAAAGCTTCAGTCTTTTCCATGCCATCATCTTCAACAGCATTAGCATGAAAACAGTCCAATTCCACCTAATTCATCCTTTGCATGTGCCCCTAAGGGCCCATTTCACTGCTTCCCACCTTCAGAACAAAGCGTGAAGCAGCCCCTCCTGGGGACGTGCCCCAGCAGGAGGATGCTGCCTGCGCGCTTGCTCCTGTTTCCGAGGAACACAGCTCCAAAAGAGCTCCGAAACAGCACCAGGAGACTGTCCCCAATTAAATAAAGTTAAACTCAGTCCAAGTGCAGGCGATGACAACAAGGCAATATTCAGCATGGCCTTAGCTCTCCTCTCCTGCTAGTGCCCCCAGTCCCCTGCTCACCTCCAGAGCTGCCCACAGGGTCGCAGCCTGCCCCAGCCCAAATGTTCAGCTCGTGCACTTCGCCCTGGACTGAAGGTCGCCTGTGCGACCACCCGCAGGAAAATTCATCAGAGCGAGAGTCCAGTCCAGCTACGTGCACTATAACCCCAACACCGAGATCTTTGTCATAGCTTCAGTTCTCAGCCCTCTGCTAGGCAGAGGGCATATAATTTTACTATAGAATAAAAAATAAAACTATCCCTATCACACCAGATGATGATGTTAAGAAATGGGACATGTCCTACAGGACACTGAGACAAAAGCTAGAGAGAGCATCTTCTTATTCCAATGCTGGCAGACACCTAGGGTAGAAGTGGCATTTTCTGAACCGTTCAGAGCGCTGGCTCCTAAGAAGGCATGTGTGTGTTGTTTTAACCTCTGGCACCTAGGCTGGTTGCATTCCTGTGAATAAAGATGAACAGGCTTTGCAAAGGCTGGTGGGACACCAGGAGCCCTGAGGCACCTGGCCACGGAGCACAGCATGCAGCCAGCAAATGGGCCCTCGTAAAGACAGAGCTAGATACCCAGGGCAGCTGCAGCTTCCATCTGAAGTAATTCCTCTACAGAAAAACAACAGCAAGTTTGGTCACAAATGCGTGTTTTTTCTGAAGTTCAAAGGTATGTTTGCTGGTAACACCTCAGCAGCACCCACACAACCTGTCATCCAGGCAACGATGTAAGCTGGGCTCTCCTGCTGCACACAGTGAAGGGAGGTCGTGCTGTCTCCAAGGCTTGCCTGAGCAATCCAGTACAGAGAAGGTGAGGATGGGCCACGCGGTTTAAATCCTACCACTCTCAGGGTTTTAGGACTCGTAATCTGTTATATTCTCTGGAAGGCACACACTTCAACACTTTCTTCCTAAAAAGCACAGAGGGGACATGTTTATCTTTCAGGACGTGCCTGGGAGTGGTGCTGATGTCCCCACAGTTTCTGTACAACAGCACTAGTCTAAGATGAGAGGTGGGACTGGGCTCAAAGAAATACCACCTTCCACAAGGGACTTCACCACACTCCCCAAGGCTCAGGGAGAGACATCACATTTTGGAAAACACCACACAAACTCTCAGAGCCAGGGAGCACAAAGCGCGATGGCAGCTCCGTGGTGAGGCACCGGTGTGGTGGAGCAGCTGCTAGATTCTGGTCTCTGATCCTACAGCTGCTGATGCAACCTACCCGTCCCCATTGGCCTGGCTTACAGCAAGATTTCTAGAAGCTGATACCAAAGTATGCAATAAAATGAGCTGGCAGTGAGCAAAATAGAGGTACAGCAACATAAAGGAGGGGTCCAAAGGAACATTCTTTGCATAGGAATACCCCAAGTGGGACAGCTCAAACCCATACTTGGGTGTCTTGCAGCATTTTCCCTCACATCTAACTGCCACTCTTCTCAATGAAACAGGTTCCAGTGCAATCTGTATAAGATGTCCTTCCTGCAACTGGCATAAATGTAAACAAAATCCACAAATTCCCATCTCCAAAAATCAGAAAAAGCTGTTCAGTTTTGATTCAGTCCAATATTTTAAAACAAGACTTTCAAAGGAGAGAGAGGTTTATTCGTTGTCGAATTCAAAACTACTGCAAATGAGCTTTTCAGCAACAAAAAAAGGAAACAAAAAATAAGAGTGTCTGCAAGACAAATGATGCAGGAAATGTTGATCTGGAGTAGAAATGCAGCAGCAGTATCTCCAAGAACGTGAACTGTGAGCAGCTGCAGCAGCACCACAGCAATCATTTGAAAATGCAGAACCACTTCTTGGACAAGGGCAACGCAAAACCACAAGGCCACTAACCGGTGCTGTAAATGCTGCCAGAGCTGAAAGAGCATTTCTTAAAAAATATGAAGCTTCACTATTTGAATAAATTGTTCAGGAATGCCTCTAGGTTTCCAGGCCATGTACTCTAGTTGCACTGTAATTTTTAACTCTTAGGCTCCCAGTTACTGACAGACACAAATCTGAGCCAAGAGAGGAATGGTGTTTCCTGTGCATATGCAGCCACTTCATCATTTCTTATTTTTGTTGTTTTAATTACTTGAGTGAAATGTAAGAATAGGCCACCACTTGTTACTCAGCTATTAAATGATGAGCACCCACCAACAATGTAATTATGAACTCGGATCTCGGGTGAGTCACCTTGCTTTGATTGTGCCACAATGCAGAGAAAATGAATGTGTAAATATTGTATTCAATGCTTCAGCGGAATACTATGCAGAATTACTTTCATCATGAGTAGCTAGATCTGCTGTGGGCTGCAATCTGAATTTAACACATTCTATATACTTGCTTTATTCTTACAAAAATCTGGGATTAAATTTAACAGTTGTCGCACACACGGGTTACAATCCACTTAATGCATGCTATTTGGTCTGCCATACTTACTGTCATCATTACATAAAAATCCGTTTTGCAGAAGTGAACACAAATATGGACCAAATGTTATGACTGGTACCAGGCAGCATGCCCTGTGCAAACTAATTCACAGGTAAAGTCTGTGTTTTTTCCTTCACCCAGCTATACGCTAAATCTGAGAATCCAAGGCTAAGAAATTTTAACGTATCTTTTCACATTAGTCTACATGAGAGTCACTAATAAAAACATTTCAGGGTACAAGAATAATATTTCTTAAAAGTACCAATATTTCCTTGCACATAGTTATTTACATAAAAACCAAAAGTCTACATAATAGAAAGTGTACATACATTATAAACTTACACAAAGAACATTACTCAGTATCAGAAAACAATAATATAATCTCTCTGATACTTGAAAGGTCCTGACAAATACAAAGAAAATTAAACTGCAGCCTGAAGACCATTAAGACAGACAGGGTCATTTGCAGAGCTTTAAAGAAACGATTTGAGGAGATAACAGCAGAAAACGTATATACGTACAACAAAAATCAAAGTCTTCAAAAACACTTCCAAAGTGATGCTAATAGAGCCATTCACTGCCAGGTCAATTAGTCACATCTTGATGATAAGAGGAAGCTTAATATTTCAATTAGTCACTTGGCAAGGTAAGATTTTCTCAGTTTAGTCCCAAGAAACTGAATGCCTATTCCTGCAGAGAAATATATATATTTTATCAGCAGAAGTGTTTTGGAGCTATTTAATAAATTTCTTGTCCTCAGGATTTGTCAAAAATTCAGGGTCACATTTCTTAATTCACATTTGAAAATTAAAATTATTTTAACATGTGATTGTGTTTTCTGGCTCAAAAATTTCTTTTGTTGATAACAAATAAAAATCTGTCTGTGTTAATACAAGCCTACTTTTTTCAGTCTTGTAAGTATCTCCATAATTTTGACCTTTCAGCTTCATTAGGGATGGGAATGTCTTTGAAGTTTCAAAAAAAATGCAGCTGTACTGACAACTTCCCTGCCTGCTGTATTTGCAAAGTAATTGTGAGATATCTACATTGTTTTCTGTTGCTTGATTTCTTCTGGCAAGATTTCTAAATATTACAGTGAAACAAAGGTTAATTTTTAAATTGCCTCATACTAACCTCTGTGTTTCGGTTCATAGTTTTGCAGTACCAATCTACCTAATTTGAAGTAGGAAATTGCCTTTGGCCAGAAAAGTAATTTGTATTACAGCAAAACCAGTGGCCTCAGAAAAGAACCATGCAGAAGAAAAAAGTCTATCTGTTGCCTGAAAATGTACCATCTAAATTAGGAGAGCTGGAGCAGAGATTCCTTTACATTAGTTCCCTCTTGAGAAACATAGTGATACAGATGCCAAGCTAATTTCAAGTTTTAAAGAGCATCAAGCTCTTGCAAGATAGACATCCTTTTTTTTCATTTCTGCATTAGTACTACTTAGCGCTCACCTTAGTAATGGTCAGGAGCTACTTAACACGTTAAGGAGTGTATATGGCACCAATTTCTGAAGGCACAGAATGTCGGTGTCACGACATAATTTTAACACATATGAGTTCAAATCTGACTGGTAAAATCCTACGTGTATTTTAAAGATGGACAAAAAGAGACAGAAACATTTTTACTAGTAGATGACATGGAGATTTGTAGTGATAACTATGATAGCATAGATCACACCTTAGTGACATTATGCTCCATCATGGAAGAGAAGACACTTCAAAAGCTCTAGCTTTTAAGATTCAGCACATGCAAAGTACTCTACTGCTGTCAAAAACATCATGTCTCTTGTTGTGAATCTACAACTAAATAGGGTTTAAATGGACCATAAGATACCTACTTGCTATAAAGTAGGAGAAAAGACTTATTACAAAAATACAAAAACCTCTCTGTAAATTTATTTGGTCATATTTCACTACAAGTCTACAAAGAAAAAAGGCTGTGAAAGCTTGCTGAATTACAGAAACCTTTGGAGAATGCTTTGGACGATCTTGATATTCTAATCAGACACACAAGAAAAAAACAGCATTTATAGATCGGTGCACATCTGAGCTTTACCTAATTTCATATTCTAGAAGAGTCATACTATTTAAATCAATCACAGATGTGAGGTGCACACAGATAGGATCTGAAGGAAACATATGCAATATCTCATCATAAAATAACTGAACAAAGTTATAATCTGGGATTTTAGTAGCTTCTTTATAATTTAAGAACGAAAGTAAAAAAAGCAAGATAAGGTGTTTGATGCAATTGGTTACTAGGATTCCAGTTTAGCTGAATCAGTAAACGTAACTACCTGCAAGGCTTAAAAGCTGTTTTACTATAAGCAAAGTGAGCATATACAAGTGACTTTATCAGTTTTGGTGAATGATCTCTCATCTACTGATTTACTTAGATCCTTTGAAACATCTCACAAAACACACATATACTGATCTATGCACAATTTAAAACATCAGAGCTACAAAGATTTGTCATTGTTTAGGACAAGTTCCTCAATACTCTAGTTTGCCTCCCAAGTTTGATTAAATCGAATTCAGAGGAGAGTGACACAGCTCAGCTAAGATCATGAACTGACACCGAGGTGCCAGACAAAAAAGTATTTCTATATATAAGCATCTGAAATGTGTTTAAGGTTCACTGTGAAACAAAGAGTAAAATCTTATGTGATTTTATAATCATTTTTCACTGCACAGCTCCTGTTAAAGATTAAAAGCTTAAAGAAAAAGAAGTGTTAATGCTAAGTTTTGGCAAACAGTTATCCAGGAATCCAAAAATAATTGCTGATGTGGTTGAGTAACACACACATCACTGAAATAAAATTCAGCAGGAAAAAGCCAAATGGCTGTGAGAGAGCTTACTTTTCCCAAAGGCAGTTTGGTTCTCCTGGGTTACATTTTATTCCCAATGGCAATAAATGCCTTGGCAAGTTCTTATGCCTGAAGAACAGCAAAGCTATGTTCACAACAAAGAGGTCTTATATAGGACAATTTAAGCCCACCTCCTTAACCTTTCAGCTGGCAGGGTCTCTGAAAATGAAAGGAAGAAACTAAATCACAAATGCTGTAGAGTCCACACAACCAAACCTCATAAACCTAAGTGGAAAATGATGTAATTAAATTTGTGCAATTTCTTCAGCAAACATGCCCTTCTCTAACTGTTTGCAATTCAGAACTTTTTTTTGTTCAAACTGTACAGATGTGTTTCTTTCCCGAATCAGGACAAAATGTTTTAATTAGATTTTAAAAAGAACATACAGATAACATCAAGATTGCTGCACTTGAGTAAGCTTTGGGCCACACCTGAAATGCTCCCTGTTCACAGTCACAGTGGCTGAACATACCTAAATGTCTACAGCTCTGAGGAGTCAAGATATTGCTGCTGTTGGGCTGCTGTTACCACCTCTCCACCACAGGATAGATTGGGCAACTATTTTTCATTTCAAGGTTTCTCTTTGCTAAACCTGAACTAAACCAGATAATTTTGCACTCAAGCAGATGAAGCAAGCACCTATAGTCCAATTAAATGGCGTGGTAACGCCACAAACCATCACAGCTATTTCTGCAGCATCCATCTCACAAAAGCTTGTGGCTCTAGGATATGGTACTTGCAGTTACTTCACTCAAGACTGAAGTCAGATGCTCTGTTAATAAGTAATTACAGTTGCTGAAGTATTATGTGATAATAAGGCTGGGATAAATCCTTGAAACTCAAATTGTTCTCAACTTTAGTTTGAATTCCTATGAGAAGGTAACATCTTAATAAAAAGTTCCAGCTATTCTTGGCACTAGGACAATTCTATCCACAGCATAATTCCAGTAGAGTATTCTGCACGGCATAGCAGATTGGTACCGGAATAACAGAGAGCTAATTAGGCTGAAAGCATTTGACATACAAATAATCTGTAATCAATGCATACAGAGAAACACATCTCCTTTAACGGCATTGCTTCTCCTTGTCTGCTACCTCCAGTCACTTTCCACTGGGTCCAGAAGGCAGTGGGGTGAGAGATTGCAAAGCTACCTGCGTACTACCTATAGCCATTTTATGAGCCCTTCTCTTTAATATTAATTTAAACAAGTATTCTATCTGTATTTTTGCAGCTTCCCTTCTCATGTCTTGCAAAGCTTTAGGAAAATGCTAATAAAAATCTATCCCTCTGCAAAGGAACAATATAGTCGCTTGACAAAGGAAGCACATAATAAACTGAGAATAGCTTTTGATAACAGTCAAAAGGGTGATAAAGGCCCCCCCCCCCCCCCCCCGCCCGCATTTAAGGTCTGACATGGACCTCTTAATAAGATCAGACAAGCAATTTTTACTTTGTAAGCAAGTCCTACCTACTGAAGAAAGAGGTGTTGAAATCTGTTTGCTTTTGAGGTTAAGTGAACAGATAAGCCAGTTCAAGGAAGGTTCTGCACTTAGCAGGCCCTGGAAAACCACCAATTTAGTCCTCATCAGGCAACCTGACAAGAGGGCTGCACTTAGGCTGGACTGACTTAATAACGTCAGTAAGATCACCTGCTCCACCGAGACCTGCACAGCCAATGCCACGTTCCTTCAGAAACCTTGCTGCATAATCACCTGCACGAGTGCCCAGCCCGCAGCAGGTATTCAAATAAAGAGGCCGTACCGCTTCCTGGTCACCCTGAACGCCCGGTGCCACCTTACTGGAGTGTCGGGAGGTCCCCGCGGTGCTCTGCTGAACGCAGACAGCCAACAGGCACTGACTGCAAGCAGAGGAGGTTTTCCCCCAACAGACACTGATGCAGAAGCACACTTAAAAACAGAAATAGGAAAAGTTCAGTCTATAGCAAAGATGAGTTTTACAAATCAGAGCAAAACAATCTTTTCTTTTTATTTACATCCCTCATTCAGCGAAATGAGTTCACAGACATTCACACTAATAACACCTTGCAAAAGTTTGTGTGTTATTACCATTAAAATGGTTTTCATTTAAAGTTAAAGTACGGAGCACAGCTTCCTCAGGATCAGCTCTGAGGTGCAAGAATTCAAGTTTGTTTTTTGACTAAAGTCTTAACTACATTCATTTCAGCAAACGCACACCTGAAAATACCCTGTTATGATTTTGGAAGCCAAATCATTAAGTTAAAAAGCAAGACTTACTATAAGAAGACTATAAATTAATCTTAAGAAAATAAAAGACTTATAAAATATTCTTATAAACATCTTTCCTTACAGATATACACTGTATATATTTAGCACTTTAGAATTAATGGCAATTTCTGGGCATCGTCATCATATCCCATCACCTCTATACCCCACACATTCAAGTACGTATTAGTTGATCCCATGCTGTTGTTACCAATTCCTACTAAAGCCGTCATCCTTCATAGCTTTTACCAGCCAGTCCCTTTCTTTCTCCTCCTCGGAGTCACTCGCATCACTGGAATCAGCAGCCAGGAGATGAGAATAGTTAATCTTTTTCTGCCGAGGCAACCTAGACTGGACGATCAAGAAGACGCACAACCAGAGCACCAGGCCCACGCAGCACGCCCTGTACAAAACCGCCAGGCCGAAGCTGGCCACGACGAATCCCCCCGCCACGCTCCCCAGGGCTGCTCCCGCGCCGTGCGAGAGGCCTCGCAGGACAGCGTGCAGGCATCTCTCCATCCCGGGAGTGGCAATGTCGTCGACGGTCAGGTTAACGGCCCACCACAACGCACCGTTACTAACGGCGGACAAAACCTGGACAAGGAGGACGGACCACGCGCTCCACAGGAACGAGTAGCACAGCAGCTGCACCGCCAGGCAGCCGAGGCTCAGCGCGACGACGACGCTGCTCGAGAGAGTCCTCAGCAACTTGCTTTTGAAGAAGTAAAGCAAAAGTTCAGCAATTAGCCCGACGGCCACAGCAAGCCCCATGTACGTCTCGCTGCTGCCTTGGTCCTGCATCTGCCAGAAGAGGAAGTTCTGCGCTGTGGACCCCGCCACACCAGTAAGGACGACGGTCACAGCAGACAGGACTGCTCGGCCGTCGCTGCCTATAAGGCTCAGGGCTTTGGCAGTTTTGTTCATATGTTTGGTTTTCTTGGGAATATAGGTCGGGAAAAAGATGCTGGCAACGAACGACAACGTCATGAGGACAGCATACCCATAGAAATGGACCGCGAGGCGGGAGACGTTACTGCTGAGGAAGCAGTTCAGCTGATCCACAAACACGGCGATGCTGAAGGCTCCTCCGGATGCACCCAAGTAACTCCAAATCCACAGCTTTCCATACCTGTCAGTCGCATCGACGAAGTCAAGATATTCATAGAGACCCTCGTCCACTGTCCGCTCCAGAGGGGAGGCCAACAGCTCCCAAAGCACGACAGCCCCCAGCACCATTAGAAAAACCTGACGCTCTCTGTCCTGAAAGATGGTGTTTTGCACCATGTCAAAGCTGACATCTGGAGCCTCTTTCCAGCGATCCGAAAGGTTTTCAGAGACGTAAGCGCCTCCAACAGTAGGAAGATGGGTTATAAACGAAGGGAACTTACTGTTTTCACTAATGGGAAGGCTATTTTCAGGATTATCAGCAAGATCCACCACAACAGCAGCTGGACCGCGTGTTTCCTTCTCGAGTCCAAGCGAGAGGGGGCCGTAGGGCGCAGGCGTTGCCAGCACGCGCGGCTCTTCATTAACTGCTTCCAGTGCAGTTGCCGAGCCAGAGGGACCATCAGCGTAGCGATCCGTCCTCGCGCCACCCTTGCCAACTCCCCCGTCTTCCTTCCCGGGTGTACCCACAAAGCCAACCACTCCTTGCAGGGTTGACTCCGGCCGCGCGCCTGTCACCAAAGCGCGTGCGGTGGCTCTCGGCACCTCCCGGGGCGCTTCCGACGTGGCGTTGGCGGCACCGCGGCCACCCGCGCTCCCGCCGCAGAGCCCTTGCCCGGCGGCCGGCGTCGCGGCGGGCACCAGCGTGAGCAGCAGGCCCGCTCCGGCCGAGCACAGCAGGCAGCCGGCCACCAGCGCCTTCCTCCTGCGGTGCCTCCTGGTGTAGCAGGAGCCCAGCGGGGCCCAGGCGGCGCCCACCAGGTGCTTCGCCCCCACGACGGCGCCCACCAGCGCCGCCGGCAGCCCCAGGTGCCGCAGGTAGAGGGTGAAGAACGGCGCCACGCAGCCGCCCCCCGCGCTGTGCAGAAAGCGGAAGAGGCCGGACGCCGCCAGGGCGCCGCGGACGTCCCACTGCCGGCTCGGCCCCATCGCCGCGCCGGGAGCCCCGCGCTGCCCCGGCACCTGCGCGGCGCCGCCTCCCCCGCCCGGGCGGGGCGGGACGGGACGGAACGGGGCGGGGCGGGGCGGGGCGGGGCGGGAGGGCCGCGCGGTTGCTAGGAGACGGCGGGGGAGGGGCAACGGCCCTGCGGCGGCCGCCTCAGCGCGGCACCTCAGCGTGGCTTCCCCGCCCGGCCGCCTCAGGACGGCCTCCCCGCGGTGCTGTCCTCGCTGTAGCCTGCTGCCTAGCCCAGCCTCCGCTCCACAGCCTCATCACTCGGGCCCCCTCACCACAGCCTCTGCTCCACGGTCCCCCCCATCCCGGCTGCTCCGCCCCCCCCCCCCAGTCTCCTCATCCCGGCTGCCCCATCATGGCCCCCACAGTGTGGTCTTCTCACCCCGGCTTCCTCACTGAGCCTCCCCACCGCAGTCTCCTCATCTCAGCCTCCATTGCTTCCTCATCCCGGGCCTCCGCACTATGATCTCCTCCCCCCGGCATTTGCCCCGCGGCCTCCCCAGCCAGCCTGACTCCCCGGGGCAGCAGGGCGCTTGCCCCATCATCCTGGGAGCCCTCGGGGCACTGTGACTCCGGCCATCCCGGGGGGGCCATCCCGGGGGGGGGGGACAGGCACATGGCTGGGGCCGTGTGGCCTCCTCTGTCGTGCAGCAGGAACTTGGCAGCAGCAACCCGCGCCTCCCAGGCACGCGGAGGCTCAGCGGTGCAGCCCTGGCGCCTGCCGGCCCCGGCGCACGGGAGACGCTCCGACACCAGTATTTACCAGATAACCAATAACCCCAGCATTTGCTCTCGAAGGAGGGACGCCTCCGTGAGCCGTGTGTCCGCCAGCTCTGAAACAGTGCAGTGTGCCCTGCTAGCCGAGCAGATCCGTGGGGACACCCAGCTGATTTGATTTTCGAATTAACTCTTCATGTCCAGATTCCTATTTGCCTTTAATCCTTTTTTTTTTTTTTTTTTTCTGTGTCCTGGAGCGGAAGAAATTTTCTGACCGTGGGGTGGAAGCAAGGCTGAGGCTGCCACGGGAAGGGGTCCGCGGCGCTGCCCTCCTGGGTAGCGGCGGTGGGCTCCTCGGGAGTCGGAGCAGCGCAGGGATTTTGCACTGGCTTTCGGGAATGGCAGGCAGAGGACAGCCGCAGAAGGGATCCGCTGTCCTCACACATCGATCAGCTGTAGTTTTGTTTGCTTCTGCAGGCATAGAGAAAAGGAAGGATCACAGCACCTAGCAGAGCAGCTTCGCTCACTCTCGCACACACAATTAGGGATTTTATTGCCCTGAAGGGGCAGGAAGGTTCCAGCTCAGTTCATTTCCTGAAGGGATAAATTGTTTGCTACAACATTTGCCTATAGGTGGAAAAAAAAAATCACTTTCAATTCAGAGTTGCCTTGGATTTTGAGAACCCAAACCCTCCATGCTGATCACAAAGCGGAGAGGAAGCACTTTCCCTTTCTCCCGGGCGTGCAGGACCCTTTCCCCTGGCCCCTGGGCAATGCTAGCACCTTTGCTCTGCCCTCTCCTGCTCCGGGAGGGCCGGCACAGTGTGCAGGACACGAAGAAATGCATTAAAGACAGGCTCATAAATTTCTGTTCCCCCTGAATTCAGTAGCTTAGTGCCGGCAGATCCCCCAAATTGTCATTCATGATGGAGAATACTCTTCTCCTGGCACAGGCTCGTCATTTCCAATACCATGTGTTGCATGATGTGTTCGTAGTCCTGCTTCAGTGCAGCGTTTTCTAGCCCCCAGGACTCCCGTCTATTCTGCAGATCACACCAAGTGCACGTCCTGCTTTCATCCTTCTGGGTCTGAAGGCTGCTTTCTCCTTGCTTCAAAGGGTCTGTTCTTCAAGCACCCGCGGGAGCAAGGGGATGTTGGACTGCTCTGGATTTGGGTGACGTGGAGGGGTCAGACAGTTTAGCTGAAGAAAGGGAAAATCTGTCTGAGCGGAGAGACAATGAAATCACCCTGGTGAGATCTGAAATATGGATGGGGTTGTTGTGTACACTCATGTTAGACCTGCTGGGAAGGGTGTACAAAGACGACATATCGCTCCACCTTTAATGGAGACACTGTGGACACACAGCGTTGTCCTCCCCCTCGTTCACTCTGTGTGTTTTCACACAGAGCTGAGGGAAGGTGATTTTTATTTCCATATGTAAAAATGATCTATACCAGGATTTCTTATTGTTGAGTTTATTTCATCTCTGAAGGTTTTAATTTTGGTGCAGAATGCTCCCTGAAAAAGAAGGGGGAGAGGGTATTAGGTTTTTGGTTTTGTTTTTTTCATACTGTGCTTAATGATTTACAGCCAATGGGTATTTTCACATTGTTCTAGATAGTGTTTCGGAAACACTGATGGAAAGAGGATGTGTGTCCAGGGTGCACGGTTCTCACCGACAGCTGGCCAGGGGTTGTTTTAACTACCTGCACCCGCTGAAAGTGCTGCTTGCCATGCAGGCTGGTCAGGGTTTGTGCAGGAGGTGGAAGAGGTTGGGGCTCGTGCAGGAGCCCAGGCTCAGCCCTGGTGCTGCTGGGTGATGTAGCATGCAACAGCATGGAGACACACGTGCTGGCTCCTGGCAAGCCAGCGGGCATCAGCCATGCTTCTGCTGAAGAGCAGGTTTGGGTCTCTGCTCGGCCCTGCGCTGGGTGTGCTGAGATAGCTGGGGGCATTTCGGTATCACAAAGACAAGCACAGTGTGATGGCTTAAATCAGTGTATTTAGGAGCGACTGAAAAGCTGAAAGTCTCTCGAAGAAAGTTGGGAGCTGGAGGGACCGGAGGAATCCTGCTAGGGGAAACCTCTAACACCAGTTGTGGGAGGAAGATTGTGCTTTCAAGTCCTACCCTGGTAGGTTATTTAGCTCCCCAGAGAACTGATGCTCCATATGCCTGCATTTTCTGTGTGTTCCCTGTCTGGTGAGAGCCAGCTGCTCCTAGCAGATGGAGGAGGTGAAGGAGCCATGGCCTGAAGAGCTCGGCATGAAGAAAGATGCAGCCACTGCTCCAGCCTCCAGGCAATGGTGTCCGCCTTTATCCCCTGGAGATCAGCTTGCCACATTCCTGAAAGGGCTTCACCCAGACCTCACGCACAAGATGGAGCTACTCCAAAGCCAGCAGCTCCCTGGTTACAAGGTATATCTGAACACTGCGTCTATAGTGTGGATGCTTAATGATCTCTATTAGTTGCTTATGATTTCCAGTGGTAAAGAAAACATTTGTGAAAGACTCTTTTTCACAGCAGAGCTAATTAATTAGCATGAGTTCATGAGCTATTTTCTGCTGTGTCAATGAGCAGGTCCTGGTGTCAGCTGTGAGAGGAGATCAGTTACTGTTCAAGGGCTTTAGAGGATGCCTGGGGAAAGCCTGTATTTCACCCTGACTCCCTGCCCAGGCCTACCTGTGCCAGGCCAAGCACTGGACCTGCTTAGGGAATGGGGGAGCTTTAAAATGAGAGACCTTTGAGGGGAACAGGCAGTGGGGACAGACTGCACCAGCACAGAGAGGAGCCAAGGGGCAGCCAGCATGGTAGATATGGACTGCTGCTAAAAAAATTATGGAATTCAGCCATTTCTGTCCATCCCTTCACAAAGGAGCTCTCTGGACATGGAGACTCTCTCTGTAACATGGCATGTAGCCCCTAGGTGGGGAAGAGAAGACATCAACCACAGAGGGGAAAATGACACTGATGTCTTTCTATTCCTACCTACTTATTCCTCACCCACCCCAGCCACATGCAACTATTTAAAAAAAAAAGGCTTTTTTCCTGCTGTTTTCTTCTAAAATGTATTTTAATTGCCATTTAAAGGATTGCACCTTCTGATACAGATCATCTCTGTCACCTATACAAATAATTTATTATCCATCTATATCATTTACAATTGTACAGAGCCAACTCTGGACACCACCATCCATGCTCCAAGCTAGCACACAGCTTTGTAAGCATTTGCCTTGCTTGCTGGTGGTATGTGAACCCTCCATCAAAGTCCCAAGGAGGCAGAGGTGTGAATTGCTGCTGATCAGTCCCTGAAACCACTCGTTACCCTACACAGCAGCTGACAAGCCTTTCTTTACTTGTCTCTGAGACTCTTTTCCAACTTCAGCTCCCTTCCAGGGCCAAAATGATTGCTGCCTAAGGCTGGCAGCGGTGGGCATTAACAGTTTGTGAACTGTGAGCAAATTGAGGTGAAAAACAGTACTGAAGAATCAAACACTGCTGCTGAGATCTTGCAGCTTTGTCACTCCTGCACGGGCTCAGGAACTGTGCTTGGCTCAGCCTGGAACGATGGGCTACATCTACCAGCATTTCACGGCTGCTTCCCTTAGGAAGTGGTTGTGTTACTGTCACCCAACATAATCTTTCTGACTGTTCTGTGCTGGTTTGGAGATTAAATACTTTTTCAGACCAGGAGATTCTTTACATTGCTAAATACCCATCACTCGCCAACAGTTCTAGAGCTATTTTGCCCCCAGTAGTGTATTTCAGTGGGTTGTTTTAGGCTGCATTGTACATTTAAGGTGAGAGTGAATAAGCCTTTAGCTTGGAAACAGAGAGCAAAAATATTAGGTGAGAATAAGCCATGGAGCTCAGGGACACTGGGCTTGTGTTTGCAAGACAGGAACAAGGCAAGGCTGAGAGTTAAACCACTAAAGCTTTGTGTACATGGCAAGAAATGCAAGCAGGATTGGCATAGGGCTTAAAAAGCCAAGACATCCTAAAAGCTGAAAGCAGTTCTATGGAAGGAAAGCTCCTCTCCAATACCCCAAACTTATATACCTGGAGGTGGGCTCCCTGTTCCAGACATGGGTGTCTAAACAGAAGTGACAGTCTGGAGGTGCAGCCCCTCCAGAGCCAGGCAGACTCAGCACTGCTAGGGCAGAGTGGTGGATTTCTTCCCCAGACTGTGGGACCATCTCTGTCTGCCCCTCTCACCATGGGTATTGGGTGAAAATCAGGGAGCAGGTCAAGGTCAATTTATTGCTCACCTTCAGCAGCTTTCTGAGGAGGGACTGAGCGGTCCTCAGGAGGCACCTGTCTCTTTGGCGACCATAACCTTAAACTAGCTGACTCACCCATGTTCTGCTGCGGACAGAGCTGTGGCAGAAAATCTGAGCTTCATGCCATGCTTCATGGGCATTTCTCCGGCTGACGTGAGCCATCAGGTCTGACCTAGGGGTTTGCCAGTGCAACTGCAGCCGGCTGGGCCAGCATCGCCTTGTAGTGCAGAGCTGGCCCCAAGGGACTCCCCAGGGGTTCCAGCCGGAGAAGACTGGGAAGAGCTGCTCTGCACATATGCAAAGCTAAAGGAGACTTTCTTCAGGTAGCTGGTCTGAGTAAGCACCTCTGACTGAAGGCAACCCAGGCAAAGAGTTACCTGGGAGCCAAGAAAATAAAAAATGATAGTGTCATAGAAGTAATGCCCCCAAATCCTCTTCACTGGGAATTTAGGGAGAACTCCCTGGAGACACCCTGGATACCACAGATCAGATTCAGAAAGTCAAATATATGTGTTTCTTCCATTGCTTCAGTCTGCAATAAACTGGAATGCAGAGGGGAGTCTCCTACACTCCCTGCTTCCACAATCATCCTGCTTAAAACTAAGTTAGCTTGAGCCTGGGTGGAAGCAGGAGCTGTGCTGTCGCTGCCCAACCTGGCCCATCTGCAAACCAGAGGAGGATATCTAAACCATGATAGCAGCAAAGGAATGGAGAAATGTTCCAGGCATCCTACCCCTCCATCGATCCCACAAGCACTACTCCACTCTTCTACCTCTTTTACCCATGTGATGGACACAGTCCAAAACAGGACTGCAGGGTAGACTGGGACAGCAGAGATACCACTGGCTGACTTCATGAAGGAGGTCCATTGCTGGTAGGATTGCAAGGTTTGGAGGAACGCAACTGAAGCTGGTGAGAACGGGGCTGAGCTCAGCGATACAGCACACTCTCCAGACCAGACACTGAGAGGTCATATAGTGAAGCCACAGCAAGATCCCAGGTGGATGTCAGAAGTATAGCTCAGAAGTCCAAGAGCTGCTGCACAGCCTCCTCTGTCTGCTCAGAGGAGGCCAAGTTCTTAGAGCAAACCTACCGCCATTCACAACCAAGCAGCGAGTGGAGAGCATATTCTGCAGCACTGCCTGCACAGCCTGAGCTGTTCTTGTCCTGTTCATCACTTCAAAATATTGCACCAAATTTCCCACGTCCCTGTTTCACACCATCCGTCGTTACTTTGTGTGGCCCTCATGAAACAACAGCAGGTTTTCCACTGACTTCCGTAGAAGCTGCATTGGACACATAAACTCTCCCAGCTGTGGTCAGGCTTGTAACGAGGGCTCTTGAATCAACATCAGGGGAATAATTGATAATTTGCCCAAATATATTGCCTTGTGCCGGAGCTACAGTTTTGTGTGCAGAACCCAGCACAACAGGGTCCTGACCCGTCCGGCTAGGAGACACCACCATAATAAATATTATTGATAGAACCTGTTCCTTGTTCCACAACCATAGCAAGTAGCCATCACCTCAGCTATATTTTCCCCAGTCCTTCACCTGAAATGAAGGCGTTCAAAGCTTTTCCCTAGCTTGCACCAAAGGTTAAAACTGCTGATTCTTCAGCAACACCCTGCCCCTTGGCAGGGGGATGTTAGCTGCGGTCATCACTGTCATTCACCAGAGCATGGCTGCTTTCCTCAAGCTCTACCCATCTCCACTCTTGCAGCTTTAGAAGTAGCATTATCTTTGTAAAATCACTGTGAGTGACTTTTAGTGTGTTTTCTTTTCCCATTTCTTCTATGATGACCCAGTGTTACATCCTCTCACACTGCTTTTTCTTGTCTGCTTCACTGGATGACACCTGCAAACGTGTTGATGGGCAACAGCAGAGACTTGGGCATGTATTTCACGAGCCCCACGTCCTCTGCTTCATGCGAGCTGAATTTCATTGTCCTTGTCTTTTGTAAGCAGTAGCTGGGCTCTAGGCAAGGAGACACTTCCACGCTGCAAGCGAAAAAGAACATTTTTTACTGCATGTGCAAATCTGCCCATGAGGGCCAGGCTCTGATCTCAGACTAGCCCTCAAGTCACTCCACTGAGTGCAGGGGAAAAGCTATCGCAATGAGATGAGAAGTTTTTTATGTTTTTGAACTGGTTTTGACTGGGGACATGAGTTGATGTGTGGTAGTGTTTGACCACAAAATCAGTGTCCTTAGTCTGGCTTAGCTGACTCTCAGAAATTCACATTTCACATATGCTCCATGTGTCTCATGCACCTGAATCAATCATAGGCCCTATCTGTGCACTTCCAACACCTCATACATTGCTACAATTACTATATCAATATTAATCCCTGCTATTTACACAGAGCCAAATTCTCTCTGCCCAACTTTGTATGCCTGAGATACCCTGGTGAGGAATGCAGTCTGTAGAGAGAGGTCATCTCCACAGCATGATTTAGCAGATCTAATATCTCAGTTTGTCCTTGGAAGGACCTCTCTTTCCACTGTCTCAATGACAGTAGCTTATTTAAAGGGGGACAGTCATTTTGATTTTCATGCTATCACTTAAAAATGCAAAGGTAGGAGAGCTTAACTCTGTCCTGCTTTCCCTGTAGAAGCAATGAATTTGGCTATGGGTCTTTTGTCACATATAACCAGATCAGGACTAGGACATCCCAGCAAACAGCTCTGCTGTCCTGGGAAACACTGTGGGGAGGTCCCACAGCGAGGGCCCCCCCCTCACAAGGGAGATGCACAAGGTCTTCTCACCTGATCACATTCCTATAAGCTCTTCTGCTGTCCTTGTCCAGACACAGCGTGAAGGGCCTCTGCTCTGTGCTCCTGATTTTGATACTGTGTGTTTTCAACCTGTTTGCCACAGCCTGGAACAAGAGAGGAAGAAGAGCCCAGTGAAAGTCTCACTTCCCTTCCCTGGGCTGTGTTGTGGCTGATGGTGTGCCCACATGGGATATGAAAGGGACAAATAACAGCATTTCTCTTGTTTTTAACCTCAGACTGTGATGCAAGGTGGATGCTTTAAAGAGGAAGTGTGTCTCTCTTCCTTTTTCTGTGATATCAACCTGGTCAAAGTTTGCAATGGGCAAATTGGCAAAGTTTGCAAAGGCAAAGTTTGGGATATCTGATGCGAGACATGAGGGATAGGGAGCAAGGTCAGTTCTCCTGGGCCTTTTTGTACATTGAGAGTCAGAGTGGGCTGCTGCACCTCAGTGTTTTCAAAAGCCAGGTGAAAATAATCAAGTGAGAGTGCTGGCTAGCTGAAAACACCAGCAGTCACTGCAAAAACCTTCCCATGGACTAACATAAGGTCCAAATCAGTTATGTAGCCAAACTGGAAGGATGGAAATAAGCCTGTGTCCTGAGAGCGCCTTTGCAAACCCTGACCTTTAGGTCCTGTTGAGACAAGGGGAGAGTGGAAGGCTGTTTGGGGTGCATGGCTGTAGCACACGTTGCAGCCATTGCAGCCGTGCAGTCCAGGAAAGGCCAGCAAAGCTTCAGGCCATAAGCCAGGTTTCTGCAGCCATGAAAGAGAGACTGAAGGCTCCAGGGCAACCCCAAATAAGGAAGGCACAATAATACTCAGGTCCAGCCTGACTGCAGTGATACATTCCTGCAGGGCAGCACACCCTCCAGGGTCTGCCAGGACACTTGTCTAAAACCAAAAGGACAGGAGCCTGATTGTTCAGTCCCATCTCCTGCATATCGATCTCTCTGAGCTGGTAATTAGATTCATTGAAGTTCCTGCTTTTTATTTATGCTTCATTAAAGCATACAGCCCCAATTCCCACAGGCCCTGTGGGGTCTGGGGAGGACTCTGCAGCTGGAGGGGTGGAGCTAATGGAGCTGATCTCAACTACAGACTCTTTACTGTACCCAAGCAGAGCCATGAGAACTAGGGTTAAGCCCTATTTCTCCAGTTTGTTCCTTGGGTCACAGAATCAGCCCAGCAGTGGCTTACTCCTGTAGTGTCAGGGTCTCCTGAGACATGATATAATGTGGTATTGAACAACAGGGACTGCATTTGAGACTCTGGCTCAAAAAACCAGACTTTTCCATGGAAAATAACCCCAAAGCACCCTCTGAGCAGAGCCTTCCCCTCCCCACAGAGGGTTTCCCCCTTCACCATTGTCATAAGGGCTTTCTATGTGCTGTGAGCATCCTCAGCTACTTACTGAGAACGACCTCCCTGACAAGTTGTTGCTCTTGATGATTTCAGTGATGTTCACGTTCAGGCACACCAGATCTGCAACAGAAGTGGCTTGTTAGCCTCCGACCATGGCACGATCCCAGCTCAACTCTGAGTGGGGCTGGTGCCACTTCCCTCACTGGGGTCCACTGGCAGAGGTCCATAGGATACTGATGGAGGCAGAAAAGGAGCACTCTGGCAAGCTCCATGAGGAGAAGGGATCATGCTCAGGGTAGAAACCTCAGTGACTTTGCTCAGGACAAGGTGAAAGAGAAAGGCTGCTGCAGGAGGAAGATGCTGCCAAGCCCAGACTATGATTATGTTGAACCCCAAGTTACAGGGAGTCGCCAGTCACATCATTCACGAGAAAATGCAAAATCACAGACCATGGTAACAGCAATATATGCACGGCACTAATTCAACCTGCACAGCCCAGGCACAATCAGCACTAAGCACTGTGGTCAGATTTACTCCATACAGCACTGGGAGGCTCAGCACGCCCCCTCCCCGGGTTCCCAAGCAGGAAGAACCCACCTTCGGCCTCATCGGCAGGGATGGCTTTCATCACCAGACCTGTGGAGCGCAGGGACATTGCCACCTCCTTCATCCGGTCACTCACCATCACCTGCACAAAAGACTCTGTTAATTCAACCTAAGAGAGGGGCTAGACCTGGAAGGGGTGGGGGGATGCCAGGACCAAGGATGTTGGTGCAGGCTGGATGTGGGTTTTCTCTTTCATTTTTCCTACTTAGAAAGACACAAAAGTGTCAGAAAGGAGGACATTGTAGGGAAAACCTAGCTCAGCTCAGAGACAGGAAGAGAGGAACAGGACAGGAGGGAGATTTTAAGCTGCTGAAGCAGTGTAGGGAGCAGTAGACATCTGTGCACTCAGCCCAGATATGGTACCCCTTGGTGAACTGTACAATGCTCCTAGTAAGCATTCACCAAGCAAAGTGCTACACAACCTGTATAGGGGGATTGGCTCTCAGGCCGTATCTGGGCTAAGAAAAGAAAAAGCTGTCTTTCACTACTGCAGGGTTAGCTAACAGGCTTTAAAAGGTCCCCACGACCTCTGTGTCCTTTCCTGGAGAGCAATTCCAGAGGGAAGAAGGGGGGCAAAACCACTTCTTTTGGGAGCTTCCTGCCACGTTGGTGTCCCTGTGAGCAGAGGCATTTCAGGCTGCCCAGAGCCCCACTTACCTTTCTGTACATTACTGTGAGATCTATGCCAGGACCATCCAATGCCACTTTCTTCTTGGACATGGCTAATTCTGCAAGAGGGGAGCAGGGAAGTATTGAGGGTTCACTCATCCTACCTCTCTGTATCAGCACAGAGGGGCCCCCCGTGGCAGGCTGCCCACGGCGTGCTGGCTCCTCTCTCCTCTGTCTGCAGAGGGAGCCAAGGCTCTGCTCGCTCAGTTCTGCTATGCAAGGCTGAGATCCAGAGAGATGGACTCACTCAAGGGTCTGTGCCCGACCGCAGTGGCAAGCATCCACTGGGTCAGCCCCTGGACACCAGGGATGCTCCAGAGAAAGGGCTGGATGTGACATCTGTAAGGGACCAGCATCCAAGCACCCTTGTCCCAACAGTGGCAGCTCTAAGAAGCAGATTTTCTAACAGGGAAAACATCTGGCAAAGGGGATGGTTTTAAATCCCAGCTCATCCTCTCAACAAAAAGTATGATGCTGGTCCAACTCCATTCTGCTCCGCTTGGAAGCATTTTGTCAGACTGGGATTCGGCTCTGAAGGGGAATGGGCATGTCCACCTTTCACCCAGTACTGGGATTCACACTTCCTGTCCATAGGGTCCCAGAGCCAACCAAAACCACAGCCTGCAAAGCCTGGCTGAGACAAGGAGCTGGTGATGACAAGTTCTCTCATTTAGCTTGGTGTCATGCACCTGAGAGCGAGATGAGGATGTTCAGGGAGGCATCCTGCTCATCAGGGAACGAGGGCTATTGCCTCGCTGTACAGCCTCGATTGCTGCAGGCCAAGGGATGGGGCAAGCAGGAGCTGGGCAGGGAGGCCCCACCTGGGACAGCAGCACCAGCTGCGGGGCTGCACAGCTGTGTGCGGCAGGGGCACACACCTCTGTGGGAGATGCTCTCCTGCATGCTGGTGCACAGCTCTGTGAGGAACACATCCTCAGCCGGCTCCTGCGCTGGGTCGCTGAAGAAAATCTGAAAGAGAGGAAAAATCTCTTAGGAGTGGCTCCTCCTCATTCACCCTCTGGCCCCAAGCTGGGCGTGTGACATCCCGGTGGTCTCCACAGCAACAAAGTGTGACATCACCAACGGGAAACTATGACCTCACCCAGAGAGCTAGGGGACTTCTGGGATGGAGAGAACCGATTTTCTGGGATGGAGAGAACTGATTTTTGCTTTGCTCTCGAGGCCCAGGGGCAGAGCGGGCCTTGCCGGGGAGCCCGGGAGGACGTGTGCCGCAGGGCCGACAGGCAGGGTGCCTGGCCACCAGGTGCCACTGCGCCCTCGCAGACCAGCCTGTGCCCGGCCCTCGGCCCAGAGGCGAGGGAGGTCGCGGGGAGCAGCTGCCCACACCCAGCTGCGGGTGCTGGCGTGCCTCCGAGAGAGGTGATGTCTGTCTGAGACACCTACATCAGCTGATCACGTGAGGCTTATTCACTAATTTCTCTTCGTGGGCTTGTTTTGTGTAAAATATGAAGATAAAATCCTGGAGAGGCTTTCCCCATGGGAAGCTCGCAGCCCTATGTGAAGTTCCTGTGGGACTTCATTCTCACTTCCAGGAAGACTCTGGAGCCAGAGAGAAACAACGAGGTCTTAACCAAAACGGCAAAGCAGACTCAATGTTTCTAGATGAAGCAGGATCAGACCCTGTACTACAACAGAGGAGTTTAGGTGCCTCTATCTGAAAACCACATCTGGAGTCAGTTCCTCTTCCCCTGCTTGAGTCACCTACTCGCTTGCTCGCTCTTGATTTCTATCTTGGAGGAGAAATATGTGGAATAGAAATTCATTGAGAAAACAAAATCCCCAGCCACACAAGCTGAGGACCAGGTGCTCCCAGTGCTTACAAGCTACAGGCCATTAATTCAAGGTGCTCTACCAGTAAATACCAAAGCTCTTCCATCTCTTTGCAAGCCCCGGTGCCAGTTTGCTCAAATAATAGCTGCCCCTTTGATGCAATTGATTACCACACTGGCTACGGGCAGATTAAGAGGAGATATGTGCATTGGTCCCACCCTAAGCTTTGAGGGGGGAAAACTGCCAGAGAAGCAGAAGGGGGGGTGCTGTTACATGACCAAAGACAGTAGTTCTTTGCTAAGTTCTGTGCTCTCATATCAAATACTACGTCTTACTCTGAGGCCATTTCAGAGAAAAGCTGGCAGGAAATAAAGAAAACAGTGTTTCAGGAAACCCTGCAAAGCCCCTGCAAAGTGTAGGAGGGGTTTGGCAGCACCACCCAGAAGATTCCTGTTTGATCACACCATGTAAATCACCTGGAGGTCTCACAGCTTCTGAGTGAACCTGAGACGAGCAGTGCGGGGAATTCTTGGGCTCATGGGCTAATCCCAAGGATTTGCTGTCCTATATGATCCTGAAATAGTCTTCCCAGAATCGTTGGCTCCAGCTGAGCTGTGTTACATGGAGTCACTAGATTTGGGAGCCAGTTAAGGAGGGGGAGGGCTGGTGAGCACACTTAGATGAGCAGAAAGCCCTTGGAGCCCTTTGATTTTTGTCCAGCTCTGTCAGCAATGGGGAGCGAGCCTTTGCAGGACCATGTGAAGTCACAAGACGTGTCACTCACCTTCGCTGCATAGACCTGGAAGCAGACGGGCTGTATGCCCATGCGGACATAGTATGCGATCACATCAGTGAGGAACAGATCAGTCACAAGATGCTTACTCGGAGAGGAAGGCTGAGGGGGAAATTGCATTGTAGATCAGCCACAGTCGCTTCTCAGAAACACTGTCACAAAAACCCTTAAGCCCTCCTATATAAATAGCGAGCGATGAGCCTGTTGCACATGGCAATGCTCAGTTGCTCTGTGATGACTCGTCAAAGCAAACGAGAGAGGTGAAGGCTTGTACCTACTTACTAGCCCCTTTCTGGATGTTATCGATAGTGGATCAAACTGCCAGGAAATGAGAGCAGGGGTATTTCAGCACATGCCTCATTTACATTTTCTTTTTTGAAATTTGCCATTTCCTGTTGCTTGGCCAAAAAACCCCATGGTAGCAAATAGGTCTTGTGGTCTAGGACAGTGTTAGCCATGTGCACCTCTCCTGGCTACCAGGCCCACAACAAGTCTGCAGGGGCAAAGCTTCCATCCAGGGCATGGAGGAACCTTGCAGGGCATGAGCTCCTCCTTGGGTATTTCAGCAGTGTTTGAGAAATGGGCCAGCCTCAGCAGATGCTGGGGGAGGTGGGAATGTTTCCCTCATACCATGGTGGCCAGTTTTGGAATCATGTGGCACAGCGTGTTGATGTTGCTCTCATACCACGGGTCAGCTCTGCCCAGGTACCCAGCCACCTCACAGAGCTCCTCACGGCCAGCAGCAGGGCAGTTCTGTGGGAGAAACACACAGTTCAGAGGATGGCAACTCCAAACACCCAGAGCCGCAGAAATAACTGCTTTTCCTGGGGAAAACCTTGCTAGGAGTCAGAGGAGACTGGGAAGTGATGCTCTGTGAGCAGCTCCCCCATACTCAGCAGACAAGGTGATGCTGCCAGCCCAATTCTTCATGGTTCTGGCCATGACAAAGCCAGCAGCGACTCATTGCAGAGCCCAGTTTCACTACTGGGCTGGTCTTATACATCCCTTTCCCTAGGGATCTTCAGGACAGCTCATTTCTGTCCTTCAGGCTGAGAGAACAGAGACATTTCCCTTCCCTTTTTAGCCTGAGTGATGCTTGCATTGAATGCTTGCATTAGTGACGCTAAATTCAAACAGTGGGTCAGTGTCTCTGCTCGGTCCAGAGAAGATGGCAAAACATTTCTTGCAGCACTCCCTCTGCTGGTGCTCAAGAACAAATTTTGTTGAAGAATTAAAAGAAGAAATACTTATTTTTTTAATGGCACATTCATCAGAACTTACAGCCAGCTCCAGGACAGCTCAAACTATTGTGACAAGTATGACTATTTGTTTATCGCCATCCTGAGGATCTGAGGGAAAGTGATTTGCCGAAGACTAAACTGTAAGATCATGGCTTTGAGAACTAAAACTGGAGCAAACCCAGGAGGCAAAGCCCTCAGAAAGCGGCAACTGCTTTTCCTGAGCATTTAGGAGGAAAGAAAAGGGTTGGTTCTCTGCTGAGGCTCCCTCAATGCCCCTACAGCTGAGTAGAGCTGGAGCATAGCAGCAAAACTAAATACCATTTCTAGACTGGCAGTTATCCCCATCAGAGTGGCTGGGGCAACTTGAACATCTCTGGGGCCGAAGGATTCACAAAGCCAGCCTGCAAACCCAGCCCAGCAGCCCTGGCCTGCCTCCCATTCTCCTTATTCTAGGAACTAGGCATTACATGGATGAGAATTCCTGTAAAACCTCATGCAGCTCCTCCAAAACACATTGTCAGATGCTAGCAGCCAGCAACAAGGGCCTGAGCCACCATGTGCAGACTCACCGCAGCGGCCAACGTATTTGGCTGCCCCGTCACGACCGGGATGTGATAGAACTGCAGGTTCAGCCTTGGAGTCAGGAAAACTCGTCGTGTTTCTCGTTTCCTTGAAATGGAAAAAATAACATAGCTATGTCTAAAGGTGAAGGTGGAGAAAAATGGCTCCTGGCCAAAGCTGGGCAGTGCTGGCAGATCACGGCTGCTCTGCAGAAAGGGTACGGACTGCGTGCATCTACACTCCTTGCATGCCTCCTTTGCCCAGTGCGATAGGATAGCAGTAATGTCCCCAGGTTCTCAAAGCAAGGAAATCCATCAAAGGGAGATGAGCAGGGTGACGGGAGTCCCATGGACGAGCCCTAGGCTGGTACTGGCTGTCTTCTCCTCACCCAGCTCTGGTCCCTAAGCTGCTGCCTGCATTGTGACTCAGATCTGCTGCACAGTGCTTTTGGTGGCCTGGATCACCCGCTTGGGCATAGCTGCCTAGGAAAAAACTTTTCTTTAGGATTTTTCCTTTCTGTACTGGAAAATTTCAGTTTTTCATCTGAAAGTTGCCTGGTTTTATTGCTCCTTTAACCTGTTTCACAGACAGAAGGGAAAGATTCCCTGTGTTCACCAACTGGACTAATGGGGCCAAACAGTGCTGTGCAGCCAGCGAAGACTGACATCTTCGAGCACAGAACACCTGGGTCCCATCCTGTCCCAGATAAGGCTAGAGCCCAACCACATCCCCTCCTGACCTGGCTGTTTCTACAGGCTGAACAGCAAAGCACCCGCTTTGTCCTCCCTATCCCCAGCCCGACTAGCGAACAGAGGGTGGCCACCAGTTACCTCAGTGAGTGGTATGCTTGGGCCAAGCGTCCCAGGATCCTGTCGTCCCCCAGCAGCACGATGCGGGCAGTGTGCAGTCTCTGCAGCGGGGCCACAGGCTCTGGGGTGATGCCTGGCCTCTGCGGCTTCATCACCTGCTTCACCCCAGGACTGTTGCAACCAGCCTGCAGGAAGGCCACGCTCTCTAGCGGGGATGGCTTTTTCTTAATGCCACCTTTCCTCTGGAGCCGGGATTGCTCTGTCTCGGAGCTGCAAGGGGCTACAGACTCCTCAGCCGCTGCGGGCAGGTCCCGCTCAATGCCACTGTCGGTGGAGAGCATGGAGAAGCGGGTCTGCTTGCAGCACTCACAGTCTGAAATGATGTCCTGGATTTCAAAGTTGTCCAGGTCCTGGCTCAGCAGGTCCGGCTCGCAGCTCTGTGACAGTGGGCGGATGAACAGCACCAATTCCTTCCCTGGGGGAAGAAGAGAACTCAGGCGAGGTCAAAGGCAGCATACGGGAGTCACCAAGCGCTGCCTGGGGCCTGGCACAGGGCAGCCCTTCCCCTGCACCCCCAGACCCAAGCACCTTCTTCACACACCTCAGAAAGGTGGATGTGCCAATCTTATGGCTTCAAGATCCTGGTTCGGCATTGCTGGCAGGCAGCCAGACAGCTCTGCCCCGTGACCATCTCTCTCCCACTGCCTCAGCCACCAGCCCCTTGCCTCACTTGCTACCTCACTTGCTCCCACAGCTGGGAGCCCTCAGAAGGGAAATAAAGCCAAACACCTGCTGAGCTCTAATTCTGCCTCAGTTTCCCTATTCTTACTCAGTCAGAGGGCCAACACCTCCACCAACAACCCTGAGAGGAGTTAGTCTTCAGTTCTCTTTCCTATTCCATCACAAAGATAGCTCAATACCACTGGAAACAGGTACCTTGGGCATGTCCTTTTGCTACCTCTTACACAGGGTCCTCAGCTCTTCTCCTTTGCCCCTCTCCCTTCACACTGGCCTGGTCTGGCTCTGATGCCCCATGACAGGGAAGCCAGGTGCAGTCAGCACCCAACGCCCAGGAGCCTGGCTCCCAGCTGGCAGATATGAAACTCATGTCCGAAGAATTGGGACTAAGTTATGCGTTTCGCACAGGTTTCCCAGCCTTGGGCATGATCCAAGTTTACCACAGTCCCCGACAAGGGCACTCACAGAGCTGGTCGTCTTCTCTCCAGAGGTGAAAGCTGATGATGGGGTTGGGCAGAGGGATACCCTGGAGCTCTCCTAAGGGAGTGTCACCTGGAGGAAGCAAGGAGGCTTGTTCAAACATGGGAGCAGCCAGTTTTCCCAGCCAGGTGCATGAACCCCCTTTGTACTTTGCTTTGGATGCTGGCTGAAATAACCCGCACTGGGCCTCCAGGATTCTCCCATCCTGATTGCCTTCTGGCCAGATCCTGAGGGTGTAATCACAGTCTTCAGCTCTCATCTAGAGTTTCCAGCCATTATTCACAAATTGGGCTCTAAGGGGGTACCTACACCATTTGGGGAAGGGAGAAATCAAGATGGGGAAACTGAGGCATGGGGAATTGAAGCACTTTTCTCCACTGCAAATAGCAGAGGGATTGCAGAATAAAACAAACTGATTCTAGTACCAGCCTCCAACCTGCATGGCAGGACCCCACCATTGCAGGCTATTTTACACCCATTATGCCTCTGTGAGAAGCAGTGAGACAATTTAATAGCTCACTGCCACAGAAGGGAGAAGGTGCCACTCCTCTTCCTTCACTGCTGGCTGCTCCTCCCGGCATCTGGCAGCAGGGCGGTTGCCAGCTCTTTCAGTGAGCTCAGGTGATCACAGACCAGCTCACAAGCACCAGGCCAGTGCAAGAGAGTGCAGGGACCTCACACCAAGAGCAGCCAGGAAAGAGGGAAACATGACCCCATTTTCGCTCTGTCTACCCCCGTTTCTGCAAGGAGCTGTGGCAGATGGGGATGTTAGCTGTAATACATGTATCCACAATGACACCACGCCAGGACAGCGAGCTGCTGGGTGTGGAAGGAGGTGGCAAAAAACAGTCCACCGCATTGGTACAAGGAGCAGCGCACAGCATTTTCCCAATCCAGATCCTGCTAGGACACATCTTACACCAGCAGAGCACTGGAGAGTGTGCACCACCTCCCTTGTTGACAGGGACTTCCTATGGCACCTTTTGCAAGTGGCGGACACATGTCTCTGGGCCCCAAGGCAGCTAAATTAGCAGCAGGGATTGCCACAGTCTGTTTCCTTAGGTGACAAATCTGCCTTCTGCCACCACATGCAGTCTGCCATCCCAGAGCAGAGCTGCTGGCAGGCTGGGTTGCTGCAAGGAGCCAGGGTGCAAGGACCAAGCCCCGAGCCTGCTGATAAAGACAGCTAAGGTGGAGGTAAGGGTGTTGTTATCTGGAGGAAGACAAAGAGGAGGACACCACAGCAAGGAAGGGATCTGCCAGCTCCACTCGAGCTGCCCCATTGGACTCCCTTAATCCCACTGTGGGCAGCCAGCCCAACACTCACCTGCTGGCACGGAGCCCAGAACGGCACAGTAAATCTCCTCCAGCCTTGCCGTGTGCTGGCTGCGGTCCGCGTTCGCCTCGTTTCCTGTACATTCGACTGCCACCACCACTTGCTGGAACCAGTGCTCTACGTCGCTCATGGGCATATCCTGTCACATAGAGCTACCATTAACATCCAGAGGTACGAAAAGAGGAGACACTCAACAGACAGGGATGTGGGAGGGCACAGGATGTGGGAAGAGGGCAAATGAGCCTTGCAAAAATCCTCATCTTGCAGCAGAAGACAAAAACGTCCTCCTGACCCCAGGCTGGCCATGGCAGGCTGAAGGAGGAGAGAGGCTATACTGGCCCCTCAAAGGCTTTTTCTCCATGAGGTTCACAGCTGATGGGCACTGCCACAGAGGCAGCAGCTTGAGAGACTCTGGTGAGATGGGAAGAGCAGACACCAAGGGCACAAACATGTCCTTGGGGGAGAAACTGCTGAGCGCCCCTGCAAAGTTGTCTGAACCACTCATTTGTGCTGACAGGGCCCTACAGCTCCCTGAGGAAGATTTTGGAGAAAACTCATTGAATTTTTTCTGCTAAGACATTTTTGACCAGCACCTCTTCATGCCAAAACGCAGCTCACAGAGGAGCGCATATTTCAGCCACAGAGCCCAGCTTTGCTGTGCAACACTGAAGATTCAAACTGAAGACTGAACAGCCTAACATTTCCCATCCCTCCACATCAAGAAAAGCAGTTTGGGAGAACCAAACCTATTTCCATCTTTTGCCTTTACACTGGGCAAAACTGCCTAGGAAATGTGGCCAAAGTTAGATTAAAAAAAAAAAGCAGAAAATCCCCCTGCCCCCTGATAATAACAGTCTTGCTTTCCAGCCAGGTACGTCAGACAACCTTTTCATGTCCAGTGAGAAACATCTCATCCCCAGCTACCATCAACCATCCCTCCCATCAGGCACTGGCAATCCCTGTGGGCTGCTGAGTGCCAGTGACATCTGCAGCAGTCTGATAAGAGAGGACAAAAAGGGTTCCCAAGTCTCTCTTTCTTGTTCCTTCCCCCTTGCTGCAGCAAACCTTTTATTTTTGGTGGACTTTTTGGTTTATCACCAGCCCTGCTCATAGCCCAGCCCTGTAAGCAACACTGTGGCTACTGGGGACGGTGAGCAGCAACCAGGGGCCAGGGCAGTTTCCCACTTGCTGAAAAACCGTCCCCCACTCCAGGGTGCCCAGCAAGAAAGGGGCCTGTTAGAAACCTGTGCGCATCACTGCAGAAATGCTGCCGATTACCTGCAGGCTCCTCTTCAAGGCGCTGGTGTCACAGCCCTCACCCAGGCCTGCCTGCATGGCATGGATGATCACGTAGGACATGCACGCCCGGGGGCTCTGGGAAACCTGAGCAGCCTCCGTGTCGGTGACTAGCGCGTTGCAGATGGCTTCGGAGAGCAGCTCCGGATCTGCAAAGATGAAAACCCTGCGTAGGGCAGGTGGGTGGGGAGAAAGAGGTGAAATGTGGACACCCAATTACTGACATTTGGTGGGAGTGAGAAGCTTACATCTTCAATATCCCTAAAAAGGGGCTATTGCAGATGTTCCCTTTCTCTGGCCTGTGTCTCCCAGAAAAACTATCCACTTCCCAGGACCATGAAAATCCACTGGGACACGTGGGAAGAATATGCTTTTCCCGACACAAAGCTTATTTTAGCAAGTCAGTGGATACCACCAAATTCTGACCCCCCAATTCTGACCACATGCTGCCATGTAGTTTATGTCAAAATTGTCCATTCTATCCGATATTAATTCAGAGTTCAGGAAGAGGACAGATTTTACTGCAAGATTAAAATGCTGTAACAGAAATGAAAGTAACAACATGTTCAAGGACTCACTTTTCCTGATAAGGGTACAGGTCACTTTTAAGACTTTGTTCGGTAATCACCATTCTTTGGTACAGCATACCTAGCAAACACAAGAAGATAAAGTGTGCAGATATCAGAGCATGAGAAATAGTAACACAACTCAGGAGAGCAGCTCGATGATGTTCCCAGTAGCACATTGGAGTTTCACATTAGGTCTGTCAAATTGGTGAAAATATGTTGCTGGAGAGATTACATAAGAGAGCCAAGAATCAAACCCAGGGCTAAATATAGTCAAGGACAAAGATAGACCATGCTAAATAAGAAGAAAACCCCTTCTATGCAGGGATGATTTCCTGTATTTCCCTTCCTTTGTTCAGTGAATCATGAGTTTGGGGGTGGAGTCAGAAGCAGGAGGAAGAGCCCAATTCCCTGATTTCTCCACCTGATTCAACACTGGGGAAACATCTAGCATGGATACTAAGAGCACAAAGCATTTCCGAGTCACGAGGGGTGTGCTTGCCCTGCACGTGGCACCGGGGTAACAGAGACGCCAGGGCCCACGTCCAGCCCGCTTTGCTCAGGTACCTAAGTACAGTGTGTAATCGTCTTATAAACCCCATGGTGCCCGCAAAGAGAAGCTCTTAGCTTAGGTGGGATGAATCTCTGCAGGAAATGCCCATCTCTCCATATTGAATCATTGATTTAGCTAAAGTCAGATGAGGTGCAGGTGGACCTTGGGGCTCCAGACAAAATGTTACCAGGGAAGTGGTTGGGGTGATGGTGTTGGACTAGGACTCCTGACAACCGCACTTTCTCTCTAATTTCCCACCAGGCTCCTTGTATTTCATCTCCACCTCACAAGGCGTCTGACTGTTTTAAAGGATTGCTTTTAGACATTCTTATTAAAGGAGACTTTAGTAAGAGGAACTTTACTGAGCAATGTAGAGAAAATGGAAAATAGAGTTGATCCCTGGCTTTGTTTCTAAAAGGATCTGTTCTCTGGCAGACACTAGTGGTATTTTAGCTTTAAAACCTGATTATAATAAATAGGTAGTGGTGGGAGAGCCCGTGCTGGACAGAGAACAACTCATTCTTAGGCACAGAGTTCACGTTACAAAACTGAGATCTCTGAAAAATGGTGGGGGTGTAGCATGTTGGTTTTCAGACTTGATCGGGTCACAGTTTACTCCCCTGGAATTTACTGGGGTGCCCCGGCTGGGCACATCAGCACTCTTGGCTTCCTATATAGATAGTGGAGGGTATATAGCCACCTAGATTTTCACCTATATAGATTATGGCTCAGGTGGCCCTTGGTTGTGTTGGATCTGACTCTGATGGTATCTCCACTGACAGCAGGAGGATCCTAAGGTTTTCTAGTAGCTAAGGCACAGCAGTTGGCAGCCTGAAATCAGGAGGGGACAACCGAGGCCTCACATCCAAACAGTTTCAGAGATCCCTCATGAGTTTGGCCAGCCTTGTGCAGAAATCCATGCCTTTACCTCTGCACTTCCATGTCTCACTGTGTTAGGCAAAGGCCAGCTCAGGTACAGAAACCCACACTGCCGTCACCTTGAGGACCCAAGCATTTCACTGTGCCGCACACGGGCAGAGCAGCAAAGCCCACGTACCTGGGGCTGTCCTTTCCATTTTCAGCCTGACAGCGTAGTCCAAACCAATGGTACAGAAAGGCTTGGGCAGGGTGAGCAGCTTCTTACAGAAATCATACACTCTGCTGCAAAGATCTTTGGAGATGCAGGGAGCCTGGAGAGAAAAAGAATCCATTAAAGAGATGCCACAGGTATCAATCCCAAATGATGCTCTGTCCCCAGGAGAAACATCTGCATGGGCTGCCCTAGGGCAGGAGGATACAGAGTACACCCAATTCAGTCTGAGTTTAAATACAATATATAAAGCAGAAGCAGACCTTAAGATGGTTCTGGAGACCTCCAGCAACACACACTGAAGGGCTGCAGGTGCACCTTTTGGCCAGGTTTGGAAAGGTGCTTGGGCAAACAAGCTTTTTCAGCAATGTGGCTTCTTGCACAATTGGGTCCCAAAATATTGCCGGAAAAGGGGGTCATTTGGAAGAACTTGTCACTCCCATACACATAACAGGTGCCAATGTCTCAGCCAAGTTTTCATACATCACACTGGGAAATGCGTGGCTGAATCTCTCTGTGCTGGTTCCAGGACTTTGCTGGGCACGTACTGTGATGTTTCAGCACCAGACTAACTATTGCATGGCAAAATATTTAGGACCAGCAAGGGCTGCCGAGTGACTTCAGGTGGTCCCCCCTGTGGCTTCTGATTCCCCTTGATTTTGTCCCAGCAAAACCCCATGGTAGGTTACCTTTATCAATGCGTACATCAGCGTGTGCAGCAAGGGGATGATGTAATGTCTGTAGTCACTTCTTTCAGCCTGCAAGATCAGAAAAGACAACCAGTGCTCGCCCTGGCCAGCCAGCAACTGGCAAGGTGGTAAGGTGGCTGAGCAGTGTCTTAAGCAGTGGAAATCAGACTAAGAGGGGAGGCACCGCAGGCCCCATGGGATGTGCCGTCCTCTGGCTCCTCAGTGGTTCAGGCAAACGGGGACAATGTGGGCCGTCACTGTGGCATGGGGATGATGCTCCTGGCCTCACAATCAAGGGCATCTTTTGGGAAGAGCTGAGCTTTCCTGAGCAGGAACTGGCTGTGCTCCCTCCACCACCCCTCTTGCCACAATTCACAGGTAATGATGTGTGAGAGGGACACAGTGCCCATCCCACATGGCGAGGAGGAGGAGGAGGCTGAGCTGACCTCAGAGAGCAATGGGGGGCCAGATGAGGCCCAAGCCCAGCTAGGCCAAAGCGCTTTGGGAAGCGTGATTGCAGGCTGGGCCTGAAGGTATGAGCCCTCCACAGACCATCAGAGTGGGAAGCACGTTCCTGGGGCAGGTCCCAAAGCAGACAGGTCCTGCCTCCTGGGCCGTTTGCATGAGCTGAGCCCTGGGGAGGGATGCAGGTGGGACAGGCCACACTGCTGTGGCCATAGCTGCACTGCAGTGCTAGAGCCTGCTGTAGAGGCACGAGGGCTTCAGGAGGCCAGCACGAAAGTGTCATTTGCACACCAAGAGCTGTGCAGTACACCTGTGGTGGGAGAGAAACAGCAAAAGTTTCTAACTGAGCTCATTAGGGAGCTCCTTTCATTGGAAAAATTCATGTGGAAATATAAAACTACTGGCTGGAAATCCTCTGGAAAAAGCCTGTTTTTCGTTCTGTGTGTGAGCAACTAGAGTGGACAGGGAGGAGAGAGATGCTATTGGTTCCCCATCCTGGGCCATGGGAAGCCAGCTGGATGCTGGACCTGATACAGCCCCAGCCCTTCCCTGCGCCCTGGCCTGGTTCTTACTACATCTCCAAAAACAAGAATGCCCCTGGATAAACCTGGGAAAGGTATTCCACCCCATGCTTCATGGATGCTCATTTCGAGAGAAGGGGTACTGCCTGCCCACAGTGATGCTGGTGACACTGATTTCAGGGTGACTGATGTCATCTCAGCACTGGGGTGTGCAACAAGGGCTGGGCTTGGTCCTCCTCCCCTCACCAGGGAGAGACGCCCAGGAGTCTTGCCTGGGTGACCAGAGACGGCTTGGAAGCTAAGGTGCTGGACAGGGAGAGGGGGTCTGTCCAGGTCCCTGTGCTCCGGAATAGCCTGGCCGAGGGCACTGCAGAGGGCAAAGGAGGAAGACAGAAGAGGTGGGAAGAGAGTATTGAAACCAAGGAGGTGGGTGAAGGTCACAGAGCTGACAGCACACTCACAGGAGCAGCTTTATCAGGCAGGGAGCAACCAGGATGGCATTAGCCAGGAAACATCAGTCCCTCTCATTGCAGCTAAAGGACCATGCCTTCACTAGGGCAGGCTGCGTTGGCCAGACCTCCAAGGGAACACTCTCCTCTATTGGGAAACCTCACAGCATAGGAAGAGACCTTGTGGGATAACCCAAGGCAATCACCTCTGGGGCAAGCACTCCTTTTATTTCCCTTTTAAATAATGTCGTATCTAGGTCTGGCCCTAATGGAAATGGACTTAAAACAGCATGAAAGTGCCTCATGCTGGCCAATGTTCTTCTGCCCTCCTGTAACTCTGTTGGACGACATTTCCACTCCTAGCAGAGCTGCATTTGGGAGAACGGGCCATGCCGTATTGTCCTTGCTTGGTGCAGGTGCAGGTTTGTACCAGGACAAGCTCAGCACAGTGAATGGCAGAGGAGCATCCATGACTGCTTCCCGAGAGAGCGCTGATCCACAGGCTGGGCTGAGCACGTGGCTGCAGGTGCCAGGATGAGAGCAACCCATGCAAGAGGCAGCAGGGATGGCTGTGCTGTAAAACATCACTGTGCACACAGGCCAGGGGAACTGAGGGGAGAAACTGAGCTTTCCTGCATATGAATGAAAGCATTGCAAAAGGGGAGAGATCCATAAGGGTGAGAGGTGTTTGGAGCTAGTCTGGAAACCTTTCAGCTAAATTATTCCCATCAAATAGATGGGTTTGTGCTGAACACTAGTGTGCCAGTGAGTTATTAGGATCCAGGGCACATTGCTTCCCACATACAGCCCACCGCAGAGCCACATCAGAGGGTTGCTGGAGCTGTGATGAGCCCCTGCTGCCAGGGGAGCCTGGGCAGGGTCTGAGCTTGGCCAGCCCCGATCCCTGCAGCACAAAACACTCCAAACCCTGGGCCCTCCAGTGGCAAATCCAGCATCCTGATGGCAGGGAGGGATGTGCCGTGAATCTGGCCCTGCTCCCGGTGAGCATCGTTTCTGGTGCGCTGAGGCGGTAGCTTGGCTTCTGGGCCATGTGAAGCACAGCAAGTGTGCAGAGCTGGCGAGATGTGAGGGGAAGACTTGGCAAGCCAAAGATGGCCAAGCAGCTGACAGAGATCCTCACACTGATGCCCTAGTGCTTAGGGACTTTTGCTCCAGCATCTTTTTTCAGGGATGATGTGTTGATGGAGCTGATTTAAATTGAACTGATGACAACAAAGCTTTAGAAATGATCAATAAAATGCATAACACTGAATTGCTGAGACCAGCTGATACTTGCCCGGAGTCCTGGAGGAACTCAGGCATGAAATTGCTGAATTATATTATCTGTGGTTGGTAGTGACTGCTCAGGGCTGCCACAGTGCCAGAGGAATAAAAAAAAGGTGACACTAATTTCCAAGAACAGCTTCAGGGAGATGAAGGGAATTACAGACCAGGAGGCGTGACATCCCTCCTAGGCAAATAAAAATAAGAGAAGAAGAGCAATAATAGGTATAATGGGGAGGAACTGGCATGGCTTTTGTAGAGGAAAGCAGACCTCAAATGCTTTGGAGGAGGCTCTGCATCCATAGCCATGGATAATGTGGGTGTTCCTGTCTATTTGGATTTAGAAAAGCTGCTTGATAAAGATCCTTCCCCAAGGCTTTGATGGAAGCTAAATTACAATAGCGTGAGAGGGACAACCTGCAAATGGACTGACTTACTTAAAAGGTGAGAAATAAAGATTAGAAATAATTGCTAAATTTTCCCAGCACATTGATGTCTGCATGGGGATCTGTGCTGGGCTGACACAGCTCCAGTGTGCAACACGGCAGCATGGATGAAGCGAGGTGGCCACATCTACAGAGTGTGCCAAGTTACCAGGAACGACAACAGCACACGTTGCAGAAAGCTCTCCCAGCACTGAGCATTCACTAGTGGGAGACGTGCAAGCTGAGAAATGCCAAACAAGGCACATAAAGGGAAACAGCCCTGGCTTTGCATGGGTGGTGATGGCCTCTGAGCTCTTGGAGATTGAAATTTAATGGATTGAAAAAAGCAAAGTAAGTGTCAGAGACTGTCACAAAAGGAGTAGGGGACAAAGTAGGGAATGCCACTGTGCCCTGTTCATCCACAGTGTGTGTGTGCAGCTCCATCCCTTCAGCTCCAAAGTAGAAACAGCAAAGATACAGAGAAAATGGTATGGGAAGGTTTCTGCCCAAAGGATGACTAACAGGGGCTCTTCCTCTTGGGAAGGGAGGGGATGTTCCCCCCACCACCACCACCATGCATGGAGAGGAGAAAGTAGAGGAGGATCGTTAGGTGTTCCTCCTAACACCAGAATGAGAGGATGCCAAAAGAAATTATCAGTCAGACTCATAAGAAACAAAAGGTGCTACTTCTGCACATGACAACTAATTAAACCATAAAACTGATCTCCCTAAGATGTGGAGGATGCTCTAGTTCAGAAAGTGACGAACCAATGCAAGGAAACCATTCTGGGAGGTGTAAGCGACATAAAGGAGAAATTTCCATCATTTGAGGCAAAGCCTATTTCCCATGGCAGTGGGCCAGGCTATAGCCCTACCCTGGTGTCCCACAGAGTTTTCCCACTCTTTGCTATGAGCCATGGTCCCCAGCTGGGCCTCAGGTCCCCAGAAACACATTAGCCAGGATCTTCTCGGAGGCATTGACTTTTGGGGCTCACAGGGAGAGATGGAGATGCCCCAGGAGAGAGGCAGGCAGAGCCTTGCAGATACAGACAAATTCCTGACGCTCCGCTCCCCCCGGGCACTACAGCAGCGCTGGGGGCACACATGGCAGAGGGGCCAGCCATGGCAGTCAGGAGAAGGCAGCACTCACCCTTTCCAGCTCTTTCACCAGGATCCCAACCAGGATGGAGTTGTTACTAGGATTCTGATCAATCTTTTTATGCAAGGTCCATCGCAGCATCCCTGAGAAGTGAAAACCGAGAAAGAGGTCAGGTTGCCAAGCAGAGAACCAGTGGGTCAGGAGCAGGGTTTGACAGAGGAATCAGGAGACCTGGGCACTATGCAGCACTCTCGCTCCATAAAACAGCCATTGGGATGCTGTACTGGCATCACTATCAGAGCTAAACCAGTGCCGTGATTCTGAATGCAGCATTAATGTATCATACCTGAAACACCGTGGGACCTTTGGGAAAGCATCACAGGTAATTTGCAACACCCTCCCTCTTCAAGGAGCTGGAAATAGCTAAGCATGGAGCTTCCACCAGGCTAGTGTTAATATGGAGCAACTCCCCCGATCACAGCTACTACCAGTGCATCTCAGGTTGGCATCTGGCCCTGGTTAGAGCACAGTTGAGGCAGGATTCCTGAGCTAAGCTCTCCCTCTTACTCACTCCCTGCTGTGGGCAAAATCGTCAGTGTTTCCAAGTCCCACTTTTCCATGTAGACATGATAATATAGAGCCAGGCTGTGAGCATGAATATGGATGCACACAAATGCTCTTGAAATCCTGTGAGTGAGCGAATAGAAAAAAGCAAGACAGGGCAATGGACTACACAGCATCTTACATTTCTTTTCAGCCTCTGTTCCCTCTGCTGCTGTTTATTACTGCCTAGTTTCACAGCCTGCCCTGGGGAATCTGGGTTCCTGCCAGTCCCAGCACACAGCACCTGAACGCTGGCTGCTAATAACTCACACTCGGAGCAAGGACCATGGAGCTTTTCAGTTCTACAGATGTCAAGGCTCATTCAAGACGAAATCAAATTTAATTAACTGTAAAATATTCCATGTGCTCCAAGTAAAATCAATTTCTCAAAATCAATTATGTTTTCTCAGGCTGTAACAGTCCAGTTGCTGGGTCAGGTTTATTTTCATAACAGAAACACACAGATTTTAAATGACTCTTTATCAAGGAGCCTAGCAGCGCGTTGCAAAGTGATACACCCACGGGGATATATGGGGAAAGTGAAGCACAGAGGTACTGAGTTGGACAGGGCTGTGCAGAGAGTCAGTGTCAGAGCTGGGAACAGAGCCAAACTCTATCATTTAATGTTCCACCTCAACGCTGGGCCCCTCTGGGTGAGTTAATGGTGAAGGAGATGTAACAGAGCCGTGCGGAGGAGGGATGGAAGCTGCTGAGGTTAGTGTGGCAGATGCCGGGATTTTGCTAGAGATTTAGCACCTCTGAGAGCAGATTGGAGACTTCAGAACAGCTCTGAGGAAGGTGAAGCCATCCCATGTCCCCCGGCCTTGGAGTCATCTGGGAGAGAGGGAACGGTGCCGGGTTTGGGGCAAAGCAACACAGGGGGAGGCAGCGAGGGTGGTGGCTGGTGCTGAGCCTTGCTGGGGCCCCCACGGGAGCCGTGCTGGGCCACCCACCTTACCTCGGTCGCACTGAAAGGCCGGGCGGTGTCCGTCCAGCTCTCGCAGCAGGGTTCGCACGCGGCGCAGGATGTCGGACTCCACCTCTGGGGAGACGAAGGGGACGTGAGCAGCGGGGCCGCTCTGTGCCTGCGCCTCCAGGGGACCTGCACCCAGAGACGTGCCCGCCAGCCTGCGCGGGGACGGGACCCTGGGAACGGGTTTGTTCAGCAGGTTTGGGAACGTGGTGCGTGCGGTGACGCCTGGCCCTGCTCCCCTGTGGCATCCCTCGGGACAGGCATTATAGCAGGCTTCTCAAACCTGAGAGAGCCTTGATGAAAGCAAGTCAGCATTCCCCAGGGCCACTGGGGCTGGAGGGTGAATGTCCCCCCATGAATTGGTGGTCCGTACAGCAATACTGAGGAACAAAACAATCTTGTAGGGACGTGGCTGTGGAGAAACTCTGCAGAGAACTTCTCATGTAGGTAAGACTGCAGAGTCCCTCTCTCCCTTTGTTCAATAAAAAATTACATGTTAAAAAAGAAGCTATCGAAAAGAAATGGCAATTTGGCACTGTGAAAGACCAGAAACACTTCTGTGTTTTGGCCAACACACTGCAGGGCACCATGTGGACTGGGCCTGGCTGGGAGCTGCGTGGGGAGAGGAGGCAATGTTCTCACAGGCACCCATCACGAGGAGCACGCTTACGATGAGGTCTGTGCTGACAGCTCACCCCCTCATGGGAAACCCACGCAGAGCCAGCTTTCTTGGGCATTTCACTGCCTCCCTTCCACCCTCACAGCTTCTTCCCAGCATGAAACCACCCACCCGTCAGCCCCTCACGCCTGTGGCACGGCCCCACACCTTGAGGCCTCAGCTTCCCGAGCACCTTCCGCTCTCTGATGCAGGGACCTGAGGCCGGTGCTCTTATGAGAAACATTGTCTGGTAACCACCATGCATACGTCTTGTACTCTACAGCATCAAAACCAAACTACATCCTGACCTCGGACAAAAATAACAGTCTGACAACCTCAGACTCAGTTTAGGGTATGACTTGTACGTAGGGTGAGTGCTTGTGATCATAAGTGACTTAGCACGTCAGCTGGCTGGCCACATGCTCTGAGACATTGCAGATGTAAAATAAAAGTCAGCCCTGAAGGCATGTGGGGTGTGGGCCAGGAACGATGCAGGGTCCCTTTACTCCACTGTGGCCGGTCTTTGTCTCCCTCGGACAAAAATAACAGTCTGACAACCTCAGACTCAGTTTAGGGTATGACTTGTACGTAGGGTGAGTGCTTGTGATCATAAGTGACTTAGCACGTCAGCTGGCTGGCCACATGCTCTGAGACATTGCAGATGTAAAATAAAAGTCAGCCCTGAAGGCATGTGGGGTGTGGGCCAGGAACGATGCAGGGTCCCTTTACTCCACTGTGGCCGGTCTTTGTCTCCCTCCTTGCACTGGGCTTCTCTTTCCCCACCGCCAAAATGATTCTTCCTGCTTTGTAATGAGAAAAGCACTGTATAAAGTCAGGTATTATTAAGTGATGTTCTCCACCTGCAGGAAGCTATAGTCTGGAGCAGTCAGAACATGGCTTGAGCTGAGGATGGATCTCAGGTATGTGTGATAACTGCATCCCACTGTCCTTTCCTGGTGTAGTTTCGTGCATCTGTGTTCAGTGATGGGATGTGAACTGCTGTTAGCAGTGACTGAGCAGGTCTTGCCCGTGTGGCAAGGATGCAAGCAAGGAGCTCCTTACCCAGTTCCTAAGGGAGCTCCAAACACATACTGCAAGGTCTGAGCTGCCTCATGCATGTGGGGTTGCCTTTAGGATTGCTGAAATTACCACCTTCCCTGCCTAATTCTGCTCTTGAATTTGCCTGTTTCTTCCTGCCTCCTTCCTGCCCTGCCCACAGCTGGCACACAGGGCAGTCGATGTGGCACCCCTAAGTTGCCACCATTCCCACCAGCAACGAACAGCAGGTGAACTGCAGTGAGGCAGAAGCAGTCTTCCCCTCACAGTATCCTTGCCGCCTCCTCATCCTCAGCTCCCAGGGCAAGCAGCATGGCCAAACTCATGAAGAGCCTCTCAAAGCCTCTCACTTGCCCTCTGCAAGCCCAGGACTGCAGTACCCGGAGTTCTAGTAGAGGGGGACCAGGGCACGCGGGCAGCAGACACAAGACCTGCTTAAAACAAGGCAGGGAAATGCAGACCTGAAGGTATTGGGGATGTCTCATTCCTGGGTACTGGGTGGCCCATGCTCACCCCAACAGCCAACACAGAACTCCTATTTCCTGCCCCCCAAGGAAATGCGTCCCCTTAGGGGGATGTTGTGCAGAGGATTCATTCAATTCGAGATTCTTCTGCAGAGGAGTATTTACTCCTGTGACTTCAATCAAGACTGTGTTAAAAAAAACCCACACACTCACACTTACAATGGTCAGGATGTGCTGCTGAAGTGCACATACGGCGAAAAACCCGCCCCTGCCGTCATAGTTCATGCCATTGTACCCGCACGGGCAGAAATTACAGGGCAAAAGTGTCCATGGAATTTTTCTCATTTTGGAAGTGTTATCTGGGGAAGTGTCAGAATGTTGCTCTGGAAATTTGTATTTTCTCTTCTGTTATTTTCTCTAATTTGATTTTATATGGCTCTTGAATTTTACTGTTATGCTTACTATTTTTGCACTATTGAATTACTCATCATAACGGACTATTTGAAATATCCTATTCTTTCTATCTGTGTGTATTTTCAATTACTATGGGAAGTTTTTTTCTTAGCATTGATATAAATATTATGTCCCCTTTTTCTAAATCAAAGTGACTGCAGTCATGGTATCTTGGGGTTCCTTCACGGGGAGCAGAATGTCAAAGCATTTGTTCCAGTATAAACAGGAGACACTTTGATCTAAAAACAAATCTCAACCTACTACCAACAGCCATTAGTGGTTTAAAAATGAAATAAAATGCTTCAGTGTTTATATCCTGACCTAGAGGTGCAGAGAGACTGACACCACATTGTGAAACAGCATAAAAACAAAGCACGGATGGTAAAAAACATACAATAAAACATGAACCTGTTCTAAAATTCGGATGGAATGGCTCTCCAAACCCAGCACTTTCGAAGCGCCCATTCTACGGGAAATCCTCGGGCCACCTCTCAGTCACTTCATGTCTCATTTCCCATCTATCAAGCAGGGTCTTCCAGTACCTTGTGAAGTTATGGCACACGTTGCCCAAAGACAATTATCCTTCCCTCCATAACTACGCATTTTGCAGGTGGGAAAATCGGGGTGGGTGGCTCCTTCAGGTGGGCACGACCACCGGCCCCGGCCGTCCGGCCCCTGCCAGCCCCAGCGGCAGCTCTCCTGCCCTCCCACACGCAGCATCACAGACCTGCGCTCTCCATGGCCGGGCCAAGGCTGCAGCACGGGACGGGCGCGGCGGTCGCAAGGGCTCTCGGGCAGCGGGGCGAGTCAGCAGCTCCCTCTCACTCCGCTCGGGCATGGCCTTGGGTCCTGTGTCTCACCTGCAAAACAAGGGCGTGCTCGGCTCAGCTGGCGGTGGAGAACAGGCTTGGTCCGAGCTTCAGGAGGAGGCACGCGAAGTTGCCGGGACACCACTGGCACAGGGCAGAAAGCCGGGGAGCACCGGGGCGGAGGCTGCTCGGCGAGGGAGCCCCAGCGCCAAGGGCGAGGACGGCATGTGTCAGGGCCTGCATGTTGCTGGAGAAAGCTTCAGCTCTCTCCGTCTGAAGCAGAGCTGAGCCCCTCTGAACTTCTGGGCCTGTTTCTGGCCCCCCTTCTTGCGGGAAGGAGTCCCCTGGGGACAAGCACCCGCATTGCTGAGCAGGGCATGGAGGGACTTTCTGTTCCCTAGGAATTCAGAAGAAATATTCAGGTTAAGTCAAAATGCGTCTGAAACCTAAACTCCAACCATACAACAAACAAACAAACAGAGTTAAATATCTATGAGGTTTCTGTGCTTGTTGTCCTGATCTGCTCTCATCTTGCAGAGCATCTCAGAAAAACAAGCCCCAAAGAAAACTTGGGAGCAGGTTACGCTCCGGAAGGAAGCCAGCCTGGGGCCGGACAGCTTCCCTTGCCCTCAAGTATTGTTTTCTTTGAAGAAAAAAAAAAAAAGACATGAGCCGAGAAGGAAGGAAGGGGGGCTGCCTGTGATACAACCAGCAGCAGGCTGGGGAGCCCGGCGTGGGGCAGCCCTGCTCGGGGAGGCACAGCTGATGCCAGCTGAGCCGTACGCAGAACTGGGACACAGCCAGGCAGCCGCAGCGGCAGTCCTGCCACGGAGAGGCATCTCTGACGTATCCTGCGGCAGCAGCTTCTCAGCTGCTGAGTGGTCCCTCAGGGCCCACGGCTCTGGTGCCCTGTGGTCCGGCCCTCCCAGTGCCCACGGCTTGGCAGCATCTCCCCAGCACTGCCCTCTCCCCTCTCCCCGTTGTTGAGGCACACCAGCAATCACAGGACCGTGGTGTGTGTATTTAAAGCCTGAGTGACCTGGAATATTTCTTTCAGCATTTCTAGATTGAGATTTTTTTCAGCCAGCAGACTTTGTCTTCTCTCCTTGCAATTAGGGATGACAACCCTCCAGCCCACCAGCTCTGAACTCTGTGATTTTCCTGAAACACCCACATTTGTGTTTGATAATGGGTAGCCCATCTCCAGCTGTCCTCCGACTGGCACAGGTAGCAATTACAATAAAGATACATCAGTCCTCCGGGTCCATCCAAGCACAGTCAGGCCATGGGCTCTCACTGATGCTCGTGTTTTCGCTCTGTCGAATATCCAGGTAGGACCTAAATCTGCAAACATCCACTGCCAAACCCAACGGATGAGCAGCTGCAGGGGGAGATGGATGGACATGAGTGGGAACACCCGCAGCCTTGCCGTACACAACTCGAGTCTCCAGGAGCATCCTGCTCTCCGCAGTTTTCTGAAGCTCATTAAAGGTTTCCTGCAACAAGTGAAGTTTTCGAAACCCACCCCAGGCCTGTCTGGCCTCTATTTCTGGCTCTGGGTCTGGATAACAAGGCCTGGCACCGAGCCAGCGCGGCGGATTTCCGCTTCTCGCTGGGCAGCAGCACAGTCGCGCTTACTGCAGCGGGGGAATGGACAGCTTCCGGCTGCGAGGGCAGCTCAGGCGGCTTTATCTGAAAGCGGAGAGGGCAGAAAGCCAGAGAGGCCAGGAGCTAATTTTAGCAGAAATTGTGCCTCTCCTCACACACCTGAGAGGCAGTTCGGTCCAGGGCCATGAGCAGGAGGAGACTCCAGCTCTGCCCTTTTGGACACCCTATGCCAATTTGGGAGAGCCATTCCTCTTCCCAGTACATGGACACCACGGCAGCTGAACCCTGGGTGCTCCGAGGCGCTCTGGGGGTGGGTGGCAGGGCAGAAGGCTTCTACTAAACCCAGCAAACCGTTTCCTCTTCTGCACCCTGCATGGAAGGAGGCACCTGAACACAACGGCACTTCCTGCGGGTGAATCGTGGTGCTGCCCACGGCGTTCTTCTGTCTGTGGTCGCCCACCTTCCCTTCTCGCCCACTCCTCCGCTCCCCCGGCCAGGCAATGGCCCTGCTTCCCCTTCCCCTAACGCCTTCTGCCAAAGCACAGCCAGGCACCAGGGAGGTGGCGCGGGGACGATGAGGCTGCTGGCAGCATTTACTGCCAAGAAGGCACACCAGACCCCTCCGGCCTCAGGGCTACCTTGACCCTGTTTTGTTTTAGGTAGTCATCACATAGCTTCCTCTTTGCTCTGTTTTGTCTTGTCAGCAAAGTAACAAATGCACGCGGTGTCCCGCAGCAGCTCAGGCTCTGCAGAACCACAGCTCTGCTGGGCAAACAGCATCCTCACGCCCAGACCCAAGAACACAGCTCAGGGGTCCAACCTCCCCTGGTACCCTGCCAAGACACACATCCTGCCGAATCCACCACGCAGCATAACCCCCTCCTTCATCCTCCACTCTCCAGAGATGTTCAGCAGCCTCTTGTGCAGAGCAGTGAGCAAGAGAAAGATGCTCTCTTGTGCTCTAGCTACATGAGGACCGCTGTGCTAGCAGCCTGCACCGAGCACCGTTCATATGTCTTCTGACATAGGGGACTTTGCTTCTGGAAACAGAAATGGGCCATGCCTCCAGAGATACCATGGGCTGGGCCAGAGGAGGGAAAGTTCAGTTAATCCTCCTAGTCTCAATGGCTCAAAAATTACAGATTGCCCTCCAAAATCATTGCTGTAGAAGGAAATTGAATGATTCTCCTAAGCCTTTGCCTGCACAGCCTGGAACTTTAAGAACACCACTAAATACTGTACAGTAGAACTACTTTGCTTACTATTTTGTTGTTGCTGTGTTTCTCAAAATTCTGTTTCCTGATGGGAAAAATACTAAGGTCACCACCAGCTCAAGTGACCAGCACTGCCACTTCTGAGCAGCAAAATCAGTAGGCTGCACGTTTGGCTCTTCTATGTTTCGTTCCTTGAGCTTCAGAGAGGCCGTCTGCTGAAACGCAGCCGGCTGCTAATTGTGTCGGTGGTTTTCCACATCCTCATCCTACCTACCAACACGTGGGAGGAAAGTCTGCTGGCCAAATTTAGAACCTGCTCACAAGTGTTTGGTTTCTAGATTTAGAAAAGGACTCAAAAGAGCTGGTGGGATGTGAATTCCTCTGTGCCTGAGAGACTTCAGTTTGCTTAAAAAGTGTTTGCTTAAAAAGTGTTGGCTTTCTTCACTGTCTGCAAAGAAGAACAGGGGTTGCTGATGTCTGCACAGCAGTAGCTGGAATTCAATCAATAATCCACCTGTAAGCTCTGAATACTAGGCTCTCCCCAGAAGATTTAATGTAAAATGCTGAAAATTATTCCCCAGTTCATCCAGAGAGTTTATTTAGGCCTAGTCACACTGTCTGTGGGAAGACAGATAGAAGTCAGATGAGAAGAAGCACATAAGGACATACATAGAAACAAGCTAGTGAGAAACCCTTGCATCGATTCTGGTCCCTGCCAAGCACCAGCTACTGGTTCTTTCTTGGTCTGGCCATGATCCAGTAATGGAAGCTAAATGGGCAGAATATTTTTGACTTTATTTCATGGGGGAAGTGTTCTGCCTGCTTTGCTCCCTGATTGAGCCCCCGCAAGATGAGAGCACCAGGGCTACCAAGAGAAGAGGAGGGGAGGAATGTGGGGCTGAAGATGGGAAGGGCCAGACAGCATCAGTCTGAGTTCAGGGTGGCTCAGGCCATGGGACCACACTTGCCCTCCCCAGCCAAGGCAGAGAGGCATGCTGACTGCAGTTCCCTCCCAAGAATCATCAGGACTTTCTCAACTCCAGCTAGGCCTGCCATACACACCGACACAAATCCAAACCTGGTAACACAGCTAGGACAAGGAATGATTTGAAGAACACAAGAGCCTGTGCTGCAGCCAAGGACAAAATTCAGCCTTTGTGCTGAGCATTTAAAGAGAAAACCTTCTTTTTTTCCTTTTTCCTTTTTTCTTTTTTTTTTCCCCTGGAACAGCAGTGACACAGGGAGACAACTCAGTTTGACTTTGTAAAGCAAACATAACAGATAGGCAGAGAGAGAGAGAGAGAGAGACCAGCCCTCAGAGTCCCAGGGCACTCAGTACATTATCCTTCAGAAGAAGGTCTTGGTTGCTAGGTGCCCATATCCCCTGTTCCTTGTCCTTACAGACGCTGGCTGCTCTCCTGCTGCATGGATAGCTCTCCGGTGATATAAATGAAGCCAGGTTGATTTACACTAGATGATTTGACTTTGGCACCACTTTGGTTGAGCTGAGAGTGGCAGGTAACAAAGACCCAACTTTCAGCACACCTTAGAAGGAGACTGCCAGCCCCTGGCCCTGATGGTGATGCTGCTCTAGGAAGCACCTGACTATATAGAACAAACCCTCTCACCTGGATAAGGCCAGGTGGACAGGACAAAGTCCTTGAACACTATCTAGCAGCTGTGTGTCACTGCAGGGACACAATAACCATCTGAAGCTCCAACACCCCTATTAGAGCTGAAAAAGCATTTTAGCAGAAGGACTGTGCAAATGCAGGCATGCTCCATGAAGATGGCAGTGCTTGTGTCAGATCAGTGGGAGATGTGACCCACTGGCACCAGAGAAACCTGTGGTCCTCAGCACCATGCCAGGTTGTTTCCTGACCCATCAGGACAGGATCCTTTCCCAACATCCGCTCAATGCTCCTCAGACTGCCAGGCTCTTCCCAGGATGCAGTGGCCTTAAATCCCCTGGGAGGTCAGATAGGACACTCTCTGTCTTTAGCCCATCCTGCTCCAGCTGCTGGTGGGAGGATGAGTGATGCTGGAATCACTCCTTCCCCGGAGAGGATGGAGAGGGATGTCCCTGTGAGCAAAAGATGCAGGGACAAGTCCTTTCTTACTGACTCCTCTGCCATCACCACCCCTTCTGCTTATGGACCATCGGACAAAAGATATTGGTTACAGCCACCTCTGGATTTTGTGCCCGTCAGGCCCTGACTCAGCACATGCTGTGAGCCAACCAGTGGGCCCCCCCATGCCCACGTCTGTCTTGGGTGCTGCATGGGGACAGCAGGCACAAAGACATGTTTGAGCTACTTTGCAGCTCCTCTCTCTGACCCAGCGAGTCCCTTGGACCAGACTGTCAGCGTTAACAATGCCACATCCCCAAGATCCCAGCACAGCAAACAGGTTGTCACCTCCTCACCAGAAGAAAGAGACAAGACATCAAACCCCCCAGCTGGAGACAACCCCCTGCACCAGCCTCATCTTTCCCCAAATTATTGATCCCCAGAGGACAGGGGTATGTTTTCCAAATTTCTGGGGATGGTAGTACCTGGTGGACTAATGCAAGCCTTCGCCTGGATTGACGCTCTCCCTGCAAAGGAGAGGGTCACAAACTGCTTGCCTGGAAACCCCCAATTGGCTCTCCAGAAGGCTGGAGACAGGATCCTCCAGCACATCCTGATCCTGCATCTTCCCTGCTGCGAGTAGGAACAGAGGGACGGTGCAATGAGGGACCCTCTCCCAAAGCTGCTAGGTACAACTCACTCCCTGCTGTGCTCACCTTCCCTTGGATCCTTCCAGCTCCCGGGATCACAGCTCCCTTCAGGGCATGGGACTGTCCTGGCAGGCATATTGCAAGGATGAGGGAGGAGAAGCCTGTGGATCAGGCCCACGTGAAGAGCACTGGCTCCTCAATAAAGGTGCAGCAGGCAGGAGCTAGACGGCGAAGCGGCAGTCCTCTCCCTGGAGCAGCATCTGCACCAGCAGCCTGCACAAAATGCTGCCAAGTCTGGACAGAGCTCACTTCTGCTCTGCCTACATATGTCAGAGCTCACTGCTCACCAGACCACAAGCTTTCTACCCAAAAACAGGAAGGGCCCACAGGCCCCAGCAAACACACATAACCATCGGGAGATGATGGCTGAGTCAAGGGGAAATATGACTTTGAGGGGCATAAGAGCAGGCCCTAAAAAAGTGCCCGTGAGAGACCAAAGTTGCTCAGTTCTCTGATCTACACCCGCAAGGGTTCCTCCGCTTTCTGTCATCCTCCTCCCCCTTGGATGTCTTCCCTTCCCCACAGCAGATGCGAGGCACATTTCATCCTGTAACTTGTTATTTTGCTGTCTGCCAGCTCAGCAAGGCTGGTGTCTTCTCTGCATTCATCTCACTTCTTTTCAGTGCTGCAATTCCCTGATTCCTTTCTGCACTTCTTAAACTGCCCAGAGTATCATCAGGATTTTATTTCATTTGCAGGAAAAAAAAAAGGGGGGGGGGATTGAGAAAGGAAGTAACATTCTTTCCTTCAGTTTTCAATAACTATGATATTTTTAGTGATAAATCCTTAGTGACTTGAAAGCTACATCCCCCAAGAGTTCAGGGTAGTTACAGGAACCGTCTGGCTATAGTCATAAAAGTGAAGAACCTAGCAACATAAGCCAACCAGGCAAGTATCCCAGGGAGTGCATGGCGTGTAAATAAGATTGCCTCCATAGACAGTTCTTTTAATGGGTGTACCAGGCTAGCTCTGAAGGAGTGTGCCTGGAAATGCATGTCGCTGCCCCCAGAAAAGAGTATTCTCCTCTGAGATCTGACTCACAACCGGAGCTGAAGCTCAGCCTCTTTTTAGCTGCCTATGTGTGAGGATCCTGGGCTGGGACTGAGAATCTCATGGCAAAGAATGGAGATGTGTCCATCTACATGAGTTATTTCAACCCCCTTCATGCTTGGTGCAGAGCAGTGTGACTCAGGCTGTTCCTGGGAGGCATTTAAAATGAGGATGTGCAGTGTCACCAAAAGACCTACTTCTCTGTTTTGTGGACCTTCAAAAATTGGTGGAAATCACTAAAAATCAAAACTCCTAAACGAGGTGAAACATGTGAAACATAAAATAAGCAGATGAAGAAATATTTGAAGCTATGAAAGAAAAACTAAAGCCAAGCCCCTTAGCAGTGGGAAGGCTGGGCTGGGAGCAGGCTGGCAGGTTCCCTTGAAAAGCTGAGCTGCTCCATCCTTCCCAAGGGAGTCTTTCCACTGCCAAACACGTCTGACTTGATAAACACTGGTGCCAGGCAGTTTTTCCCTTCACCCAGCAGCGTGCCAAACATCATTGCCTGGAGCTCTGCTGAGCACAGCCAGTGTGGGGAAACATCCCCGCTCCCACTTACAAAGCAGGCAAGCGCAGCCCGTGGTGTGCTTTCTGACGGTTATATTTAGTCCTGCCCTGAAGCCAACCTCTCCGAGCCTTCTGCCGCCCTGTATTTAGTTACAAATTCACTACATGGGTACGTCTGAGGTTTCCTGTGGCTCGTTATCAGCTTGACTACAGACGCTTGCAAAGAAAAACCCCTGTGTTGCGCAGAAACGGAGTATGGAAAGCTGCTCCCCCAGCTGCACTCCTCCTTTCCCTTTCTCCCCTACCCCACCACCAATTAGTGCCCTGATCCCAACTTCCCATTTCGGCGAGGGGAACCACAACTTGCTCCTAATACAAGAACTACTGTACAAATACCATTGGCAGCGTCGAGTGAGCTGTTCTGCTCCAGAGCATCCTGAAGGGAGACACAGCAAGTCCTCAGCCGCAGGGGAGGCACATGAACACATGCATTTGCAGTGTCTTGTCACGAGATGACAGGTGCCCTTTAGAGCAGATCAGAATTCACCACCCCCTTGTGCTGCCCTCCCCGTCTCCCTGCAGTTGCCTTGAAGTGAGATCGGTTATGAAAGTAGCACATCAGATGCTTCGTCTAATGTTACAAGCCTCTCGCTCTGTCTGGAGGGGCTGCCCAGCCTGTGTTTCCTTCTAACTCTGGTGAGAGTGGCTGGTGAGAGCAGAAGTATCACATGTGAGCCGAAGGAGGATTTCTTGGCTGGATGACCAGGAGGAGCGCTTCAAACAAGCTGCTTCTCCCAATCTGATCTGCTTTCTTTGACAGTGCATCCTCTGGGCTGCTCAAAACTGCAGCCTGACAGCCTCCAAAACACTGCACAATTGCTCCACTTGGACCTGGGATCATCATTTATACTAGGACAAACTGATGCTACAGCAAAATCTACCCACGGAGTCCCTCAGAAGCAGCTATAACATCCTGTTCGTACTCCCCTCTTAAGCCATGTCCATATGCCAGTGAAGTGGCCACTATTTTTGGCCAGATTTGACCTCCAGCTCAGCAGCACAGCTTAGGCAGGAAAGCGGGACAACCCAGCCTTTCAGTCTCCAGTCCTCTTTTCTATCCAAGCAACAGTAGCTCCTGCCTCCTCTGAGGAGCTGAATTTTGATGAAGAAGAAACACTGAGGGCAGGGTCTGGCTCCATCTCACCTTACGTCAGCTGCCTGAGGGTGAGGTGTCTCAGTTAAAACAAAACTGTGCATAACTTTCATTATGAAACTCAAAAACCACATAAAAATCACCTGGGCCAGATTCCATTTATGAGACTCATCTTCTAGTCTCTGTTTGGACAGGGCAGGGGAGACCTGCAAAGGAGGCAGAGGGACCACACGTGCCATGGACCAGCCTGGAGCCCTTCTGGACTGATTTCCAGTTTCAGCGCAAAAACTGGCAGGGCTTGTGGTTTCAGACAGCTCTGACATGAAACCAGATGCTCTCCCTCAGGCTCTCACTGCCAAGGAAACCTGTCGCCAGCTCAGATTCTACCTTCCAGCTACACTTTGCTGTGACACTTGCCTGCTGGCTGCTCTGGCAAGGCATATCCCTGCCAAGAGACTCACACTCATGGAGGGAGAAGGCAAGAGAGACCCAAATGCACATACAACCATTTCACAAAACAAAACAACTCTGCAGCTCTCACAGCTCTCAGACGTTCATCTGCCCATCAGTATTTAATGAGCCCCAAAGCCATTTGCTAAAGCTGGTGTGGAAGTTGAGGCTGCTTCCTGGACACTAACGACTCTTTGGAGAATTCCTCGCCAACGTCACTTTTCATTCTTCCTAAGGGAAGAAACGAGTTTTCCGGAAGCATCAGCTTTTCACATTTAGCATCTCTCTTTCCATTCCCGGAGTCAGCTATGCAAAAACAATTGGAGGGAAAAAATAAATGAGTTCTAAAAACCGCTGCCAGATTTGCTCAGACAAACAGCCCAGGCGAATGCTGTCCACCTGAGGGGAAAATAAAAGCTCGCAGAGCTCAGGCTCCAAACCCTGGCTGACCTAGGAGAGGCCGGCCAGGGAGCCAGCTGTTTTCTCCGGAGGGAAGGGGCCACAGGATGGCACGACTGCTCCGTGCCTCCCTGCAATGGCACCACCAGGCCCTTGCTGGTTGGAAAGCATTCTGTACTGCTTTAAAATCCTATTCTTTGAGCAATACCTGGCTTGTACAATACCTTAACCAGCACAGTCACTGATGGTACAGTCCCTTCACCCTACAGACGCTCTCTGGATCACCAGCTGACAGCAGCAGTTGTGTGTTGTGAGCAAATCCTTTACTCCTTGCAAAGAAATTTAGGGTTTAAACAACTGTTTCAGGGCATGTTCACCTCCTTGCGTTGTGGAGCAAGCAGTTCCAAAAGGAGCGAGCCTCGACTGGAAGCTGCACCCAGGCAGCCACGTCTGCCAGGCAGTGGAGGGAAAGTCATGTCACTGGCAGCTCAGGGAGGAAGTGGAGCCATTGCCCATGGGTTTGGCGGACAGCTGGAGCACAGTGACCAGAGCCAGTGTTGCCCTGGGCTGTTGTGCATGGCACGTTTCCCCTAGCATCAGTGGACAACCAGCCTAGGGATCTACTTCTGTCATTGCCCTGGCAGGAGGGAATGAACGTAACAACTGCCTGACGTGACTGGTCTGACATGGAGAGGGAAGAGAAGTGGGATGAGCAAGGAACGGGTAAGTATATAGCGATGCAGTTGTAACCCCACGAGGACAAGGTCAATAACAAGATTTAATTGCACAGTACAGACAACAACAGACGCCACCGCTTTCAGTGGGACTATGAACATCCACCAGTAACATTAATCTGGGAGCAAGAATCACACTAGATACTGCCAAGCAAAACCCATACCAGCACAGATCATTTGCCACAATAGCCCCCACTTTGAAAGCTCCTGCCCAAGCCATGTTCGATGGATGGTGTTTGTCTTCAAGGCATGTCACAACTCAAAACAGAAAGATGTGACTCAGCCAACACAGCATCTGTCTTGAACAGTCGTGAACACCCGTAAAGCTCAGAGAAGCAAGAAAGCCACTGGGAAGAAAGTCCTGAGAGTTCTCATCTCTGGGTAAGTGATACGGTTGCATTAAGAAGGCTGTAAACAACCAACTGAGAGTCTTTGGTGAACTCCTTCTCAAATACCTGACTCAGAGAAGCTGCTATTCCTTGTGAAAAAAATCAAAACTCCTGTATGTCAAATTCCCATCGAACTGGGGTGGGGGAAGCTGGGGCTGCTGGGGAGGGATGCTGCTGCTCTCTACAGCCCAACAGCCATCTGCAAACCTGTAAGGTGACGACTGAAAAAGAAGCCTTATGGCCCTGCTACTGCAACAGCTGTGCCCACCATGTGTGTGCCCCGTATATCAGAGGGTGGTGGAGAGGTGGGAATTCAACATATCCCGGTGGTACGGTGCACAGAGCATCCCCTGCCGAAGAGGCTGCAGGCATCTTTTGCGTTGGGGTCCCTGATGCCAGCGAAGCATCCGGGCTCCAGCGTAAGCAAGACTGCTCTGCAGTAGCATTCGCAGGGGAAAGGCTCCCAGGATTCCCAGAGTGAAACCGTCTGAGCATAAAACAGAAAATGGAAACTGCTCCATTGAGGATGGGTGGATCAGTGTCCGGCAATGAGGAACACTGGCCAGTTCCCTCCTCCACAGCCCTTATTTGAGGCAGGGGTATTTTCGGCAAAAAAAATGGTAATGTTTCTGTCATCGAACGATCTGAACAAGCCTTCCTGTAAGGCCCAGAAAACCACAGTAAAACCACTGCTAGCTGTCCTGTGCTGTCTGGCCACTCGGCTGCTGCCCAGCAAAGTGGATAAAGACCGCGTTCCCTTCCCCAGCTTGTCATCATGGGGAGCATGAACATCACCTCTCCCTGACAGCTGGCTACCAATTCTCACCAAACTTACAGGATTTTTTTCTTATTAAGAGCACTAGTCGTCTGTCAGATTTGCATCCAACCAGCCAATAGCTATCCCAGACAGATCAATGGACAGACAGACAGCAGAGTCTGATTGCTCTGGCTTTTTAGGAAAAAAGACTAAAAGAATCAAAATATATTCCAAACTATTTGGGGATGGAAACATCACAACTGGTCTTCATAGCAGCCTTGTCCAATACTTGATGTCAAGACAGTCACCTGACAGCAGCTAGAGGCCCAGCATTTCACAGCTGGCGGAGGGAGGCTGCAGGGCAGATATACGCAAAGGCCGTGATCAGCAAGCCAAGGTCTTACCAGAACTACAGCCGGGAGGCTTCACAACCTCAGATTACTTCCTCAGATCAGATTAACATTTGGGAGAAAGCTGTGTACTTTGAATAGATTCATACAATGGAGCAAGGGCTGGGCATGTATTTCACCAGACCACCATCTACCTTCTTCTGTTGCAGATGTAAGACATTCCTTTAGGTGTGGAGGGTTGTGAAGCACCCGTCCCGCTCGTTCAGTGGGACCTGAAGCTGCAGTGCCTGAAGAATGACCCGTGGATTTGGGCCATCCAGAGAGAAGCTCAGAAACTGAGCCAGAAAACCTTGGGAGCCATGTACTCACTCCAACACCAAAGTACCAGCCAAGTACACACATAACAGCTTGTATAATACTAAGAGGAGATAAATCAAGCTTTGAAGCCCAGAGGAAATTGTTTCCTTGTTCAGTCTTAGTCAAGAGGCACAAAAGAAAAATTGCTGGTAATTCATACAGCTACTCAGAGAGCTCCTGTGGGAAGGTAATGGCATCTCGGGGATGCTAGTGGTCGTGGTGCAACTGCTCAGGCTTGGTGTAGGCAGAAGGGCGCTGCCAAAGGCTGTAGAGCCTCCATGTGCAGGAAACACTCCGCAGGAGATCGCAGCCAGTGCAGAGGAAGGGCTAAAACCTGCCTGATAAACTGAGCTGGCTCGTCCACTTTTTTTAAGCTTGGGCCCCAAGCACTCCCTTCTTTAGTTTCCTATCTGAAAAGGGCTCCTGCGCCCTCCTTGTTATCACCACTACCGTTGCTGTTTATTGCAGTGTCACTGCTGCAGCACTCACGGCCCCCAAGGGACAGACGAGGCCCCGGGCCAAGGGGGAGGAAGCCAGACAGCCACACGACTGCACAAACAGCAGCCCTGGAGCAGGCACCACCTCGCCACTGCCAACGAGCAGCAAAAGGCAAAGCCCAGCCTCCCCCCCGGGTTGGGGCCCTGCCGTGCAGGCACTGCCCACCCCACGGGGCGAGACGGTCCCTGGGCCAGAGGAGCTGCCGCACTGGAGGAAGGGGAGCCCTGCAAGGGGGGCAAAGCCAGGGCAAGAACAGGTGACGGCAGGGAGCAGTTTTGGGCAGGGGACTCCGTCCTCTGCAACTGAGGGTCATTTCACACAAAGCAAAATGAATAAGCATGCGATATTGCAGAAATATCCCCAAATCAGTGATGTATTTCACTCACTCTGTCTGGTTTCAACAGCAAGCAGTTACCGGCTGTCTGCTGGCTGTGCGAGGCGGGAACCATCACCAAAGCAGTAATAACATCAAAACTACCTGCAGCTTCTCCACAGACCCAGACAGCAGAGTTCCTGCTCTCCCTACTGGGACAGGCACGAGGGTCAACACTGTGTTTCACATTGAGATCACCCTTGCTGGCTGGTCACAGCAGGGGAAGCTTGCACAGATATTTCTTTCCTGAAGATAAGCAGCAGATTTCTCTCTCCAGCACTGTCAGTGCCCTCTCCCCTAGTCCCAGCCCCAAATTCACTCAGATAAAGGAAACCACCCAGATCCTGTTCAAGCACTTTCCAGGGTCTTTCACCCCCAGGGATGCAGTACTCACACATGCGCACACACACTTCCAGTCTCTAAGGTATGAAACACTCCCCAGCAGAACAGCAGCCCTGGGGACCATTGTGCCATACATGCTGCTCTTCCAGGAGCAGCCAGGGTCAGCGTATGAAGCAGAGCGGCAGGTTCCTCTCAAAGGAGCAGAGAAAGGATGGGGCAGAGGGGGAGATCTGCATTTCCCTGCAATCAGAGCCATTCAGTCAGGAGCAGCGTGCCACCCAGGACTCTACCTACTTCTTTAGGGCAGGCACCAGGGAGCTCGGAGAGTCATAGGTGCACCCGAGACGTCCTCCAGAGCGAAGATGCAGAGCAGAGTCCTCAGGGAGCCATCGCCAGGTCCACTCTGCCCCGCCAGGAAGTCACCCTGTGCAAGTGCGAATAATCCGGCTGCTGCCCTGCCGCGGTCTCTGCTGCACTCTTCAAAGTCTGCAAAGTGAAAAGGGAAGTGCCTGAGTTATTTCAAGACAACTTCCTCTTTCATAGAGAAGTCCCTTAAGGAGAAAGCTGTCACAGTGCCCATCGCGCTCGCTCAGCACTCTCCGGGCGTGCAGGCGAAAGAGGGCTCAGCCTTGCCCTCTGTCTAATCTCCAGAAACCAGAAGTGCAGGTCAGGCCAGTCCAGCGCAAATCTGGCCCAAGGTCAGCTCCCCTGAGCTCCGGAGCTGGCACGGGCTCACTCACCAGCTCTTGCCCCACCAGCTTGCTCCTGCGCCTTGCCGCAGACCATCCCACAAAAAGGCTGTGGAGGCAACTTCTCTTGCGCTGACACCTCCCAGCTGAGAGAGAGAGGGAGCCTGAACACACTGCGTACCCAGTGCCTAGAAATAAACAGTGTTGCTACGAGAGACAAGGAGGAGTCTGTCCAAAGCAAGATACTTTTCCAGTTCCCCATTCCAGCTCGCTGTCTTTCTGCTGCTCTGAACAGTATTTTGTGTGTCTGCCAGCATCTCCCGCCCCTGGAAACGCTCAGAGCATTTTGCACACATCTGCTTTTGCACAAAGTTAGCACTGCCTCTGTGGCAGGGATGGGCGATCCGAAGCAGTCATTGCTCTGCGGCTGCCAGCAGGGAGGCGTGGGCTGGTGAGGGATGCCTGGGGCCTTGGGCGAAGCTTTCATGGGAGAGTTAGTCACCGTGCTGGCAGAAGCCACGGCCGCATCTTGGTCTCCGGGCAGTGGTGGTGATGTTCCCAGATGTGTGGGGCTGTGGGTCAGCGCAGCCCAGGTCACACCCAGCGTGGCTGAACATTCGTCACCTCTCCTGACTTGGGGTCGGGGCACCACGCGGGCTGGCTACTCCGTGCAGGACTGGGAGCCGGGGGATAACCCGGCTGGCAGGGCAGGACCTCACGGGCCAGGGCCTGTCCCACCACCACCAGCACGGTGAGCAGGGCAGACCTGGAGCTGCTGGCCAGGTTCAGCCAAGAGCTCAGATCACCACCAAGTCCGTGGTGAAATGGCAGGTCTGAGGCCAGGCCAGGCACTCAGCCCACAGGTTGGGGTGGGATCAGTGGGGCCAATGGCCAGGCAGGGGCAGGACCGTGGCAGTACTGCTGTGGAGTCACTGGGGCAGGGACTGGCAGCCCTGGGCTGGGCTGAAGTGGTGTCCTGCACCCATGGACAGGGGGTCAGGGGAGGCTGGTCAGGACCATCAGGTCTATTAGTGCCCTCAGGGCCCCAAGACTTGGTCAGGGCCAAGGCTGCATAAGCCTAGGCTGAAGCACAGGAGGGATGCGTGGCCCCAGCAGATCCTGCTGAGCTCAGAGGATGAATGCTCATCCTTATGGGATGTGCGTGCAGGGCCTGGACTAAGCCCGGGTTAATGGGGGTCTGTGGGGGTCTCTGTTGCCCCAGCCAGCTGACGGGGTGCCACCTGAGTGACCCACACCTCATGACTGAGGGAAGTGTTCAGAAAAGCTTTATAGCACTGAGCAACCCCTCCAGCTGTGGACTGCCATAGCTAGTGCCATTCCCATTTATAGCCAGTGTCCTGCTGGGTCCCTATCTGGCAGCCTAACAGCCCGTTTCACCTAGAGCAACTCTTGGGGCTCTGATTTTCTTTGGAGGGGGTAGGCTGGGGGGAGAAGGTATTCAGAGGGGGAGCGTGGGAACTGTAGCTGATACTGTATCACTTCCCATCTTCTTTTACATGAGAAAAAGCATTAGGTACAGTTACATACCTGGGCCCCAGATTTAAAAATAGCCTACTTCCTTCCTCACTGGGAGAGAAAGGCAGGAGGAGGCAGATTTACTGGCTGTCAACATTATTTGCATTCAATTTCCATTCATCACATTGGTGCCAAGTGGCTCTGTCGAGAAGCATCCCCTTCCCTTCACGGGCTCAGAGCACTGCATGGCCGAGCAGCCCTCCTGCAGGCAGGAAGGCTCCAGGGAAACTGCAGCAACACACAGCAGCAGATAATAACATCCTCATTTCCCCTGTCTTGTTTTCATTCACATTTGCTTCCATTCATGAAGGACACACGCACACGTCCTGGCCCCATACAGAATAGCTGCATAGCACGAATGCTCCCGCAGGCCCCTGGGGCAGCCCCATGGACAGTGTGGTCATTGTGTATACATGTGGGACCCAGTTTGCAAAAGGTTTGTCCCTATTAGTGTCAGAATTAGGATTTTCAACATGTCAGGTCTCTAGCCTCGGGTTTAGGCTCTTCAATAGCTTACTTGTCCCCTATATTTCCATAAATCCTTATGCTGTATTACATCTGTCCTTACTCAGCAGGAATTACCCAGCTTGCAGAAACTCCTGATGCATGCAGAAACTTCCATGGAGATATTGCTCCCCACCCAAATGCCAGAGGAAAGTGAACCATCAAGCAGAGAAGCAAGCCAATGCCCTGGCAGGAGTGTGGGGGATTAGCCCAAAGTGGTTCAGTCAAGAGGCTTCAGAGAATCCCAGCAAGCAGTTTTCAAGGCTGGGATCTCCCACTTGCAGCTAAGTATTTTAACTCTTCACCTGTCAGCTGGTCACTGCAGGTCCCCAAAGCTCATCCTCCCCACCATTCGCATTAGGAGAATCAGACTGTTTCTCCCACCACACAACGAAATGAAAAGGATGCTTGGGAAAAGGTTGATCCCAGCTCCTTCATCACCTTCCATTCATTTAGCTAAAAGGCCCTTCTGAAAACCTTTCCTTGATAGTTGTCTTTTCTGCACGCACCATCTCTAGTCATGCTGGCAGCTGAATTTCAGGCTCAGACCTCCACTGGGTGTTGGGTATCGTGTTCTCTTGTGGCAACACGGGTAACAGGGAGGAAGGGATTGGTTCCCCTTGCCCTGTGTAATGAGCCTGCCAATTAGCGCTGGTATCATTAGGCGTTGAATCGTGGCTGACCTTCACCCCTGAGAACAGGAACAAGCTGTGTGTCAAACAACGCTGGGTAACATTGCGTCTCTGTTGACCTGTGCTGGGAACTGCAAGGTGAGGAGCTGGGTTGTGACGCCACAGAAACAAAGACTTTCTTATTTAATCAGAAGACCAAGCAATAACAAGAAAGAACAAATAAGAAGCAGGAAGAGAGAGCCTCTTGTGTGGCAAATGGCAGGGACCCAGGTAAAAAATGTCTGTTTGTCCCTACAAACACCATCCTCTGTGGTTTATAGGTGTTACAGCAGCACTGCAAAGGGCCTTGCCTTTATGCCTCTGTGCACGCCTGGAAGGCACAACCTCCTCGAATCGGTCCAATTCCCGCTCATGTGAAAGAAATCTGTCCCCCAAAACAAATACAAAGAGCTCACCTGAAGCACCAGTTCAAGAGGGGTTTTCCAAACCGGAGGGGAATTTGTTACCCAGAAAGGGGCTTTCCTGTTGTGGGAGCAGCACACGGCTTGATTTTTTTTCTCTCGCGAGGTACTACAGACATGGGTGTCTGAAGTCGTGCCAGCAGTAACAGCTTCCCTGCCAGACAGCACATTACACAACCGCCGGGCCACGACGCGCCCCGAAACCGGCCGCGCTGCGCGGGCTGCCTTTGTCCCAGCGAGGCGGCTCTCGGAGCGGTCGCGCTCCGGTGGGTTGCAGCTGCTTCCCCCGGGCCTCCGCGCCCCGCGCCCCGCAGCCCTCTTGCTCGAAACTGGCAGCGACGGGTCCAAGGAGCACTGACAGCTACGCCAGGGCTTGCAGCAGCCGGAGGCCAGCAGAGGCTGAGCTGTTCCTTTGCCACACCACGACACCGATGTTCGGGTCCCATTTTCCCCACCGCCTCGCACCCCACAAACACACAGAGGTTCCACTTGCAGAAGGAGCTCTGGAAACCTCTCTTCCTGCCCCGATTTCTGTCCATGGAGACCTGAGTTTTTGCTACTTGAATTTTCGACTGTTACATTGCCACTTTAGTAACATACTTAACAAGTCAGCTGCATTCCTGAGGGAAGCCAAGGTATTTGCATGAAGAAAAAGGTACTGTTTGAACACTTCTCCTAAAACACTTGGCCGGCAGGGAAAGCTGCTGTCAGCAGAGGTCTGAATGACCAACATTTTAGTTAAGGAATGATTTTCTTCCAGTGTATAAAGGTTGCAAACAAAGGAATATTTTGATAGCGCATCTCTATTTTCCACCCTGAAATTCAACCAAAGTCTGGTTTTACCCCATCTTCAACAAGTAAGGGGCCTCTGGGAGAGGGGAAGCCAAGCAAACAGCCACTTTTATGCCCTGGGAACAGGTAATGCTGCCCTGCACAGAGGGAAGCGCCTTCACTCCACAGAGGTGAGAGGGGAAACACATGGGCTCAGAGCTCGTCAGACCAGCCAAAAGTTTCTTGACTTGCCACATATTTCTTCCGTCTTACGTTGTGCCGCAAGTCACCGTGTCACCTCAGTATTTTCCCCTCTCACCTCAGCAGAGCCTTCAGCCATATTCAAGGAAAGAACAGTTTCTACAGCAAGCAGAGAAGCCCTTTTAAAATTAGCCTGACTCAAACAAAAACAACTTCACCTGAATGTCCTTCCACAATGAGGGGCTTGAAGGAGGAAGAGAGGTGAAGCTCTCCATCCCTCACTCCAGCATCCTCCACTTGGTGACATGGACAAGCCGTGCCCTGGTGTGCCTTAGGCTCTGCAGGACGAGGGACTGTGCAGATCTTTAGCTGAGACAGAGTCTGAGATACAGAGGGAGATGTGGAAATCTCCAAACATTGTTTTTTTTGACTTGTCCAGACAGAGCCATTTCAAACTTTTTTTCTTTTTTGAAAAATTTAAAGATAAGGAGATAGAAGCATGCATACAAGCATAATAATAAACCAAGGACATTTTAAGTCTGAGTGGCATCACAGTATGTCCTGCAGGGGTGGAAAGTGCCATCTTACTTGATAAAGACTGTACGAGTACTAGCAACAGGAGACATGACTGCTCACCTACAGATTAATTAAAGGTTTGAAAATCCAAACTAATTGATTTTGATAAGCCTGAGCAAGCATCTGATAAGAACCAGCAAACTTTTAATCCCTTCTAGAGACCAGCTCCCACTACCCTAGGGACTGCAATTATACACCTGATATCAAACAACAGCCCAGCAGCGTGGGCAATGGCAGAACTGCAGTGACCAGAGGTTACATATCTTTGAGCTGGCAATTTTGAGGAACCTGTAAGCAATGGGTCTGGTGCCACTGCTTGGGCACCGCAGCTTTCTCATGCTGACAAGCTGAGAGCGCCCATGCTCTCGCTCTCATGGGGATATCGGTGACTTGCCAGTGACAGGGAAGAGATTAGTAGGTTGAAATGGCATCCTTCCAGTGGAAGAGACTGGGAGAAGGGGGCACGTGATATTGATTTTTGTCCAAATCTTAAGCATTGTATGCACATAAGCTATGGGCCATACTTCTCCAGTGCCTGCTGCTTACAATCCCAGGATTTTTTTTCACAGAAACTAAGGATCTCCCATGGGTTCCTAGGTGACAGTTTGGGAATGAGATCAAATACTTGAGTTTATTGGTTCTGCCAGTGATAACATGCAGTGGGAAAGAGCTCTTCTTGTCATGGTAAGTCAGCTCCAATCTGCCCAGGGAGCTGAAAAGCTGAGTGAAAGAGCAGTATCTACAGCCATTTTTCAGACTTTATGAGCAGGGCTTTCAAAATGCTACCTGAGCTTCCAACCCACTGCCTAAGGTAGAGAAAGGGGGAGGTTGCTGCTAAGTGCTGAGGCATGCTCCATTGGAGAATCCCAGAACAGGGCTGGATTTGGAAATCATCCACCCCCAGTTCATCCCCGAGGCAGGATGACTGACCCTGACAGCGCAGTTTCAGCTACCCCAGGGAGGGCTGTCCCTGCTGGTCCACCCAATCTAACCTGGATGTTTCTTGCTGCATCCCTTTTCTCCTGCTGAATCTAAACGTTACATCTCCCCTCAAAGGCCAAGTTGTCCCTCGTTTGGTAGTTCTCAGAGGAAAGACCTGGCTGTTTTATGCCAATGAGGCTCCTCTTCACACTGATAAATCCAGGCCTTCAATATCGCAGCAGGATATGGTGACTCAGAGCCAATTTGTGCCCCCCAGCATCCCCACAACTTTTCTGGCAGAACTGTCACCTCCCCAGCTGCTCCCTGTCCAATACCAGCGTAGCTGTTAGTTCTGCCCCAGTGAGAAACCTAGTGCCTGTCTCCATTAAACAGCAACCAGGTAGGTTAAAAAAATATAGACTCAGCTCAGTTCACTCTAAATTCCAGTTCTCCACAGTCACCATCCTTCACTGCTTGACCTCACATGTAAAGGTAATTCAGATGTTCTCTGCTCCATCTCCCAGCTCATTAATGAACAGATTAGAAAGCACCAAAGGTGACATCGGTCCTGCACAGCCACCTTCCTCCATCCTTCCAGCCTGGCAGCAAACCTTCACTCAGACCATGGAGACTGGCCCCCCATCCAGTTTGCAGTAGACGCACCAAGGCTTTCCTCAGCTCATAGTTGGCCTTTTCAAGGCTGATGCAAAAATGTTTTTGACACTTTCAGCATCATCTATGAGTGGCTTTCCCTGTCCAGAAAAATGTGGACCATCTTTTCCTTGTCTATCTCACACTGCTGATGTCCTTACAGAGCGAGCGTGTGTCACTGCCATGCTCCTGTGCTCCTGAATCTCAGCATCTGCTTCCCTGTTTCTGGGAGATGCTCTTGTGTTTGCTGTTAGTCACCTGCCTTAATTTCGATGTGTTGTCCACGTCCTTCTCATGTCCAGTCAGCGACAAGCTCACAACTTAGCCAAATTGGTCTGGCACTGTATTTCCTCTCTTTCCTCCACAATGGGATGATCCTCACTTGTGCCATTAGCCCCATTTCACTTCCTGTTGCCTCTTCCTATAGACCAGCTTCCAGGCTGAAGTCAGCCTGCTGCAATGCATCATTTTTATCTGCTGTTGTTCTGCTTTCCTTGCGTACATCCATGAACCATCATGTCCCTGTGCTCTCACACAAGTTACCTTGCCCCTTCACATCCTTTAGCCCATCTCAAACCTTTAGTTTGAGCCCTTCCTGTCTCTCAGCTTTCTGCACCTTCTGCCTGGCCCACCAGGCTCCAGCTCAAGTTACCTCCCAACGGGGAGAAGCGAAACTCTCCTGCATCACAAACCCCAGCAGTTCTGCCAGTTGCCCAGTAACCACCTCTCCCAGCTTGGTCCCCTTCATGCCTGAGTGACAATGCACTTGGGACCAGCACATCCTTTAGGATGGGACTAGCACGGCTAGTCCCTGCTCTACCTTGCTTGCTAAGGAAGGGTATTGGCAAAGGGCTAGTAAACGGGCTACAGGGTTGCCAGGTAGCCCTGGCCTGCCAGTGGGCATCAGACAAGCTGTGTCACCTTGTTATGCATCATAGCTGTAGCATAAGAAAAGTGATATCACCCCCTTGGGTGAAGCATGAAGAGATCTGTTCCTTTCACCAAATGAAGGTGAGGGATTGTTGATACGAGCATATAGAATTTTTTTTTTCGCCAAAGAAAAAAAAAAGTGTGCTAATACCAACCACTCTCTCACTCTTACCTTTATAGTCATGAAATATTTTCCCAGCTGGAGTCTCTTCCTCGGCATTGACACATCTCTGTTGCAGCGCTCTCTGCTTCACCCCTTAGACCAGCTCTGTATTTCTTAAAAAGAGACCTCAACTATCTGAAAGAAATTTCTTTGAAATACATTAAAAGCTTAACACACTATTTTACTGATTTACTATTTCCTTTTTCTACTTCCATTTCCTCACTGCTGAGACTGTTTTTCCTAAAGTTCAGGGGCTTTGGGGGATTTTATTTTATTTTTAATTTTTAAAGTGGGATGGAGAGTTAGGAAAAGAAGAAAGGAAGAAGAAAACCACAGAGCAGAAATGAAAAAATCATGACAAATGAAGCTTAAAAATTCCCTGGAGAAAAAAACAGAATTTGGGAGGAACAGATGAAGCAGCTCTTTCCGATGCCCTACAATGCAGTGACGGTGCCTTTACTCATAAGTTGTTTTCCCAGTTTTCCCCTTCGCTCCATCTGCTGGCTGCCAAAATTCTCCTTCCCCTTCACCGCAGGGACAACCTTCAACCTGCCTGAGAAGCCGAGACAGCTCCCCAGCGGTCTCCGTGGGGCGAGGGAGCGCCAGCACCCGCCGCGGCGTGTGGGGCTGGCTGCGGGTGCAGCGGGTGCATCTCCGCACGGTGCCGACGCGGCTGCCACCCCCCTCCCACTGGCAGGGCGCGGGAGGGAAGAGCCGAGTGACACGCGCGTGCGGGAGCAAAATGTCCACGGCTGGAAGCTGCAAACGCGTTCATTGCCTGCATTGCAGGGCTGTGGCTGCTGCCGGAGGAAGAAGCTGCTTGTATTTTTGGTTTTGATCATTTATCTAGTAAAAGGGAAACTTTATATAAAGGGCATGTGTATGCATGGGTACCTGCCTGATCTATATCAACAGGTCATGAGTTAATAACCAAACTATGTCTATTTATATCACATTACTTTCTATATTTAATAATACAGTTGTGCAGGGGTGGAGGTGTTTAGGTAACCAAGATTCATACTGCACACAGATCTACACATATATGTGTATGACTTTACCATATAAAGTATGTGCAATTGTATTTTATAGGCTAAAAATAAATTTTTGGTGTATAGGCATATATATACCCACCTGCCCACATCTGTATTACACACAGAGGTTGAATGCTGTATGTCATACAAGCTATGCATTGACAGATCCATGATGACAAATAAGGAGAGGTATACATTTATGCATATTTCCTGACATGGTTGTATGCACAAGGGATATTCAAAGGCTTAATAATGACTAAGTTATCTTGATTCATACTTACCTGAGTTGCACAAGTTGCATATTTAGACAAACTAGTCATATTGGGGGAGTTGAGAAAACATCTCTATTTTGAACTATTTGCAAATGTATTCAAATAGAAAGTGAAAAACAGAAAGATATCATAGCCTGCTTTTGACCACATTTTATAGTCACCAATCAACAGGCGTTAGCTACACCCACTCTGCTCGTTGATGAGGAACCTGATTTGCATGTTTCTGCCATCCTGTGGCTGCCCATTGACCTCCAGGGCTCCAGCTAAACATTCAGATGATAGCTGACAGCAGTACCAAAGGACAGAGGAATGGATGGCACTGTAGTCTCAGTCTGTTCCTCCATCCTCCACCTCACGGAGGGAAGGAGCCCCGGTGCTCAACCCAACCACCACAGCCAGGCTGGGGGAAAGGGGACGGGGGACCTGCAGCCCAGCCATGGTGATGGACTCCAGTCCTACAGCGCACAGCCCACCAGGCCACTCACTGCGATGGATGTAATTTGTCCCAAGCATCCCAGGAGCTGAGGACAGCATGGGAATGATTCTGGGAGAGCCTCAACTTGGTCCCACAATGGCCAAGCCAAGAATTGTCACAGACACGTGTGGCAAGTCGCTCTTCACTGAAGGCTACGAGGAAACAGAAAAGCTAGACACAACAGGTTAGAAGGCTGACATCTCTATCCCGGATTGTACACAGCCCAGGCTAAAGGTACCATTTCTCCTCATTGAAGTATTTCTTTCCCTGAGCAGTTTCTGACCAGGACAGACACCTCTCCTAGTTTTCCTTGTGCAAGCAAGCTGAGAAAGCAGCAAGAGCAGCAGCCTTTCAAGCTTCTCTCCAGGCTCCCTGCACTTCCTCATGGCTCCACAGCTCCTTTCTCCCACTCTGAAGGCTTCAGCCCTTGCCCTGTCTTTGCCTTGCAGGACTGGCACAATTACCAGGATGATCTTCATTACCCACAGACTCACATCATGCACTAAAGCACACATGGCTCTGTAGGACGGGAACATTAAAGACTAAAGATTAGTATATATTTCCTTTCAAGATGGCTGTAAAGTTAAGCAAAGGAGGAATCTCAGCTATCGCTCAATCTCCCTGCATACCCAGATTGCTCACGCCTGTTCCAGCACATCACATCTCAGAGGAACCACACGCCTCTCATTCGCACAATCCGCGGCAGGAAGGAGTCAGATGATGGTCTTAGAGCAAATAGAGATATGAGATGTTGCCTGCACTTGGTCTCTTTTTTTGCCCCTTGCTTGATCTTCCAGGGACTGGCTCTGAGGTGCTGCTCTGGATCCAGCATTTGCCTGGTGTAGCTGGAGCTAGTCTATTGCTTCCTGTTGATGAAAGTATCCAGTGCCCCATTAAAATTACTCATAAAACAACAGCCAAAATTTAATCAACGGCTTTATGAATCCAGGTCCTAGGCAGGGAAACCCTCAATGGACTGAACTTCTAGCAATTTCCTCCAGGAACCTCTCAGAAGAACATCCTGTCCTCAAGCCTGCATGACCTTCTGATTTCAGGAGCTGACCTGGACCAGGGTAAGTCAACACAGAGACCTACTTTGGGGGAAAAAAAAAAATACACAGGCATACAGGAAAGAGTACTAATGATTTAAGGTCTCATTCTTCCCAATAAGTCAGTACCAAACTCTTGCCCACAGGCAGTGCAGAGGAGCAGCACTTGGGGGAGGTGACAGAGCTTGTGGTCAGCAAAGGTTTCCCAATATTGCTGAATGTGGAGGTTGCTCTCTTGAGTCTTCTGACAGGTCCATCCACAGATTTCTTACTTCAGAGACAGTGACAGCCTACCATTCTTAGGTCCCTGCTATGAAGAGGCTACAACCATCAGTGCGTGGACAACAGGGACTGATCCAATCTAACATCTCACGGCTGTGTCACATACCCTCCCCGGTCCTGGGCACACTATGGCTGGCACACATAGGACCTTTTGGGGAGCCGCTCAGCTTCCTAAACCTACAGGAGACCAACTCAGCAAGAAGCAAATCATCCTGACTAGCTTAGGGGCCGAATCAGCTCCTTGGTTATCAGTCACGAGAGCAGATGCAAAGGAGGGGTCATGGCCAGGAGCAGGACCAGACCTTGTGAGGACAGAGAGCATCTGACTGGCTGAGCTGCCCTGCCTGGCTGCACTGGGGTCCTCTCTGCAGCCAGGAAGACAGGCTAAGCACAAATATTGAGTTACATTGTCCCACTGGTGTCCAGAAAGTTTTATACTGTCAAACCTAACTCTAGGTTATCCTAGAGCTAGGTAAACACCATTAAATACTTTTCATACATGCTTTGATACAATTTTTTTGATGTGTTTGTTCTGGCTGTAAGCCCCTAGCCTTTGCATTCCTTTTCTACAAGTACTGCAGCAGAGGTACTTGCAGAGGGGAGAAGGGATTACAAGAGAGCAGTGGGGAATATTGAAGGAAAGCCATTTCTGGATTCACCCAGAAAAGCCTACTCCAGTTACTCATCCAGTCAGCTGTCAGCACCCACTGTCACAGGCACATGGGCTATAGGATGTGCACTGTCATTTGAACATATTGACAATTATGTAACACAACATCGTTATCACACCATTACTCTTCCTGAGTGAATTTTCCCTGTTAGGAAAACTCTGTTCCTAATGCAGGCACAGGGAGTGAGATCCCTTGTTAACTTTTAATTTGTCATTAATTAGCATTACTAAGATAAGGACACTGGAGCAGCAAGGATCGCGAGGAGAGATAAACAGCCTTCTGTGGCCTGGGAATGCTTTGCTTGCCCACCTTCACTCTAGTTAGTCCTGAGCAAAAACAAAGAGGCAGTTGGTCTCCCCTTTCAGTCACTGGTACTGGCCAAAACCCTTTAGAAATGAGCCCTAATTCTCAGGAAACTTCAAGTTCTCTCTGCTTTACAACTCCCTATAAATGTGAAACTGAATCACACACATTGGAAACAGCTTGAACTACCAGCACTGAAATCTGCAGCCACAAGAAGAAACTAGGGCAGGGAGTTTGGCAAAAAAAGCTATACCCTAAATCTTCTTCTGCTTCTTCCTTTCCTTCAGAAAGAAGGATTAGGCAATAGTTCAGAAGGGTGAATTATTGGTGGGGTTCTAGATAAAACTCTCCTGAGCATTGAGTATGTTCTTAGCAGAGGGGTGAATGTGGCCATTGCACTGTTGCTCAATCAGGCAGTGATCACCCTGCAAGCAGGACACAGAACTCAGGGGCCTGAAGCCCAGGGCCAGCACAGCTGGCCCCACTGCAGCTCAGCAGGCAGCATCTGGCCCTGTCAGTGCAAGTTGGAGAAGCTGAACCATCTCCAGGTACCTTTGCTTCAGCTGAAGTAATCTGAGATGTAGCTATCAAAGCACATAGGCAGCAGGCAGAGAAAGGAGGGGAGGGCATTTCTGGGGTTGTGAACTCTATCCGAGGAGATACCCTGGGTGCATTAATCCTAATCCTGTCATTGTATGTTGGGACTGAGAGCTGCTGGGAAGCCTGGCTCAGTTCTCTTCCACTTCTCATTACAGCTGGGAGCAGACAAATGTCTTTGAAATACCTCCTTGGAAAAGGTCTTCTGAAAACAAGCCCTGGCCAGAGCCCACAACCTGAGTCCCAAAGTGCTCGTAGACTTCCACACCTCGTAGTATCCCATCTGCTGGCGTCTTCTTGCTGCAGGGCATCTGGAAAAGCCGCCTATGGAGCAATACATTCCAACAGGAAGCAAAAGTACACAGGGAAAGTTTGCCCTTGCACTTCCAATAAACCCACTAGTTGGGCAAGAGGAAGGGATCAGAGGTGCTGAGCCAAACAAACCTACGGCAAAGTTCTTATGCCCAGGGAATTTGCCCCATGGCCACTCAAAAGCCTGGGCTACTTTTGTCACAGCAGTTGCTGCCTCAGCAGCCCAGCAAGCCCGGGTACAGGCTCCAGCTTTCTCCAGAAGCCTTCTTCCTGAACCTGGGCCTGGCAGAGCCCTGCTCAGCGCTGAGATACCACATGAGCATTGCAGGCAAACTTGTTTCCCAAAATGACAGTAAACCCAAAGAAAAGCCAGTCTGAACAAATATTGTTATTTTGGAGCAGATATATTTTTCCTTCCCCCAAAACGCCTCAAGCTACAGCTGTCATTGGGTGTATTTGTAAGAAAAGGCAACATCTCCATGCAAACAATCTGCTGATGACATACTTAGACCACAAAAGACTTGAGTTCAATTCCCCCACCTACTAAAGAGGAGTGGCACCTGTGTTTTCCACTTCTCCAGGGAATACCTTAACCCCTGTGACAGAGAATCTAGCATAGGCAGTCTCACTCCTGCCTATTGATGCTAATTCATTCTGTACTCCCAATTAGCCACCAGGTCAAGAATAGCCACTCAAGGACCCCTCCACTGGATGAGGGTTGGATCAGGTCATGTTGTTCTCCATCTCATGCACTAGAACATTTCCATCCCTGAAGCTGTTCAGAACTTGGCTGGAAATGACCCTGAGCAACCTGATCTACCCTCAGAGTTGGTCCACAGTTCTTCCTGAGGCTTTCTTAAGCTCACAGGTCTCAGTTAACCATGGCCAAGTGGGACGACAGTGATTGATGTTGCCTAGATGTGTTAAGCTCTTTGCTTCCAGCCTGCATGTGGCCATGGTGGCTCCGGGGTGGCAGAGCTGGCTCTTGGAGGCAGCACAACTTCATCTCAAACTACCACAGCACCTTGTTTAAATTCACACACACCAAAACCTCAAGGTATGGTTTTTGGTGTAACCTACCTCTTTCAGGGTGTCAACATAAATTGGTGCTCCCAAAGCTTTTGCACAACAGGCTGAAGCTCTGAACACACTTTACACATTGTCTTCCCCTCTCTTGTGGGCATGGACAGGCCACAGACCAGGTACACTTTGATGCTGTAAGCAAGAGTCATGAAAAGCTGTCAGGCTGATTTCACCTTATATAGTGGTCAAATTAAATGGTCTTGCCTAATCCCAGTCTTAGTTATTTTAACAGCAGCTATTCATTGAATCTTTTATAAGAACAAACCCTCAGCTATGCAACACTTCAAGGATCAGATTTGGGTTCTCACCTTAAACTTCTTATCAGGCACATTTTTAGAACAAAGAGCTGTCTTTCGGGTTTGGATTTAAGATTGTGTCTCCCTCTATTTTTCCCTCTTAAAAAAAAAAAAAAAGTGGCAGAGAAAGGGAACAACTGTGCTTTGGGTGTTTTAGTTGTTGTTGAGAACAAAAAAACACTATTGCTCCATCTTGAAAAAAGAAGTATTTTTCTTTTGAATTTCATTTGCACTTCCAAAAAGCCCTTTTCTTTTGAAAAAAGGCACATTTTGTTACAGTCTAATCAAAGTGAAAAACTTGACAGCTAATTCATAACAAAGTGCTGATTAACAAAAGTTATTTTCATCTGTTCTTTGGCTTGTCTAAGCTGAAATGACTTTCCTTATTGTTTTTTTTCCTTTTGATTACAACATATCAGCTCTCATACCTGCCGACAAAGCTTCTTTCCTTGAATATTCACTAGATGAGAAGGACGACACTTGAAACAGTTAAGCATTTGCCAGGGTTATTTCATATTTCAGAATACCTTCAGCAGCAACGGCTCCATCCTCAAAGTCTGCAGCCTCAAAGATCCATCTTTGATACTTGCAAAGTACCTCTGAGTCAGAAGTACCTCCGGTACCCGGCTGCTGGACACAAGCTGCCGGCCCTGGGGCACTCGCCCTCCCTCCCGGGGCTCCCACCCAGCTGTGCACACCACAGGCCTTTGCCTGTGGCCCAGGGAGTTGCCAGGCACTCGGCTCGCAGAGTAACTCTCATTTCTCTGCAAACACCACAGAGCCTCCTAGAAGAAAAGGGTACGCACAGATCTCACCTCGCACAAGCTTTTTTCTTTTCCCCTTAACCCAGCATGAAACCAATTTGGGATTGACAGCATCAAAATGTGTTTTTTTTATTCACAGAGGAACACAATAAGCTATATTAATTGCCGCAAATCTCATCTGGGACTGGGCTCACCAATGTAACAACTTTACGAGCCTTTTCCTACTTTCAGGTCAACTACTCCACAAAGGTCCTGGGTGCACCCTTCCCTCTGCGTGGAAATAGGAAGCCCTGCCACCTCCTGCTGTGCCTCCCTCGTGCTCGGGAGTCACTTGACACAAACACTGCACTTGTACTTGAAATAAATCACATTTAATATTTTACAATTACCTTTAAAGTTCTTTGAACAGTATTTTACAGATCAGCACAGACATTACAAAGATTTGGTGAGGCTTCACATATGTACAAGGATGGCTTGAAAGAACCTCTCACTTCCTCCTTTTCTTTTTTAAAAAAAGCATCAGAGGTCAAAAAAATTAGGAGGGATTATAAGTCCCTAGAGTTTGTGCTTGTTTTTCTCCATGACATGGAAATTTTCCTCTTCAGTATTTTCATAGGGCCAGCTGAAACCAAAAAGGTTTGTGTCATTAACGGCGGCAAGGATATATTTAGCCACGGATATCAAGATCACAAATAGCAATGTTTTGACAGGATAAGGTGCTATTTTAAAGTATTGAACAAAAAAAACAGCTGTCAAATTCCAGCCCCATTTAAAACAACGCACACAAACCTGTTTGAGAAATGAAAAGTCGACGGGAAAACTTTTTCCAAGTGCATGGAAAGAGCTATTGAAGTCTGTTTTTGATGCCTTGAGCCTGTCAGACTTAAAGTATTGATGTGCAGAAGAAAACACACAGTAGCGACCCTGGCTGGCATTTCCGCATCGCCCTGCAGGCACCCCAGTGAGAAAGGGGGCATCCCGCCGCCACCCAGCAGCGGCTCGGTGTCCCTGACGAGCCCGTGCTGGGAGCAGAGGAAAGACACTACCCTGCACGGTACTGAATAGCAGGTGCTCTGGAGGTCGGTGCATGGACATGGAAGGTGGGTCCTGGCCAGGAGTCCAAGCCAGCTTCACGTCACAGCAGAGCCAGAACCGCTGTGTGTGTTCAAGTGATGCTTTGCCCTGAACAAAGTCTTGGAGTCCACAAGGCAACACCATCCTTGGGATGGTTTATTCAAGTAGGTGGATAAAAACCAGAGGCCTCGGGAGCACGTTCACGTCTCACTGTTGCTCATCTCTGGCCACGGGCAGCAGTTGCACCCAGAGCTGATAAGGACACCAAAGCACCTTGTCAATCGGAGATGTTCACCAGGCAAGACCAGACCCACAGGTCTGGACCAAGCTGTTCAGAAACAGCAACAGAGGTAGTGGGGGGAGAAAGCAGGTCCACCAGCTGACAGGCCACAAGGTCCAAGTCCTTGGAGCAGAAGGGATCCCCAAAACCCTTCCAGGAAAGATGTGGAGGAATCCCACAGACAAGCCTGGCCCACCCTCCTCCGGGACAACTGAAGCACCAGGGGCTCTGGCCCTTTTCCTGTCAAATTTAACCTTCAAAGTGTTGAGCCTCCTCCCACACCCAGGACAAGGGGGACTGCTGCTCTGCCACCAGCCCTGTGGGACAGAACCTGACTTGCTCTGAGTGCTAAGAGCTGATCAAGTGCCATTTTCTGAAGGACTGGGGGACCCACACTGAACTCGGACACCACGGCTGAGGCCTGCAGCCTCCGGGCAGTCCAGGGGGCCCCTTCCAGCCACTTCCCAGGAAGTGTGTGCTCAGCATTAGGATCCTCTTTGCCTGTCACAGGCGGTACAGACATGCTCTTCTGCCTGCCATTAGTGCAATCATCAACAACTACTGAGACACAGCTTGAGAGCTAAGAAACCAGGCAAGGCTCTTCTCATTTCTTTTATTGCTCCTGGAGTCAGAATACCTCTAAATACCCCCAACTATTGCACCTTTCTGCACCTACAGCCTTGTAGAGAGAATGGGGGGGGGGGGGGGGGGAAATGCCTCTCTCTGCAGTACAGAGGGGATCTCAAATCCTATTGCTGCTGCAAGTGTCACTAGTGTTTTTGGTGCTGGGTCCTTCTCTACCAAAGCTGCCTCCTCAGGCAAGTTAAAGGCAATCCTACCAGTTTCCTCTGTGTTTCACTCCCTTCTATGAGTGTAAGTATGGTTCCTGCCATATTTCAAGCAACTATTGAGCATTCGATGCCTGCGATGTCTCTGTCATTCAGTGCTGGGGAGCAGGCCACAAGAACATGGACCGAACAGGGAGTTCATCCCCTTCTGGATGAGCTCTCAAAGTCTGCAAAAATCAGAAGTCCATCTCCTGCAGGTCCTGGATTTACAGTAAATACATGCATGCATGACAAGCCATCAATGCACTGCTATAGCCTATTGCACTGGATTCACTGAAACACAAACAGCAGCTCTTCCTAGGCCTCAGCTAGGTCCCTCTGCTGTGCACTGTTTCTCTGCAGGACACCCAAATTTTGTAATTTAAAGCAAATCCATGAGAAAGTCTATCCCCACCCCCATCCCAAAGAACTGTCCCGAGAATCTCAAGACTTGTCACGAGTGAAATGTCAACAGGACCTCAGCTGGGTGGTCTGCAACTCTCCACACATTGAGGGTGACCTTACTACCAAGGGCATTCGTTTTCCACAATGCCCACCCATCAGCTCCCTCCAGATCACGCTGGCTTTGCAGTCACTGTCGAGTACAGCCACAGAACCATTTGCTGGCAGGAGAATATTAGTGCCCTTGCCTTGCCCTCTCTAACCAGGTGTTGGCAGTCTGCTGAAGCATGTGGACATCTCAAGGAAACTGCTTCCCTTGCATCGCTGAGGAACCCTGGCAGGTACAAAAGCATGACACTGATGTGCCCATTTCCTAAGGACAGGCTAAGCACAGACCAGGAACAGCTCAGCCACCACGCTAATGCTTTGGGCTGCACGATGTCTTGAACAAGAACTGCTGGGTCTCCAACCCAAAGGAGTGCAGCCAAATTCCTCTTCCTGTGGTTATTTTGGCATGTTGGATGTAAGTGTCATCTGAGAGGGCACAGGGTCTGGCTAGTCCTTCTATGGCAGTGCTCCACTGAAGGTAGCAATGGGTAAGCACAGAAGAGAATGAAACTCGGATGGGTCCTGGGGAGGCAAAGAGGGCGTTCTCAGTGCAAGGGGATCACTGTCCTTTGGTTTGTAGCATACAGAGATCTCACACCTGCAGGGGAACAGAAAGAAACAAAGATATGTGTAAGGTGTGTGGCTGAGAACCACAGGCCTTGGGTGCAGCAGAAACATCTGCAAACAAACAGGAATCAGTTCATTCTAACAGAACTGGCGTTTGAGTGCTGAGCGTTCAGGTCCCTTTAAGCTGGCTCAGATGGGGATCTAAAGTAGAAGCATCCATAAAGAGTAATTTCTGAAATTCATTAGGGAAAATGAGAACTTTTGCATTCCCAAGTTTTGGGGAAGGGAGAATACCTGCTTTTTCATTTCTTGCATTAAACTCTCACACTATCATTCTAGTTTGGGCAATAAAGTTAAAAGAAACTTCTCCTTAGATTCAAGAATTTAAGAAATAAATTAAGAAATAATATCTGAAATCTTCATCCATTCGAGCCAGTATAACCTCATAGAGTTCTGCTCTCCCTGAGAGGCATGTTAAAATGTTTGCAGACTTTTAAGCCCAACGGATCGACTGGTTTGATCCCTTTGTCCCCAAGGAAACTTATTGCCTACGATGAGTTTTTGAATCCCATTCCCAATGAGCCAGCTTCATGCTCTGGGGACACCACTAATAGATGGACAGTCAAATGAACAATTCTTGCCCCCTCTACCCCGATCTCTCCTGTGAAGATCACAATTCCTTCTGCAAGGGGTATGCCAAAGGTGATGGAGAACCTCAAAGAAGTTTGGAAGTTGAAGGCTCTGTTTATGTGTCCAGTGCTCCTAAACATCTCACTGAGGCTGCATGGCTTTCCTCTGGCTTACAGCTGGTCTTACTGGAAGAGCTGCCTTCACTGAGCTGAACAGTGGACTGGGGACCACCAGACTGCACCAGTCATGAAAGGCAAACTACTGCCAGGATCTGAGCAGGACCATCCATCCCCCTGAGCTCGGTTTCACTACAGAGCTTGGTGTTGCATCATCCAGCTCAGTCACCTGGGATATATCCACCATGGTGCTCAGGACCACTGACCACAGCATGGAGCCAGCCGCATTGGAGGTCCTACCTGGTTACACTCTGCAGGATCTTCTGCTCATCCTGGTCCAAGCACACGGCAAAGGAGGACTGGACACCGATAATCTGGACCTTGTCTACTTTTATCTGGGACACACTGATCTGCTGAGAAAAAAAGTATCCAAGTGAGGGAGCTCACAAGGCTCTGGGCAGACGAGAGCAGGGGAAACTGCTTTGCAGAAAGCACTATTTGCAAGATGGGATTTGGCCAGGGAAAGGCAGTGACATGGGTTCAGAAAGGTGAGGATCTCTGCATGGGTCCAAAGTGATGCCTGTTATCTTTAAGGTCAGAAGAGCTCTTTATTGCTGCTCTGGAAGCAGCATTGGCATAACCCCTCTTTACTGCTTGTAGCTATATTACATGATGACGTTTTTGCCGATCCAGTTCCCAAATCCTGGGACAGGCCTTGCTTCTACAAGGGAACAAGCCTGCTCCAGCCTCCAGAAATGGTGCAGCTCAGATGCTCCCACTGCAAACCCTGGAGGACAAGTAAACTGCTTCCATAGGCTGCTGGCCCTGTAAGCCAAGACTGGTGGCCAGTGGCAACCGGATCCACCAAGGGGTTACTGACCACTTCCAGGGTCTCAAGCTCTACCTCCTGCCCTGCTTCCCTCCCAGCTGAGTCAGGCTGACCTCTCTCACCAAATGTAAAAGCATCATAATTTGAGTTACCTGATTGAAGCTTTTCTTGGATTTGGAGTTTTGCCTTTTGACCACCTCAGTCATGGTTAAGTTGAGACACTCTGTTTCTGAGGCTGTAACAAAAGGGAACTGTTAGCACTTGGGGCTTCTGGGCTACTGGTGGGAACCTGGATGGTCCCTCCACCCCTCAAAGTGTCCCAGAACCGGCCAGTCTCAGCAGGACCCCACTGTCAGGAGAAAGCACCTGGCTGGAGAGGGAATATTCAGCATTCAGGCACAGATCCCACCTCTGAGCCTTGAGGCGTTAATTGTCTTGGGGCAGTGACAGCCTCTATGTATACTCCCTGATCTAACCAGTACACTTTCCAGCCTTCCTTCCTCCATGCCAGCCCACACAAAGGGAAGGCAACTCAGAGACAGGGGTAAACTTGGGTGCTTACAGAGTAACCTCAGACTGCTTTCTAAACATAGCAGCACAGGACATTTAACTGTATTAGGACCTATGTAGGAGAAAAGCCATTGCCCCATCGTCGGGAGGAAATTCTGGCTCCCACCACGGCCCTTGCTGCAGTCCACCTGGAGATCCTTTCTCATGTCTGGGGTTACAGTGACATCCTGCGGTCAAGCTGGTGAGCATGAAACCCACAGAGAAAATCTGGAGACCAGGTTTCTCTTGAAATGAAGATTGAAAAGGAGAAGCTTCTCCCCAGTGTGGAGCTGAGGACAGCCCCCTGAAACAAATTCATAGCACTAGCAGCACAAGTGAAGCTCCTGAACTAGCACAGAAACACCCAACTCAAAATACAGGTGTAGAGTGGAGGTGAGCAAATAACCCCTGTTGGAGTATTTCCAGGGTGGTCTGCACAGCTTCATGGGTGGGGCAGCAATAGGAGGAACCAGAGACAGATGCTTAGGCGTAGCTCCATGGCCCATGTAGGATAGGTCTCCTATTTGGTAGATCACCCAACTTGCCCCAGCTGCTCTGCTCACAAACATATCTGTGGCAAACACTGAGCACATGAGGAAAGAGGAACTTAGAAGTTTTATTCAGTTTGCTCAGAACTGGGTGTCTGATTGCCAAAATAGAGCAGATCTCCAGCAAGAATGAACAGTATTGCTTCTAAATAAGCACACTAAGAGACTGAAGGTGTTGATACATTTAAAAGGCTCAAAGCCATATTAATACTACATAAGGATCTGAACAGAAAAACATTTATGAAGCAAAAATGCACAGCAGTCAGCTCTCTCCAACATGTAGCAAAAGCTTACTAAAACTTAGCTGTGAAGCACAGCTGCTAAGAATGGCAGGACAAGCACCATCTCCCTCATTCCTGCTTTACTTATTTAACAGCTTTGTCTCTCCTCTCCTTATTACACAGGCGTTGCTCTGGAAAGCACCACTCTCCAGTGACTAATCCCACTATTTGCTCAGCCCCAGTCCCTTTCCTAATGGACATCCAACACAGCTAAACAATCCCCTGGCTGGAAGCTTCAGGACAAGGGGAAATCAAATTCCCTTCATCTCCGCAGTGCTGCTAAGGAAGAGCCAAGGAGTACAGTATCCACTGCCCCAGGGAACACCAAGTATCTCCCATGTGCCTTCTCCTGCACATCACACATCCCTGCTTTGCTCCAGTGAGAAGATCCACACTCTCCTCTCGCTCTGCCAACCCCTCCCATTGCTCCCTATGCAAAGCCACAAAGGACACCTGGACCCACCTAGTTCTTCATACTTCTTGCACGCTTTGCTGAGGTTGACAGACGTGCAGACCTTCTCGACATCATTCCAGTGACTTCTTCCACTGACGGCTGTCTGCAGGGACCAACCAAAGCCTGTGAGATGCCACCTTCCAGACTGATATTACCCTGCCTCCCCATCTCTCACCCTCTGGCTGGACTAGCTCAGATCTGGATTTACCTAGAGCTGCACAGACAAAGTTTGAGTAGGCATTAAAATACATTTTACCTTGGATTTAGAAAAAAATACCCAAAATTAACACTAAATGACTGTGGAGGAACCGACAAAATAGAAGGACTGCTGTGATCAGCAGGAAATTGCTCCCTAGAAGTGGAGCAAAGTCCACCACCACAAACTAGCACTCAGTACACGTCCAATCTACTGAAACTGGCTGCATATTCCCTATTTTGCTGGGCTTGTCAGGAGTGGAAGGCCACCACCAGCTGGCCAATAAGCAGATGATGAGCCTAATTTTGGATTTAGACTTCCCCAGCACACTCAGCATTTGCAAGCCCCAGCCTCTCTCAGCCGCTGGTTGAGAGGCATGTTTGCACAGCAAATGGTTTCCTGCCACATTTGTCTTTGTGCAAGTCCCATGGACTCACCTTGCTGTAGGCGATTTGTAGTGTTAGCGGGATTGCTTCTCTGTCTCCATCTATGCCCAGCCTTTTGCTGCCTGGACCTGCACAAAACAAGGAGTAAATGTCACTCAGTTGCCTTTTATCCCCATTCTTCAGTGGGCTACTGCTACATCACTGCACTCAGTAACTACAGAAATGGAAAAATTCCTGGTTGCCTGAACACAGCTGAAGAGTGAAAAGACAAAAATAAAAGGCGGCTTGAAAACTGCCACAAAACAATTAATCCAGGGCAGGAATTTCAGCATGAAGCACAACAAGCAGCTTTGCAAAATTGACAGTGGTTTGGGCTAAGCTGGTGCGGTGGGGTTGGTGCTCCAAGGAATATGCAAGACAATAAAAAGCTGCATTTCTAATGCATCTCCCTTTTTTCAGGGCATATTTGTGCCCACAATAAATTAGCCTTGAAATTCTGTGCCCTACACTTATTGATGCTTTTTCCTGGAAAATTTTTTGCAGATGCAAAATGATGTGTTGCCAGCCAACCCAAAGAAAAAAGCAGTCAAAAAGGATTGGTGGTTTCACGAGCTACCGGGAAGATATCTTGGTCAAGTCTACATTTTGAGGGCACAGAGTTGTAATACTTCCTATGGAGCATATTTTACAGTCTCTGTTTAGGAGACAAGGAGAGATCACTGAAAAGCAATCTGTTAAAAAAAAAAATTAAGTGACATTTAAATGCAGTATGTTAGTTGACCATGAGATGTCTCTGCAAGCTGTACCGTACCAGACAGCATATGGTCTTTGGTAAGCTGGAAGAGAGCGAGACTAGGCTGCAGGCAGATGCTTCTGTAATTACTTCTTCTGTCTCTAATTGTATGAATTCCTAGCTTAAAAGCATAAGGATGTCTCTGGCTTGAAAACTCCATGCACGTGCAAGAAAAGCACTACAGCTTCCTTGCTTTGCCCAGTGAAACTAAGTAAATGGAATGAGGTATTTTACAAATGATGATCCCAGAAAAAGCACAAACAGAAAGCAGCAAAACGAAAAGATAAAGAGCTGCACTCAGCATTGCTTTGCTTTCAAATTAGTGAAAACACAGCCGTACCCTTGTTCATGATGCAGTCTGGGTTCAGACCTCTCTTGCAGCCCATGTGGGTGCCAAAGCTGCTGGACACACTCCCTCCAGCCCCTATAAGGAGCTGCTCCATTCACCTCCCTGCCTGGCTGATTCACCCACCTCTGCTTCAGAGCTGTTGTTGGAGAAACACGATGGGAATCAGCTACAAACCTGATGCCTTGATGGCCCGCGTGGCAGCCGAGTGGCCCAGCTCAAGGGAGTGGATGAAGACTTCAGTCATCTTTTCCCCGCCCATGAAGGTCAGCTGTCAGGGGAAGAAGAAATGAGATGTGGTGGTGAGGAGACCCCACAAAGCAACACAGCTGGGGGATCCAACCCGCATCAGGCAGTGTTCATCTCTCTCACTCCTCGCAGAAAGAAACAGGTCGATTTCGGCAAACACCCTCACGTTTTCAAAATACACCTTTCAACCAATGCCTTGGGTGGCATTTGCCATTAACTGCACTTCAGACAGTTTTAATAGGCCACCCGCAAGTAAAAACAAACAATTCACTTACAGAAAACTCCTCAATACACTGGAGGAAAAAAAATAAAAAAAACAAATAATAATTAAAAAAAAATGTAATGAGCCTAGCAGTAGGGTCCAGACATCACTTTGGGTAACACAAATCCCAGCCTCAGAGCTCGTACCAAATGGCAGCAATTCTGCTTGCCACGACACCACTGCAGCCCACCCGGTGTGGCAGCATCAAAGCAGTCATTATGGCAACGCACTCAAGCCTTCCCCGCCATGCCTGCACACACAGCGGGGGCTCGAAAATGAGCTTCACAGAGAGGGTTTTTTTCAGAAAACAGAGCACAGGAGGATTTCCAGGTTTGTGAATGGCCTGTTGGCACTGATGGGAGTCACTTGTGCGATGGGGAAAGATATCTGGATGGAAAACTGTTTGTGTGCCACGACTTGTCTGAGCAGGACCAAGCTGGAGCCCTGGGTGCGGTGCCGGGCACTACACCGGGGAACAGCCAGGCAGTCCTGGCAGAGGCCGCTGGCTCACAGAGTTTAGCCAGGTCTTTCCACGCTCAATCACCGAGCCAGAAGCATCAGCCAAAAAGCCATGCGCTCACATGCAAGGGGCACCCAGCAGGCTCTCCAGAGGAAAAAAAGGAGAGACTCAGCTTTGCCTCATTACCCTGTGGCAACTGTGTGGTACCCGCATCTGCTTTACAGGCAGGCCTGAGTTGGTCACAGAGCAGAAGATCCCCCTTTCCGCCTAGCTGAGACGGGGCTGATCCCCCTTCGCCTACCTCCGTCTGGTAGAGCTGCAGCAGCACGGGGCGCGTGGCGAACCGGCAGTAGTAGAGAATCATGTCAGCCAGGATGGGCAGCTGCTCCCTGGAGTCCTCCTGCGGCTCAGCCTCCGGCTTGGCAGACTGCGATGGCAGGTGCAAGTGCATGAGTCGCAATCCTGATGGGCACATGTACCCACAGCCCAGCGCCAAGAACTGCCCATCCCACTACGCTAGGGACAGAAACCCTCCTCCTAACTCCCGACCACCAGGGACCACCCCATATCCATCCCATATCCTGCTGTACAGGATCAGGCCACTGGTTTGATGGCCTAGTGCTTGCACAAGATGCTCTCTGCTCAGCTCCACCATACCACAGGGAAGAGGGAAGCCAAGAAAGACACTAGGCCCTACCATGTGGCCATGCACATACCTGACAGAGGACATCCATGGGCAGGTTCATCAGCCCAAGAACGTTACGCTCGTACCATGGGTCCAACATCCCAATGTAGTGGGAGATGTCATTGGTGCTGGTCTCCACCCTGGCCAACGTAGGCTCCTGAAAGCAGACACGCCAGGGTCATTCTGGAGCTCCCCCAAGAACGGAGGGCTAAGCGCTGCTCCTTTCCCCTCACTTGAGGCCGGCAGAAGAAACGCCAGCGCTCCTCTCAAGTTGCCCTGCCAGTCCTCAGGCTCCACACACAGCCGCTCTAGGGCAGCAGCGTGCTGAGCGCGGTGCTGGTGGCCCCGCGAGCCCTGCAGCAGGCAGGACACCTACCGCCTGTGCTGAGCCTCGGAGCTGCGGGTCCCCCGGGGATGGGGGAGGATGCATCAGCGGGGCCGACGGAGAGAGGCAGCTCCTCTTCACGGGGATGTAGTAAAACTGCAGCTTGAAGTACCTTGTCAGTGAGGGGCAGGTGCTTTCTTTTAGCCTAGATCAAGGTGGGAGAGGATCGGGTGAGCAAAGCACTCCAGCGTGTCCAGGGAAGGCAAGATATGATGTGCAGAATTACACCCCAGTAGCAGTCTAAGGATCTTTCCCCCCTCCCAGAGCAACACAGTGATGGAATGAGTAAGAAATGGAAGACCTATGGACAGAGACTCTTTTGTGCCACACATTTGCATGGCATTTCCACAACAGCATCATGGAGTGACTTAATGCCAGTGCCACGTGGTAGCAAATGCCCCTGACACCTCCATTCCTGGACAATGGCAGCAAGATGTCCGTCTGCCATGTCACACAGCACTGGGGAGCCCTGGTTAACTACGGCAGATGGACCAGTACCAGGACTACAGGGACCACAGCAGAGAGGCACCATGTAATAGCACCCAGCACTACATACCCATCAGCCAGGGCATGCTGGTACCCGCAGCCAGGTCCCCCAGCACTGCCCAGCTCACCTGAGGTTGCTGTAGGCCCGGGCCACTTTCCCTGAGATGCGGTCGGAGCCAAAGACCACAACACGCAGCGTGGACACCTTGGCATCCTCGTCATAGCTGAGGAAGGGCCTGCGGTGGAGGCTCACGTGCTGCGGCACATATTGTGCCGGGAGCCGCTGGCTCAGGACGTGCTGGGGCAGCGAATGAGCTCGCCGCGAACGGGCCAGGATGCGGTGCTTGGCTTCGGGGTTGCACAGGCTCTCGGCCCGGCGCAGGGGCAGCGAGAGCGAGCCTGTGTCTGAGCAGTCCTTCAGGTCTCTCCTCAAGACCAGTTGGCTTTTGCTCTTGAACAGTTTGTAGATCTTGTTGGTCAGTGTGTGCCTGTATTTGTGGTGGGTCTTCTCCACTTTGAGCTCTGGCCTCCCCACCACGTCCAGAGAGCTCTCATCGCTGTCTTCTGCATAGCCACTGTCCATACAGTCCTTGAGGCTGGAGACAAAAGACTTCAAGGACTTTCTGGAGACCACTGTCAGCTCTGAGATGGAGTCCTTGGAAGCAGTGAAGAGGGACACTCGCGAGTGCTTAGATCCTTCCTCCGATAGCGTTGAGTACACAGAGTCTTTGGAAATGGCAGAGATAGGGGAAAGCAGCGAGTCCCTTTCTGGAGAACAGCCATCAATTTCCACCTCCTCCTCCTCCTCTTCCTCCTCCTCATTCTCCGAGACCATGGGCTCAACGACGCGGCACTCTTTGCTGAGGACATCATTGAGGATGTCTGAAAGGCACCAAAGAGATCAGGTCTAGCATGGAATCCCACACCATCAAGAGACTCTACCGTAGCCATTAGGCATGTAAATAGTGCATTGACATCCCAGACATCCACCTGGAGCTGCCTGCCCTACTGCAGGCTGGCCAGTGCTGTTTCTAATCCTGAATGGTTTTAAACAAAGAACTAAAACCCTACCCTTTGACACCACTTTTAGATTTCCACAAGGTGCTCAAACTTAATGAAAAAACAAAATGTGTTTCTCTCTTTGAAATCACATTCTGTTTGGGTTCTCAAAAATCCAAGCACAAACAACAGTTTGGGCTTTGCTTCCTTCCTACTCAGATTTCACAATGCACCATATGTCCAATCTGGGTTTAGCTGGGGAGTAGGAGGGGAAGCAAGGTATTTCAATAAATGAGCCAAAAATCAACAGTCAGACACAGAGAATAAGGCATCACCCCACTGTGGACCACTTCCTGACAAGGTCATCCTAGCTGCAAAGTGCAAACCAGAGCTCTGATTTAGCTCGTTGGGGCCAGCAGGCAACACACACCAAATCTTCACAGGAAGAGAAAAGGTCTTCCAGGAATAGGGAACTTAAACCAAACAGCAAGGAGAAAAGAGAAGTCATCGCTTCCCCTGCAAAACTGCTGTGGCAGGACCAAAAGCGTCAAGAATCACCAGCTCAGGCATTAAAAAAAGCCTCCTCAGCTATCCCTGTCATAGGAACAGTGGAAGAGTTGTAATGTTTTACAGGTCTTAAGAGCACAAACTCCCCACCCATGGGCCGGGATGTTTTTCTGTCAATGCTTCGCTGGGCGGTAGCGCTGCCCATCCATGCTGGGCCTGAATCCTTCTGTATGGGAGGATGCATGAGCATGGACCAGAAGAGGCCACGGCCGAAATTTCAGTGCATTCAGGCTTTTCTAGCAATGAGCATCTCCACGGTATGAGCAAGCCTTACTCCTTGCAGAGGAGCTTTCTACAGACCTGGTGAACAAGGTGTCAGTCCTACAAACATTCGCATAGATGTTGTTGCACCGAGTCTCTTCTAACTTAATGCAAGGCACAGCTTTGTCCAAGAGATCAGGCCTGGCATGCTTTGTCCCCAGCAACAGAGCACGTTTCAGGGTGACTGGTGCCTCGCTCCCAATGTGCCACAGTGCAGATGAGGGTTTTGCTTGGGAGTGCAGCAGGGCGTCACCTCAGGGAGTCTGGCCCAAGCAGACGGCCCATGTTCTCTCCCATCTGGGCTGGACACATTGCTGCCAGAGGATGCCAGAGCTCCTAGCCCGTTGCATTACATTGCCCACCGCCACTGACAATTTAGCAGCTCTTTCAGGCTCCGACTGCACTCGGTGCCACGTGCCCCGCTGCAAGGGGAGGTCGTGGCAGGCAGACCCGCTGCTCCGTCATCCCTGCAGTCCCCGGGACAGGGTAGCGCTCCTGCTGAGCCTGCCCGTGATGGGCACCAGAGGGCTGAGGTCTCTCTGGGGAGGACGGGGGTCACTTCTCAGCTTACCAAAGTTATCCTGATCCCAGCTGTAAGTGTAACAGCGTGCCGGGGGGATAGGGATGGTGTGGAGCTTGCGGGGCTGGGCCTCACCTGGGAAGAGAGAGGAGGAAAAGAGAAGTTAGTTTGCAGGGACCCTCCCTGTCATGGAGGCACTGTGCCAGACCACAGGTCCCTCCATCGCTCTGCCTTCTTCCTCAGTGTCCCCGGGAGTCCCTGCAGAGGATGACAGGAGATGCTTCTACTCCCAAAGCAAATTTAATGCCCTTGCATGGACCTGAGCTAGACCCTTCCTGCCTGCAAGCGGTGGGAAGGAGGCCCCAGCACAGCCTGTCTCATTTGCCCACAGCGGTGTTTAGACACCGCATTGTGCTCCCCACCTGCCCTCTGGCTCCACAGCCCTGATACCACTCCTGGAGGCTCCCAAGCTCTACCCCTCCGAGCAACCCTCCCACCAGGAGCCATCACCCCCAGGGCCCACAGCAGCCTGAGGTAGACACTGTCCACCCCGGTGCACATATTTGGGGCGGCCCAGGTCACGTATAGCACCAGTGCTGCTGCCAGTATCCAGGAGCACTAGGAGATTGTGTGCCGTGGGGATAAAGGGACATTTGGCACTTGTAAGAGCTCTCCGTTCAGGCTGCCTGCAGACTCAGGCAGACATCACTGTTGCAATCAGTTTCTGATTGAATGTTTTTATCTCACCCACAAAGGCTGGAGATTTTTTGCTTTGTTTTGTTTTAATGAAAGATGAAAAACAATTTCTGGCTCATCATGTGGTTATGAAATAGGACCTGGGTTTTTCTGTTGTGCTAGGTTGAAACTTTGTGCAAAACAGGATTTCACACTTCAAAGGGCCAGCTCCTGGCACCCTCAAAGCAGAGGAGTTCATCTTTTGCGCACAGGCTGAGCTGTCAGAATACCCTGGAAGACGTGACGGCACAGAGGAGTCTCTCACCTGCGACGGCAGGGAAGGCTGCTGCTCCGGCGATGTCTTGCAGCGCGGACTGCAGTTGCTGCTGTGCCAGGGCGGGATCGCTGCTGGCGGCGGCTATCTCCTGGGCCTCTGCGGTGCTGGCGTAGAGCTCCGAGAGCTCTTCCAGCGACTTGGACTGGAGGGGGAATAGAGCCAAGAACAGAGATCGAGTAGTTCCCTCGGGAAAAGCTAAAGCACAGTTTTCTGGGGCAGATCACTAGGTACCGGTGGGTAAACCTCCCTTCCTCCACTACCTCCTGCCCCCCTCCCCACCAAGTCCCCCCAAAACTTCTGCAAAGAAAAAAAATGCTTTTAAGCATATCTAAAAGGTAAGTTTTCACCTTCCACAAACACCAAAGTGCTCTTCTGACCACATAAAAACTTTGGCTCTATTTCAAATCTGGGGGCTTTTTCTCTCTCTACTTAGGGATGGAGAAAGGAATAAAGCAGTAAAAGGCAAGATACCCCCTCCCCACACTTCACAGCACAGAAGCGTAGAGCTCAGGTCTACGCTGAGCAGAGAAGGGAAAGACGTATGTTTTTTCACAAGAAGTGTTATCAAAACACATCTTTTTGATGATCAAATATTATTTTGGTCAGGAAAGACATCAGCCAATTGCGCCCAGCCACTTCCAGCTGCATCACAGCATAACCAAAGCGATGAGCTGCACCACCTCACTCTGAGATCTCACCTAGTCCCGCAGCTGACGAAGCTCAGCCGAGTGAGCGGCAGAGCGCACCGAGCGCTTTCCCGCAAGAGCTGAGCCGTGCCGGGGTGCTGCGGCGCAGGTCGCACCATTCGCGGGCCTGGCGGGACAGGCAGTGCCTACCTTCAGGAGACGGCGCAGGCTGTCCAGGTCACAGCGGGTACCGAAGGTGGCCTGGTAGAGGTGCTCCAGCAGCACCAGGAGCGTGGTGCGCCGCGGCAGCTCGGGGGTGCTCAGCTTCTCTGCGATGGAGAGGAACTCGCTCTGCACCTCGGAGCGGTTGAGCAGCAGCACCGTGCTGGGGACGGAAGGGACAGCAGTTAGCCAGGCAGGCAGGCTCGTCCCATGGCACACGGGGGACACGAGACTCTCGGACGAATTCGCGCTAGATGGCAGTGTCCTCTCACGGTAGTGGCAGCCGGGCTCCAGGTCCGTGCAGGGTGCCAGACACGCAAGGCGAGATGATGAGCAGCCTCCGTCCTCCCCCTTGGGGCATCCCTCGCACACGTGTCACCTGCCGGGCTGGTGATACCTCCAGCCCCATAGCTGCTCAAGCAGCCCCAACCAGCTCCAGCCCAGCAGCCAGTTCTCCAAACTCAAAACACAGCAAGAGGAGAGGAGCAGGAAATTAAGAGGTCCCCCCAATATCTTCCTGCTGCTCCATGCCAGTCAGAGCACTGCTTCTGAGCTTTAAGGTGCTGCAAAGATTTAAGCTAGCTGAAGCACTCTGCTCTTGGCAGCGAGACCATGCAGGTATCATACAAGACGCCCATGCTGAGAGCAGCTGGATTAACATGCCTGAGGCAGGGGGGCTTCAGGGAAAGCTCTAGAATATTTGCTTCTAGCTCAGGGAATGGGCACAAGCTCTCCATAAGACCAAGGTTCAGTTTTGTGTATAGCTTTGTGCCAGTTTTTCAGGTTTTTAGGCAGATACAGCCATCTTGCTGTAAGCCCCCGATGGTCGCACTTGCACCAACGTAAGTGTGTGGAACGGGACGGCTGTACTGGGAAAGCACCACACCTGTATGAATGCGCCCAAGTGGGGTACATGTTGTTACAGCCGTATAGACAAACCCAGAGCTGCACAGCATATGTGGACAAGCCGAAAAAGCAAAACAGCCTTCCCACACAGAGCAGGGGTGGCTGCGCGAGAAGGACCGTCCCTCAGGCAGGGCACCCACAGCCTGGCCTCATTTTCCTATTTACAAATGAGGCGTGCTGGCAGGAAGAAAGGTGCAGCCCTTAAACAAGGTGCAAAGTTTGACTGCGTTCAGAGCTACAAAGCTTTAGTTAACCAAACATGAACCTCCAGCACTGCCACAGCTGGGAGAAGCTCACATTTCTCCCCCTTCGGGCCTGCTGCTCTGGAGCATGCAAACCAAACTGCCTCCTGGAAGTCTTCTAATGCCGAGATCAGCAGCTCTCTGGGAGGATGCTTTGCCTTCCCTGCCTGTTCACACCAGCTCTGCATCCCTGCAGGGAATAACGGACTCCGGGAGCTGCAGACCCTGACCCTGAGCTGCTGCGGGAAATACCACAGCCTCCTTTCCTCATCTCTGCTCTCCATCTCTTCTCTCCAGGAGCCCTGGCATCCACCACTACCTTTGAGATGCTGCTCACTACATCCTTGTTCCTGCTCTTTAATTAAGGCTGGCTGCGGAAAAGCGGCACGTGCCGGCGGAGAGGCTACAGGGATCAATACAAGCAGTGCCCAAGGAGGCTGAGCCCTGCCCTGCCCAAACTTACACAGTGGAGCTCTGGTGGCTCTTCAGGGGCAGCCCCTGCTCTGTCCTCACCAGCCTCTGGAATGAAATCCCTGCAGGAGAGAAAAGAGGACATGAGAGACAGCAACACCATGGACTGCTCTGCCTCAGGAGCACACCAGCTTCATCTTCTAGCATGGCCCTCACCAGGCTGAGCTGCAGGGGGGATGTGCTCACCTCATCCCTTAGCTCCTGGCCTGGGCAAGGAGGACTCACTGCCCCAAGCCCCCAGCCCTGAGGTTGGCAATCTCTCATAAATCCTGGTGGTGAAGAGAGAGGAGGTGCTGGAGCAGGAACGGATCAGGCCATGAGTGAGGGAGTGTTGAGGAGGAAAGGTTGGAAACACAAGGGATGGATGGAGGCGATGGGAGAGGAACCAGAAAGCAAGAAGGGAGAGCTGCCCAGTCCTCTGGAACCACAGCCCCTGCAACTGAGTGGCAATAGCAAAGCCTGTTTCACCCCTAAATGGCAGATGGATCAGGTGCATCTTAGAAACACATGCCTGGGAAAGATCCTGCGGCATCAAGGTCCAGCACCCTTATTACCGCAGGCAGCCACATCCCAGACTGTGCTGCTGCTCAGAGACCTGAGAGCAGCATCTGCAGGGAGCCCAGGACCCCTGGGTGCCCAGGGCCAGTCTCACTGGGCAGCTCGCAGTCCTCCACATGGGTTCTCTGACTACAGCTGCATTTACTACTCTTGCTCAGCAGAAAGTTCGGGCCCAGTTTGCAGATAATACCTATTGCATTCTTGGCAAATATTGATGGCTGTTTGTTCTTAGTTAATATTTACCCTCATCTCAATAAAAAGCTTTTGCTTTAGCCTCGTGGCAGGTCACGGAGCCTATGGAAGAAGAATAGGAGATCCCGGCCAAGTTTGCAGCGGAGGATGTAATTTCGCTGTTCTCGGCTCCAGCTGGCAGGGGAGAGGCTGCGGCCGGTGAGCAGCACTGGTCTCCCCTGGCACAATGTCACCTTCCCTGCTGCAACTTTTGGCGGGGTGTATTTGTAGGAAAGGAAAAGCCTTTGGATCAAAGTCCCCAGCTCAGGCAGCCCCAGGCAGCAGTGACAGCATAAGAGCAGGACACAGCAAAACCCCCACGGCACTGGGGTTTTCCCAGCAGTGGTTGTAACAGGCCCCCAATGGGTGTCACAGCAATAACTGACCAGGAAGGAGCTGGGGAAGCCCACAGTGCTTGCAGATCACCAGCCGGGCAGTAGCCGGGCAAATCCCCACCTTCAGACCAGACCTAGTTTGCCCAGCACCAGCCCCGGTCACATACAGGCTGCTCTGCAGGCAGAACCTGCCCCAACGCTCCTTCCCAGCCGGCCCCTTCCCACTCGCCCTGCGCTGCGGCAGCATGGGACAGGCGTCCGCACGCCTGTGCCTGGCCCACAGCTCCGAGCCAGAGGCTGGATGTCCACAGTGGCCCACCCTGGACCTCACACAACTGTCTCTGTTTCCGTAGAGACTTGCAAAAAGCAGGGTTTAAAGGAGGGGATCATCCCAATCTCCCCTCCGCATGCCACAGGATAAATCCATGCAGCCAATGTGCTGGTCCCGTGGATGCTGCAAATCTGCAGGCACAGGCGAAGCTGCGTGGGTCAGCCCTTCGCACTGCCTGGCGTTCCCGACCAGCGAGCCTTGAGCCAGGGCTAACACAGCCAGTTTGGTACCCACACTGGCCAAGCTCAACCTTTCAATCCTTGAAAGCATCTCTCCTTAAAAGCATCTTTCATCCAACCTGCACCTACCACCTTGCCCATCTCTGCCCAGCCAAAATCACCACGCAGCCCCCCAGCGCTGGCTAAGAGCCCTGCTGACACTGGCCCCGTGACTCATCCCTGGCTGCTGCTCACCCGCTCTGCATCTCCGCAGGACATTGCTGCAGGACTGCGGCAGCGTCCCCATGTTACGTGCCCTGTCAGCAGCCTGGGGAAGCATTGCTGGCCTCAGCTGCCAGCCCACACATCCATGCAAGCTCTCCTAAGTCCTGCTCGGAGGAGGTCTTGGTGTCACGGCCCCACACGGGGACTAAATAAGGGCTGAAATCTGCTCTAATATAGGACTATGTGGTAATGACTCTGCATGAGCCATCAAAAGATGGGAAGATTAGAAGAAAGAGCTTTTTAGAAATAAATGGAAGAGCTGCTCCATTGGGAACAACAGGACACATCCACAAGGAGTACTTAATTAAGAGAAGCACAGTTGCTGGTGATAGATGTGCCCAAAGCCACATCACAAGGCAGCGTCTCTGCTATAAGGAAACAGCTGGGGAGTCCCTCAGACCCTACAGAAATTTCCACGCAACAGCAGGCTCAAAGGCTAAAGACACCTTGATGCCAGTGAATGGACCCACTGTTATTACTCCAATTACGCACTGAATCACTGACCATCTCAAACAAAACCCCAAGCTCTGAGTGGCAGGTGGAAGGAGCCAGTACATGCTTTGCCATGCAAAAGACCCACCAGAGTGAAAGGCAGCCAGGAGGCAATTACCCTTTTTGCTAATCCATTCACGTCCAACAGGCCTGGGATGCTCCCACTACCTTGCATACATGGCAGCACTGAAAACAGCCATCCAACTCTGCTTCTCCAGATAAATCCAATCTCACCTTGTGCTGCACCACCAGGGTAAAACATTCAGAGGGTGCAGGGCAGAGCTTCTCATGTCCCAGAAAAGCCAAGGTGTAGGGGACGCAGAGCACAAGGTAAACAGACACCATGCTCAAACTGTGTGGGATTCATGGAAACAAGCGGAGTTTAAGACAGCAAGACCAGGAGAGTCTCAACCAGAAACATGGCCATGGCCAGTCCCAGCACTGGGCTTTTTTGCCGAGACCTGCAGAGCAGGCGCAACCTCAGCCCCTCGCTGTAGCGTGTCCCCAGGGAAAAGCCATGCCAGCACCACGTGAAGACTGTGCAGCGGAGTGGGAGCGCACGGGCAGGCTGTTTCTTACCTGGGGCCTTGAGCTCATCACTGATGAAGGTGAGCAGCTCCCGGAAGATATTGCAGTAGGGCACGGGCCAGGTGAGGAAGTTGTGGTAGATGCTGGCGGCCTTCAGGAGCAGGTCAGAGCCCGGAGGGAAGTGAGGAGCCTGCAGGGGATGGGGCAGGGGGAGCATGGTTAGAAATGGAGCAAGGGCACGTCTGAGCCACCACCTCCCTCAGCCTCTCCTCCCAGAGATGTCCAGGTTGCACAAGGCAATCACTGCCTAAGAAAGTGAGGGTCTAGAGTGGAAGCGGGAGAAGGAGGACCAGACCAGAGGTTTGCCATGGGACAGCCTGTCTTACTCCAAGGAAGGGTCAAAAACAACAACGACAACAAAAAAAAAAAACGCACACCATATGGCACAGCTACAAAAAGGCTTCATCCTTTTTGCATCTTCTGAACCTCTGTGCTATGGCTCATGTATGAGAGCCAGAGAGTTTTTCCTGATTATACATATAAATCTTTTTTTTTTTGATTTTAGACAATCAAAGATGAATCCCATTAAAGTCTGTGCTTTTGCAAGATCTGGCAGCAATGATTTCCTTGGGATAATGACACATTGTGCTAATAATAAAAAAAGTACTTCCTGTGAAAGCTGTGCTCCTTTTCATTAGAATTGCCTATATATTTTGCACAATTGTAAGGGACGATGAAAAATTTGCCTTCTCTGCACAGAAATACTGTCTGACTCTTTCTGACAGACCCGTCTTTAAATTCAAAGACTCCCATTTAACTCACATTAAAAAATGGGAGCTCATTTTCTTCTACCTCTCACAGCTTGTGCAACAGTTGCCTAGTCTTGATCCCTGTAGGCCTGTACTGGACCTTTTTTGAGATGAATTGATCAAAGCAGACCGTGATCTTTCGGATGAAAACCACCCAGATATACGTGACAGTCCTGCTCAGCTCCCACGGGTCTCAGTTCCTGTGTCTCCCGGGGAGTCGGGGTTAAACCACATTTACCAGCCTCAGGACTTACATACAGAACCGCATAGTAGAAAAGCAGAGCCAGTGGAGTCACGAGATCGTAGTCACACTTCTCCTGGACCTGTAGGAAATAGCCCAAGGGCAGAAGGATGAGCTGGGCTCCTTGCCTCAAGCATTACCCAAACGCTTCCTCCGAGGTGCTGGGGCCTCCCCAGTAATGCCACCAAGTGCCCAACCCTGCACCATCACGTCCCTACCCTCATCCGATGGGAAGCACTCGCCTCCAAGGGAAAATAACCACAAAAGCACAATAATCCACACCAACCAGGCAAGCAGGTCAGCACACACTGCCTCTCTGCCTTTCCGCTTGGGAAGGTGCATGCAGCCGAGCGCCCAACCCTCAGACACCTTCAATCTTTGTGGAGCCACACAAAATTTTAGGAAAGCGGCTCAAAGGGGGCAAGTTGGAGAGGCAAAGTCAGGCAGGCCGGCAGCCCAGCCCCTGCAAGCGGCTTGCAAAACCAGGCAGCACAGTGCCAAATCAGAAATCAGGCCAAATCAGGCATTTTTGCCACAGTCTTCATCAGTGAAGACACAGCAGAATTACTTCAGAGGGATATAGTGATGACTCAAGAATACACTTGCAAACACTATCTCCCCTCATTTGTGAGCAGAGCACAAAGTGCAATACACCCCCAAATTTGTCCACGATTAGCTCAATTCTAGCCGTTAAAAAAGAAGAAAAATCAGGTGTGTGTGTGTGGGGGTTGTTAGTCTTGTTAGTTTGTATCGGTTCTTTCTCCCAGATTGCCGTATTTTCCAGACTTCCTCTGAAGCCTGGCAGCTAGACCGCACTTCTTCCATGAAGAATGAAAGGCAACATTTACTCAATCACATGAATCCCAGCGCTGAGGCTTTAGGAGAAACGCCAGTGTTCCCTGCCACATCAAGGGATCCCTCGGAGGTCTTCCCAGACATGTCTTGATGTGACCCTGCTTAACTGGGCCACATCGCGCTTTCCCATCACGTGATGGGACCGTGGCAGGCCGATGCGGTCAGCCCCACCGGCGTTTCGCCCCCCTGCTTCACTTGACCTGCCCGTTGCTGCAAGGCTGACCTGCACTCGGCAGAGCAGTGCTCACTCTCGGTCCCAAAACGACAGCTAGTCCTAGCTCTGCAGGAAGCTAAGCAGAGCCACAGCGGAGTTTCCATTAAAAACAACAGGAAACCTTCAATTTGCTCTGAATTGGACTAGTGACTCCCACCACCGGGAAGGCAGTGGAAAGGCCAGCTCCATCCATGCAGCAGCCCTCCCGGGAGGGCTCGGTCCCCATGCAGGCTGTGCGAGGGCCAGCACCCGAGCAGTGCGTTGGGAACCCAAACCTCTTCCCCTGGGATCTGCGGTGCAATTTGAAGAGCAGCTCAGGTTTTCCCTTGCAGCCCCATGTGCCAGGACATAGGGGGCTGCTCTGGATGGAGCTGACACTGTCTCAAACCCGGTAGCAACGGGGGCTGATGAAATTTCCATTAGATAGGGCAGACCTCACAGCCTTACCCAGCCCTGCTGATACCAGTAGAGGAACAGCAGCTAAAGAGCCAAGGGCACGTATCCATCATGCATCCATAACAAACATCGGTGAGGTGGAAAAGCATCCTTCAAGCCAGGAGGAAGCCAGGCTCCCCCCTCCTCCCTGGTGGCCCCAGACTCACCTCTTTGGCTTTGCTGAGGATTTTCTCCACGAGGATGAGGTAGTTTCCCGCATCTCGGCTGACCAGCTCCTGAAGGCTCCAGCAGTTCAGGCACAGACCAGCTAGGAGGGAGACAGAGAGCAGCTGTGATTCACCCCTGGGTTCAAGAGGTTCGCAGGAGGGATGCACATGAATGGGCCAAGGCGAAGGTGTTTGCTGCCTGTGTGGTGTCACTGTGGAGGAAGAAACTATGTGCCCTCACTCTGGAGGGGTCTTATCTCTGCTGATGGTTTTATCTCGGCAGCATCGCATTATGCCTGAGTGTCTTCTTGCTGTTACTCACATCACCAAACACACATAGCCCAGTTCAGTGCCTCTCCACCAGAGAGAGGCTAATTCACCAAAGTCTCTGCGCTGCTGCATGTCTACAGCAGAGGTCAGAGGGATGCACGCGACACAGGCTTGGGTTAAACATGCCCATGCTCCTTGTGGGAGCTTCTGAAGACAAAAAAATCCTGTCTTAACACAGAAAGCTTGCTAGTTCAATCCCCTAACTTGTTGTGCTCTGGCTCAAATGCCCCATGGACATTATCACAACCGCTAGACCTGCTGCGGAGATGCACCACGCCCTGCACACAACACCTCGAACAAGACCCAGGCCTCAAATGTGCCTGCAGAGGTATTGTGGGCTGCCAGGGCCATGCTCAGGAGGTGCCATGCTCCCATCCCTGCCAGCTAATTGCTTTTCATCCTTCGGCATTAGAGCCAGCTCCCTCCTGCAGACACAGTCACCGAGAAACCAAGACAGTTGGAGCAAGATGACCTAGACGTTGTCACCAATTCACCAACCTATTCCTAGAAGTCATTGCACTGACAGCTCACATAAGAACTTTTATTAAGCCTTGCTAGCATTTATTCTAGCTCCTCAGCCCCTCCAAAGTGTTATTAAAGGTGTGTGTATTTATATATATAAAGAGAGAGAGACAGAGACACCAAATATTGAGAGAGGAGAGTTGCCATGCAAAGGGATGGAGGATCCTTCACCCAGGTTGATCAAAATCCCCTTTCACCTCCATCCGCAGGCACCTGCTGGGACACAACCGATGACAAAGGCCCAAGGTGTTTCCCGAGGCCTTGCCTCTTCCTGGCTCAGCAGCTGGTCTGGGGCCACCTCCACCCTAACACCTCTTAGATGGGCTTAGAGGAAAGGATCAGTGTGAAGGCCACCACAGCTCCTCTATTCAGCTCTGAGTGTACGCTCCAGGGGCATATCCTGGCCTGCAGAGTGAGAAGGACCGAGTAACACAACCGCTGGGAACGGAGCAGCAACCCGCCTCATCCTCTCCAGGGCCTCGGGCCCTGGTCACAGCCCCATGGAGAAAAGCGCTTGGGGATGGGAAGATGCCACATGCATTCAGTCTTTCCTTGTCCTGCAGTGATCCCCTCCTACACCCAGTCCTGCCCCAGGGCATCTCAACCGCTGGTGGCGATGAAGCCAATGGTTCCCATAAAAAATGTTTGGATGGATTTTGAGCATGATCTTGAGCTCAAAAATGGCCCCAAGGCCATGGCAGACAGCATGCCTTGGTAACAGGATTCCTCAGCTCTGGATTGCCTGACAGCCAATGAGGCGAGGGGACACTTCCAATCTACCAAGTAGATGTAGTGCTGACATTGCCGCGCTCGGCCCACAGAGCAATCCGGAAGGTGTCAGGGCTCCTCCGCGCTCAGTCAACACGAAGCAAAGAGAAGAGAGACAGAGCATCTCCCACTGCAGAGAAGTGGGACTAACGATCAAAGAGGAAAAATAAACATAAATCCAGCCACACTTAACTCAGATGTTCTATTAAGTGGCACAGAAATGTAGGAAAAGCATCAACCCTTGTGTGCTGGCTGCAACACTGGAGTTAACAAGGAAAAAAAATAATACTGTGAGCTGCCAACACCTCCCCGGCCAGCCCCAAACTGCCTTTGGAAGAAGGATGATGACAAGACAGGTTACAAACACAATCTTCATTTTTCTCCTCCATGAACAAGCATTTACTCATTGCGACACACACTGTTATTTCTATAGCTTTATGCCTAAGCTCACGGTTGAACTAATGGGGCAGGAGCTTTCCCCTGCGGGAAAGCCCCCCCACTGCCATGCAACATTTTACTTTCGATGAATCAACATTTTCCAGTAGAGAAAGATCCTGCTGGAAACTTTCCAGCAGGAGCTCCGATATATTCGCTTTGGGTCTGAGGCCAGAAACAGCATCGTAGAGCAGTTCCTCCCTTTGCGCAAACACACGCACAAATACATCTACCAGCTGCCTCATCGACAGCCACTGCATTGGGCAGGGGACCTCTGATAACAGCCTGTAACTTCATGGCCAAGCATAAGTATATGAGCAAGATTAATTACAGTTGCAATTTACTGTGCCTGCAGTACTGCCTGCATCTTGCTGGGTTTGTTTACACCCAAAATGCTCTCGACGTGGCCTTATATTGCAATACCTAGTCTACAAAGACACAGTCGCAGCGATTTGCCAATTCAAACACGTTCCTGTTTTCCTTTCAACCACTTTCCTCTCCTAAGTCAGCGTAACTGCACGAAGTCCTGTCTCCGCTTCGGAGGACTCTGGCTCCGGCAGACTGCTCAAGTAAATCAATGTTGTCCTAGAGCGTGGCGTCCTCCAGGGAAAGCCCCAGGACTTGTGAGATTTTTCAAGAAAATAACTGTCCCAGCAGAAGTGGTCAGAGCTGCCAGGAACTTTGCTGAACTCGGCAGGCAGTGGTTGGGCTATCGCAGCGCTGGGGACACCCTGGACCCGCCCCACGTCGCCTGCAGGGTCGGCACAGATTATTTCAAGCCCGTTGTGTGTGGGAGCCAGAGCGAGCCGAGCCATGCCAGCTCCTCGCCAGTGCGAAAGGAGAAGTCTGGCAGCACAGAGCAGGATTAGCAAGAGCGGCAGGGCTGGATTTCATCTCCGTGCGTCGCCAGACGAGGAGAACGCCGCTTCCTGCGCGAGTGTAACCACAAACACAAATAGCCCAGCAAGACGCAGGCTCTTTCCTTCCTCTCAGCTCTAGCAAGAGAGGAGGAAATTGCGGCAGCGCTCGCTGTGTTGTGCCGGACCGAACGGTACGGAGGAAGACGCGCTGAGCTCCTTCCCCACCGAGCAGCCGGGGCAAACCCGCAGCGAAGAGGCGAGGGGAGAAGGGAAGGTAGCAGGGACGTGGGGAGGCCTCGAGGGAAGTATTGCAAATATCATTCAGGCCTGAGGTCTTGCAGGGCATTTCTGGGTCTGCTACAGGAACCTAGGGCTCAAGCACAAGGACGCGGCAATGGTATATTTGAGTGACACATCAGTGCAATCAGAGGAATTTCAGTTTAACTCACAGTCACGTCAAAGAGCCGGGAATTACCCACAATCCGAACACCTCCATGAGGCAGAAAGTTGCAAGGGTCTGAGCTCCTAAATTTGGCAAAGCATCATTATTCGAGGCAAAAAACAGCTGAGCCCTTGCTAAAACCACTCTCAAACACAAAACATTACGGCTCTGAAATCCCTGGACACAACATATAAAGACCACGGAGCAAAGCGAAGTGTCCGGTGCCACCAGGCATCAGTCAGGATGGGGGACAGAGACCTCGGTGGGAACTGCCTTCCCTCACCACTGCACCTTCCCTCCACACGCGGCCTAGCTGAGCACCCGCTTCCTCAGTGCCGTGAGCAGAATTAGTCCCCGGAGCCATATTCCCTGCAGCCAGGCTAATAAAGATATTTGGGCATCGAGCATGATGCTCCTCCTGTGCAGGAAGGAGACGCTTCATGGCAAATCCCTGCTCGGTCCTCGTGGAGGTGCCACGCCATGCACCGAGGACACGGTGGGAGCTGCGGCATCCGGAGGGGTTTTTTTATGAACTGCAAGGCAGCACCGGTTTTATTCCTGAGGGCCAGAACAGGCCAGGGAGAGACTGCAGGCAGGCAAGAAACCAAATCCAGAGTTAGATTTGCATATTCATCCCCTGTGCTCAGGGCAGCCAAGCAGATGGGTCCCGCTGCTGGTTTGTTGCAATGGCAAATTGTGTCACCGTGCCGGGTCAGACCACAAATGCCAGGACCAGCCTGGGACAAGTGTTTTTCATCACATCAAATTAGCACAGGGCAACAGCACATCTCAGTGGTTTTCCTTGACTCCAGATGTTAAATTTTTACATGCCTGATCTCAGCAAGTCACCAAGGCAACGAAGAGTGACAGGTTTTTATAGAGGGTGGAATTGCCCTCTGGAAATACCCCGCGGGCTCCCTCGCTGCCTGTAGAGGAAACCAGCCCCACCAGACCACGCCAGGCATCCTGCCCGCAGCGGGCAGCCGCCCCATTGGGGCTGGCGAGTGAAGGATGCGTGCCCTGGACACGCGGAGATCTTGAACCACTGCCAACCTCTCTCCTGGACTTTGCACTCACCCTTTAATTCTTGCAAAACCATTTCTCACCATGAGACCCAAGGGAAGCCCCGGAGCAGCAGGGTGTGGGTGCAGCTTGGGATGCCCTTGGATGTCTCCCCTGAGCCCCTGCAGCAGGGCCAGCGGAGAGGTGCTCTCGCCCATCACTCTCAGCAGGAGCCGTTTTCCGTTACAGTCTCTCTAGCAAGTCATGCGCGTGCTGGAAAGTCCTGTGTTGGTGGGGAAACCCTCTTCGCACCTTACTGATCTAAAGCCATTAGCAAGGCAGGGTTTGCATAGCTCAGTCAGGTGCCTCTCAGCTGAGGGAAGCGGAAAGTAAAGTCACACAAGCAAACCACTCCATTTAACATCTTAAAGGAAACTGGTCCATCCGAGAGCTGCTTGCAAGGAGTGACCTGCTCTCTCCCGGCTGCGAAAGCGAAGCAGAGTCCCGACACGCTCATCACAGGCGAGCTCCAATCCTGCGGAGCAAAGGTGGCAAGATCAGCTCTTACAAACGCACCTTGTGCAGGGGGTGGGAACCAGGAGCCCCCAAACTGTACAGGTTTGTCACATGCGGCATTGGAGACCTCTCCGCAGGACCAGCCGAGCCGCTAAAAGACCGCACGCATCCAGCCTGTCCTCCGCTCAGCCGTTTTGATCCAGTGCTGCTTATTCTCTTTATATGTAAGGAAAGAGTCAGATGGATCTGTCCTCAACGCAGGCAGCCCAGAGCGCTTCGCAGCTCGTGGCCCGGCCACAGGAAGGTTGGACTGGCACACACGGAGCCGCAGCAGAAGGGGGATGAAACTGGTTATCCCAACTGTCCAAACAAGCCCAGACCAGGATACTTCTGGCGTGAACCCCGACATAAGACACTGCACTTCTTATTTGCCGGAGGCAGCAGGGAAAGCCCAGTGCAATATAGGGTTCACCAATACGCACCTCTGCTACCTGATCCGGAGAAAAATCTCCCTCTGGGAGCCCAAAACCTTGGAGCAGGGACCCCAGCGCAGCTCCGAGCACGGCCCCAGCCCACGCGCGAGGCTGTGCCAGGGCACCGGCGCAGCAGCCCACAAGCCCCCGGCGCTCGCGGAAGAGGAACTTCAGCACGCTCGGTGTTTTCACTTTGATCGCTATCGGCACCAAGCAAGATTACGGCATGGTGCCTCGAGCCGAGCGGCAGCAGGGCGAAGGCCCCGTGGGTGGCTTCGGAAGGATGAGGCTTGAAGATTTCTTTTCTGAGAACTGTACCGAGATGCTCTCTCCTCCCAGAGCAGCTCCTTCCTGACTTTGGCAGCTGCGGTTGACATTTCCCCTTCACTGCTCTTTACAGGGGGCAACTGTCAACTCTAAAAAGAAATAACAAATGCACCATCTCCCTGCGTCCACGGACTGCAAGCCGGGCATCCTCACGAACGGCTCCCGGTGCTATCAGAGATGACACAGGCCGAGCAGGTGAAAAGAAAGAAGAGACTTCTCCATTTCCTCCCTCTCCCAGGCCCTGGTCCCTTCGTTTCCTCTACGTCATTGCTACTGCCATAAGAATAAGGTGATTTTCTCCAAGGGGCTGCCCAGAACTGCCAACATCTCACTGGTTAAAGGAACAGAGTGAATCTAAGACCCACTCAAAAAGGAGAATTTGGCCCCATGGGAAACACACAGGAATCGCTTTCCAGGATCAAGCACTGAGCTCAAGAAAATATACCCTGAAAAGAGCTGTTTAGTTGTAAGGTAGAGCACCCAAAGTGAGACTTAACTGGACCGTCGACTCCAGGGTCAGATCTGCAGCTCCTATTTCCCGAGAGGCGACTTCGAGCCACCTGCACACGGCACCCCAGCACCTTGTAGGGCTGCACCCACCCTTGGCACTTAACCCCCACTGGGCCCAGCCTCTGCCTGCCCCAGGGTTCATTCGCAAGTTCTGCAGGGTGCCAGGACAAGCATTTCTGCTACTCTTTTAATCCAAAGAAAAGCTCTCGGTGGCCCTGGGGTCAGGAGCAGCTCCATGACTGATCGCAGTCCCCCAGACCCAAAAGCATGCAGCTCTCCATCACGCGATGGGACACATGCACCAGTATCTTGGTGCTCACAGAGCAAGGCCAGCCACAGGCTAAGCACGTTGCTTTTGGAAACAAAGTGACTTCTGCCCATAAGGGACGGGCTATCAGCACAGCGTGGGGAGGGCAGCCTGGATTGCAGTGATCACAGAATCACAGAATGGTTGAGGTTGGAAGGGAACTCTGGAGATCATCTAGTCCAACCTCCCTGCTCAGGCGGGGTTACCTGCAGCACATTGCCCAGGACCATGTCCGGACAGCTTTTGAGCATCTCCAAGGATGGATCTCAGTAAGAAAAACCCATCGCAAGCCTGGGGCAATGGGTTCAAAAGTTAAAATTTGCAGGGTGTAGAAACAAATGCGCTTTAATTCTGCAGGTATTGCTGGAAGTACTTCAGACGTTGCATTTTGTTACTAACCTGGAGTATCCCCATAGAGATTTCTGCTTGTTCCCCATACAGATATTAATCTGACTGCAGTGAAGCGCTGCCATACATTTCCTTAGTCAGAGCTGAACAAACCGAACACCCTGCACATAGCATCCAACCCTCCTCTTGGTCTCCAGCTCACCTACAATCTGCCAGCATCCTTCAGCCTTCCTGGCTCGCACGCAACCCCACCCCAGGGATGCAACAGCACCTCACCATCTCTGCTCGACATGCCGCTGCTTACACACACCCATGCTCCCCATCAGCTCCGGGTCCACCACGATACCCCAGCTCTTTTTGCACCTCCAGTTCCCCAGGACAGCCTCCCCATGCTGGCAGCAGCCTGCCCTTTGCTGGGCACTCTCCTCCACAAAATGCACTGTTTCACTGCTCACCAGCAAGCCCCTTGCCCAACCGGCAAGCAATGAAGTTTTTTTCTCCCTTTAGCACACACTGATTTTATTATCATTTCTCCAGCAGTGCAGAGGAAGGCAAACAAGCAGCTCTCTGAGGCCTCTACAAGGAAAAGGACCTATTCTTTTCCATCACTTGCCTATCACAGAGGACTTTTTTTTTTTTTTTTTTGCACACGAGTCAGATGCAATTAATTTTAATTTGGTTCCTCCAATAAGTCAAACAGTTCAGGAAATATTTTCTTCAGCCAACTTTGGATTGGTGCTATTTAGCCCACAGACCCCACCACAGGCAGGCTCAGGGTGCAAAGCTGTGATGGCTAGAGCATTGCCAGTTTTCCTCCTTACTAACTTCACAAACCTCAGCTATTCAGTCACCTATTTCTGCGGGGAGAAGATGACGTATCGGAAGTGATTACTCAGCCACTCTGGAGCAACCTCCTGTAAAATTGTGTAAAAATAAACATTAAATAATTCAGAATGGAACAAAATTCTAGTGAGGTTCCAACCCAAAAAGCTGCAGTCTGGAGTGCATTACTTTACTGTTCAGAAATGGTGAAAAGGAGGGGAAAGCAAATAAATTGGGAAATAAAAGTGATATAAGAAGTTAAAAAGTAGAAAGGAGAAGGCTACTGCACAGTTAAGAACAAGATGGAAGGATTCATTAAATACATGAGGAACAGAGACTTGCCTTAAATAACAGCCTAGATCTGATACAAGACAAGGATAAAACAGTCACTTGTAACACAGGAAAGGCAGAAAATTGAAAACATTTCTGCTCTGTTTTTGAAAAGAAATAGGACATCTTATTAGGGGGTGCACATAGATATCTGCATCATCTTCTTTCTTCCCAAATCATGTATGTTATTGCAACAACAAAATATTTCCCCAGTTGCAACTGAGTAGGATGTGAAACAGCAGCTCTTCAAAGCAAACATGTAAAGAGTCAGCAGGACTAGATAACCCACATCCAAGAGCACTAAAAGACTTGGCTGAGAAAGCCTGCCCCAGGGTCTGTCCAGAAAAGGTACCCTCAGGCAGGGGAACAGCACGGTTATTAACATTGCATCCACCACTGACTACAGAAACCAGGGTTTGTTGGTCACACTGAACATTTTTGGCAAGAACACAAACGTGTTTGATGAAAGGGAACTTTCTGATGTGAAAAATGTCTGAGATTCTCCTAGGAATGCCAGATCACTTTGCCAAACCTGCAAAGTCTAGTGGACCGAAAGCCAGCAGGCTGATAGATAGCGGAAAATCATTTGGAACGGGGAATCATCAGGCTGTTTCTAACAGAGGCCACCACCAGCTAATCTCAGCCCCACAAGGTCTTACTTTTGCTAATGAGTTAGACAAATTACGAAGAAGTCACTTTCTAAAGGCAACCCCAGTACAAACAACACTGAGGGTCTAGGATTACATGAGGGTGAAGTTTGTGAGTGACACAGAAATTGATTAATTATAATAACGGGAAGAGGTGAGTTACCCAGAGCACAGTGAACTGCTTGGCAAGGTGGATGCCTTTGAACATGCACTTTAACGGTGCCAAAAGCAAGGCTGCACTTCCAGGAACAACGAACGTAGGTCGCATTTCAGGGATTGCTTCCCACAATATGGGGAGACCAAAAGGACTCAGGAGCTCTGGGTGATAACAGCAGGAACTAAGTTCCTGGAGTGATGCTACAGCATGAAGAGTTGGCACCACTCCTGTGGGTATGAGAAAAGGAGCACAGGTAGAGAGAGATTACTCCAGTATACAGCAGCAGGTAGGATACTGTTTGCAGCTCTTTCATGATATACAGGTAAATGGAAAAGCACAGGGGTTCAAAAAAAGAGCTGCACAGACAATAAGTAGTCTGGATTTAAGAGCCCCCCAAATTAGTTTCATTTCTTTTATCCACAAGACCAGGAGGTGCTTTAATTGCAGCATAAAGTGCTAGTATGAGAAAGAGCTGGGAAAGTGTCATATTCAAAAACAACTTCTACTGTGCATTGTTGCCTTGCCCTCGCCACCACCATCCTGAATACCCTCACAGCCCTCTCAGCATAGCTCAGGTCCTTATGGCCAACAGTAGCTGAGCTAGATTTAAATAAGACAGATATAACACTTGTTTCTGACAATGCAGCAGAGATATGCCCATAGGTTTTGAGATACACTTGTATCAAAGCAAGGCAAGGCTGGCTGGTTAAACAAAAAGCATTTCCTCATGGTGAAAAGCAAAAGACTCCTTCTCTTTCCAGCTCATGCAGGGACGACTGGCAGGATGCACAACTTCTCCGCCAGGTCTTTCTCTATGCAAGACCCAACACAAATTGTTCAGCATCTTGGTGCATCTTCCCACAGCAACGAGAAGTGCAGGAAGAGGAACTGGGCTGGATCCAACCTCTAACTTCAAACCTTGAAAGAGAAAAAAGGCTTCCGAGCCCCTAGTAATCCCAGCAGGTTGCTCCTAACCAAGTGCTCAGGTAGGCTGGCAACAGGAGGGCAAATCATGCAAATGGAGACAGAAGAATAGAAGAGCCTGGCCTCGTCGAGGCTGTCAGGGAAGTGAGGCTGGCTCGGGGCCATCAGGTCACCTACCCGCCCATCTGCTGGAGACAGCATCTCTGCTAAGGCCATGTAGACATCTTTCCAGTGCGTGATAGATCCTGTCCTCCGTACACGTGGTGTGCTGCATTTTAATTCATCTCCTAAAGAGAGAAAAGGAAGAAAGTTAGCTTACCAGGCCTTTAGTTAAGAGCAAGGAAGAAGGCACTGAAACACTTTCTTAGTGCAGACAGGATGGTCCAGGCAATGGGCCTGTTACTGACTCCTGGCACCCTTTCCAACTGCAAAGCCAACAACGTGCACCCCTCTGGTAGCTGTCATCTTCCACTCTGCTCCCAACCATGGCAAAGAAAAGGAGGTGCACACATTTGTGACTTAATTGCCAGGAAGGCCAACGGGCTTGCAACCTCCTCCTGGACCTGCCAATGCACGTCTGCATTCTCAGTTTCCGCTGGTGGGATCGAGCGAGTCTCGCTCACGTGTCTGTGGCAAGGAGGTAATCTTGGGTTAGTCTCCACTGAAGATAACACCACAAGAGATTAGAACTGCAACACTTTGCAATGGGCTTGGATGGTAAAAGACACAGATGACCCCAAGCTCCTACCGTCTGCATTATGCAGGGATCATTTTTGATGGCTGTGGTGTCCACTGGTGGTGGTCACAAACCCCAAGCGCTAGCCGTACAACAGCAGGACCAGCCGAGAGAGCTGCGTGCACTGCCTCCATCACTGTCACTTTGCTGCTGTGCAGCCACCATGAAGGAAAGGTCCAGGTGCCTCTCTGGCAACGCAGGAAAATACTGGGGGGACCAGGCTGAGCATATTGTCAGCCCAAACACCAGAGGATGTTGTGAAAGAGCGGATTGCATGCCTGGCTGCACATTTTTCACAATCCAGCTGTATGTCTCACCTCTCCTCCAGCGCTCAGGGTACAAACCTAATCCTTGGGCTGGCAAGACTTTGGGGAAGATTTTATCTCACTTCATTCAAAAGTACCAGCCCAGGGCCCTGAAAATAAAACCAACTTGCTCAGAACGTTTGAGTACAGCAGCAGTCGCACACCTGCCTCTTCTGCGAGCAATCAAAGAGATGCCCAGCAGAGAGAGGTTTCCTTCTTCCCTGCATTGGGCACGCACGTCTTCTCTCCCAGCACACTGTGAAGAGTCTCTCTTACGGACTCTTTGCTTCTTGATTAAAAGCAACACAAATACACAAAAAATAATCCAGAAAAGAGAAATAAAACCTGCCAACACCGGAAAAAACATCAGCTGAGGGGGCCTTTGCTTTCATCCAGGCCAGCACATTCCTCTACCTATGCCACATGCTCCTGCTCAGACTGTTCCCAGAGTTCCCCCCAAATACTTGATTCTCTGCTTATTCTGGTAAGGTTTGATTCCCTGGGTACTCAGTGGCAGGTGGGCCATCACAGCTTCCCACCTCCACCCCAAGAGGAGCAAAAGCTGCTGTTATCTCAGCAGAGTCTCCACCAGATCCCTGCTGCCCCCAGCCTTCCTCTTGCCTTCGTGGCATGGGAGGAGGCATTTCAGCACAGCCACCTCCGTCTGAGCTTCATTCCTGGCAATTTCCTGAGATGGCTCTGTAAAGCTGCGTCTGGATCCTGGGGCTCCCCGGTAGCCGAGGGAGCTTGGCAAGCCATATCCAGCCCTGCTGCTCATCCTTCTGATGCTTGAGAAAAGCCACAAACAGCTCCAAACGAGTGAAAGACAAACCCACAATAAGGAAACACTGACCTGCCAAGTGCAAGCTCTCTCCTTCACTCTGAAGAGGCTCATGGATTCCTGCTACTAGTTTCCTACCGTCCCAGCCTGTAACTCCAGTCTTTGCCGAAAGTTTTATACATCCAGAGTCTGGATGAGGAGCGCCCGAGAAGGGCTCTGCCGAGGCGGGGAGGTGCGCAGGACTGAATGAGCGGAGAATTTGCACATCAGCATCTTAGTCATGACTTGTGGCAAGAGGAAAGCAGTGACTAAGAGCCCAGCATGACTCATAAGCACCCTTTACAACACCCAACTCACAAAAATACACCTCCTTGCATGTCAGCGTGTTTTAAAGCACAGCTCAGTCATCAGAGGGGACCGCACTCCCGCCTCACGTTCTGCGAGCTCCGGACAGGTACCACGCCACCCCAGTGACCCCTTCCCTGATGCCTCTCGTATCCCAACAGAGAACAGGAAGGAAATTTAAGGGCAAAACATTACAGACATAATATCATAACTTTCAAACCACAAAACACAGATTCTTCGTCTGTTATTTTCCTTACACAGATCGCACATAGATCTAAACCTTTTCACTCGAGGCGGTGTTTGTTGAAGCATTGTTCATAGGAGGGGACTCAGTTTGTCCACCACAACCTAGCATAAACTTTTCAGTCTCTTCCACTGTTTTTTCCCCAAACTCTCCCTTCCTTCTCACCCACACTGTGTGAAATGACAAGGCAGGGGACAGTTCTGGAGGACGTAATCAGACTTTCCAAATAACTCTGTTAAATATCCCAAGAGCACTAGAGAAAAGCAAGGGCTGAGGTCAAGGTTTTTGAAAGTGTTGCAAAGGAGCGACCTATCAGGGTGTTTAAGTGCTGAGCATCTCTGAAAAAAAATCTGGCTCCTCTTCATCTCTCTCCAACTAGGCTCCCAGTACTGGAGCTGCTAAATCAAGAGCTCCTTTGGCAGAACTGCAGGCTGGCTCATGAATATGCCTGTGCAAGGTATTCGGTGCAGGTGGAAGGGACCACGCAAACACTGTGCGGTAAACTGCCTGTGGTGACATTTCACAATGCTACCGGAGCAAATGCTGAGAACAGTCATGCCCCAGCACCCTTCTGGGATGCCCACGTCACCAAGGTTCGCTGCCGCTCTGCGCATTTCCAAGCAGAACAACACGTTACAAGAGACGAGGGTTTCCCTGCCTTCTCCCCACGTGTCAGGTATGTTCTTGGGAGCCAGTACAAGAACCCAGGGAAGAAAAAAGGTTTTTGAGGTATGAATTAAGAGAAAACCGTGGAGAAGAGAAAGACCTTCCAATGTCAGGTTGTCACAAATCTCCTGACAGCAGCTCTGCAGGCAGTGTGACATGGTGCACACATATCTGTTCAACCCCCATATGAGGGCTCAAGAGATATTGCAGGAAGGGAGAGGACAACACAACAGTTTTGAGGAACATTGTCTGGCAAGGACTGAACACCACCCTTGAACAAGGTGCTAACTACCTCTCTTTAGAGAGCATATTTGCATATGGAAAAGTGTGGCTCAACTCCACTGCCTCTCCTGCCCTGCACAGTCATGGTAGGTGTTGAGCTCAGTAGACAGAAAGGCTTTATCCCACCACACATCACCAGTGCATTGGATCCCAGCCCTACAAAACCTGCTACGAGACTTCAAGCCCCAGACATTCTCCCTCTACAAGGGCGTCAGCTTCCCTCCTTCAGTAACTTTGCCCCTCAGAAGCAGCCTCCGAGCACTGCACAAGCCACAGGCTTGCCATTTAAGAGGCAGGGAAGCCAAGAATCGTAAAAGTTAAGTGAGTTCCCTGCTGTGCCACAGTGACTTGTGGCAGTGAGAGCAGAAGGCAAGTCTTCAGCTCTCCAGGCATGTTCCTTACCCTCCATGCCATCCTCCTGCCATCTGCAGTCCCAGGACAATCGAAAAGGACTGGCTTCTGAAAGAAGATGACAAGATCTCACCTAGACAGGCTCCCCACCACCTTGCATTGCTCCGGTCCACAGAAGTAGCCGATCAGCCAAGACACCTACCACTGCCTGTCACAGTAAATCCCTTCTGCTCCGTCTCCCGCACAGGACGGCTGTCCACCGTCAGTGGGGCGCATCCACGAACCGCCCTGACGGAGGCAGCAAGAGGAACTGACAGAGACCGAGAGGGGAACTGGGAAGCTGGGAACCACAACTAGGAGGATGACCTGCTCGCAAGCAGCTACAGGACGAGGCAGGCAGAAAACAAGGCTTGTTCTAGTCAGCGTTACATCATGTCGGTTATGTTACAGCACTCTCAGCCACAGCAGCGACAAAATTTAAGCTCCATGGTTTCCTTGGGAACAGAGGGTTATTAAAAACAACTTGCCCCAAGGTTTTCCCCTGTTTTGTCTTGTTTTTGGCACGTGACTGACATTCAGCAATGTCACAGGCATGCAGCAGAGCTGAAGCTGACCTCCACAAGGCCTGGATGCCCCAAAGTTACTTGGGAATTTACTAACAAGAAACAAGTTTGACGAATTCAAACTAAAATCAGTGAGAAAGGGCAGAGTGCAACAAAGTGTAGTGTAGACAGTTTCTTAGAAAATTTCTTAGAAAATTTGTGAAGTTTTCAGAGCACCTTCCATGGACGCAAAAGTCTTTGGAGGGTTTCCAATCGAGATCACTTAGTTTGTCTTCATTCATCACTATTTGTCACAGTTAAAAAGATGGACAGAAAAGTTATATTTTTCCTATTAAAAAACATCAAATATGAAAACATGTATCCATCCATTGGTGAAAAGGGAGAATTTGATGATCATCATTTTTAGATTTTCCACTTGTCCCACCTTGAGGCAGAAGGTTTGCCAAAAACTCAGTTTTCAAAGAATATGAAAACAAAAAAAAGAAAAGAAAGAAAACCAAACCATAAGACTATATTTTCCTGCTGTCTTGTGAAGCCTGAGGCTGTGGTGCACTCTCAGGGTGCCACAGCTCCATGGCAGGGGTTTTCTGCTCAGCTGGGGCAGACTGCAGTTCCCCCACTCACCTTCATGGCTCTGGGACTTTTCCTTTCATGACTTCTCTCCTGCTCAGTGTCAGAGGAAAGGAGAACCCCTCAAGTCCTTCCTGCCTCCAGGATGAAGCTGCCCTATGACAAGAGGGCCCTGCTGTGCTCACGGCAGCCAAGTTGGGGAGATGACTTTGGCCATTAGCAGTTACCACGTGGTCAGGCCAGGACATACGGGGATCATGAATCCAGGGTCACACAAGGGCTCTATTGCAAGGAGAGGCACTTTTCTTGTATTGAAGCCCACATGGGTCCTAACTCCAACATCCAAAGGACCTTCTCTGATCTCCTCCTATTGTGGTGGAGCCCAAGACACCACCATTGGATGGGAACAGAGAAAGAGAGCTCAGAGATCAAACATGACGCTGGTGTTCCCAAGTGAAGCAGTGAAGGGAATTAGACCACCCCTGCAGAGAAACCAGCTGCCTCCGACCTCAGAGGCAGGGCAATTCCCTGCCTGCCCACCCCAGCTGGCTCCAGCATGTTGTCTCGGGAAGGCACCGCCCCGGCATCCTTCTCTGCTCAAATCCACCTCCCTCACGGGAGGAAAACCAGGCAGCCATGTCATAAGCTGAGATTTCCCCTTCCAGGGCAGTAAATCCCAGCAGCACCTCCTCAAGACATTCATGGGCCGGAAAGGACCTGGCTGAAAGTTCTCTGCCTCTGGGGGGACCCTGCAGCAGGGAGGCACAGCATCACTTTGCCTGGGCTGGAGAAAGCCCCCAGGTACCTTTGCGGCAGGATAACGCCCTTTCCTGCCCCAATTGTTCTTAGGCTGCTGGCTGAGCATCCAAGGCAGGAAACAGGAGAGGAAAAACAAGCCCCCAGCCCAGGGGATTGGTTCGGAAACAAGCTGCCCAGGTTCACTGGCAGATGCAGTCGGTGAAGGACATGGGCTGCCTTGCAGAGATGCTCACTCACAGGACAGCAGAAGGATCTGGCTCAGTACTTGGCTCACAGTTGTAGCAGAGCTTAGGGCACCAGGGACAAAACAGCAAGAAGCTAGATGTGACTAAAGAAAGAGGAGGCTGGCTGATGCTAGAATGGAAGGAGAACCACTTAATTTGAAATTAAAGCAATCTGATTCTAGCTAGTGAGTTTTCGTTGCTGTTGTTTGTTTGTTTTTTGTTTTTCCCCCAGGGAAGATTCTCATACAAGCACATCAGCAGGGACCCCAGCGAGCTCATCATCTCCCTCAAGCAACATTTCAACTTTCTTCCTTCTGCATTTCCTCCCAAACGGGTGAGTGGGGAATAGGGCAGCACTGGTGCCCTCAGAGACACGTCCCCACTGTAGCAAGGGGGGTGGATATGTGGTTGTGCAGCACAGCAGAGTAGAGCGCACGCATGATACCTGCTGCTCCAATGAAAGTATCTGTTATTCTTAGATTACAGAAGAAATCTTGGTTTTAACCCTTCTTGTCTTGCAAGATTTTACTGCCTCCTCTACACCCTGTATGGGAGCCAAAGATAGAAACTCAGAGCAAAGAGACGGAGCAACTGAAGGCAGCCTTTGTAGAAATCAGGGGCCGAGATGGGAAGAACCTGAAATTTTGAAGATTGAAACTTCAGCCACTGTCTGTTTACCTCTCAAGTAAGTGCCGTGCATCAAAGAACAGCGAGATGAAGGTGATAAGATGTTCGTTCAAACCACACAAAGGCAGCGTATCAAAAGATCCAGGAGGCAACTGGTTTGACAAACATCCTTTCAGGGTGCTCGCAAAGGAAAGCATACCATCCAAACACCCCAGCACCGTGTTATTTCCTTATAGGGCCACAGCTTCCTGTCCTGGTGAGCTGGGACGAAAGCTGCTCTTACCTCAAGGCCTCCAAGCAGCCTGAGGAGATGCAGCACACCAGGCCATGGAGGGGACCGTGAGTGACCTTCACTCCTCAGACCACAAAACCCAAGCTCCAGGGAGCCTCGACTCCCCAAATCAATTAAAAAAAAAAAAAAAAAAAATCAGGCAACAGAGATGTGACACAGGTCTTTTCAAAAACTGGCTGGCAAGTCCCAGATCAAGCCATCACTGAATCCTGGGCACAGAAAAACCAATGGAAACTAACCAAAGAGGCTGCACAGAGCAAATGCAAGAGGAATCTGCTCAGGCATCAGTACCCATAGCTCCACAAATCCACCTGTACGTGTCCTCACCCACCCATGCCACACTGGCTTGCTGAGATCATCGCAAACACCACAGCAGGATAGTGGTACGGGCTTGTGTGGTTTAGGACTGAAAAACCTGTCATTAACTCTAATTTCTTAAGTAGTCAATGGTAGCTGGGCTGGAGCACCGCAGGGACTGCTCCCTCTTCCCTTCTATAAAGCAAGGCGTCAGATTACTTGGAACAGGTCAAATTACAAACATGAATCACAGCAAGGTCCCCACGATGCTGACTGCTGTGCTTACACATAGCAAAAGCCTACCAACAGGCAAAATAAAACCAGCAGGAAAAGGATGTACTGTTATCCCCCTCCTTTTTTGGGGTGGGAAGGGAGGAAAGGAAGAGGAGGCAAAAAATTAAGCAACTTCTCCCAGGACACAAAGGAAAGCTGAAGCAGAAACTAAACTATAATGCTGTCTTGCCAAACCCAGCTCCACCACCTCTTACCATCCAGTTTGTCAAGGGACACAGGAGAAGCATTAGGGCATGCAGCTGCCTCATTCACACTCTACTCCAAGGAGGAACATGAACATCTTAGGGACAGGTCTCTGGGCAAGGCACACCCAGAGCAGAATTTAGGGGTAAGCAAAGCACACAGGCTGTCAGGAAGGGGCAGCAGGACAGGAGCACCCGGCAAGAGGCAGGAAAGGCAGGCGAAGGGGCGACCAGATGCACCTGGAGTCAAAGCTGTGAATGCTTGCTGCCATCAGGGTGAAGGAACCACCAGTGAAGAAACTGGAGCAGAAACAGCTCCAAGCAGCAACACAGACTCAGGGATTCAGTGGTGAGGATCCACAATACAAGTCTACAGGAAGCAACACACGTCAAGGAGGGAAGTCAGAGGGTTCAGACAGAAAGGCACCAAGTGGCACACTGGTGATAAAGACATCGGGGCCAAGCTAGTTTTTCAGAAGACCAAAGCTGCTGAACAGTCAATGGGGCATTGGGCTAAACAGACAGCACAGGAAACACCTCCTGGACTCGTGGGGCATCTGGGTGGTCCAGTGACCACATCGATGCCCAAAACTACAGCCAGGAATGAGCGGTACCAGCTATCACTGGCAACTCTGCATTCAAGGTGTCCAAGAACTGCTACAGAGATATGCCTCTGCTGGGAAGGATAGGACTGCCTGCTGGGAGATCCCAACAGCATCTGAAGCAACAAATTTCTTGAACAGCTCTGGAAGGAAGCTTTTCGCAGCAATTAGCTGCCAGCTCTGGGATGGCTGGATAAAGACTGCATGTAATAGATAAGCAACAAATGATTATATGAACCGACAGCCTTAAAACTGGTGTGGGATTTTCAAATAAAATGGGATTCTGAGCAAACTGCAGCATTTGGAAGTGAAATGGAAGACAGGGGTTTAGGCAGGTTCATCTCAAAGAGGAACATAAAACCTGTAGTACAAGGAGATAACATGCTTCTGGAATAACCATGCTAAGGGGTGTTACTCCACCACAGAAATGGAGCAGGTAAACCCTACTATGCTAACAGTAAGGAAGATCTGCTTTATTACTGGTAAAATCCTCCTTGGGAAGGAGAGAGGTGCCAGCCTGGCAGCTCCCTTGATATAAAGATCTTCAGGGTACAGCAGCGCAGAGCACTGCGGGAGTTGAGTCCTCCTTGAGCAGGAGGGCAATTTTGTTATGTTGCCGAACTGCAAAGACTCATTTATACCAGAAATGGTGAGAATTGGAAAGCTTACTAAGACTTAGAGCTCACCACTTGTTCTCACCATGTCTGAGAACCTGGCTGAATGAGAGACTCCCACCACAGAGCAGGGAAAGCACCTAACGTACAAAAGCGGTTTCGGAGTCCTTTTAATATTGAACTGCATCTACAGAAGTTTGCACAAATGGGGCAAAGCAGCACCCAGGTTTTATGCCCAGGTAAGGCTGCCAGGTCCCTGGCAGGTGGCTGGGCATCTCCACACTGGGCAAAGCACGTCCATAGAAGACAGGCGGTAGGTGCAGCTCTTTGCAACAGTGGAGGAAGAGGGGCTCAACACAGCCCAAGAAAGCCGAAACGTGAGGTGTGATTCATCTCACCAAACTGCAGACAGCTGAATTCAGACACCTCCTTGTGAACTAGTCACCTGGCTGTCCTGGAAAATTTCAGCTCATGTCGAGAAGCATCTAAGATGCTCAGTTGCAACCTGCTGGGCCATGCCTGTTCCTCTCCACTAAGCACAAGGTGATTAGCTCCAGTGCAGACATCCAACTTGTAGCTATGCAGAGCTGGACTGGATGAGCCTAGCCATGGGCTCAGATCAGAGGATGCTTCTTTGCAAAAAGAAGTCCAAGTTAATCCATAATTCACCATTCACAAATGGAAATTGCTCTGTGAGAAGGCAGAGTGGTGGCCATAACATAGTCCATAGGTATCCATAAGCAGCAGACTGCTAAGATGCTTTGGAAGCTAAGTCTCACCTAACAATTGCATGTCTGTATAGTTATTTCTGCTGTTTCTCTTCCTGTTGGGCTTCTGATCAGGACCATGAACACTGCACACCAACACGCATCAAAAGGAAACATCTCTGGTCAGAGGCAAAAGGTCCCCAAGCCTAGAAAGGAGCTCAGAAATGGTAGTGCAACAAAGGCACAGAGCATCAGCACCATTGGGGGGTGAAAAAAATATTTCTAGGGAAAGTGGAAAGAAGGAAAACTGCCTCTGCCATCTTCCTGTAGTAAGCAGTATCAGGCCCACCAAGAATGCATCTAAGCTGCAATGCAACAACTAAAACCTGGAACCACAGAGCACCCCTGAGCCCCACAGCCATGCTGCTAGGCTGAGCTGCAGGCAAGGGAGCTGAGGATGGGGAGGAATTATGGGTCCAGACAGGAACCTCGCCATAGCATAGGACAAGACTGACTTTCTACTGCTCAGCATGGCTTTCCCAGGCCTGTACTGCACACCATCCGGGTGCTTTACTCTCAGGGAAGAGCAAACACACTGGAGATGTAAATGTAGCAAGCTGTGAAGCCGTGTGGATTACCACAACACAAGAGCAAGACCTGGGGGAGGGGGAGAAAAGGAGGAGGGGACGCATAACCACGACGAAGCTTCACACGCACACGTGACATGGGAGCCGGCAGAGCTTAGCATCACGTAGCCCAGAACTGCAACACCAAAAAATAAATACAACGCCTAGCCACTCCCCATGCATAGAAAGCACGACTGCCGTGGTTGTGGAAAGTGGGTTACCCAAGCGTGTTGGCCTGCAAGAATGCCACAACATCACGGTGCAAGTGGTGCTTCTCAGCCTCGAGAGGAGATGGAGGACACACTCCCAGAGTCGCTGGGGACAAATATTTTGAGCCTCCTGTGAAGCCAGGTGACTGGTTTATGGGCTTTAGATCCCACATTATTGGACATTTTCAGTGTGCTAATCACAAGTGGCTTATTCCCCCAGCTCCCTCTGGTACAGCTTTGCTCTGTTTAGCCATCACTAAGTACCCACAGCTAAGGGGATCAGGAGAAAAAGCCAACAGGAAGCTGAGAAATGCCTAAGACGTGTCAACTCCTCATAAATGGCTCCATCCAAGCCTTTCACGTTGCTGCAAATGGGAATTATTTAACATGATTTCCCAAATTCCATCTCCAAGATTACTTGTATTAGCAGCTGGAGCTTAAGACTGAGGCTTATGGGGTGAAGAGGCTTCAAACTCTAAAAAAATAAAGTCAAGAGGCACAACCAAATAGCAAATCCAAATCGTCACCAAATAACAAATCCAAATCGTCACCATTTGTTGTTTCAGGGACTCAGAGATGGGAGCTCCATATGCAACAGGGGACTGATACTGCACACAGTTGCTGTCTTTTGCCCTGGGATCTGCTATCCTTGCGCTGATAAAGGGTCAGACCCATTTTTCAGCATCCAGAGCAGGATTTTCACCGCTCGCCATCAGCCAGCTGCAAGCAAGCCCATAAACGCTAGCCCAGCCAGGCAACGAAGAGAAAGAGCAATTCAGGTAACCTATTTTAAACACGCACCTTAAATCAAGAAGAATCATACCCCAAGCACCTCTCTCTCCCCTCCACTAGAAAGGGAACCTGGATGACTTGCTCCCACCAAGCCAGCTATATTGGAGGTGTCAAAATGCAGCCCAGGCAAATTCCCACTCCTCCTGGCTCCAAACTGCGCGCCCACATAGGCGGCCAGGACGACGTTTGCCTTCAGCAGCGGTTGAGCCCCACAGAGCACAGGGGCATAGATGTTTCGGGTCAAATTCGAGGCCTGCCTCCTGTGGCTGAGCTAAGCTTCTCATGCCCAGAGCCAGCATCAGCAAGGTGATTTCTGAGCATGCAGCAAGCATAGGCTGGCTCAGAGCCCAGAGTCCATCCCAGACTCCTGGTGTCGGGTACTGGCTGCAAGGATGCAGCGCTGAGGTGTCCTGCCTGCAGACCAGCACTTGGGGTGACCCTAGGACCAGCCCTGATGATCCCTGGAGGTGCTGCTTTAGGGTCAAGTTTTCAGAAGCACCTGGGTTTAACAAATGCAAAAAGTTAGACCACATTAGGAACAACACTAGGACTGCAAGAAATTTAGCAAAACAAAAAAAATTAGAGAAACGGATTTGCGGTGAGCAAATTCCTCAGTGAATTTGACTGAATTTCAGCAAAACGCTTCTGTTCCGAGAGTGTGTGAGGAGAAGACATGTTGGATGCGGGGGCGGGGGGGGGTCTTGAGGACTCAGAATGAAACCTGTCAACCAATCATTTCGAAACAGCCTTTCAATTCATCTGACTGTGATTCAAAAAGTAAAACTAAAGCCAGAAAAATAAAACCTCTCATTTCTGATCAAATGAGACCTTTTACCTCTGCACGCCAGCGTTTGGGTTCACGCTGCAATGAGCAAGGCCCAGCCAGCTTTCCCAAGGACCAGCCTCGCACTGGTGTCCAGGTGACACGGAGTGGGGGATCTGGTGCCCGGGCAGGTATGGCCCTGCTTGGGCCCACCACCAAGGATGCTCCCCTGCAGCTTTGCCCACCTCCGGCATACCAGCTGTCCCCAAAGCATCTGCTAAACCCCAAGCGATGAGCACACTGCCATTCCTAGAGAGCTTGCAGAGGCTTGTGGCTTGGTTCTTCCCCCTTTCCTTCGCTCCCTATGGACCTACCTGGTGGCCCATGGCCCCCTTGGAGCCAGAGCAAGGCACTAGCACAGAAACATCTCACCCGTGCCAGAGTGGTGTGAACCACCAAACCTGGGCATCCCGGCTGGACCAGCCCTCCCTCTCCAGGGTGCAGGGGGGAGAGTCAGGCACTCAGCTCACACTCCACTAATTTTTCTTTTTTAATGAATGGAAAAGCTTTTCAATCATTTACCAGCTGGCTTCCCGGCCGGGAAGGGCAGACCAGGAGAGACGGGCTCTGCAAGCCCAGCAAATCCCCAGAGTCTCGCCGCTAACCCACCAGATGTTTCAGAGCAGGAAGAAAGTCGGCTAAGCACCAGAGGCACCGTAGTATTGTTTATCTAATAGTTCCTGTTTTTAGTTTGGTCTCTGTTTTCTTTCTTTGTTCTAAAAATTGTATTGTAATGGCAATACCTGGCCTGAATGACACGGGAATGCTTTGAAATAAGAGCCAGACAAGTGCTTCGTGTTGTCAATTTTCTTATCTAATAGAAGAACAGAGGCCTCAGCCCCAGATCAGATTAAACTATCCCCACACCAGTTGTTTTTAAGCTGAATTGGAGCACAGATTAACAACTCAATGGCTACTCAAGGCCGCTGTTATAAAGGCACACCCTTGTGCGCCTGTGAGCGTGAGTCACGGCAGCCAGGGCTTTCGGCAGGGAGCAGGGCCGGCACCAGCTCTCTCCATACCGCAAGGCCAGTTCAAATGTTTGGGGGATTTGTCAGCAGCACCTAGTGGGGGGATCCAGCTTGCAAACTGCCGTCCCAGTGCACCCACGTTTCAGAAGATGACTATGAGGCCACCACTGGAGCTGATGCAGGGCGTGCTGCTGATGGGACACCTCCTGCGGTCCCATTTGCCAGAGGCTTCCCCAAACCTCAAGCACGAGACTGCTAGAAATGATGGCTTTGTCACAAAAATGACACTAGGAAAGACTGCAAAGACACAGGAGTGCTGATGCAACCGGCTCGCCCTTGCTTCCCCCAGGGTTCCCGTCACGGTGCTGGTGTCCCTGAGCAGGGCCAGCCACATCCCCTCACCAGGAGAGCTCCGAGCCCAGAGCAGAGCTTAGAGCCCTTTCTAGGCAGGCCGAGCACGGGGACAAGGCTGACCGCACCCTGCAAGAGCGGTAACTCTCCGTTACTGAAAGAACAAGCCTCGCCAGCCCCAAGCCACAAGCACAGATGGGACTGAGTTACGCTCCAGCTGCAGCTCACAAATACACGTCCTGCAGCTTGCTGAGGAGGGGCCAGCCTACGAGAAGCTGTATTTTTAGCAAATCAGGTCCTGGGCCCTGAAAACTCTTGATGGCCCAATTGCAGTAAATTCTCCACGCATCCTCTCCACATGCTCCCCGTCTGGCTGCTGGGCTCAAAAGACCTTGGTTTCAACCTTGCATATCCCCCACTTTCATCCTGCACTGTGAGTGATCCCTTCAGCTCCCTCGTGGTGTCACGGCCAGCCTCAAACATCTCCCTTCCCATCGTTTCTTCCCCCATTCTGACCTCCCTGTGCAGCATCTCCATAAGCCGACTCCGGGAGCACCCTCACACTGGGGCTACGCCAGACGCTGTCCCGCACCATGCCACACGCGGGTCTGTGCAGAGGCCCTCTGACAGGACACCAGACACATCCTGTTTTATTAGAGAGCTGCAGAAAGAGAAAACAGTCCCTACTCGTGCATGACTTGCACACCAAATTAAAAAATTAACAGGTCCCAGGCTGTGCTCAAGAAGCCATGTGTCACTGCCCTAAGGCATAATCGGTCCATTCCCAAAACCCAGATTAGCACCCAGCTCCCCCAGAACAACAATCTAAGGTAAATTATTTACACTCTATTCCCTCAACACCAGATATGGACAATCTTTAATGCCCTTATCCTCAAATCACTCTTTCGAAGAAAAAAAAACAACAAAAAAGGTATTATCCTTAGAGATGGGGAACTGAGGCACATAAAGGCAAGGAGACTTTGCCCAGGTCACACAGGATGATTGTGGCTAGACAGGGAACCGCACCAGTATCCGGACAGCATTTTAAACATACAACCATTTCACCCTTTGAGAGCCGGTATAAAACCTGCCCTCTATATTAATTCTGTGCATTTCTCCGGTTTTCCATCCCTTCCATTTTCTCTATCTATTCACTGCTATCTATCTACTCACTGCTCAGAACATACCTGAATTTAGTTGGTCACTCAGGGATGGTTTCCTGTTTCTGAGAAGTGCCTAGATATGCATTTGTGTATTACAAATAATAATAGAAACAGCATGGGTTCAGCAAAGCAAGGTCATTCCGGTCTGCTGGCATATAGCTTTTAGGAGGCTCAGAGTGGACCTGTGAGCTTCCCATTCCAGCACTCCTGGAATGGGGTCTAACCTATTTCCCTTCCCTTTACCTCTAGAAAAACCTCAAGGCACTTCTTTGCTTTTAATTTCAAAATATTAACTTAAAATATCTGCTAGGTCTCCTGTTTTGACTGATGGAGTCTGAGCTGCTCTCTCGCATCTGCCAGGTCCTCCTGGCTCAGCTGCCTTGAACCACAGAGTCGCCGGGAGCCTGGCGGGGATCACAACACCCAAACTGAAAGGCCTGACCTCCTTGGGAAGTCCACATCCCTGTGGGAGTATGCTCTGCTCTGCAAATCAACCGGAAAGGTGTAAAGACCTGCCTAATTAGCTAGCCCAACCCCCCTGCCTTTTGCAGAAAAACTAGTTAGCGGGGAATTTGCCTCTAGCAGCGGTGGGTCCTTCTGGTAGAGAAATAATCGCCCTGTTTCTGGGAGGGTACATCTCAAGTGGGTTAAGTGCGAATTGCTTTTGGTCACAGCGTTCTGACATTTTGCAGCTCTTTCTGCCCTCCCCCCCTCGCAGTTCTTCGTCTACAAAACTCCTTCCAGTAACTGCAGCACCAGGTCATCTCAAAACACCGCGACTGTTCTTACAAGACCAAGCGGTGCTGGCCCCAAAGCACCATAGGGATTTGCTCTTTGTGTCAGCCAAGGCAAAAATTCAGCCCACTTGGACAGGATGGGCAGGCAGGGTAAGGAGATCAGAGAGCATGGGTCGTGTTGATGGCTGATAGCTGGTTTCGCCTGCCACCATCCTCTGATCCTCCCTGAGCTACAGCATCAAAGAGGCTCCAGGAGCCTGAGGGATGCAACATCAAAACCAACCCTGTCCTCAAGACAGTCTTATCGGCCAGCCAAACAGCAAAAGCAGCCCGTTTTGGGCTCAATTGACTGAAGCCGGTCACTGACCCCAACTTTCAGAAAATATCGAGCATACTGCTTCCTTCAAAGGTTTTAAATAATTGTGGTGCCCAATTAGACAATAGATAATGAAATTTAACATGAATAGTTGCTTTAGGAAGTCTTTGCTAGGAGCACTGACCTTTCCATGAGCACAGAGTGGACATCTCCCATGAGCAGGGGCTTTGCAGCGCTTTACTCCACTGCTCCCAGCCAGCGATGGAAGAGGCAATGTCCCCGAGAGGAGAACCAGACCAGCCCCCTCACGTCCTGTGACACCCCCTGACAGGGCACACCCCACACTAGGCACTGTCTGGAGGTGGCTGGGAGGCCCCTTCTGAGGTGAGGAAGGAACAGGGAAAACAGTGGCAAAATTTGTCGCATCCGTTGTGGGGGCAATGAGGAGGAAATACCATTTCACAGCATGCAGCACTCTCTCCGTACCAGCATGCTGCAAATCTACCTGCGTCAACCGCGCAACTGAATGCGAGCAAGGGGACTTGGAGTCCATCTCCCGGATGTCACCATTCCAGGAAAACCCTTGGCAACCTAGACAAATATGAGAACTAGGTAGAGCCACTCCCCTGTAGATCTGCAGGACTGTAGAAAGGCAATCCAGAAAGACACATTTATTAATGCTTTGCAAGGCTCCTGTCTGACCACAGGCAACTCATTAACTTTAGATATTTACACCAAGAGAAGAGCTACTCTATACACAAGGATCTTAAATACTGCCCACTTTAGAGCTTTGTTCTCTGGAGACTCCCTTCTCCTCTGACTAGATGGGGCTCCCAACACAGTTTGAGTGACCCCACTTTGGTCTTTCCATGTCCAAATTGCCCATCTGTAAATTAAATGAGAGTAAGAGCAGCACATCAGCATCACAAGCATAGATCACTGCCACAGCATTTGCAGGGTGCTCAAGTGCCCTGGCATCAGGACCCCGAGTCCGTACCAAAAAGCAAGACCCCCAGCACTTGCCTCCCTACCAGACTACTCAGACCTCAAGAGGAGAGAAAGACCGTGTTGTCTAGCGGTTATAGGAGGAACTGAAAATCCGCAATAGAAACCAAGAGCTCTGAAGTCCCATGGTATGTTGAGTGACCTCTCTGTGCCTCAGTTTCCTCCTCCAAAATCAGAGGCAAGGGTTCCTGTTGCAGGGCACCCCGTTAGACCTGATTTACAAAGCAAGAGCAGAGAAGGTGAATGCATTATTTTTCTTGTATCCCATTATTTTTAATTCCTAATGAAGTCTTCATAACCCCACTTATAACCTTGACAGGTAAGGCTGGGAGAGCAGCACATGTCAAAAACCTTATTTTTTTAAAAACAAAAACATACTAATATTTCACAGAGGTTATTTCTAACCCACAAGAACCACTTGCCTTAACCAAGATATCCTGCCACGGGTACCTCAGGAACAAAGCATCAAGATACCCATCCTTGAACTTGTCGAGCAGTAAAAATGACGACATGCAATCAGAACAGCTCGGGCAATATCAAATTGCAGAAATAAAGCTATGTGTGAGATAAGGATGTATGTTCTCATCAGAGCAACACCAGTTCACACAGGGGAGCTGTGGATTTGACCACTAGTACCAGGACTTCTTTGGAGTGCTATTTTTTTTAAAACCCCAGATTCCTAAGAAACAAAATACAGAACTACCTTATCGGAGTATTTAGCAACAGCAGCCACTCAGCTCAGTAAATCTAATTAATGAGCCAGGAAAAGCGTCATTCGTTTGCTAATGACTTCACCCAGGGTTGCCAAATAGAAAGATAAAAGATTCAGCCGGGGCCTGTTCCAGGCAGAGGAGTTGGGAACCTGGCAGAGATTGCAGAAGATTAGAGAGGGGTGAAAAAAATTAAAATAGATTAGCACTTTTAAAGTGCAAGCATGTAAATCAGCTTACGTTTTATATAATGCCACTGTTGTGAAGTGTCTGGCTGCGGGTCTGACCACGGCACCCCCATAGCAGTTACACAAGAAGTCGCAGCTGAGCTGCATTTTATTTGAGCTCCATTTTATTTGAGCTCAGGAATCTCACGCCACCAACTCCCTCACAAAAACAGCAGTTTTGTTTTTACCAAGTTTGTAAATTCTCACAGGAAGCCAATTAAGGGAAATTTGAGAACTGCAGAAGATTCATAATTGCAATTAAGGCTCAAACTACTGTTCCTAAGAATGGCCTTTAAAATCAGAACTGGGTTAGAAACCATCTTCAAGACTGAGCTTTCAAATATCCCCAAGGTTGGAAATGCTTTTCACTCCTGGAATAAGTGGCTGCTTGGTGACTGGGGAGCTCACCTCAAAGGCAAAAAGAAGAGCAGAGCGGGACCCACTTGAGGCTGCCGCCTCCCAAGCGGGCGCCTCCACTATGGGCACTCAGAGGCTGGCAGGAGCTAGCTGTACACACAGTGTGCACGTATTTACCTTCTGCCTTTAGTTTGGGGAAGAAAGCTCAGTCCTGCACTCCAGAAACCTTTCCCTGCTGAAAAGTTTGGTTTCCAACAAAGCCTTTTTTTTTTTCCTGTTATTTCACATTCTCAGCTGCAAGGACCGTTCTGAACCATCACAGCACCCCAGGCATGGACAGAATAGCTTTGCAGACTAGGCTGCCTGCTGCGATATGAGAGATTTGGCCTTAAAACTATCTGTTACTGTCAAAGTGAACCAAAGATTGTCACTCACAGCTACGGACCATGATCCTTCATACTGTCATAGATGAAGATACCCTCTTAGAAGTTCAGCACAGTTTTAGCAATAATCTGCATACTAAGAAACAGTAGCTACACAGTCCCAATAACTACGCGTGTTTGCACCGTGGCAGAGCTGGTCCGCGTTTGCAGCCTAACATCCACCACAGAACCCAACAGTCCGGCACAAACACTGCCATGGCTATGATGAGAGCTGGGAAGTTTGGCCCTGCAGACCCACCCACTGCAATGCTCTGATGGACTTTATGGTCACACAGGGATGGAGATGGCTCTTCTGGTTTTGCTTTGATTTTTAAAGATAAACACTCCAGTTCAAGTTGAAATGTAACTGGGGGGATGTTGCACATGATACAGCTGACCCATGCCCTTTCAGTCAGAAAGCAACAGCCGTTAGTCTTGGCTTGAGATTCACAACACGACCAAGCACGTATTAGTAACTGAACCACAGCTTCTCATATTAGCAGCCCTCAGAGAGGCAAAAATTGAAAATACTCTATGATCTGTTGAAGCCTAAAGTGTTTTAGCCCATAGCCTCAACTCAGCCATTTTGTCTTTGAGCAAGTTTGTCCCCAGAATAGCCTACTTACAGGAGACAGTCCTACAGCAGCAGCCAAGAAGCTCTGATCTAGATCAGGGCCTCTTGTGTACTGGAAGATGTCAATGATACACACAGCACTGGCCAGAAATTTCTCACCAGGGCTGCAAGCTTGTTATAGTCCTTCACTTGCAGAAAAGCTCAGGTAGAGGAAGCACAGTTCACAGGTATAACCACATCTACGCAATGGCATCTTGCAGCCTAGCACTATCAGTTGTGGACTGCGCTCCTTCACATCCCTCATCAGGAGAAGTGGTGCTGGCAGCCTGTGCTACGTCCCCAAACATGCACTCACAGCTATAACATGCCGTTGGTAGAAATAAGGATTGAGAAGAGCGGAGAGAAGAAAGAGGAAAGTAACTTACCCAAGGTCTCAGGGTAAGCCCGTGGTAGAACTGGGAAGAGACCATGGAGGTCCTGTACCAGCTGTAGCACCAAACTCAACTGCTCTGCACTGCCGGTTTTTCTTACTGCCAGTACTCAGGCACTTCCCTTGCAATGGCACCTCCTCTCTCTAGAAAATGCTCCCAACACACAGTCTTTTTTCCAGCCCCTCCCAACCTCGCCCTCTCTTTAAATAGCCGGAGAACATCACGCCCTAGCAGGCAGCAGAGCTGAGGTAAAAGATGCGAAGGCTGTTATCTCCTTGGCTGGGATGCATGCTTTCCCCTCCACCTGATGCAGCAAAATCCTCCCCCAAAACCCTGGAGCTGCAACAATGGCAACACTTGCACTCAGCACAGCATGGAGGAGGAAAGATCCTCTGCTCTTATACATGGGTCCCAGAAACCCAGAGAGGCAAAGTGGCTTACCCTCAGTCATCTTCATCCATCGCGTGCCCTTGAACACATCCACTCTCCCACGACCACCTCTCACACCCCATCAGCTGCCATGGGTGAGTGGTTCTCAAGGACTTTGTGGATGTGGCTCAGGGTCTATTGCAGAATCTGCCACGTGACTTTGGAAAGTCATTTGTGTATCTGGATATGTACTGGCTTTAGGTATTTTTGCATAAACTATTCCTGTGGTGTTGTTGCCGTACCGCTGAGCACGTACAACTCAGTAATCAAATTAGGTCAAAGAAAATGCCAACCAAAACCCCAGCAGCTTCAGTCCCACCCTGGCAGCAGCCACTACAAACAAGCTAGCAATATCCAAACTAGTGCAACCCATGGTTAGAGGATCACTTCCCCTCCTCTGGCAGCACGGCATGAACTGCTACAGAAAACAGGAATAATCCTGTGGGATTAGCAACGTGACATAAGCAGGGTTGACATCTAAAACATAACATATGGGCAAACAAAGATACAGACTACTAATTTCCAAATGCAATGGGCAGAAGAAATGGAGAAAGCAACTCTTCAGGGAGAAGACTCACTGCAAAGGCTGCAGCCCACCCATCCTCTACCTCTCTCATTATGCACTGGGTAGACTTCCTGTCTGAAGAGGAAGCCACAAGCTGTGTGGCTGAATCCACTCACACAAAAACATACTCCTCCCCACAGCCTAAACGCCCAGGGTTCTGACACGGGCTCACCCATCAAGATGGTTTCCAAGAGCAACCTGCACTTCTGCATTTTCTACAGAGATCTTCTTACTTCACCTTCCCGTGCAATGGTGCCAAAAGAAGAAGTGCTCTGGAGTCAGGAGGAAGTTGTGCCACCATTTCCTATTCTGGACTATGATTTCACTCTCCTGCCACATCCGAGAGCCACACGTGGCACCCGCCATGCTGCACAAGTGGCTATTAACATGCAAAGGGCTCCGGTTTAGGCCAAACAGTTCCAGGAAATTTAACAGTCAAGTTCAAGAAAATACAAAAATAAAGACCATACACAAATGATTCAGTCAGAAATAACCATGCTGTCACTTGGTGCTTGCTAGGCAAGCGACCTACAGGATAACAAAGCAGGGTGCATGGCTCAGAAATGGAGAGGCTGAGGGAAGGGAAAACTACACGAAAGCAGCAGTCCAGGTCCAAACAATGACTTTCATGCTCTTCCTGAAGCACAACAGACATGTCTAGGTTAGGCTCAAACCATCATGGGGTCCTCTCCTGTTGTTTGAAGGGGATCCGAGTTCCCTTGACCCCCTTCCCATGTCCATGCAGCACCATCTTGTGATGAGGTAGGAGTGGACCTAGAGTGGCCAAGATATTCACTCCTCACACATTCACAGAGTAGGAAACTTCCCCCCTTGATGTTAGAGGAATAGCTCCAAAACAGCTGACCACTGACTAGTATCTGAAGGGAAGACTTTTCCCATCACTCATCCCCTGGGAATTCCCCCTATTTGCTCAGCATAGGCACTGAGGCCATGATTTACACTCCCCTGCAGTGCTTGGGTCTTTCTTTCAGTCTGGACAACAGATACAAGCACCACTCCAACAGTTAGACACAGAGGGCTTTTGCCATAGCCGTAATAGCTTGGGTTTCTGCCAGCACCAACAGGAATGTCATCCTTGTTTACAAGGCAAAATCTCCTGCCTCCCTTGCCCAATAGAGTTTGCTAAGCCCCATCACCAGAAGCCTTCTACAAAACAGCCAGAGCAGAGATCAGGTCTCAGCGTATTTCCTACTTAAGACTTATTGCCATAGTCTTATCACCAGAGATGCACCTCCAGATATTTTTAGAAGTAATATCAGATAGCACAGGAATTACAGTGCATTAATTAGCACACAGCCACATATTTACAGTTACAAGATCAAAAAGCAGCTTCCATAATTCACACCTTGTTGGGAATCATTGAAAAATGGGACACGTGAGAGCCATCACAAGATCTGCCATCTTTAAGGGGTCTGAGCACAGAAGCTCACATCTCCCCAAAACAAACAGGGGAGCTTTTCTTTCTGGGGCGGCCAAAATCCTCACAGACAGCAAAAATCAACAGCGGCTCTACAGACATGTTGAATCAGTCCTTAGAAGGAAACTTACGGGCTTGAAAGGCTGTTACTCAACAGTCTGATGGCTCAGTGAGAAAACTAAGGGGATGTGAACATTTGCCCTTCTGGGACAACTGCTACGAAAACGTTTCTGCATTGGCATCAGTGGCCGCTCATGCCCCTCAACAGAGGCATGCAGCTTTAGCCTTTTGGATGACTGGAGTATCTTAAACCTGAGAGATGGAGCTGCCTTCTTTAAGACTTGTTAAGACTAGAGAAAGTTTTAAGTTCATTGGTAATAAGGATGGGGAAATTCCATTTCCTGAGCCATCTAGACCCTTCCTCAAGAAGTTCATAACCTGACTCCACCCTACTCAGGATTTCTTCTCCCAAAGCTTCCTCCACTGGATAAAAGTTATTGGCAAGGAAGTGTGAGTAACTCAAATTATCACAGGACTTCCTGCATTTCCCCAGTGTGTGCATAAAGAGCATCAGTAGCAATAATCAACTGCAATCTTGGAGCAATGGACCAAGGGATGGTATCACTCAGGTTTCACTGCTGCTGAGCGGGATAACCCTGCTAGATGAGTGGATTGACCAGGATAACTCAGTTCCCCTCTGAAAAGTTCCAAAAGTGCAGCTGCTAAAAGCTAAAAGAGAGATGGAGAAACACTGTGGACTAAAAGACTGACAGCATGTCAATACTCACCATCACCTAAGCCAGAGAACTATGCCATTACTTGCTCACGAAAAGCTCAACCATGACAGGGATTCAGATGAAAATAAGCCAGCCAAAGTTGGCTGATGGCTAGGTCAGATGTAACGTGCTTAGGTCCAGAAGGGACTTGTTCACATGCCCAATGACTGTTCACTTAGAATCCCTCTCTGCCAAAGCAGTTTCCACCTTCTTCTCTGAACACCTTGGACCACCAGCAACCCTGACGACATCCCTGCAAAGGCTCTCAACAGCACACCAAAGTGCACAATGAAGCAAAGCACACCCTGAATACCTTGGGAACCAGCCACACCACTGACATCCCATGAGGGCAAGTAAACCTAGCGAAAGCTCTTAGTATCTGTTTCTCACAGTAAGGTGTTCAGGGCTGGTGACTTCAGAATTATCATGCAGAGTCAAAAACCAATGAAGCCCAAGGCATGAAAATAACTGAAGCAAAAATCATCCAGTAACTTTGGAGAGCCCAAATCAACTATTTGCTCTACCATAGAGTTCCCAGGTGACCCTGGGTCCATCCCTGGGGTAGGATTCATCTCCTCCAACTTTGGCTATGCAAAAATGGGGTGAATATTGAAGCATATCAACATCTACTGACAGCTCAGACAGAGAGAGCACCTGATGTCGAGATCAGCTCACCCACCCAGGCTGAATCCCTCTTCAGGGGGAGCCGGCAGACTAGAGTTAGCTTAGCTGCCTCAACTTCTAGGCAGCCATCCTTAAGCAAGACAGCTCCCACCCTTGTTCTCTTAAGGTGTTTTCCACATGCAAAACAGGAATAATCACACTTCCTTCCTCACCCAGCAGTTGCATGACCAAACGTTTCAAAGTCCGCAAGAAGCTCCAATAGTGCAATACTGGGAACATGGAAATTAAAATAGACTCACTTAGTTTAGCTTTCACTTCTTTCATCTGAAAATTTGATTCATAACTAACAAAAGCAGAAGCCAACATTTCTGCAAGTGGCTTTGTCTGCTCAAGATCCCCAGGACTCCTCACTAGACTTCCACTTCTGGACAGCTAGGTGTAAGCTCTGAAGAAGAGTGCCGGGGTTATAAAGAATAGTTCTCAATAAATCACCAAGCCAAGAAAGCTTTACAAATGTGCCACTTAAAAGTCTCTGCTGTAAAAAGAGTAAGTTATTACCACCTCTGAAGATGGAGTGTGTGCTTTAAAACCACCTAAGGTCAATTTTATGGAGCTATTTGACAGACAGACTACATTAAAGTGCTGATAATTCAGAAAACACAAACCAGTAAGAGCAAACACACACATGATTACTTACAAATTTGGAGCAGATGAAGGCTAGCAACAGACAGTCATGGACACCAACAGTCCAGCACACAGAGCACAAGGCAGCCAGGGTTTTATTTCCACACCAAGGATGTGTTAGCCTTCAACCAGAGACCTGAGGAGCTATTGAGGTCAGTAGGAAAATCTCTATTAAAGATAACAGAACCAATCACTGATCCTTATCCAAAGATATTAATGGAAATAACTGAACTATGCCTATAACCAAGCGCTCATTCATCGTGCTCATTCATCACTCCTGCATGGAAGACAGTCTCTCACTCACCCTGCTAAAGCTGACCAGCACAAGCGGAATTTGAACCGATGGCAGAAGAGTGAGGAAAGCTCCAACACCCAACCATCCATGGGAGCATCACCACTGAATGCTGCTGTTTACAGTTGTGCACTGCACAAGGCTCTTTTCACTCAAAACAGAGGTTCAGTCATTTTTGATGAGAAAATTTTAGACAAGCAGGTGGTGCTACCCCTCAAGGGTGCAAAATGCAACCACAGCAAGATTTTTGTGATTTCAGAGTGAAGCTACCATGTCTTCAAGTAATGAACTTCTTGTCACAATATTACTGATTAGACTCCAGCTCCAGGAAGCTGCTGTAGGAATTTCAACTGTGAAGCAGAAAAGACAGTCTCCTTCCAAGCCCAACCAGAGATCCCAAGATAAAGTCCACTGCAAAACAGAGTGCAAAAGCTGGAAGGAAACACCTAGCACCTATAACACCTAAGGATGAATTTGCAGCTGGGCTCAACTTCTGGTCATGCTAGGACAAGTCCAGAGCAACAGTGGTTTTAGTATTAGCACAGAAGTTGCAGCAGGCAGCCAGAAGCTGAGCACAGACCAGCACCCTCAGAGGTGGCAGCACTGGGGGCAGCACCAGCAACCTTAGGCAATTCCCAGCTATCTGAGAGAAGCAAGGTGACCACAGCTAGCTGGTTCACAGGAGAAGGCCACTAGCTGTAGCTCTTTCTCTCAAGAGGATTTAAATGACCACAGCCTTCACAATGACAAGGTACATTGTTAGCTAGTCTCCAACAGAGACAGGAATGACACACCACTGTGATGGCCACCTCTGTGTCTGGCATGATTTCTGAACTGCCGGCTCCCTCATTTGCAAAGGATACCTTGGGAGCAGCTTCATGGGGACCAGGTGCTCATGAGATGCTTAGTGCTCACACAAAAACCCTTCCATCCTTCCAAAGTCTTGTGCTGTGCAGTAGTAGCTGCAATTGGACAAAGTAACAGAAAAGGAGTGTCAGCAGTGTCTAATAAGAACAACAGTCTGGGAACTGCAGTCCAGCTGAGTTCAATGAATGTCAGACTAAAGACAACCATGTGCTGGTTTCACAGCTTCACCACCACCTTCCCCATCAGCTGTGCTTTGAGCAAATAAAGGGGCAAGATGAAAATAAAGGAGATTTCCTCTCCAAACCAAGATCTGATAGGAACTGACGGGAAAGAACAAAAAAGCAGCCATTCAGGAATTGTGGGTGCCCGGTTTCAGGCCCTTAGGGTATCCAGTTTGCAGTGGGGGTACAGCAGCCATCCAATATAACACCGGACACTGAGACGACCAGCAGGAGCTTTTAGGAAGCCAAGGGACCTCACAGAGAGAGATACCGATTACAGCACTTTGCAATGACTTTGTGCCTTGACTGACCTGGGCTCAAACCTGTCATTTGGAGGTTTGTTGCTTCCATGTTAAGGCCTGAACTTTAGTGTAACTATGCATTTCCTTGTGTAATACAAACAGCTTTAATGCATCACAGACTCATACAAGCTGAAGACACTTCTCTAAGTGAGCCCTCCCTTGCTATGAGGCTAGTGATGCAAACGGGGCTGCTCCATGGACACCACGGCCAGCATTAGACCCTGGCAGCAAAACTTAGAGGAAACTGAAACCACAACAGTGTGGTAGTGTCCAGCACAGAATTGGCAGCAAACCTCCTTATCACCCATTCTGCAAACTGAGACTTCCTCTTGACTTATTTTTAAAGTGTTCTTTTTTGCAATTACCATTTTTCAGGACAGGATCTAGTGTATTCTCGACAAACAGATAACGGGGAATTCCACTCGCTACCCCTTTAAAGCTATGATGTATTTTGATGCCGAGAAATCAGAATCTCTAAATTAGTTCCACCAAGCCATCACCAAGAAGAACAGTTGCAATGGTGCCCTCCCTCTTTCTCCAAAAAGATACTTCTCTCTGTACAACCCCGGTGACTCACAGAGGGTCCTTACAATCAGAGATGCTCTTACCATTTGCAAGATGCTGCCTTCATCCCCAGCTTCAGCTAAACACGATGGCTGAACCCTCCATCTCCATTCTATTATTTTTAGCTTCTCTAATGCAATTGGCTGTATCAAGCTTTTGGGAAGTGAAAGGCATAGGGAGGAATGTATCATCCTGATGTTGTTAGAATAAGGTCTACTACTTTTTGCAATGGTTTCTGCAATAAACTGCAAAAGCCCCATTCCTGGAGATGCTAAAAAATCAGCTTCGAGGTGAGGGACAGGGAGAAAATGTAGCCAGATGTGCAGGGAGCAGGAAATGGGATACAGGTGATCACAAAAAGGCTGCTGTAAGAGGAAGAGAATTATCTGTCCCAATGTACCTCACAGCAGAACAAGCAGCAACAGACTTGAGTGGCCCTGAGGCAGGGGAGAGACCCTCGATGGCTCCTCCAGTCCTGGAATCCCCTGGTTCCCATAACCTCTTCAATCCTCTCGCTTCTAGGCAGATGAGCAGCTACAGAGGTCTGTGGGAATTTTTGGATTGTGAAGTTGTAAAGTACATTTTGACTCTGAGCAGTAACTTCCTAAATATAAATAAACAAACAACAAAAAAACCTGCTCTACCTTGTACTTCCTTTTCTCTCTTCTCCATCAATGCCTTGTTCACCTCCCAAAACGCCAGACAAAACCTGGCAGGTTTCAGCAGCCTGTGCTTCACTTTCTGGCCAGGACCACAGAGCCAAGCCTCTCCTCTCGCACACGCCCCAGCAATAGCAGCTCTGCAGTCAACGCCGCACAGCCAGCAACATCTCTGCACCTCCCTTGGGTTCAAACGCTGCTCTCAGTCAGCCTGTGATGGGCACAGAGAGCTGATCCTGAACATCAGCAATCCTAGCCCCATGCACCATCACTCTCACGGCCGCGTGGGTTTGGCAAAATTCAGCCAGGGTAAGAAAAGCCTTCTCTTTTCCTCATCAGAAATCAGCCGAAGAGACACATATCTGATCTGAATAAGAAAAGACTAGTTATACATATTCACTTTTCAGAGAGGAAATGCACATGTTCCTGGCACCAATTATGAAAACTCCTGGCCACATGATGCAAGAGTTAGTTTTAGCTTATATCAGTCTTTATCACAACAGTGAAGGTTAAAGTTTCACCCAACACCACAGTCAATTACAACTTCAGTATCAAGTTAAGCCCCAAGAAGATTTAGGCTTGAGATAGTGATGGTGTTTGACACAGCCTGGTAGGCTGCTGAGCGCCGTCATCAGTATGCAATGGAAACTCCAAGGTGGCTTTGCAGAGAAGATCGAAGTTCAGCAGAGAAGTGGCCAGGCGCCACGGAAGAGGAGTGGAGGAGAAGGAGAAAAAAAAAAAAAAAAAAAAAAATCAAGCAAACACATAATTTACAGAAAAAAGGTGTTTCCCAAAATAAAAACAGCAACCCAAGCTGCCACTGCCAAGCAAGAAGTGAAGGACATAATTGGGAGCATCAGACATTTCCTCCTGACGCTTCCCTAATGCGGCTGCTGACCTGGTAGGACAGACCTGCAAGAAGTCTCTTTCGGTGGAGGCCAACAGCTGCTCACGTGGCATGGAGGAGACAGGATTCCAGTCCTCACATGCAGTCATTTTCATGCTCAGCAAGACAGACCCTCCCAAAAACATGCCACAGTGATGTCCTCAGCTTTGCAGGAAGCCCAGAGCCCCACTCTGTACCAGGCACGGACCTCAACCCCAGGTATCCTGAATGTCATGCGCTTCCTATGGCAGTGGCTTTGTTTGACGTGGCCTTCAGGGAAAATCCATTTTTACCATGTAAGGTTACATGCGGGTGGCACTGTCATATTTAGAATAGCATCAAAGACCAGGGGAAACAACGATACCATGAGATCACAAAAATATTCCCCTATTCCTCGTTCCACTGGTCCAGCACTTTCCTTGGCCTCTCCAAACTGCTCCCAAGACTTCTCACCCAGAAAAGCTTATGCCATGTTGCTCTCTGCTCTGCTGCATGGGCTCACTATTTTTTTTCTTCCTATTGCAAAAGCATCTATTGATCCCGACTGGTCCAGGACCATCCACATCCTGCAATTGTGCAGAGCAGCACAGAGCACCTGCGATCTGAACAAGAAGGCAGAGGGAGACGGTGTCTCAGGGCAGCAGAGAGTCCTGCACAAAGAGTCACTCATGGAGAGAAGTCTCCAACCACTGCCCCATGCTGCCTCCCCCCGTAGCTCCCTAACGATGAAGGATAGCAAGAGCTGATGCTAATTCCTTCAGCCTATTTGGAAAAATAAATTAACACATGAGATTTCAATTGGATCCGTCTCTGCTTAACTACTCCAGCTGTGAAACAAAGCAAGTGAGAGACAAAGCACTACAAACAGGCAGTGTGACCATTTCAGAAGGCTTTTTGTGAGCTTTAATGCCAAACCCACTAAATAGATTAACTTACAGCATAAACAAGCAAGTAAATCTGTCCCCCAAGGCTCTGTGTATCCAAAGGAAGCTTTAGAAGTTACTTCCTGCCATTGTGGAGGCCCTGCTGGGAACCCGGGGGCCTTTTCAGTCCCTGGCTTGGTTGCCCGAAGACTTAGATTCGCTCCTCACGCTGCTGGCTGCAACTCCGCAAAATAAAGATGATGGCAAGGATGCTTTTGGCTGTTCCTGGTGACCCTTAGGCCAAAAACGACCAAGACTGAGTCACATTGTCTTCCAAAGCTCACAGAAGGATTCAAACCCCACTTGGGCCAGAAGACTCAGTACAACCTCCGCACCACCACCATAAAAGAAAAGATGAAACCTTCAGACCTTCAGGAGACGGGCCAAGGAGAGATGGGTGTCCTAGCCACTGCTAGCAATGTAACGGCCAGCAGTGGCCAACACCACCAGGTTATTCAGCCCAGATCATCAAGCACCCCACAGCACTGAAATATGCAGCAGTGTCCACGATTGCCATTCGAGAGGGAAATGACAAACACAGGGCATCCCAAACTGTGAGGCCCAAGTACCTGGACTCTCCCTTACCCAAGGCAGGACCCTAAGCTGGACCACCCTTTGGCCTGGCCCAGCCACAGCCACTAGAGCTACATCCTCAGCAGCCCAAGAAGCCATCAAGAAGACGAGCTGGGCAGACACACGATGCTACCCTAGTTCTACGCTGCAGGAAACTCCTGTACCATGTAGGACCCTCCTCCGACCACTGCAGCGTCCTCTTGTGAAGAGAAGGGGAGAGAGGTCCTCTTTTCCACATGAAGACCCTATTCACCGCACTACTTTCCTTCTCCCTGGCTCAGTTATTCCCATTTGTAAGTTATGTGCCGGCCACGCGGGACGCACAGAGCACCCCATCCCAGCACTGCCTCCACCGAGGTTCACATGGCCCCAACCACCTGGTCTCCCATGTGCCAGGCAAGTCCCAGGAGCCCCACGCTGGCACGTCACAGGAGCAAGGGACTTAGGACCTCATGTCAACACAGCCTGGACCCTTTCCAGGCCTCAGTTCCTCCCATGAGTGGGGAGCAGAGCAGAACAGCAGCTCCTGAAGGGGAGTCCAGACCAGCCTCTCATCTCAGCACTCTACCAGGAACATGGTTTTGGGGAATGATATGATGGTGGCTCATAAGTGCCCTATTTCCACAAGCAGGGCCAATAGGCTACTCCCATCATCCTGAAAAGGCACGCTTCTGGTGGTGTTCCGGTTGCAGACCACAGAAAATAGGCAGGATGCTATTAAGTACCCATTAGGCTGCCAGCACTTCTAAACCTAGAGCAGTGAGCCAGCAGCTCATGCACTACCATGAACGAGATCCCTAGTCTCTAGACGTGCTGTGTATCCAGCAAACATTGATTTAGACCCATGTAGCTATTTCTTGACTCTGTCAGAGTTGCCTGAAGGGTCAGACACCCACCAGCACTGAGAGCAGATCAACCTGAGAATAATTTGCATTTAAAGAGCAGTCCTATTTAGACTTTGAGCTTGTTGGCTTTGATTGCAATCCAGCTAATTGATCCAGGGAGATGAAACTCAAGCAAAAGCCCTCTCAGAGGGACAAGATTAACACACACAAATGAGGAGCAGCCGGGATGTCACCTGGACTCAAGGCTGGAGGTCACTCAGCCAGACTGCAATGCCTGCAAACCTAAGAGCCACAATAACTTTATCACACAGCTGTAACCAGTACAAGACTGCATGCAGGGTATGTACCAATTTGCAAAGTTTATCAACACAAAGACACTGAGAATGAAGAAACATTTGTGAAGTTTCACATGTACAGATTGCCAGAAACAATAAGAAAAGGGAAATGCCACCTGAAAGGATGAGAGCTTGTTTGTAGAGAAGCCTCTGAGCTGAGGGTTTAAATAGACGTGCAGCAATAGGGGAAGCAGCTGAAAGGAGAAACATTTCATGCTAATTTGAGACAACAAAGAATGGGCCTTTGTGGAAGGGATCAAAAACACTTATGCAATTTCAAGACAACACTGTCTTTCCTAAACCATGGACACACCAGGAGTACATCCATCCACACATCACTTCAAGTAAGCAGCCATAAACTCAGCCTCTAGATACAGAGCAAAAACGCCTTGATGTTACAGCACAAAAACCTCCAACGCAGGATAAAAAAGGAGACATTCCCTTCTGCAGTGGCTGTTACGGACAGTCACAAGACTGGGCTCAGAGCTGATCTCTTCCTGCATGAGCTTGGCGGGAGCAGGTCCAGGCAGCCACAAGCAGCGTGACCACAAGGGACCACCCTCCAGCATGCCCTGCCATTCCCAGACACCCTCAGATGCTCTCTCCTGTCACATGAGACAGCACATGCCACTGTTCATGCCCCTGCTCACTTCTGCTTAAACCCACTCCAAAACAAGCATAAGCAGCATTTCAGAAGTGTCCGAGCTGCTCTTGCCAACCCCAAGTACTGGAGGACCCTGAGGCATGAAGCATTCAAGGGAAAGCCAACCTCTATCCCCATCCCTCTACAAGCAAGGCGACAGTCCCCAGGAGCACAGTGAGTCATTAACAATTGTCACAGCACAAACCAGACTGTCAACCAGCCAGGCAGTGCTTTCTAATTCTCCTTTTAACTTAACATTAGGGCCATGCTCACATCTGGTTGCACTGGTGGCTGAGAACATCTGCATGGCTTTTCACTGCCCAACACAGCTGGGGGAAGGAGCACCAGAGCCCACTCTTCGTGCACACGCTGAACAGTTCGTTCGGCCCCATTACGGGAAGGATGCCTCGCAGGTGGGGAGGCACTTAACAGAGCCACGCAGCTGGCTTGGGGCAGGATCTGGCCTCCAGGCTCTTTCTTACCAGCAGGAGACTCAAACCTAGGTGAACTCTCAGACACAGAAGGCTATGGTTAAATACAGCACATCCGATACAAAAACAGCCAAAACTTGAACACGAAACCCCACCACGATGTTTCCAAACAAACTGCATTTCCCGTAGTGTCACACTGCCTTCACACTTGACAGGTCCATCTCTTATCCAAACGCGCGTCTCAGAAGTTAGCCAAGCATCTCCCACTACGTGGATGGCCTTTGCTCTGCACAGAGGCAAAGAGGGACCAGATCATCTGACCGCAAGCCTAACTTGCTTTTTTCAATGGCAGAGCTTGAAATGGGAGATTAACAAGTCTGAAGGAGTTCATGCCTGGCCATTCATGTATTCCAGCTGCACATGCTATAATCACGGCTTGCCAAACAGGATACGAGTCGTAAGAAAATAAAGCATTTATCTTCAAGCTTTTCCAAGAGGGTATTAGAAACAATGGAGAGGAAATACAAAATTAACACTAGAGAAGAGCAATTGGCAGTGCCCCTCGCGAGTCTGTTCTTCATTACAAGGCTGCCTATTCAGTAGCTTTCATTAGGAAAATCGCATCTCAGAACCATTCCCAACAGTGTCCCTATTTCCTAATTAAGCCTCTCCAAAGAGCCGCGTCTTTTAGTTACTGCACAGCATACAATCACAACAATTGCCATTTCATTGCACACTGGCTGCTGAAAACCCTGCAATTAAAGTAGCTGAGGAGTCACACAGACATGTCATTGGGGAGACAAGTTCTCACGTTGTGCTAATTGGCGGTCAAAGACAAGATCGTAAAAATGGGAACGTTGCTTTTTGGGGGTTTTGGTCTCCGTGCTGGGAAAGGCACTGGGGAACTGCAGCAGCTCTCCAGACTCCCACCCAGGAGGCCGATGAAAAGGGACTGGTGCCAGCAGCAACCGCTGATGAAAGCTCCTGTCTGCTTCTCAGGGCTGCGGCACACGCAGGAGCCTTCGTGTGTACCATGACCACGTCATGCTGGCAGAGCAAGGCTCCACCAGCCTCCCTCTGGGAAAGCTGCCCTGACCTAATACACGCAGAGGTGTATCATCCGCATGCAAGGTGGACACAACTTCAGGTGGTTTGCAGAGGTCACCTGGAGAGCCCCGGACAAGGCCATGGCTTTGGATGGGTGGGAACCTCAGAAGGAAAGTTCTGACAGCAGACTAGCGACACAAACATCCTCCCACCACCTCAGACCACATCAGATAAGGTGATGATGGGAATCCCACAATGCAGGACCTCTTAGGGAGGTGGAAGGGAAGTGTTTTAGGGAGAAAAGAAAGAGCACAAGCCTCAATTACAGAACCTGGATTGCATTCACAGGTCACATTTTCCTCCACCACAGTCAGAAGGGACATTTCTAGCCCAAAACACCTCCCTGGCTGAGCATCGCTGCAAAGCAAAGCATGCATAGTGAGGGCAGAGATGCCAGGCTGTGGTGTGATGCCCGCAGGGGGTCCAGTTTCCATAGGAAACTCGGCCAGTCCTCCCGCCTACTCCCAAGCACAAGTTCAAAGCTCTGATGGGAGCAGCAGGAACCTCCTGCCACTCAAAGACATCCTTGGAGGACTCACCTGAGCAACTCTACTCCAGCAAGCCCATGCGTGTTTTCCACTTGCGTTACCCCAAGAGGGGAGAATGCAAAATCAGGCAGCCTCTGCACACCACGACCTCACCCAAAAAAGAGAAGCTGAAACTACCCCAGGTGAGCTGCAGCCTGGTGAGGCTGAAGCGGTCCCTGCATGCTGGAGCGGGCAGTCATAGCCCTGTCCCCACGAAGGCCAGGGCACCAGCAGCAGAGCTGCATTAACAGCAAAGCCACCCTCTGCATTTGCCAGTCCCTCTGCCTCGGGGGCAGGCCCTGCGGGGAGCGCGCAGGGTGATTCTCCCCAAACGCTTCCATCTAGATTCAGTTCTTCTTTCTTGGTGCCAAACTCACATCTTCAGTTTTAAGTTTAGCAAAAGGCACAAGATGACAGCTTTCATCTGCTTTTCTCCAAATTGGGGTGGCCTGATCTGGGGGAGGGACTGGCCAGCTGCACCGTCCTACGCTGCCAGAGCCCAAGGCACTGCCAGTAAGAGCTCTTACCCCCTACCCCAAATAAACCCATGCTAGCATTAGTTTCTCCCTCTGTAAAAGCACTTTGGACACTTTCACTGTCCCCTGCCCTCCTGCCAGGACAGCCCTGACCGGGCTGCTGAGCTGCAGAGACCTGGAGCCCGAGGGCAGCGCAGTGCCAGGGACAAGCGGAGCAGCAAACAGGCAGCTCCCCCCGCTTCAATTCAGCAGGATAACGCAAGGAGGTTAAAACGCAGCCCCGGATGGCAAGCACGTCTGCATCACGGCACCGTGCAGCACAGGCTGGGATCTGCTCCCTTCAGCAGGCACACTGCAGATCCAGAGCAGAAACAAGCTGGGGATCGCCTGACCCAGCTCCAAAGGATGTGCTGGGCCTCTCACCCATCGTCTGAGCCCTCCAACCTTACGTGGTCACTGTAATTGAGGAATATAACTACTACAGACCACAAATGCTAGTCTCTTGCTCCTTATCTCCTTATCTTTCTAGGTTTAAGCTCTAATCTGAACGGCACCCAGAGCTCCAAAACAGTCTGCAGTCATGTTTCGGAAACAATTCACAGCTCCAAACAAATTGTGCTCCAAAGAAGAAAAAAGACCCCCTACCAATACACACATGAAAAGTGAAGTGCTGGTATCCTGCGTATCCCCAGAGTTTGCAGGCTGTGCATCTAACCAAGATTTAGAAAATTAATCTAAATGGAAAAACTAAATAGATGGCAACTGTTCAGCATCAGAAAGCCCCTTCAACAGCAGGGTAAGCAGCACCAGCCTGCAGCTGCCTGAGCACACTGTGGCTGCATTGACAGCAGCAGCAGCGCTACCGAAAATAAGCTACTAGCAAAATTAACGGGTGCTGCGGTAACTGAGATTTTAATAAACAAGAAGACAGAGGTCTGAAATCTCTTTTCTCCCTCTTTCATTAGCGATTTGAATCAGCCTGGCCCTTTCCTCCCATAGGGCTTACACCATCCAAAGCAGCCAAACATCATTTGCGTGAGGGTGTTGCAAGCGGGTGCAGCAAGAGGCCAGGCGGGCTCTGCACACCTTCCACTCCGGGGGCACAGAAGGACACCCCTCACGGGTAATTAGAGCTGGCAACTAAACGAGAGGTGCTGGCATCACCCCAAAAAGCACCTGATCCAAGACTCTCCTTCAGGAGCACAGGCTGGTGCACGAAGCAATGCGGGGACATCTCGGGGCTGGTGCACGTCCCCACTCTGACGCTGGAGGAACAAACGTTGCTGGGTTTGTCACGTCCCTAACCACATCCCGCTGCGAGGCAAAGCCCTCCTAGAGCTCGCGTTCTGCCCTGATGGGCCCCGGGGACCTGGCCAAGGGCAGCCCCTGGCCTCCGAGTGACATCGGGGACGCAGGGCACCCGGGAGAGCCCCTGGGTCCCTCCAGCCCAGCGGGCAGAGCTCCTGCGACAGTGACACGGAGTGACTTGCTGCCACCCCCGCGGCCCTGCCAAAACTCCAGGCGGGTGCCGGAGAGCCCCCGGGATTTCCCGGGGGGGCGGGCGCGGCGGGGCGGCCCCCTGGGGCAGGGCCGGGCCCGCACCTGGCCCGGGCGGCAGCTCTGCAACCCTGCGGGCCGGCGCGGAGGAAAACAAGTGCGCGCAGTCCAGAAATGAGTCACGGCAGCGGGGCCCCGGCGCCACCGGCTCCTCCCGGCCGGGGACACGGCCGCCCTCGGAGCTTCGGCGCTGGACGGCGACCCCGAGGGAGACGGGGTGCAGCCCCCCCCCCCCGGCTACCACCACTGCCAGGGACGCCGGGCGCTACCGGCGTTGGCAGGACCGCTGGGGCTGCGGGACCCCCCCGGCGGGATCAGCCACAGAGGCTCCCCCGGGTTACACGGGCCACGGCAGCTTCCAGGGGACCCCCCCGGTTATGCTGAGTGCCTGGTGCTCCCGGTTACACAGGGCCCCCCCCGGCACACCGGGTGCACGGAACCGCCTCCCCCCCGCCGGCTACCCGGACACCCCGGTTATAAAGATCCCCCCAGCTGCACAGACCTCCCGGCACACGGAGCCTCCCGGTTACACGGCCCCCCCAGGCACACCGCGGGCACAGACTCTGCACAGACCCCCCGGTTACCCCGACAGCTCGGTTATACGGTGTCCCCCGCTTACACAGACCCCTTCACCCCCGCACACCGGGTGCGCGGACGTCCCCTCCCCGGGTCGCGGGAGGCGCCGGGCTGCCGGCACCCGCCGCGGGCGGCCCGGCGGCGGCGCCCGGGGAAGCGGCGCCCGGGGAAGCGGCGCCCCGTGCCCGGCTCGTCGGGCGCGGCCCGGGCTCCCCACCTGGAGGGCGGCTCCCGCCGGGGCTCCCTGCCCATCCTCGGCGCGCCCCGCCGGGCTCCGCGCCGGCTCCGCTCCGCGCCGCTCCCCGCCGGCGGCCCTGGCGGCCCCGGGCGCAGGGGCGGGGCTCCGCCGCGGGGGCGGGGCTCCGCCGGGACACGCCCCCTGGACACGCCCCCACACGTGTGCGCAGCCCCGGCTCTCCCGGGGCCCCGCACCCCCGGCCGCCCCCCGCCGGTACCCACCCCGCCATCCATCCCTCTATCCCTCCCTCCATTGATGTCCCCATCCTTCCCTCTGTCCATTGCTCTGATCCTCCATCCATCCTTTCCTCCTTTCCTCCACTTCTCCGTTCCTCTATCCATTGCTCCATCCTTCCCTCCCTTCCTCCACTTCTCCATCTTTCCATGCATCCATCACTTCATCTCCCCCATCCTATTTATTATATGATCTTCTCTTGTCTTGTCTTCTTTCACCCCCGACGTACTCCTTTTCCCCGTCTCCCTCACGCCTCCAGCCCAGTGCTGACATCTGTCCGTCTGCTGTTTCCTCAGGCTCTAGCTGAATTTCCCTTATGCAGCACTCCAGCCCCATGCTGCTTCTCCTTCCCTTGCACACAGCACAGTGTTAGCCAGGCAAGGGGCCTCACAGCGTTCCTACCCCCAGCAGTGGGGTAAACCCAGCTGGAGTAGCTGAGCACCCTGGGGAGGACCGGGAAGGGAGCGAGAGGGATCTCAAGGCTGTGGAATTCAAGGGAGGGTTGGAGTTTGTCCTCTCGGAGTGAAAGGGGGCAGTGGCTTGCACCGGGATGGGATCCCTGCATGGATGAGCTGAGCATCAGGACGCTGCAGCTGGCGAGCCCAGAGCCAGCTGGCACCCATGCCGTGGTGTCAGCAACAACCAGCATCTCGCGTGCATCCCCACACTGCACTCTCAGGTCCAGGAAACACCCTGTGTCAGCCAGACCCACTACAAAAGCCCTTCATGACAATGGGAAGTCACCCATGGCCCAGGCCGGGTCATGCCATCCCTCCCCAGGCCTTGGGCACGCTGCCCTGATTTCTGCTCTGATGGCATCTGGGAATGGCCCATCGCTCGCCACCTTCGAGGGGAGCTCCTGTGAAAGGCCTCGCACCGCTAGCAATGTTCTGCGCCCCACACTTCCCACCGGCCCATCTGCCGCACGACACTTGCGGCCGGATTCAGACCAGCTGATAGCACAGGCAGGAAAAACAATCCGCCTTTGGGTTTCCTTGCGGGTTTCAGTTTTTCAAAAGAGAGTGACCGCTGCTACCGATGCTTTGAGACTCGAAAGTCACTTGGGAGCTGAAATAGATGTGGGTTTCGCAGTGAGATTCCAGTGAATTTTAAAAAAAGCAAAACCAGTGAGAAAAAAAATCCCCCTTATCAATGACCCATTGAGATAACTGACCCGTGTGCAAATCATGTGGGATGCCAGCACTCAGAGCCCCTCCTGCCTCCCTCTCAGGTGGCCTCTGCGATGCCCAAATATCACTCTGCCGCTCACACCAGGTGAAACAGCCCCTCGTCTGAACCCGAGCAGGTGGATGTGGGCTCGATTTTCAGCAGCTGAGCAGACCCCAGCAATTCAGAAGAAATGCTCCGGAGGCAAAAATAACAGTAAGGGGAAAGTCTTGTGTCTGTGTGATGGTGCCACTTGTCCCCAGGGCTCTCAGACTACCCCCACACCTTGCAAAATAGCAAAACATCCCGGCGCAACAGCTCAAGCCCACACGGCGTGAAAGACGTGTGGTCCTGGCTTGCTGCTTTTGCGAGGACAAGGCCGGGAGTGGCGGCAGGGGAGCGGGGAAAGGATGGCTTGCAGCAGCCCTGGTGGAGAAACGTGCTGGGATCTGCTGCTATCTAAATGTTCCCACTCTTTTACAGTGGCATTACACCACAGCCTCCTTCCAGCTTGGGATCTTCACACTGTGCAAGCTTTAAGGAGCAGGTTGCATTTTAGGGATGCAAATCAGATCTCTCCCCTCCTTTCTGCTCCATTCCCACCTCTTGATTAAAGATCCAGCCTTTCAGCCTCCAAACTCAGCCTTAGCCCTAAGTCAGAGGTATTGCAATGTGTCAGAGAGCTACATCTGCAAAGGCAAAGATTCGCTAGGTGTCAGAGCTACGAAGTGTCCCCCGTGGCTATTCCTCCTGCTGCATCGTGCATACAGCAAGTGCCTGGTTTGCTCCTCTGGGCGTACAGCAACCTGAGGAAGTTACCAAAAATGGTGATCAGTTTAGGGGGGCTCGTGTCTGGAGGAAGGAAGTGGGGAAGCGCAGGGAGGTAGCGTACCATGCTACGTGCACTGCCAAGGGGTTTGCTGCAGTTTGCAGTGACAAGAATGATAAACAAGCAGAGCAGCAGCTGCTGGCAGGTTTCTGCAGCAGAGACATCAGGGAAGGGGCTCCAGAGAGGAGCCTGCTCGGCAGGCTGCCAACTCCAGTGTGCTCCAAAAGGTCCCCGACCAAGGGACAGTGCCAAGTTGCTGCTCAAGCCTCTGCTCAGCTTCCCAAGTGGGGCTGCAGCGTGGCTGTACTCAGGGTTACGCCACTATCGAGGCCAAAGCTCATCAGCTAAATGAGCTCCATTGGTGCCTCCAGCATCCTCGTGCCTGCCAAGCAAGCTGGAAAAGTCTGTGGGTGCATCTCAGCTGCTTGGACTCACCTCCTGAGCTCAGCTGCTTCCTCAAAAGCCGCCCGGCAACTTTCTGGACATGCTCTACAATGGTAAGCCCCGGTCTCAAGAGGAGGAAGCTGAAGCTGGGCACTGATGACACAGTTATTTAGACCATTGGGTTCTCAGGACTGCAGCAAACATGCCCGAGCCTCGTGATGCAAAACACTGACCGAGAGTAAACTCCGTCTGCCAGGGGAAATGTGAGGCCCAATGGGCAAGCTTTGTGCCGGAGACACATGAGCTATCAGCACTGCCCTAACTTCATGCTCATCGAGTATTGTTTGTCCTTCCGCAGACGGTGAGACAAGATAAAAGACCTAAATACCAAACTGAGTTCCAGCTAATTCAACAGAAAAGCCCACGCCAATGCAAATTCAGAGCAGGGGTGATTCAGAGTGCAGAGATCTGGTGTTGTTAAACGTGTTTCCAAGCAGACATTTGTTCAATGTCATGTGGTCTTTATTTCCAGATGTCTCTATTGCGGTGGGTGACAACACGTCCCCTCTGAAGGACGCTGAAGAGCAGATATAGGAGTAGACAGAACGTATTTAGGTATGAGCATAAATTTTCCACGAGCTCCTAAGTGACTTGTGGAAACCCATGGCTGGGACAGGCCGTTTCCTTCAAAATAATTACCACCCAAAGCCCCATTGGTGATAGAAAGTGATTTCCATAAAGGACTTTTCTAAGCAAAACAGGTTTTCAATGTATGCAAAGGGACTGAGGGGCATGAAGGACAGCAGGCTGTAAACGTTTCCCGTGAAGACAGTCACCCAACTTTAGTCAAATCCTAAACGTTTCCCGTGAAGACAGTCACCCAACTTTAGTCAAATCCTTCTTCATTTCCAGGAATGTGAACTCACCAACCCAGCTCCGCTTTTCCCAGCTTCTATTTTGCTTCCTCATCCTCCAAATCAGCACAAGGGCACTGCTTAGGTGGCTGCTGAAAATGGGACTTAACCTTAACTCACAGAGGTGTGTGGAAACTCCTCTCTGTCACACTTCGATTCCTTTCCACTCAACACACTGCTAAATCCTGTGCTTATACCACACACATACATGCTTTCCTGAATCGGGAAAATGTTGCTGAATCAGGCTTAGCTGAGTGGATCATTTCCAGATTTGTGTAATAAATACCCAGGAAACTGTTGCTCCCAAATCTTGCAAGATTTCTGCTTAGAACACAGTATTCATAGGCCAAATATAAAAATACTGTTCTGCCTGTGATGGCTGTCCACTTGATATCATTCTATTGACAAAAATGCTTAAAAGGAAAGGCAGAAAGGAAAGCTTGTGGGCAAGGACTCATTGGTCCAGCTCATCGCTGGAGGCCTAAGAAACTCTCGCTCTCCATCTCCATGTCTTCCACAGTAAAACCAGGAAAGGCTGTAATGTGAAGATTAAAAGCAAGTTGTTAGCACTTTCTATATATGTCTTTTTTAGGAAATGCAGTTTTCTTACCCGCCCCCCAAGCAGCTGCTCCCAGGCTGTGCTGGCAGGGAGCAACCCCCTTGGTTGGGGGGTATCACACAGAGTTGCAGTGATAGCTCTACCAGGCCCCGCTGTCCTCAGGACTTGGGGACAGGCTGCTTGACAGAGGCTCACAGGGACAGGAACCCTGTCCTGGAGCAACCCACATGGACACACATGTCCCAGCTGGGCAGTCCCAGCTTGACCCAGGCGTCCTGGAGGGCCTCTGCAGCGGTGCAAAGGAGGGCTGTGGACGCAACAACGGCGCTGTCTCTGCATGGGTAGTTTGAATCAATATTACAGCCCCTAAAGAGGAAGCTCTTTTTGCAAGTCCCAGGTCCCCAGAGATTTGCATAAGAGCCCACTCTCTCCTTGCTGGGTGCTTTTCACGTGCTGGCTGTGCGGGAGGCCTTGGGCTGAGCCGTCCCCGGCTTTGAGCCTCCGCCAACCCCCCGCAGAGCAGGGCCGAGCCTGAGAGAGGCACAGAGATGATGCTGACAGTGCGGAGATGATGCTGATAGTGCTCTGCATTCATGTCCTGCAAGCACAGGGCCGATGGCTGGAGCTTTTTGCACACTGCAAGAGCCCTCCGAGTGTGCGGCATGGCAGCCTGTCTGTCCGCACTGGGCTGAGCACGCTGGGAGCTGAGAGGCACTAAGAGAGTGGGCTGGTGCAGAGGTGAGACCACGCACAGGGACCTTTTGCACACAAGCACTGTATCTCTCCAGCCCAGCTGACCTTCGCAGGAAGCCCAGCGGAAGGTCCCGCGTCCCCAGGCACACCTCCATGGAAGCAGTCATACCTAAAAACTCTCCCTCCTGCAGCCTGTGGTCTCCCTTTGTCAACTCAAATTCCCCCACTCAGGTCCACACTGGCTCCGAAACCTCTCCCCTGCCCCAAATGCACCCCTGCATCCTCACAATCCCTTGCCCTCCTTAGCACAAGCAGGCTTAGAAAACCCGGATGCTCTTCAGTTAATGCAGGCAGAGCTCCCATAGCCTCCGCTGCTCCATGACAGACCCGAAAGAGTGGAGATAAAGGGTTGGGGCCAGAAAACCCACCCCTGCTTGGGAGGGGATTAGTCTGAGCTGGCTTTACGATGCTCTGAAGCTGGTGACACAGAGCCACTGTTTCTCACCGTGCACCCTTGGGTGCACTGCTGTCCAGGGATGTTGGCAGGAGGCAGAGACCTCCCTGGCGCCCAGCGGCATTTGCTGGGATGCAGCAGGCAGTGGGGCACAGGAACCAGCCAAGTATTATCTGGTGAACAGGCAGGAATAAGGAGTAAAATAGGCCAGCTAGGTGCTACCATCTCAGACAGATAGGTCCAGGGTGTCCTTGCTGGATTTAGGCCCAGCCACACATTGGAAATGTAATAATTCAGCTCCAAAAAAGTCATCAGCACCAGTCATGGGCCATACCATGTCTTGCTGCAGACACCAGTGGCATGTCTCCTCTCGCTGTTGTCCAGACTGCCATTGCCCCTGGATAGGGGATGGCTAACTTTGTCCTTACATGAACACCAAGGTTGCTGTCTGTTTACTGCTCTTTCCATGGTTTCAATGGCTCAGTTAACACGGCACCTCTTAGGTATGCTCGGTACTTCCTTTTCTGTGAGTTCGCATAATGACCAAGCTTTAGGGCTCTGGCAGGGAGCTCTGTACCCTGCATCCTCTCCACCGGGGATAGCTGCCTGCATAGCTTCAGGGGGAAGGGGAAGCAGGATTCACCAAAAAGGGAACCTACTTTTTGGTGCTGGTTCCCTTCCGACTTGTGTCTTTCGTTTCTTGGGTGCAATTTAAACGATATTGAAGGATTGCTCAACACCACCTGAATCCGACCCCTGAGAAATGAAAATGGGCCATAGGCTTCAGTGTTGGCAGATTTGACCCAGATCTTCCCCTTCCTCCTTCTATGCAAGAGGTGAAAATACAGCTTTAAGTAATCTGACTCAGTAAGGGCCTGATCCAGCAAAGTGCTGAAGGTTTCCTGGCTGGCTCTGCATGACTGGGCCACAGTGGAAGGGCCCTGGATCAACCCTGAACAGTTTGTGCTTTCTGCAGGCAAACAGCCGACTGATCTGCACTTTTCTGCTCTCCTGCCCTATGCAGACATATCTATAGAGCCTGTGAAGCAAGGACTTAGGGTGCCTGGAGCAAACTCATGCTAAATCTTGGCTCTCTTCCATCTCCTTACTCCAGTGCTTTCTCCCATAAAGAAAGTCTGATCTTGATCTTCTCTTGGGAGACCACAGTTCACCTTCCTGCACTGCCTCTGGTGCTGTGGGGGACATGAGCAGGTCAGTCAACAAGCCATGCCTCCATTTCCCACCTGCAAGAGGGGGACATAGCAGGTCTCACACCAGCTGATCCATCCTGCAGCCTGCAGAACCATTTCTATTTTAGAGCTTGACTTTGCACACACAGAGTCACTGGGTCCATGCTGGAAATCCTCTATGCTTATCACAAGGAGGAGGAAGGCAAGGTCTTGAAGTTTGGGTAGAACTCTGATGCAGTCAAAATAAACATTTTCCCCTCTCTAATATTAACAATTGTAGTAATAACAGTAAGAGAAGGAGCACACACACATTTTTCTACTGCCATAGCCACCTCCCTGCTGCCAGCCAGCTTCACTCTGCTGATTGTGAAGGTCATGGAAACCATCTCCTTGGAGATATTCAAAAGCTGTCTGGATAGAGCCCTGGGCAACCTAGGCCCTGGTTACCTTGCTGGAGGTACCTGCTGGACCCTGCTGGAGCAGGGGGTTTGGACTAGATGATCTCCAGAGGTCCCTTCCAACCTCAGCCATTCTGTGATTCTGTTATGAAGGTAAACTGTGGGGCTTCACATACCCCCCGAGCCAAAGGACAGAGTTAGGGAGCGCAATGGCAGGTGCCTTTGGAGAGGAAGAGGGCCCCCATAACGCTGCGTCCCGAGTCCAGGGTCAGGCAGCCTTCCTAACAGAGGTCTGGCCCACGTCTCAAGCACTTTGCACATTACCTGCCAAGAGGCACCACTCTTTCCTGGACTCCTGTCCTGTCCCAGCTCAACAGCTCTGACCCAGGCAGGGGACCATGCTCTCTCTGCTCAAGCTTTGGTGTTTCTCTCTAGCTCATGGGATAAGCGAAGGGCAAAGGGCATCCCAACGAGAGTCACTGGGTCTCTAAGTGAAGACAGGAGAGCTCATACCACTGGCCACCACCTCTCATTTCTCCATCCAGACAGGCAAGACCAGCCAGGGGAAGAAATACTCCAGTGTTGATCTACCAGCCATGTGGTGGGACTGACAGGCATGCCCAGCGGGGCTGCACCGCAGCCTCCCAGGGAAGGAGCTGTTCCGTGCATGCTCCAAGAGAGGCCAAAGCACTCTTGGGACCTCTGAGTCACTCAGGGAGGGCGATGCACCAAAAGGATGTTCATGTCTGAACTCCAAGCAGGCCTGGAGGAAATGGAGAGCTGCAGTTTGGATTTCCAAGCCGAGCCATACATTGCTCCGTGAGCAGCTTGTGCTATTTGCAGGGGTTGAGGCAGCTGGGCACAGCTTGCAGCAGGTGCTGGGTGAGACTGAGGAGTGTGGAAGCAGATGGGGTGCTCTTTTCTTCCGCAAGAAACACAGAAGGACAAGGAAGTGTGCAGTAATCAGGGCTGGCATAGAAATATCTGGGAGACAGCTGGACCATGGCCTTAGTCCTTTTACTTCTCTTATTGCCAGTAGCTTAATGGAAGAGACCACTTCATCCCTTTCTGTGACATTTTCCATCTTTGAAAACATCTGCCTTGGCTTGTGATCACACAGCCCCGGTGCTGCCAGGTTATCGAGCCTTCTGCTCACCCTACTTGACAGCCCTTCTTGAGCCATGTCCTTCCAAAATAGGATGCAGCACCGCAGGGAAGGCCTCCCCAGAGCAGCTGAACAGGATATTGGTTTGCATGGTCTCTGCCTTTCAATCCTGGCTGTTCAGCTCAGTGGACACTTGTTCTTTTGCACAAGAGCACATCTCAGCAGGCGTATGTTCAAGTGCTCTGACATCGGGCTGTGCCTGCTAAGCTGCTGCCTGATCATCTGCTGGGGGAGCCGCATCCGGGCTGTACTCAGTGATCCCTTGAAGCAGGAGCTGGTTCCAAGATGCTGCTGCAGAAAGCCCCCTCGCATGCAGAGAGCTGGGCTTGCCCCAGCCTTGCATGAACCAGAAAACCCTCTCCCAGTGCTGGGCTACATTCCTTACATTTCAGAGCTTCATCCCATGTTCCCCTCTCCTCAGGGCTTTGCGGCATCGGCTCAATCTCAGTGCACCACCCCTAGGACCTGTGTCTCCAGCACTCTGAATAGCCCAGCCAAGGAGACATGGGAAGGGGACAGTGCCCTAGGAAGGAGCCGGGGCTGGGACCGGACTGGCTTTCGCGCGGGCTGAGGTTTCCACCATGTGTCCTGCGGGAGAACTGCACGGGGATGGATGGGTGTGAGCTCGGCTCAGCGCTGCTGGAGCGGATACTATTCAGCACCCCCGCCTTCACCCAGTCCTGTGTGGTGCAGAGCACCTCCCCAGGGCGGGCTTTGCCTCCTGCAACCTTCGTGGGGTCAGCCCAGAGGAGCACTGACTGACACGAGACCAGCGAGAACTAGTGGGCAACCAGGGCAGCTGTGACCACAAACCGCTCAGACCAGCAGCCTCTGCCCCAGCATCACCCCCCAGCCTCCTCCAAGCCTCCAAAGCCACCACCACCTTCCCACAGCACTAGACTCTCCTAGCTCACAATGAACTTCCCAGGAGCTACAAATGCCTTCAGGTGCTAAACCCTGGACTAAGGAGCTTGCTCTAGGTGCTGGGGCTTGGAGAGATGGCTGTAATCAATTGACCCTGCTCCATGCTGTGATGGTGCTGAACCAGCCTTCTGTAAAACCCCCAGAGCTGGCTCCACGGGCAGCCAGCTCCATCAGCAGTGCGCTGTGCCCCTCCCAGGCTTGGCATGAGCCATCTGAGCACCAGGGTGGCCTATACGGTCAGACATGGTGGTGGCAGCACTCGAAGGATGCTGTGCTCCCCTGAGCATTACATGCAAAGCAGATGTCTGTGGACCCAGCATGCCACCAACCCACTCTGTGGCCACAAGCAGGCCACCTGCAGTCTCAGCCTCTTGTCTCTGCTCTCAGCCCTGCAATCCGGGGGAGCGGCACGGTCCTCCAAGTAGTGCCTGCCCCTTGGCATGCACACGTCACCACCCCCTGGGGCTCTGCTCTGGGTCTGGTTTCTGGATGCTGCTGTCATTTCCGTCGCACAAAGAGAGAGGTGTATTTTGGATATGCGTTTCGTGATGGACAAGCAGAACATCAGGAGTAAGTGTGAAAATCACACCAGCAGGTAGGAAGCACAGGTGCCTACATCTCTCAGAAACGGGGCTCTACCTCCCACCAAAGACAGACTGCAAGTCCAGGCCCAGAGGAGCGGGGAAGAGGCTGGGCTGAGGATGGCCACAGCTCTGTCCCCTAAAGCCCCACTGGGCTGGGATGCTCAGAGGTTATTGGGGGCTATTCCAGCTGTTTCCACAGCTCTGTGTCTGGAAAGGGACAGGCTGAGGACAGCACAGCTGGTGGCAGCTGGCAGGGGCTGTGTCCCCTCCCCTGTCCCGTGTGGTCCTGAGGGAGCACCTCTGCCTCCTGGGCCCCGTCTCCTGATCTCTCTGCCTGTCGCTGGCCCTGGGGGCTCCGCGCTCAGGTCCCCGGCAGATGGCAGTGCGGCCTAAGGGTGACAGCGGTGGGACCGGAGGCCAGGCCGGCCGGTGGCCCCAGACACCCTCTCAGCTCCCCCGGGGGTCATGCAGGTTTCCCCAGCGTGGGCCAGAAGCAGCCTGCTTTGGCCCAGAGCCCTTGCAGAGGTGGGGGGGGACTGGCCTTTCCCAGCCCCGAGGCCCCCAAGTGACAGCCCCCCGAGTGGGAGGCAGGCATGCCACAGGAGGGGCATGGGAATGGGTTGGGGGCTTTTTCCCCCAGAAGCTGAGATCCGCAGCTCCTGGCCATGCCTGGGGAACGCACGCGTTCCCAGTATTTTGAAATAGGGATGCCGGAACAGTGCTCTGCACCCGAGAGTCTGCACCTGGGTCTCAGTAGCTGACATCATTACTGCTCTTCGTTGCAATGCTCTGTCCTGTAGCTATGTCCTAGCCTGATTATTTCAGTGAGTTTCAGTAAATTCTTCAGTGAGTTTCTTCATTTCTTCTGCTGATGGGTCTTGTGCCTGTCGTGGGATAAGCTGGCCAGAGAGGCATACGTTTGTTCTGGTCAGCTGTGTAGGAGTCACCGATCCAGATGACAGATTCAATGTCACCTGCAGGCATCTGTGTCTGAATTATTTGCCCAGATTTGCAATGAGTAGAAACTAATATTTCTAGGCAAGATTTACCTCACTCTCAGGTTAGTGTCAAAAACAGGACAGAGATCTCCTCCTCTGGACACACAGCCAAGGGCCTGAGGACTCCCAGCTCCACCTAAAGGAGCTCAAAGCAGGACAGAGCCGGCCTTTGACAGCCAGGGGAGGTGTCTGTGGTATGGAGATAGCTCTCAGATTTCCACCACGAGAGGGGAGTCTCAATGTTTTTAAAGAATGAATCGGTTGTACAGAGCCAACTAAAAAATTGTAAAAAGAGACATGAAGGTATCAGTAATCCCAGTCAAGGGATGGGAAAGGTCTGGGACCATCCCGCTTCTGGAAGTACAAAATCAGCATCAGCCAGAGACACTTTCAGCAAAGGTTTGGAGGAACTTGATCTTATAGCCATCAGGAGTATGCAGGGGTTGGAGTAGGCAGGAAAATGCCAGTGTCTATCTTCTGGAACAGTCCCCAGCATGTGCCCTCAACCTACAAAATCCACAGGGGAAACCTACTGCAGACATGAGGCCCTTCCCATCCTGGCCCTGATTCAGCTGTCCGCTCCATGTGACAAAGCACTTCGGCAGCTGCTGAAGTCTCCCTGACTTTGACATGTCTTAACCATGTATTTAATGTTAAGTGTGTATTTTAAGGGCTTTGCTGAAGGAGTGCAGACAAAAAGACGATCAGAGCTTTGAAGAATGCAAACCACAAGGGTAACAGAACCTCACAAAGCTTTTGGTGATCTCCACCGCCACTCCAGCTGGGTGCTGGCATGGATTTATCTCGGTTAGCTGACCCATCTCATCCCAGTCAGCCCACAGTAGTGCTCAGACTGGGACCCTCGGGGCAGGGATGGGAGCACTTCCACTGGAGCCAAAAGCAAATGCTGCGTTGCCTGCCCCAGGCCCAGTCTTCTGGTCACTGTTAACTGAGTTAACCAGTATTAACCAAGTTGACCCATATTAACTGAGATGAGCCTGCTTACCCATGCTTCCCCAAGACTACAGACCTGGAATAACTGCCTGGTCAGGAAGCAGTGAGGTGCAGGCAAGGGGCGAGAGGAGCATCCCGCACATCCCCGGCGGATGGTGATACCCAGGGCCCCATTATGGGGAAAGGCAAATGTGCCCAGCTGGGAAGGCACTTTCTGGGAGCCCTCCTTTTAGGGGAAGCTTGCTGGGATACGGAAACCTTTCCCTTTCAGGTTCCAGGAGCAGGTGCAAAGCACAACAGGAGGGTGGGGAAGGTGGAACATAAGCAGCCTTTTGTCCCCCCGCACAGGCAGCAACAAAAAGCCTGTTTGTAAGCTCGTGGTGGAGGAGGAGTGAGAGTCACCAGCGCCTGTTCAGGCTTGGCAGGCCAGCCACCAACACGGGGTGCCATCTGCAAGGTGGTGGTGGTCACCTCAAGGCTTTTCCTGGGAAATCTCGGCACTTCCCTGGCAGCCTTCGGGCTGAGGAAGCAGACAGCCAGGGCAACGCATGCTACGAGTGCAGAATCTCCCCGAGGAAGAGACCAACACAGACACTCTGCCCTGCTTAAATCCTTAAACCTCAAGCGAGATAGCATCCCCCCCAGCAGCTAGTTTCACCCCAGTACTCTAACTCTCATTTGTAATAAAAGCATTCAATGCTTGGAAAATCCTCCTAGGTCCCATCGACATTTCTAGGCTCAGACACCTTTGCAGACTTATGTGTTTAAACAGGATGATTATAAAATTAAACCCACTGGTCTATAGGAAGCCAGCTCCCACCATAAGTAGGGGAAGGGCAGGTGTTCCAGATGTCTCCATGCTCTCCCAGTCTCAGGCAGCGTAGAGACGTGTACTTCCATCTGCACGATTTGGGGTAGAACAGGAATAGCTTGCACAGTCTGTCTGCTCCAGCAAAGATGGGAGGTGGGAGATTAATAGCGGGGAAGCAGCAACATCTGAACTGCTCCAGCAAGAGCAAGAAGAGACTGCCCAAGTGAGTCCTTTGACCACCAGCTGACAAGGTGGACGCTCCTAGTCCTTTCCAGCACAAAATGAAACAAGTTTGTTTCAAGCACGTTTGGCAGTGGTTTAAACAAGTCCTCTGCTCTGAAACAGTCTGTGATCACTTATGCAGTCCTTGGCCATGTTAAATCTTGCAGCAGTAATGCTTTATTGGGTCTGCTGCCACACATCTATTGATGCCTCCAGGTGACCAGTAAACCTGTGTCGGGAGACAGCATGGCGGGAGCAGATACATGCAGTGAGGTCCCCATTCTCCATTTGGAGACTGTGAGATGATCGGCAGGGGGGATTTGTCCACTGATGGTCTGTGTCTTCATGCATGGATCATGGGCATCGCTTGGGGTGAGGATGGGGGCACAGGCAGGACCCTGGAGATAAGACTGTTTTCCATCAGAATCAAAAATTAGGAGGGGTGCTATGGAAATGGTTTTGCTTTTCTCTAGCACATGATGAATATTAAAAAATAACAAAGGATTAATGAAGCTATAAAGGGTAGGGTTGGGGCATTCACTGGCCAGGGAAGAAAAGCAGGCCTTTACCTCTATTCCTCCCACGTTACTAAGGCACCTTGGAGCGGGGATGAGGACTGTGACCATCACTTGGCATACATATACAGCAGGCTTTCCTGCCATGGACAGCAAAAAGCTTTATAAAGACAGCAAGCACCATTCCCCAGCTGAACAACTGGGGAAACAGAGTCTGACAGCCAAGTAACCTGCAGCCACCCACCTGCCATGCCATCTCTTGTTACTGCGGCAATAACACACCTTCGTGTTTCCTCCCCGGAAGCACCTAGGGCTCCAGCACGTTGAGGAGTGCTCCAGGGGCATCAGCCAGCAGACAGGGTGGTGGTGCCGCTGACCCACCATCGACGGCTTGGAATTCAGCTCTGCAAACAAGCGCTCCCCAGCTGCCTTTGCTCTTGCAAAGAAGATGGATGGGACAGGGTGGTACCCGCTGCTGGGCACTGACACACGCTGTGTTTGGGCAGGGGGAGCTCCGGCAGCGTTACTGGACCATGCAGACCCTGCAGAGACCAGGGCCAACCTGCACGGAGCACAGCACCAGGGCAAATACAGCGCTTTGTTGGCTCTGCTTGCTCAGAGCAGACGAATCTGCCCCCGTCACTGACCCTCAGATGGGCACTGATTAGCCGGGAAGGGACAACAATAAGAATTAATGAAACTGATAAAGACTGAAAGTGTGGAGACAGCTCCTAGATAAGGCTGTGTCACTTGGGAGCAACTTCCAGGCAGTGGAACGAGCAGTTCTGTGTAGCCGGGGTTTCTCCACACCACAGCCCTGGAATGAAGCAGCGCCATGTCTCTTCTCTTCCGGAGGAAAACACAAGCAGGTTCCTCCAAAGGAAGCAGCTACCCTCTTCCCCAAGGCCCTGAGTCCAGAGCACACAAGAAGCCTTGCTGCCTGGCCTGGGTTGCACTCTAGCTACCTTACTGCAAGCACCTCTATTAAAAGGTTATAGCCACTTCAAGGCCACTTCATCCCAGCTTAATACATACTTAATTATAATTAGGTTAGGATGGCTGCCAAAAAGAGACCGAATGCCGCAAAGCACTCTGGGTAGGGCTCATGAAAAACATGTTTCCTGCTGTCCTGCCCCGGTGACAAGCCTTCCCTGAGACATAACCCCTTGCACAGGGGCCAGGCCCAGGGCTCACTCTCAGCTGGTGACTTCTGCAGGTCTCGACAGCCTCTCTTCCCAGAGGTAGTCTTGGGGGTGCTAGGAAGCCCCACCAGCACTCACTGGCCGGGGAATTAAGTTCAGCCTCTACTAGAGCTTCCAGAGAGAGGGCTCAGCATGGCAAGAAGCCAGCGCACAAGCAGCAAAGGATCAAAACCCCCTCCCTTGTGTGGTGCTGGGCCACAAGGCATGGTGGAGCCAAGCCGAAGGGGCAAGCGCATTGCCTCCTAAAGGTCCAAGGAAGAGTGAGGGAGATCAAACACAACCAACCTGCTGCGTGACTAGCTTCGTGGGTTCAAGTGGGTCCGTGATCACCATTCAGCAGCTCCAGAGGATGCTCAAGACAGGCTGTCCTGGCTCTAGTGGCTAGATCTAGCCTGCGAAAGGTTGGGACAGTCTAACCACCTTGCATGCGAAAAGGTCTTCAGGCTCTTAGTATGCTGCTACCAGACATTTGTCATGATATTCTAGCCAATGCGTGTTTGATGTGGCTTGTTCTGTTTGAAGCAGAAAGTAGATATCAGCAGCCATTGTATCTCCTGGACTCATCCTGCCTGTTTATTAGTAGCAAAAAAAAGGCAAGCTGGACTCAGCCTGGTTCTGCCCATGGAAACTGCAGGGAGCAGGCCTGGTGCCCCGGGGATGCTCTGAGGCAGTGTCGGTATAGGCCATGCTTAGCCTCACATCTAAAGGACACCCTACTTTGGGAAGTTATTAAACCAAATTACTGGTGGTCATTCACATGGTTGTCTTTGCTCAGAACCACAGACAGGCCCAGTCCCGTTGGGTCAGTCGGCACAGATTCCCCACCTTGTGAATTTTCATAAGAGAACAGGATACTTTTTGGAGTCTTCTCTCACATTTTTAAACAAAGAAAGAAGCAAAAAGAAGCAAAATACCCCCTTCATCTGCAATGCGGAAGTAGAGCCTGACACAGAACTGCCACAGTTGCAAATGAAGCTGAGCCCATGAGATACTCTTTATCACTGTAAAGCAAATGCTAGAGAAGAGTTAATTATTTGGCAAAGGGAGTTTAAAGATGGTGGGAATTCAGGAGCGCTGGAGACCCACATTTCAATAATCCTGCTTTTGAGGTAGCTGAAATATGACTGGTCCTGTCTGCCCTGGCCCCAGCCTCAGCCATGCTCCCTCCCTTTCCCCCTGAAGCTCTGCCCAGGTTGGATCTTTACGTTACATCGGCTTAAGAAGATCAAATTTCTTTTCATGTCTCTATTCTGAATCAGCGGGGAGGAAAATTCTCAAGAAGAAGATCAACATTTCAGCTCCCCGGCCTTTCACAGGTCCCGTATAAAATTATGATCTCGGGTTCTCCTAAATGATCTCTGATGAAGTAGAAAGTCTCCATGTGGGATGTTTTCTTATGCCAGGGCCAAAGAAAGAATCTCCCACATCAGGCTGATGTCAATAGCATTTATTATGCCCAGCAAACGGTTCTGTAATGCAGGTGAGGAGGCTGTCATCACTTCAATTAGTTATTTTAAAGTAATTTTGCTTACACAAGATGTAAAGTCACAGCAAGGCTGTGATATTGCTGTCCTGGCTGCTCACACTAGCTGCAGTCTCTTTGCTCTGGGAAGCATTCAGCCGTTGCCATAACATTGACAGGTTTCCCTCTCCATCTGGGTTCCCCCAATACCAGAAAGCTCGTGTTTGAGTTGCTGCTCAGATTTTGCTAAAACCAGTAAAAGCGGCGAGCAGAAGGATCAACTTACTCTGAGTAATGCTGGCCTAAATTCAAGAGGAAGGGACTTAGCTGTTATTCTCCCCAGACAGGGCATACACTTCCATCTGAATCAACTCTGTTTTCCTCCTGAAGTAACAGCAGACAGCTCACGGCGCCTGGGACTCATGTGAGCTACTGCATTAGACAGCTCAGATCAGTCAGGCTGGCCCTGCTCGACCCAGCCTGGCTGGCTGGGACTTCGCTGGTTCACCGCAGGAAGCAAAGAAAATTTTCTTTGCTCCCCGCAGAGCCGCAGCACTGTCAGAGAAAAAAAAAGAAATAAAAAAAGAGACTTCGAGGACGATTGATGGCCATGGCGGTCAGATTCCACCCAAAGATCCCACCCCAGGTGTCTTCCTTTCTGCTCCATTTGCTGCAAATCATCCATAAATGAGAGAGGGGAAAGCCAGGAAGGGGACCCCTTCCAGCGTCTTCATCAGTGCGGGAAGGCGAAGTGCGTTGCAGAGGTGCGCCCGTCGCTGAACAGCTGGTGGGCACGGTGGCATGTCCCTCTGAACCTCCTGATGAACGCTTGAGGGACAGCTTGGGCCGACAGCTGCTGCAAAAGCGCTCAAGTCTATGAAACCTGGATTGTCTCCAAACAACCCTGCTCAGCACAGATGGGAAAGTCAGCAAGGCCCACTGGCCCCAAAGCCTCCTCCAGCGCAGAGCAGAAGGGCAGCTGGAATGGAGACGCTGTAGGTCCGGGATCTTTACTCTCAGGTGACTCATGAATGTCCTCAGCCTCTTCCTACCTCAGCAGAACAGTTCGGGGGCTGGAGAGGGCACCAACCAACCCCCAAATATACCCTCAAGAACAGATGTACCTATCTGTCCCCAGGGTGGGAAAACACCTGAATTTGGCCATTCATTCCCCGAGGAGCCCCATCCTCTTCCAGACATGTACCCCTTGCTGCCTTTGCCTCTGGAGATAGCTGGGCCTGTGACTGCCAGGTTTGAGTCCCAGCAACACCTGGCAAAACAGCATGGCTTCCTCCCATTCTCATCACAGCCCTGGACTCACCACTTCTTGAGTACCTTGCAAAGTCCTCCCCATGTGCTTATTTGCATCTGCAAGCACCTACATGCTTTTAAAAGGGTGACCTTGTCTCACTGCCCTCCAGTTGAGACACCTAAGTGCTTAGCAAATGGGGTTTAAGCTTCTAAGTCATTGGTTCCCAAGAGGAGCCAAAGAAGAAAGCTTTCCTGGTAGCTACGTGTGCAGGCAGTGGAATCTGGGACACCTCATCCTGCTGGGCAGTCCACATTTCTGGGTCAGTATCAGGTGGAAGTCCTGCTTATTCATGCTCTGGTCCAGTGAATCAGAAATTCCTTCGCATATGGTTGCCTTGCTCAAAGCAATGGGTCTGGACATGCCAGGCTTGCCTGGAGATACTTGGGGAAATAGATTGACAACAGCCCTCTAAGCTGGAGGAAGCTTTGTGAATGGCTCTGACATGTCCCTCTGTGGGTCGGGGCCACAAGAGCTTATAAATGCTTCATAAGAAGAGACTAGTGCTAAAACCAGTAGAAAGCCCTTTGCAAAGTGTGGACTTACTCCCAGGTCCCCAGGTGGATGCGTTGATCTAAAAATAAGATTTGCAGAACAACTTATTTTTTCATTTTTTAAGATTTGCAAGACAAACATTTGTAATTTCTGTCCTCCAGTTAACTAGCCTGTAACACCATGCCATCCCTAAGCCCCACAAATTCAGCAGAAGTCTGTCTGGACAAAAATATTTTGTTAAATGAATCAGATGCCCCCTCTAACCACCAGCTCCCCAGCAAAACTGGTTCAAGAATCTGCCTCTCTCAAGCCAAAACCTGTTTTCTTCACCGCACATCTTCCATATATCAGCTTGTCAGCATAGTCCTCCAGAGCCTGTGCAGAGCGTTCCGTGGAATCGGGATAATACCGTCGGTGCCCAGAAATGCACAGCATTTATCCGGTCCATCGGGGCAGGTGTTCCCACCAGGCCTCCATCAATCAGGTCACCGCGAGGTTTCTTCAGCTGTGCTGGGGCGTTCCCAGCATATTGAGCTCTGAATTCGCTTCTGGTGTTTTTTTCACATTGAACCTAGAACATTGTTGTAAGGTCATTGTGTTCTTCTTGTCCCACTCCCTGTAATATATTGCTCAGAAAGTAATTTCACCTTGGAAATAACTTGAAAATCTAGTGTAGCCTTCTTTGGGATATAGGAGCAACTGAAGTCTGGAGGATACATGCACATCTGCTATGTAACATCCACGTTTTCACCCCAGTGTACAGAATATGGTAGCATTTTCCAGGCTAATTGCATTATTTTTTGTTCTGTCTGTACTCATCCAAATTAAACCGTTGTTACTACAGAGAAGCACACAAATAAATCGGAGGGTTTAACAATTTTACCATCGCAGAGCGCCTCTTTTTTCTTGGGTTTATTTGGTGCCTGCAGTGCTCTTTGGGTCTGTACAGTGGCTCAATCCACCTGCAAGTCCCCAAGAGCACGTGAGTCATTTGGGAACCCATTCGATAAGGCCGGGAGTTTTGCAGGCTGGTGCATGTCTGACTGGTCTGCTCTAAATAAATCACATATTATACACAGAGCTTTCTAGTCCGCCTGCCCTAAAGCAAACATTTTGCAAGAGAAAATATAGTATTCCAAGGGGTTATGTCAATTGGCTGCACTTTTGGGTGTATAATTAAAAATCGAGTTGACCATTAGAGGCTCACAGAGATGCTGAATAGCCCAGTGTTCAGTGCCAGCGTTTGCACTAGAGGCTTGGTTCCTTCTGCAGCCCACTTCTCAGTCCATGGGAAATCTCCTTATTGCTAGTTTCTCATTTGCAAGGACTGTCTAATTTAAGGAAAGGTCTTGCTGGGCCTAGACCTGTTCCCACCATTGCCAGCAGTTCTGCCATGGGTTTCAGCAGGCTGAACCATGTCACTAGCCGTGTTCACTCGCTATAGAAGATTTAGCATCAGCCACGCGTGCAGTGTAACCACAGAGAAAGGCAGGGATTTATAAGTGTTTCATGCAGGAAGGCTGTTCCCCATCCCCACCGCTCTTGCTTACTTCATTAAAACCAGAGCAATGACTCTTGGATACTTTGTTTAAGTCTTGGAGCTGATTCTGCTGCATTTTATTCAGGTCTGAATTCCTCACGCAGTGTGCTGTGTTTGTAAAGCACCAGTCACAGTGACTCTGGTCACCAGCAGGGCAAGTGCCATAAATATTTCTGCATCAGTTAGAAGCCAGAAGCCCTGAGTCCCAGGAGAGGGAAACGCAGCTTCTTGCAAGCTATGCCTGTACTGCGGGTCCCCACCTCCGCTGGCGAAACACCCCACACAGAAAGCAACAGGTTAACATGGCCCAGCTCTGCCCCCACCAAAACTGATAGTGCAGCTCCAGCTAACATTCCCTAAACAGGGCAATTTTTGCATAAATGACAGAGCCGGAGGTGTGGTTTCCTGGGAACTCAAAAGAAAGTTGGATTATGGGCTGGGGATCTACAAAGCAATCAGGCCTTCTGTGCAAATTACATTTGCTTGGGAGTGAAGCATAAATATTAGAGCAATAATAATAACAATAACTGCCTGCCGAGAGCCAAAGAGCTTTGCGGGGGATTAAATGTCATGTGCAAATGTTGTGATCTGCCTTGGCAGAGAAGTGCGAGAAGAGCCAGCAATGTCTTCTTGCCTAATTCCCTCGATACATCTCTCCAAATTCCTAGATTATCCTATCTGCACATGCCTTTTGCACCAAGCCCTGCTCCGTTTGCTAGCGGTGCAGCCAAATTTCCACACGTTCCTGCAAATGTGCAACTTGTGTAACCTCCCAAGAGCAATAGCTGTCCCCAGGCGTCCCAAAGCGCGGTGTGCAGCCCTCCACCCCGTCTGCTCCCCCGGTGCTGCCTCCGCTTGCTAAATTGAAGGCGTTCAGCTGCCGGGGTCCCTGCACGGGAGGGGGGTTGCAATCGGCCGGTCTTTTCCTCCTCCCTTTCTCTGCGGTGTTTTTGTAACCCTCCGAGCGAGGCAATGCAAACCATGCCAGGTATGTTTGTGCACTGGGAAGTTTTGGAACAACACCCCTGCACGCACACACACACTCTCTCTCCCTCCTCCTTTCTCTTTTCGCTGCAAACAACACCGGCCCGCAAGAAGCGACTGGTTGATCACTTTTTGGATCCCCCATTTAGCCCTTTTGGAGCTCACGGAAGCATGAAATCCCTCCGGCTGCCTCCGCAGCGGCCCGGCTGAAGGCAAAGCGCCGCAGCAGGCATGGGGCGAGCCTGCCCCGGGGCAGCGGCCCGCTCCCCGGCCGGCGGGCAGCTAGAGGCGAGCCGGGCCGGGGGGGATTCGGGCAGGCGCCGCGCCGGGCGCCCGTCGGGGAGAGCATCTGCGGCAGGACGCGCTGCCCCGGCGGCGGATCGCTCCAGGCCCGGAGACCTCGGCAGCGGGGCGCAGCCGCCGCCGGCCCCGGAGCTGCTCGGCCCGCGGGAGGTAAGAGCGGCCGCGGCGGCCCGCGGGGCCCGTCCCGGGAGGGGCTGGGGCCGGGGGCTCGTCTCGGGCCGCTGCGGCCGCGCAGCTCCCGGGGCCGGGGCCGGTCGCTGCCGTCGGGCTCCGCGGGGCCCGCTCGGAAGCCGGAGGGGCGGGGGGGGGCACCCCCATCCCGGCACCGGTGCCCGAGTTTAAAAGATCGCGGAGATATTTTCACACCTCAAACTACTGCGCCCCCCCCACCCCAGCCCCTCCAGCCCCCATCGCCTTGATTTATCCCTTGGTAATTAATTTGGCATTTCAGAATAGCTACTGGGCTGGATAATGGCCTCATTCATCTCCCCAGCCTAATCTGAACAGAATCTGGAAGAAAAGCTTTCAGAAAGACAGAAACTGCCATTCGGCTACTGCTCAAAGGAACTGTCACTCCAGGGGAATAAATCGCTCCTGATTATTTCAACCCGGGTCTTCTCTGCTTTTCCAGCCGCTCCCGGTCCCCGCCGGGGGGACGGCCCCCAGATATTTGAGCAGGGGAAGATCTGGTTGGATTTCCCCCCTCCCTCCTCCAAAATTCAAGGCCGGGCGATTGCAGGGGGAGGTGGGCCCGGGGCAGCGCATTGTTCCCGAGGAGGTGGACGAGCTCCGGGACCCGGAGCGATTTGACTTTTAAAACAGGCTCCGAGTGTCGGGGCCGCGTTTCCCTGCTGCCCTTGGTGGGGTTAAAATAAAGCCTTTAGCTCTCTCCTTTATCGGGTTTCTTCCCGGCCAAATGCGGGGGGAAAGGGCCGCTGCTCTTTGCCCTGGCTCAGCCCGTCGGGGCCCCGCGGCCGCTCAGCCCGTGGGCTCGCACGTCGGGCCCGCAGGGGCGCTCGGCCGGCCCCGGTGCCCACCCTGCTCCTAGCCCCGGGGCCAGCCGAGAGCGCCGACCTGCTGCCACCGCTCCCGCCCCGGGCTCGGGCTTACTTGTGTTTAGCGGTCGGAAACGAAAAGCAGACGAGCAGGGCGAGCCGGCGCGGAGGGGGCCGCTCCGGCTCCCGAGCATCCTCCGGCCCCGCACCGACCCCGGGCCCAGCCGCCGCCTGAGCCCTGCCGCGGCCCCGGGCGGGCGGGCAGCCTCGGCAGCCGGAGCCCCGAGAGCTGCACTCCCGGTCCCTGCGGAGCTGCTTACATGCTTTTAATAGCTCGAGGGAGAGGTAATTAGAGGAAAGCCTCAGTAAATCACGTTAATGACCGCAAGAGCCATTACAAACGCCGGGGGTTGTGAAATACCGAATAAAGAAGAAATAAGGGCAGGACGGAGCCGAGAGCCGTGGCAGTCGGGGAGCACGATCCTCCTTGCTCGCCGGTAGCGCCGGATGTTTGTTAAGTTAACACCCTGGTAATGGGATTAAACAGCACTTCAGGTTTGCCAGGGAGTTTAGCGTTCGGCCGACTGAAAAAGAAAAAATTGGGTGCTTTTCCTCCTCTTTTCTGGGAGGAGATGAAATGTTGGTTGAGAACCGTGCAGGTTGGAGGGGCCCGGGGACATGTGCCCGACACCCCCTGAGGGACAGCGGCGGGCTCCGTCCCTTGCGGGACCACGACCCTCGCTGCCGGCTTTTGGGAGCCGCCTTTGGGGTCTGTCACGGAGGTTAAAGAAACGCCGAGATTTCAGCCCCCCTCCGCGCCTGGGCCCGTCGGGGAAGGCAGCGGGGCCCCGGCGGCCCTCCCGGGGCCGGATCCGGCCTTCCCCGGGAAGGGGGCAGCCAGGGGTCGGGGGCGGCCGCCGCCCGGGCTCAGCCTCGGCCACGGCGAACGGGAGGCAGCCGGCGCCTGCGAGCGGCTGGCAAAATCTCGCCTTCCCCGGGAGAAACCAGCCGGTTGTCGGCTGCGCTTGGGGAGCGACACCTGCTTCTCCCGGGGCCGGGCCGCCCCGTCCCTGCGCCCCGCGGCTCCCCGCCGCCGCCTGCGCCCTGCCCGCGCCCCCCGGCTGTGCCCCGGCTCATCGAGGGGGATTTAACCTGCCAGTTCTGCGCACCGTTCCGACGCGGAGCAAACCTCCAGGGCGGCCCGCCCGCACCGCCCGGCGCTAGCAGCGCCTTCGTGCCGGCTTTCCGCCAGCCCGCACGGCCGCTCGCCGGGGCAGCACCGCGGGGAGCGTTTCCTGCGGGCCGCGGGCGGACGGTGCCCCCGCGGGGGAGGGCTGGCCTCGGACACGCGTGGGGCGCCCGGGCTGGAGGAGCAGCGCCGGGCGGGCAGTGCGGGCGGCTCAGACCCGACCCGCCGTGCTCGGCTGCGGGAGCCCGCGGCGCCGCAGAGGCGGCTGCGAGCGGGGCTGCGTGGATGCGCGGAGTAGGCACTCCGGAGGGGGGTCCCTTAGCTCGGCTTTGGGGTGCTCGGTGCTGTCCCCCCTCCCGCGGAGCCGGGGGGTGCAGAGACGGCTCGGCCCTGGGGAACCCCTGCAGCCCCCACGGCCAGCTCTGCTCCCCCGCCCGGCTCTGCCCGTGCCGCCTTCAGTGCCCCGTTTCCCCCGGGCAGAGGGACGCGCAAAGCCCCCGAGGAGGACGCAGCGCCTTTGCAGCGATCGCCCCGGTAGCAGCCGGGGGGGGGGGGTCAAGTCCGCGGGGTCCGCCCGGGCCCTGCCGCGCCGCCCCGCCGCTGCCCAGCTCGGCGGAGCCCCGCGGGACGGGGACGGGGGCGCGGAGCACGCCCAGAGCCGCTGGAGCCGCCGGCCCGACCCCGACGCACCGCTCCAGCGCGTCCGTCTGGGCAACGCGCGGCTCGGCTGCAGCGCGGCGCCGGGGCTGGGCAGTGAGCGCTCTGCCGGGGACCGCGCGCCGGCGGCACGACGGGACGCAGCGGCCGCGGAGGCAGCATCGCCCAGGTGCCCCGACGGCTCTGCCCCCGGCAAGGCGCCGGCGGGCCGCGAAGGGGCAGCCCGTACCCGTCCGCACCCCGCGGCGTCCGCGCAGCCGGGAGCAGCGGCAAAGGCGGCGGCGGGGACAGCCCGCACGGGGCAGCGCTGCCCCCCGAGGTCTCCCCGTGCCGGCTGCCCCCCTCGGCCTGTCCCGGGCGAGTCTGGCCTGACCCCCCCCCCCCCCCACGCCGTAGGAGCCCCCCAAAACGGGACGAGGAGCACCGGGGCCGCCTCGCAACCTGCCCCTCCTGCAAATAGGGCTGCGATTAAAGAGCGGAGAGGAAACCTCCGCGCGGAGCAGAGGCTGTGCGCAGCGCACGGTGGGGATGGGCTGCACCGGGACGGGTGTGTGCTGGGGGGGGCGTCCGGCCTGTCTGTGCCCGGGAGTGCGCCGGTGCATTTGTGTCCCTGGACGGCTCGGTGGGAGCAGCGAGGACTGCGATCCCCCCCCCGGGGCCGGGCCGATCGCCTCCCCCCCGACACACACCTCGTCCCCGGGCGCAGGCCGAGGAGCCGGAGCTGCGAGGGCGTCGGGAGCAGGACGGAGGGGCCGTCTCCCGAGGAAGAGTTAACAAATCCCGGCCGCGGCGGGGCTGCCGGTGGGGGGCTGGGGGGAGAGGTGGGGGCAGGGAGGCTGCGGAGCCCCGCTGCCCTGCAGGGAAGGCGGTTGCATTGCCAAAGACGCCCCGCTGGGCTAGCAGGCCCGGGAGCAGATTAATCAGGCACTAATTCAATTTACAACAACCACTTTTATTCAGCTCGGTGGCAAGGAATTCAAAGAGGGGGAGAGGGGCGGGCGGAGGGGAGGGGGCGGGAGGCCGGCGCGGAGCTCGCCGCTGCCCGGGCAGCCCCGTCCCCTCGGGCCGGCCGCGCCGCCGGGGCTCGCCGGGGAGGGGGCCGCGCCGCCGTGCCAGGGCCCGGCCGCTTGAGTGACAACGTGTGGGCAGCCCTCCGAGAAAGGGCACCTCCGTTGGAAAAATAAAAGTGCCCTTTTAATCAAGGGCGAGCGGGCAAGGGAGCGCGGAGCCCGAGAGAAGAGAAACCCCTCTGCTCCCTCCCGCTCCGTCTCACCGGGATGCTCCGCCGCTCCCGGGATCCCGGCCCCGGCCCGGGACCCGTCGGGGCAGCGGGTCGTCGCTGGCGGCTCCGGGCGAGCAAAGCCAAAGCCGGCCGGGCCGAAAGCGGGGCTGAGCCGACGGGAGGGGGCCGTCGGGGAGCGGACTGCCCTGCCCGGGGGTCTGGTCCTTTCTGCGCCGGGGGCAGCCGTGGGGCGGCCGGGAAGGGCAGCCGGGGGCTGGGGCACGGCCCGGGGTGCGGGACAAGTGCCACCGCTTAACCCCTTCCTCCCCGTCGCAGGCGGCAGCGCCGACAAGGTGCAAAGCGAGGGAGAGCGGAGAGAGGAGCCGCGCAGCCCCCCGCCCACGGGGACTCGGTGACCGGCTCGTTGCACCGGGAAAACGTCCCTCGGCGGACATAGCCTCCCTCCCCGGCTCTGAAATCCGCCGCGGGGGCGCCAGGCATTTTTTGTTCCCGCGTCATAGCTAAACACGCGAAACTTCCCCGCGTGGAAGTGTCCCAGCAGCGGGGCTTCCTTCCCAGATGAGGAGGCGCTGGGCTGAGACCGACGGGCCGGGAGCCCCCTCGGCCCGGAGCCGTGCACGGAGGGGGGGTCCCTGGCTCCGGACGCGGCCCTTGGCGGTGGCTCTGTCCCAGATCGCCACCCCGGGGCTCGGCCAGAATCTCCCTGCGACCGCGGGGTCGGGGCCCGCTCGGGCGCGGACAGGGAAGGGGAGGCCAGCGGAGCCCAGTCCAGGACTATCTGGGAGGGGGCCCGATCCTGTCGGATCGGCGTCCAGACAGGAATCTGGGAACCCTTGGGGACTCCAAGCCACAGGCTCGCCTCTCCCCTTCCCATGCCCGCGGAGCCTCTCCGGCGTTGGAGAAGGGACAGCCCTGGCTTGCCCCAGCCTGCCGTCGGGGCAGAGCAGCCAGGACAAACCCCCAGGGCGGGGAGACTCACCGTGAGGCCTGGGGGGATGGGGGGGTCGGGGTGGGGGAGAAGGTGGCCCCTTCCCCGCCCCGTCGGGGCGGCTCGGCTCGTCGCTCGGGAGCCCCGCGATGGCGCTGGCGCCCATCACCGTGGTGTTGGGGCGCCCCCCCCCCCGGCAGGCTCCGTGTCCGCTCCCATCCTCCCCCCCCCCCCCCCCGACGCCTGTGCGTGTCTCTGGCTGAGCCGCCAGTGGATGTCGTTGTTCTGTTCCTTGAGCGCAATGTCACTCCTTTAGCATGACCTCAAACGCGGCGGGGGCTGGGACCGCCAGTCATTCTCCGTGCGAGAGCCGGGGCGGGAGGCAGGCGGGACCCAGCCCCGCCGCCAGCGGCACTTTTGTGGGGCTGTCGCCGCCGCGGCCTCCCTTTCTCCGCGGGGCTGGCTCCGGGGCGGGCGATGCTCCGCGCTCCGTGAGCCGCCTCCCGCCGCCGCCGCCCGGCTCCGTCGGCCGAGCCGCCCCGCGGAGCGGCGCGGTAGAGCCCGGCGCGGCCCCCGCGGGCCCCCGCGCCGCGGGCAGCGCCCCGCGGCCCCGCGCTGCCCTCCCGCCGCGCAGCGCCCGGCGGGCCCCTTCCGCGCCGCGCCGCGCCGCGCCCGCCGCTCTCTGTGTCGCCGCGCGGGCCGGCGGCCGCAGGATGCCGCGGAGGGGCGCGGAGGCGCCGCTCGCCCTGCTGCTGGCGGCGGCGTGGCTGGCGCAGCCGCTGCGCGGCGGCTACCACGGCATGAGCATGTTCGCCGTGCAGACGGCGCAGCCCGACCCCTGCTACGACGAGCACGGGCTGCCCCGCCGCTGCATCCCCGACTTCGTCAACTCGGCCTTCGGCAAGGAGGTGAAGGTGTCGAGCACCTGCGGGAAGCCGCCGTCGCGCTACTGCGTGGTCACGGAGAAGGGCGAGGAGCAGGTCCGCTCCTGCCACCTCTGCAACGCCTCCGACCCCAAGCGCGCCCACCCGCCCTCCTTCCTCACCGACCTCAACAACCCGCACAACCTGACGTGCTGGCAGTCCGACAGCTACGTGCAGTACCCGCACAATGTCACCCTCACGCTGTCCCTCGGCAAGAAGTTCGAGGTGACCTACGTGAGCCTGCAGTTCTGCTCGCCGCGCCCCGAGTCCATGGCCATCTACAAGTCCATGGACTACGGGAAGACCTGGGTGCCCTTCCAGTTCTACTCCACGCAGTGCCGCAAGATGTACAACAAGCCCAGCCGCGCCACCATCACCAAGCAGAACGAGCAGGAGGCCATCTGCACCGACTCGCACACCGACATGCGGCCCCTCTCCGGCGGCCTCATCGCCTTCAGCACCCTGGACGGCCGCCCCACGGCCCACGACTTCGACAACTCGCCCGTGCTGCAGGACTGGGTCACGGCCACCGACATCAAAGTGACCTTCAGCCGCCTCCACACCTTCGGCGACGAGAACGAGGACGACTCCGAGCTCGCCCGCGACTCCTACTTCTACGCCGTGTCCGACCTGCAGGTCGGCGGCCGCTGCAAGTGCAACGGCCACGCGTCGCGCTGCGTCCGCGACCGCGACGACAACCTGGTGTGCGACTGCAAGCACAACACGGCCGGCCCCGAGTGCGACCGCTGCAAGCCCTTCCACTACGACCGGCCCTGGCAGCGGGCGACGGCCCGGGAGGCCAACGAGTGCGTGGGTGAGTCCCCGCGGCGGGGGAGCGCTGGGCGCGGGCACCGCGGGGACCGGGCGCGGGGCAGGGCACCCAGGCACGCGGGGTGCGGGGCAGGGCGGGGGCGCCGAGGCACCCAGACGTGCGGGGCAGGGCAGGGGACCCCGAGGGACCCAGAAGCGCACGGCAGCAGACGCTAAGGGACACGGAGCTCCGGGCGGGGGGGCATTCGGGGACACGGAGAGCAGCGCAGGAACAGCCAGGGACACGGAAAGCAGGACGAGGACACTGAGGTACCCAGAAGCGTGGGGCGAGGGAGGGGACACCGAGAGACCCAGAAGCACTGAGCAGGGGATATCAAGGGACTCGGAAGCGCAGGGCAAGGGACACCGAGTCACTCGGGAGCGCAGGGCAGGGGACATCGGGGCACCCAGGAGTGCGCTGGCGAGGACACCAAGGGATCCAGAGGTGCAGCAGGGGACATCGAGGCGCAGCAGCTAAGGGCAGGGGACGCTGAGACACCCGAAGGCGTAAGGCAGACACCGAAGGACCAGGAGCGTAAGGCAGGGGATACCGAGGGACTCGGGAGTGCAGGGCAGCAGACACCGAGGCACTCGGGAGCACGGAGTCGAGGACACCAAGGGACATCAGAGTGCAGAGCAGGGGACACCAAGGGACCGGGGGTCGCAGGCTCGACAACACCAAGGTCTCCGGAGTGTGGAGCAGGGAACACCGCGCAACTCGGAAGCGCAGGGCAGGGGACACCAAGAGACGTGGGAGCCCAGGACAGGGGAGAGGGGACACCAAGGGGCTCGGGAAGGCAGTTCTTGCGCGAGACCCCAGAGAAGCGCTCAGGACCCCCGGCTCGCCAGGAAGGGTATCCCTGTCCGAGACCCACGCTGCCGGCTGGACGGGCCCCGGAGCGCCCCGAGGGGCAGTGCGGTCCGCAGAGCCTGCGGCTCGCAGGAGCGCTGCTCCTTTCGCCGGGGCACCGGCTCGGGGAGGGCGGCAAAGCCCCCCGGCTCGCTTTGGAGGCTCCGAGGCCGGCGTGGCCAGACGGGCGGGCAGGCTCTGATCCTTCTCGGAGGGAGAAAGCGGGGGAGCGCTGCGGCGGACGGCTCAGCCAAGCCTGCCGCTCGTGCGGCTGGACGTGCAGCGCCCGGCAGCAGCGGTGCCCCGGCCGGCGGCTCCCCGCGTCCCGGGACCGGGCGGCTCCGGGGCGGCTGCGCTCCCGCGGCAGCACGGCCGAGCCAGGCGGCTGCGGGGTGGCGGCGCTTGAACGAGCCCCAAGGCCAAATGAGAAACAGCAGCGCGCTCCGGGGACGAGCCGGTTCGCTCCGTCTCGGGCGAGAAAGCCGCGATGTGCTGGCGGTGAAGGAGCCCCAGTCTGTTCCCCACGGGGAGACGGCGCAGCCCTCGCCTCCGCCCGGGGTGGCAGAGCAGTTTGGGTGCAGCTGTTCCCCGCATCCCTGCAAATCCCGCCGACGGCTCCCCCAGCCTTCTCCCCCTCCGTCCCCTGCTCCCCCAGACCCCCTGGCGTGGCCGGTCCTCTCCTCGCCACGGTTTATGTTTGACCCGTCCTCGCCGCCGCCTCGTCCCCCGGGGGACTCGGCTGCCTCCCCCGGCTCTGCCCGCAGCGCCTCGCCGCCCCGGGACACCCCTGGCCCCGGCGGCCGGAGCGCCTCCCCCGGCACCCCCCTCGCACCCGCAGCCGCCTTGTTTACACGGAAAACACGGCTCCGTCTTCCAAAACATTTTCGGCTCCGCCGATAGGAAAAACCTCGCCGAGCAGTCGGGTTTGGGGTTGGGCTATTTTTTTTTTCTTGCTTTTCCATTTTTTCCCCCAAATCACAATCAGATGTGTCCCTTGTAGAGAGCGCGATTTCTTCGCCTGCGCCTTAACACCGAGACAAAGCCGAGCCCGGCGGCGGCTGGGGCTGCCTGGTTCGGGGCTCGCCGGGGCCCGGCCCCGCAGCCCGGTGGCACCGGGGCACACGCGGGCGGCGGCGGCGGGAGCCCCGGCGGGACCGCGGTCTCCCCGCCCGCCGGGTGAGGGTGCCGGTGCCTGGCCCCTTCCCGGCGGGGCCGCAGGGCACGGCAGGCCGGCCCGGGAGCCTGCGCTGCCCGCGGGGCTGCGGCTCGGCCCCGCTTGCGCCGCGCTCACGTCGGGGCGGAGCGGGAGCGGCCCGGGGCGGCGGGCAGCGGGGGGTTAAGCGGCGGGGAAATGCCGTTTCCAGGGCCCGGGGTGAAGGCGGAAAGTGCCGCTCGGATGTGTAAACAGCGCCGAGCCGTGATTTATCTCCGCCGCGCGGCAGCGGCTGCAGAGGGGCCGCCGCCGGGCTTCCCGCTAACGCCGCGGGGCCGAGCCGCCCGCCCCGGCGGGGCAAGCCAGTCTCCTGCGCCGCCGGCCCCGACGGGAGCCCCGATCCCTGCCCGGAGCCCTTCTCCCTGCCCCTCCGCCCTCCCGGGAGCCGCCGCCGAACAAGTGCTGTTTTTTTGGTCAGAGGATTCAGCATCTTTAAGAGTTCTGGCACGTCGAAAGTCGCCGGCTTTGCGTTTCTGCCGTCAGCTGCGGGGTCCCTCTGCCCCGCAGAGCCTGGCTCCGGGGGAAGGGACTCCACAGCTGGGCCAGCGAACCGGGATATCTCCCCCCACAACCCAGCTCTGCCCGCGGCACCGCGGTGCGTGCCCGGCACGACGCTGTCACCAGCAGCCAGGTCCAGCAGTCCCGTGTCACGGGCACGGACAGGGTCCCGTCAAGAGAGTTTGCTCTCAGCAATGCCGTGCAATCAGAAAAATACCCCAAAACCCCAAAAAACAGCAATTCAGTGTGATGTTGGCATGCCCAGGTTCACTGCTGGACCCTTGGTCTCACTGAGGATTGCAGGGCTCTTAAATGCTCCTGAAAATGCTTCTGTTCGGTTACTCCACTGGCCTTGTGGCACTTAATATCTTTCTCACTTACTTCTAATGAAAAGGAAAGATGTTCCCAGTTTCCAGTAAAGCATGCGACTTTATGCCAGGCTTTTCATTTCAGATCACACACAGTTCTTCTAGCCATGTCAAATTTTTGTGGTAGAATGCACCGAGAGCTTTTTTTCTTTTCATCAGAATTTATTGGGAAGTGAATCCTGTACAGGGATAAAGTTGCTATAAAGCACTATCCATGAGCCCATTTTTGCTGCAGAATCCTTAGGTCCATACCTATCATTCTGCAATATGAACCACAACTAAACAACTCCGTTGCCCTGCCAAGCCTACGCTGCTTAGAATAATCCCCCCAGATAAAGATCACAATAACCCCATTCAGCTCCCACCCACTTGCTCGTGACCATCAGCCCACCCTGGTTTCTCTCCCAAATCCAGAGAAAAGTCAGGCTTTGCGGTCACCCTAAGGCCACGGACCCAGCCTTCAACAAGCAGAAGCTGGGGACAAGCAGTGAAAAAATCCATGGTTGTTGATAGTGATGTTGTCGGCCACGCTCTGAAATGATCTTCAAATAATTGAGAAAGTGAAGCCAAAGGAGGTGAGACCTTTCTTAGCAGCAGTGGTGAAGGTGCAGGTGAATTAGCCAAATTAGCTGAATTTGCCCCAGACAGTGGTGTGAGAACTGGACAAGATTTTTTCACTGATTTTGCTTTTTTTTTCTGGAAAATTGGGTTTTCAATCAGAGAAAATAATGACAGAATGTGTCTGCTGTGCTTGAAAATTTGGGGATTTTCTTTGTAAGCCCACTCCCACTGCCAAAACTGAACCTTTGTTCCTATTCATGTTTATTGGGGGCTGAAATAAGAAATGCATCGGAGTTTTTGACAAAAAGTCAAAATTTCCCAGGGGAACATTTTTCTCTGGCCAGATCTAATTTTTCTTTATCACTTCTTGCTGCCTGCAAAAGCCTGGGCACCTTACATGGAAAGGACAGGGCCTGGCCCAGGAAGATGTTCTCCCGGGACCAGATCCTGCAAAAGGATCCCAGCCAGCAGAGCTTTTCACTGATACAGATTCCCATCAACTTTACCTGGCAAATAACTTATCCACGTAGGGTTTGGGCTTACAGTCTGGTGTTGGCAGAGTGCCTGGGAGCTAACATGCTCCAGGGAGGACACAGCTTGGAGACAAGCTGTTGCAATCACTCAGTTTAGTCAGCCGGGCTGGGAGGTCTTTTCTCCAGCCTCCCTCTCTCCTGCACCGATGCTCTGCATTGTCAGGTCTGTTCTGTTCAGATCAGTGTCAGCCCAACCCAAGCTCCATGTTTCCAACCCAGCTTGTCCTGATGAAGCTTCCAGATCATCCTTTGAGAGGAGGCTGCTGTTGAAAAGGGCCCCAGCTAGAAAGTCTTTGGAGCCCAGTGAGCTTGTGCGGATGCATGAAAATGCAGCCAGGGACCTGGGCTTTGGCCAGATTTAGCATCATCAGTAAATTGCAATCAATGCTGTTCCACAACATTTGTGAGCCATAGCATTATTTTGAGTGCTGGAAATGAACACAGACACAAACTGCTGTGAAACACTTTTGGAAACTCCCTTTAGGTTGCATAAAATACCTTTGCATTTGCCTTGGCCAGAGAAAGTGCTACTAGATAAACACTCGCTGCCGTGTGCTGACAGGCGCTTTGAGAATGACCTCCAGACTCTGTTCCCATTGCCGTCTCTGGTGCTTTTGCATCGCTTTCCCCCACAGGGACAGGAGATGTACCCGGCACCTGCACATTTCTCTGACGTCAATGGTGCATGCAGGTGCTGGGCGCCTCTCGGATTTTGGCCTTATATTATGCCTAGAGTGTTTAACAATAACAAGTGCAATTGCAGTGAGAAAAGGAAACATATTGTGTTTTCAGATACGGGATTTGGCACAAGAGACGCATGAAGCCTGGTGTTAGACAGACTCTGCTCTGCGCTGTGTGCTGCAGTGGGGTTCCCAGGCTTGGATAAGTCTGATGTCAGAGCAATTTGCTAGCAATTCTCTCCTCCAGCTAAAAAGAAACTTCATCTCAGAGGCTGAAGGGACCAGTAACTACTACAGAATAGACTGCCAAACATTTGCAACGAAAAGCTTCCTCCCAGAAAAACCTGGGGCTGGACCTTTATCGTCTCAGTGGCAGTTCAGGGAGATATTTGCAGGGCAATGCTAACTAAAACAGCTGTTGGGCTCCCCTCCATCCTCGTCGCAATCAAGGAAATCGAATTCTTCCATGAACTCAGCCTGCTAGCCCCGTCTGGGCTGCAGCAGAGTGCTCTTTTCGCTCTGGTCCTGCAGAGGGATCTAGGGACTGTAGGATTTTCTCTCCGGGAATTCTTGGTGTCTTTTATTAAACCTTGGTAATCCTGCTTCTTTAGCCCACTTTAATCTTCTCGCTTAAAGTATCTTCATGGTTCTCCTTCTGTCTGTAAGCTTTCTCGCTCGGGTCAGCCCAGCGGGGTGCTGGATAGTCATGTGAGAGTTTCTTCCCATTCCTTTTTGCCTCCAAATGAGACGAGGGGTTGCACTGGTGGTACTGGTTGCCTGCATCCCGTCAGAGTGTGTCTGCAGCCATTTCTTGGCTGAGAGGGAAGCTACAATCACCTGCCTGACAGGGGTTGAGGCACTCCAGGGGGAGGGGTGGCAAGGCGTGCGGGCTTACAGCTCCTTCTGTGTCATATGATGGGACCACACAGCTCCCCGTGGCGATGGAGGCAGCGAGAGCAGCGGGGCCTCAGACCCCTTTGGTCCTTATGTGGCTGGGTGGCAGAGAGGTCCCTGCCTTCTCTTGCCTCCCAGCTTTGCAAGTCTCTCAGACATGAGCGTTCATCCACTTGCTCATCTAAGCACACAGTTCTTGCGATCATATGGAAAATCTGAGGTGTTGAAGATACCCTTAAGGGACAGCACAGAAAGATGTACCTGAGACAGGGGAATAGACAGTCAAGCATTAAAATAGCTTCCCACTTCAGAGAACAGCTCAGCCATGGAACGATCTGCACAGGGTAAAGTTCTCTCAAGTGACCGCGAAACATCTGGCAGGTGCTGGTTTCGTAAAAACTGGAGGATGGTGAGCCTGGGTGACCCAGTGCAATTTCTGCGGCCTCCTGAGGGTGACAACAGTTCACAGGAGCTGAGGACCATCAAGAAAGACTAGGTGGGTGGGAGATGTCCTTTCTGGATCTCAGGCTGAGAAAACAGAACTGGAAAGATCCAGAGGGCATCAAGGAATGGCTTCCTTCACTGAGGGATAGCAGAGCATGAAAGGGTGCAGAGGTGGGCAGCTACCCATAAACTGCAGCAGGTAGAGACTGAAAAGTGGCAGTTTCCTTTCCTTTGTGTTGTCTTCTCCTCTCCTGTGGCAGTTCAGGGCTTTTTGAATGGTCTGTCTCCAAGAGGAGCAGGGGGGGTCTGCCTCTAATAGAGCAGAAAGTGGAGGGAAGTAGGGGCACCAGAGCCGACAGACACCTACTTGGGCAGCGGTACATCTTTTGCGCCCATTTCTCCTTTGGTTCCTGGCACCATGGAGGCACAAGAGTTGGACAGAGCACTTAAGTGGCCTTGTAAAATCCTCTGTGAGGAGAAAGGTGCCTGTGTGGCCCCTGCATTCACGCTGTCTGAAATGCAGGCTCTTCTTGCCACCTGTGCCTCAGTTTCCCCATTTATTGAGACTAAAGAGGCTGTGCAAAATGCCTTGGAGTTTGTGGAAGAAAGGTGTGAAGCTGTAGCATAGCATCCCTGCCTCTTGGGAAGCACCAGGACTGGGGCAGCTTCACCAGCAACGTGGCATGAGCCAACACCGGAGTGAACCCTTTGCCGACTGGACCTCCTGTATGCCAGCTGCCATCCCTGGAGCCGCGGGGCCTTTGCACCTTCCACAATCAGGCCCCAGCTCCTCGTTCAGCTCCCAGCGGGTGGCTCTGCATCAGGAATTGCACTAGATATGGGTAACACTGTATTGCTGAGCAGATGGGTGCTGTAGCCATAGAAATATGGGCCCATAAGCTGCTGAGACTCCCATTGTAGCCTCCCAAGTGGGCCTTGCATGGGCAGAGCTTTCTCACAGGCTTTTATTCTCAGGAAGCTTAAAGTTAAACTGATTTCCAACAGAAAGGTTTTTACACCAACAAACAAACAAACAAAAAAGCGCAGTTAAGGCTAAAACAAAACCGAGCTTGGCACTCTGGGTTGGACACTTGCCTTCCCTTGAGCTTGTCCACGGCTAATCTCTGCCCTCCACTTTCTGGGCCAAAGCATGTCATCCTTATTCAGTCTATGCTGTCCTTGCTTCAGCAACCCCCCTGTGACTGACGAGGGGGACGTCCTGCCTTTCCGAGGACTGAGTGAAAAGCGTGTGAGGGCTCTCGAATCTCCACTGCCTGCTAGGATCGTGCTTCTAAAAACACTCCTGGGGCTTAGGCCTTCCTACCTGGCCTGTTAAGTGGGGGCACTTCAGAGGTGTGAGCCCTTCCCTATACTCTGAACATATGTCCTCCTTTGCTCTCGGGGGTGGGGAACAGATTTGCTGGCTGTGGGAGGCTGCTTCCCTCTTTGGCCCTAGGTCTCTCATGCTCCTTTCTGAGATACCCTGCAGTTTGGTACAGTTTTTTGGAAGTTCTTACAGTTATTATGGAGCTGTTGGGACATGTGCCTGGATTGGGCTGTGCAAGTGGAGTGGTTTTCCTGGGGATCCTTTGGGCATAGGTCTATTGGGTGGTTGCTCTGAGGCATTTCTTCCCCAGCCAGTTTTCCCCTGGGTAGCATGCAGGGTGCAGGAACTCTTGGGTCAGGAGCACCAAAACCTAGCTGGTTACCTTCAGAGCATGGCAGAGACCACACAGATCATTTAGCCTTATGCAAAATCTGCCCAGGCAAATGGCAGAAATAAACCCAAAGCAGCCTCACAACCCACCAAATACAACATACAACCTTTCCTAGAAAGCACTGCCACAGCTGCCCCTGACCCGTAGCAAAGGAGCCCTGTTGTCACAAGCCCTCGCTGCTACAGAGCCAAGTCCTCAACATGCAGCAGGACTTCACAGCCCCCCAGATCTGACCAAACGCTAATCACTTATTTGAGGTATGTTCTTGGCTGTACCAAGCAGGATCTCCTTTCTTTCTCAGGCAGCAGCTGGGGTGGGAGCAGATTCGCTCCTGTGATCAGCCTGCACACATGCCTTAGTCCCAGGAAAAGGGCTTGCCAGTGATGGATCACTGTCTGGCTCTGGATGCAGTGCCTGCAGAGTCTGGGACAAAAACAGCAAAACACCCCCCGACCCCAGCAACCAGCCTGCTGCTCACAAGGTCGTGCAGGTCTGGTTCGTGTTTGCAGGGAGCAGTGTCGCCGAGAACACCCCGAAGCAGAGCCTGCTTCTGCTCCCGGTGACATTGCAGTGCTGCCCACCTCCCCAGGGATTGCACGGACACAGTCAAGGGAGAGTGAAATGCCCTAGGGCCGGCTCTGCATTGCACACAAGGTGCGAGGAGCAGCCGGGGCCACCCACGGATCCCAGCAGTCACATTTGCTTCGTCCCCAGGGTGTCCGGAGCAGCGGCTGCCGTTTGGCCTTTGCTCCTGCAATCGGCTGGTGACATTTCCTCTCCATGACCCGACCCCCCTCCCCAAGTGCCACTGCTCGCCGGGCAGCATGGCAGAAGCCGGGGGAGGCAGCTGCGAGGTGCAGCTTTGCCGTCTGCATGGGCTGCAACGCTCAGCTTGGCTGCTGGAGCCCAGCATCGCAAGTTTAATAGGTCTCAGCCTGAACATGAATCTAAGTGCCATCAGTGCATCCTGTAAAGAAATAGGGTCAGATTGCCATCTGATGCAATTTGGGCTCAGTCCGGTGGCTGCGTTTTACCCCAGCTAACCACACACTGCAAAAATTCCCTCGTGGCTGTGACGTTGCTCTCCGGTTTGAAGTGACAGGCAGGCTTTTAAAAAGATATCTGTGTAATAGCTTTCATTTATAGGGGGATTAGGATGCCCAGGGGACTGATAACAAGACAGGGAGGCTTTTCCTACTCTGAGTCAGCGCAGCCGGGAGGCTATGAGAAACGATGTCTGGAGCTGCAGTGAGCAGAGCTGGTGGGCTCGACACGTTTCGGTCCATCCCAGCCAAGAGCTGTGCGTTCGTCAGCAGCGATTAGTGATATGAAGAGGCTGAGCCGCACATCGGATCGGGCTCCAGCACTTCCCGGGAGTACAGGCTGTGCGGAGCTTGGAGTTTGAGTTAGGCTTGGCAGAAGGCAGAGGATGAGAAGGGAGGAGGAAAAATTGTTGTCTTCATGGGGGTAGTTCTAAAGAAATGCTGGGTCTAAGCTGTGACAAAGCGGGCACCCATGCGGGCTGGGGGCCAGGGACGGAGCAGGCACGCGGCTCAGCTGGGACCCTGGTTGATGCCTGCGTTTGGTTTGAACAGCACTGGAGTGATATGGAGAGCCTGCTTTGGCCCAGGGTCTCGGCAGAGACAGTCTCAGCTATTGCAGGAAGTCCAAGTGTGTTGAGGAACCAACTGAGAAAGCATGAAATCACTGCCCTTCACAACACCCCTTTTCTGCACAGAGTAACCTTCCCTTTTCCTTGGGAGCTACGTCGCCAGGGAGTCCAGCAAGCAAAGAAAGCAACAGATGCAAAACAGCTCAGGCTTATTTCCTGAACACAGTTTTGAAACCAGGAAGGGTGCAGGCAGGCTTGTTACTTTCAAACGTTTTCAAAGCATCTTACAAATGAAGTTCGGGTTGAAAATTGTATCTATTTCTCTCTCCTTGATACAGGGTTGGAGGCTGAGGAGCAAAAAACAAAAAAACACAAAAAAACACAACCCCCCCAAAAACTGTATTTCACTCTTTTCTTGAAGCACAGAGTCTTTCTAAAATACTTCATGGAGGATATGGGCTGGAAGGGACCTCTGCATCTGCCTGCCCGCCTTTGTCACCCAGGTCATGGTATCACCCGGAGAGAGATGTCCCTGGAGAGGGGTGTGCCCTGTGCCCTCGCACACCCTCCTCAAGGGCGAAAGCTGCCGTCTCTCTCCTGTTTGGAGAGAAGTGACCTGGGTGCCCACACTCAGCGCTTCTTGGCCCACTCATTCACCAGCCCACAGTTGCACCCGGAAAAGGGTAAAGATGGTCTAGGGGCAGGAGTGGCCGGGCACTGAAGCAGACTGAACAACCAGGGTGTGCATGTTCTGTTTTAGGGCAGATTTATGCTTTTTGATCTGCCACTGGGGAGCGCTGAGATGGGAAACCCTGCAGATAGGTGCATGCACTGATTCACCAGTGGTGGGTGGTGGAGAGGGAAGAGCATTCCTCAGTTTCTCATAGCATTGAGGAGCACGGGGATTTCATTCCCACTGTCCCGGGTGGGAATTAGAGAGAGAGAAGCAGCGCATGAGGCAAGTTGCTGGCTCAGCACTTTCCCCTTTGCACAGCTCGCTGGCCGGGCTGCGTGCCATATCTGTGCTGGGTCTGGGAGCTCCCAGCTTTTGCGAGGCAAAGCCAGCTGTTCTGTCCCTGATCACCGTCTTTACACATGTCTTTGTACTCCACATTCACAAATTTGGATGGAAAGATGGATGAGGAATCTATGTCATCTTCCCCGTGGTATTTCTAAACCATCCATCACCGTGATCCCTACTAGGCTGCATTCTGCAGCACTGTGTGAATCATTGTGATCTGTGCTTCGTTTTGACTGAGTATGACTATTTTTTCATGGCAGCTCCATAGGCTGAATTAATATCCTCTAATTTTATTCATCTGGACATTTAGTGTCCAGTCTAAAGCAGCCAGTGAGGCTCAGGCCATATTGGATTTAGAGACAGAGGACAATGCGTCCGGTTGGGAAACGAGATTTTTTTTTACACCCACCTAGGATTGCCAGGGGGCCCAGCAGCCCAGTGCAGTACCTGGATTTGCTCTCACAGCTTCAGAAGTGCCGGGTAGCCTTTCCTTCAGGACTCAGCATGTGATTTTTGGCTGTTCAGGAGATGCTTTGAGACAGGCTGAGCCCTGTGTACAGAGAGGTGGGAACAGGTAGGAAGAGACAGAGCTGTGATACATGAACCTTGGTGTTGATTTGCAGGGCAGATCCATGGGTGTCTGCTTCCTCTGAGTAACCCATCCAGCCTGCAGCTCTGAAGGACACAGGGCCCTCATGGTCTTGCGTCTCCTCTGCCAGCCTTGAACAGGTACCTCGCAGCCCAGCACATCCCACCTGGCGTTAGACACCCACATTTAACATCTGAATCCCACCCCTGGGTCTTGGCCTCCTCTTCTTGCTGTGAAACCATTTCAGATCTTCAGAATTTGGTCAGCTATGCCCACGTCCATGTCCCAGCTGAGAATCTCCCATGCTCAGACCTTTCTAGGGCCACCTTGGACATCTCCCCAGGAGAGCTCACATAGACCTTTGAGTTGGTTTTGCTCCTGTTCATGCAACGTGGACACATTTTGTGGTCCTCCCTGAGTCCCTCTCCCTGGGCATAGCCCAGGCAAAGATGGGGCTGACCAGAGGCAGGATGCCCGAGAAGGGGGTGCATGAGGGGTTCAGAGGACTTGTTCCTCTCACACATCACCCTGCATCTCTTAAGGCAAGCAAAAGTGGCCAGGATCCCACAAGGCTCCCACCACAACCCTCCTCTTTCCCTAGACCCTCTCTACCCCATCTCGGGAAGCCCCATCTCTGCCTGGGCCGCTGGCCGCAGAAGCATGCATGGATGCACACTCGGATGGAGCCTGTCTTAGAAGCAAATTCAGTCCTGGTGAATCCACCAGGACAGAGGCATGAGGACACTGTAAATGGAGCGGTCAGTGAGGGGAACAGGGAGGAATGAAGGCAAAAGAAGGGAAGAGTTACAGATGGGAGAGACAGGGCTGGATTTAAAAATCAGCCATCGTGGTGCACAAGAACTGAGCTGAAATGAGCAAATTAGCCCACGGAGCATCCTCCTTGGAGCTGGCCAAACCCGACTTCTCTCTCTGACATCGCTGGCAAGAGGCTATAGTTTTCCAGCATGATCTGATAAGCGGTGCAGAACCAGCCAGGCAGCCGTCGCGAATTTTGCCTTGCTCTCCTGTTGCAGGCTGTCCCGAGCCGAGCTGTTTACCCTGTCTTTCGCCCGCCCTTTTGCAATAGGGAGTCAGTTCTGGTTAATGTTTGAGATTGTAACGTGATTATCAAAAGTCTCATGAAATTAAATCACTTTGCTTCAAAGTGAGCAGGGAGGGGGAGCGTCTCTCTGGCAGCGGGGATGGCCGAGCGGATATTGAAAGCAGACTGGTAGCCAGTATTGCATTGCACACAATTGAGCTCTGACAGTGTGAAGGCAAATACAAACAGCAGCTTGTGTTTGCACACAAAGGCTCTGTGCACCAGTATCCCCAGCCCTGTACTTTACACCCTCAGCTCTTGGGCAGAAAGTCCTGGGAGGGTAGGAGGGAGGGAAACTCCACTGAATATTTAGAAATGAATTGAACTGTGCAAACATGCCATTGGGAAGCTCTCAGTGTAACGCTTTGGATCAGCTACCCGCCGGGGCTGGAACACAACTGCTGGACTTGAAAGGGCGACTTTCACGCTGAAGCAAAACTGGACAAAAGAAAATAAATGAAACGGGCTCCCGGCGGGGTTTGGTTTGTTTGTTTTTGTAACTCGGCTAATATTCCCACATTGTTCAGCCCAGCGGCCCAGTGTCTGTCCTTCACACGCTGCTCGTAAATCGGAGCTAACCAGGCGGCAGGCGGTGCCGAGCCGGGAGCGGATGCGCCCCTCCGGCTCGGGGCCCCGGGGACTGCGGCGCTGGCTGGTTAGTCGGGGGGTGAACGCAGCCTCCGTGGTGCTGGGGAGGGTGGTGCTGGGCTCTGCGCCCGCAGGGTCGTGGTCGCACCGCGGCGCGCAGGGAAGGTCTGAACCGCAGCAGGGTTGCGCAGCCCTGCTAATTCCCCGGCGAACCCGCGCGAGGATGTAGCCCCTGGCTTTTTTGGGGAAAGGCATGGGTTTAGACTAGCAGAGGGAGAGTAAAGGGGGTCTGTGGAGCAACCTGGCTCTGCCGTCGATTCGTTCTGCTGCTGAGCGCTGGCACTTCCTCATGATTTTAATGGAGCTGGGGGTCTCGGCAGCAAACCTGCTGAGATGCCCACATAGGGACCTCAGGGCCGAGCTGCAGGTACCCAGCAGCGACAGGTCGACTGTCTCCGTCCCATGCTCCAGCGCATTGGATGGCAAAACGCAGTAACGTGCTGATGGCCAGGGCCACGGCGTGCCGAGGCCTCTGCTGACGGACACATCTCTGATGGGGGTTCGGCGACGGTCCTGAGCTAGGTGGGACGCTGCCCTTGGGGACAGACTGTGCCTGCAGGGTCGGGGCATTGCTGGGCCCCAAAACCAGTCATGCCGAGCAGAGCTGGGTGAATACAGACACTCAATGTTCATTTGATTTTAAGGCAAAAATATCCCCAAATACAAACCTTTTTAAAATTCATTTGCCCCTGGGATTTTAGCCAAAGGGGAAGCCAGGTCTAACGCTTCCAGATCTCTCTGGCTAGCACTGAGGAAGAAACATGCTCAGTAGTCAGCTATATAATATTTTTGATTAAATCAAACAGCAAGAATAAGAATGCTTTTAAAATATTAAACAGCATTTAATATACTGCATAGCATGTACTTTTCACAAGCCTTTGAGAAATCACATTTACAAGAATGTGACTAGAAAATTTGGCAAACTAATTTATCCAGAAATCCAGCCCCCCAAATGAGCTATTTGTTACTCTCCACTTCACAAAGTTTCACCCAATCACCAAAAAAAAAAAAAAAAAAATCCCAACAAAACCCCAGACAGCACACCACGTGTTTGGGGCAACCAAAGAAATCCCCTGATTTGGGTGACCAATGAATGTCCCAAGTAATGAAAAGCGGACAATTTGTCGGCAGCCCATGCACTTGAAAACGAATGATCCAAATTATTCAGCAAGTCTCCCTGGATAGTGAATCCATTGAAAGGGGATCGAGACAGAGTCATAAATTATTCATTACCCAAAAGGGAATGAAATGCATATAATCATAACAATAACAACAACAACAACAACAACACTACTAATAATAGTAAAAGAGGAACTTAGCCAGCTCTGCTCAGAGAACTGGGGAGGCATGAAAACACACAGACCTTAATTTTCCTTTATTCCAGCACCCCTTTACAGCGGCTGCACAATATAAAGGGATGTAAAGTGGGTGTACGTTTGGAATAGATATATTCATGTCCAAGAATCTGACTAGCTCACATTGATCGTGGGTGATATAGTTTGTACTCTGGTCCTTGGCAGTAAGAAGGTCCACAAACTCGCATGCACCACTGTTAATTGCTTAATATAATTAATTTTGTAGAGTCCTGGGCTACTTGTAAGGAGTCTGTGGATGTGGCTACGAAGGAGGTATGTGTGTATTTGTGTATGTACCACAGACTGTTTGTATGAAAAAGTGCCTGCACTGTCCCTGCAAAATTTGTAGGTGTCCAAGAACTGAAAAATAAGTGGGAAGTGCTGGCCTAATACATATACCCAGGATTTGACTCTTCCTGGCTTGAATGGGGCCTTGATTGCAGAGTCATTTGGGACCACTGAGGCAGTGAAGAGGGGTATGGAGAGGCAGCAACGCCTGTCATGCAGCCCGCGGGTTTCCTGCCATCGCTGGCATGCATGGCTTAGTCTGGGAAAAGTCGGTAGCAGATATACCATATGCCTGAATTTGATGCATATCGGATCTCCATCATTTTGCTGGCCTTTGGACCTGAGGCTTCCATCAGACAGACACTATTTGGGGTCCCCTTCCAGCCCCGGAGGGATTTTCTCCAAGGGGAGCGCCCTGCCGGGTGACAGCCAGGCAATATTGAAGATTCAGATACATTTACATGCTCGCACCGTGTTGTAAAGCACCCGACTACAACTTTGGCATGCAAATGAATTCCCGTTTGCAGTGAAGGGGCTCAGACGTGGCATTCAGCCATCTCCGAATGGTTTCCCACCCCCCCGCCCCGTGTTCGCGAGAGGGGTTCAGGAGGGCTGGAGGGTCTCTTCACCACCGTTCGGCTTCCTCTGAGGTTCTTCTACAGGCTCCTATCGGCTTTGGGTGCTCAGCACCCCTGGGGAAGAGGCTGAGCTGAGCGTGCAGCAGAGCAGGGATAGTTCAGCCTGCGGGTGCTGTTTTGGGGTGGGGGGGCTGGAAACCGGCATGCCAAAATGCAAAGTCGTGGGGCTTGGGCTAAGCACTGAAATGTGTTCCTGTGCCACAGGGACAGTGCTTAACCGCTGCTAGCCAGTGGGTCCCAAAGGCGGGGCAGAACGCCCCGGGTTGGAAGCAGGTTTGCAGTCCCATCAACAACAGAGATCCCTGTGCAGTGCCCGAAGGGCGGAAAAAAACATCATCCAAAAATTCATATTTGCTTGCAAAAATAATCCAGACATCACGAGCCGTGAGGGCCCTGCCCTGCTCAAGTGGGGGAATTAGTGCAGGAAGAGAGGGAGATGCAGAGGAAGGTCCACGGATGAGCTGGGGGCTGAAAGGAGACGTGGGTCTGTGGTGCCCGGTGGCAGCCAGTGCTCGGGTTTCGTATCTTTGTGCGGTTCTCCCCATTGCTTTGGCCCCTGCGGGTAGGAAAGTCAAGACCGTAGAGTCTCTGCCGACGGGCAGCCGTAACGCAAAAATGAGAAGAAAGAGTTCCTGCTGGCATTTTTGTTGGAAGTCAAATGTGTATTAAGTGGAGCACGGTTTTCATTACCGGTTACATTTTGGGACAATAAATCATGAACTAGAAAACACACTTTTGGCCTAGATTCTGCCCTCAGTTATGAGTGGCGGTAACCAGAGGCAAAATCCAGCTTCAGCTTCAACATTGCAGCCCATATGTTCACCTTTTGGAATTAATTTCTTCTGGTAATTTCTGAGTAATTATACAGCATTGAAGGCTGATTATATGCTTCCTCTCACGGGCAATTAATATTGCTGACCTAGTGCCAAGGGGGCATTTTGCACTGTACAAACCTATAAAGAGAGACCAGGTCAGCCTGCAACCCCTTCTGCACAGGTGACAGTCCCGACCACGTCACCTTCAGTGGGGGAGGCTCTGTATTTACCTCCCAAATCCACAGAGCAAATGGGGCCCACCAACCAGTAATTCAGCGCACAGCAGGCACATGCTGTTCAGCCCTATAAAGAACATGGAGCATTTGTGTGAGCTCCAGCTGCTGCTAAGATATTTGGGAGGTCGCTTCTGCCGCGCAGCCTGGAAGAACCTGTGATTGCAACAGATGCTCTCCGATGACTGCGGCCTTGTGAGTGCACGGACCAGCTCATCTCCAGAGTGTAATAACACAATTTGTATCTCGGGGCACAGCTTCGTTTTTCTGCATTGCCGATGTATTTTTCCATCCGTGAACTGGCAGGTCTGTGCGAGCTCTCCGAGTGCTTCAAATACAACCTCCGCTTCTGCTCATGCTTGAGAAAGGGGGAGTTGAGAGTAGTGAAAGAAACTTCTCACGTCAGGTTATGGTGTCTGTAAATTAGCCTTGTTAGAAGGTAGCTGCCCATTTAAAAAAACAATTTAAATGCATAATGGTGGCATCTCCCCCCATCACGATCTCTATGAAATAACTTGGTTTAACTGGACAGAAAAAATACAGTGACAGCAATGAATTTGCTTTAATTGCGATTACCCGTGGCTCAGATGTCTGCTCTCTAGCTTGGATCTGTTTCTTTATTTCTGCGTGCAAAAAGTTTCGGTTCAAATAGGATGGAGAGAGAAAGCAAGCAGGGGAGAAGAAATGATTTCTGGTTTCACCACTGATTTCCGTGGGCTTTGGATAAAGCCCTGCTCCCTCTCTGTGCAATTTGTTTTCCTTGTCTGGGTTTCGGCAGAAAGTCGGGCTTGGCTGCGCAAGGGCTTTGCACACACAGTGGAGTTTGCTCCCGTTCTGCAGGGTAAAAATAACATGAACCCAAACGGCAAAGTCTATGAAAGACACCGCAGGCCAAATGGGGTCAGGAAGGTGCTGCCTTCAGGAGTCTGGCTGCTCGGGCTCACCGACTGCCGGGGTGCAGGGCTGGCCTTGCAAACCCCCGCTGCAGTGGGATCGCTCCTTCGAAGGCAGCCCGCGGCAGCACCCACGGCCACTGGGCTCAGGGGCTTGATCCTCCGGCACAATTCACCTCCGAGGCCGGTGCCTAGGGCCAGCTTTGCTTCCCAGGCTGCAAGGAGACAAAACGCACTTTGATAATGGTTCCCTCTGCATTTGTGCTCAGGTGCAGTCCCCCCAGCGCTGAGATTCACTGTCAATGGGGGAACAGAGAGCAGAAATGTGGAAGAAGAGGGGCATTTTCCCATGTCTTCAGTGCATCCAGCAAACAGCAGGTCTGAGGATTAGATTCCCTTGGACAGGAGATTGCAGCCTCGTTGTGTGCACATTTCCAGCTCTGCAGGAAGTATTTTATATGTCGCTATGCCACATCTGAGGTTGGGAGTTCAGCATCAATGCTCACGCTCAGTCCCAGATTGAGAGGTTTCTGCAGCAAAAGTCTAACCAAGCCACCAGTCATTGTTAGGTTTCAGAGTGAACACTCTTTTGCGCCGGGGGGAACAGCTTGTCCGTACTAACTCTTGTGTCCGATTCACTTTCCCTCCCAGCCTTTTTCCTGTCTATAAGAACACAATTTGTGCTCTGCACCGGGTGCGGTCTAATGGCCCATGGCAAAGTAGGTACAAACCACTCTCCAAGTGCAATTGTTTTACACTGTATAGTGGCCACATGATGGGGCAAATCTTACAATCTGCTTCTATCTGCTTCTAGGGCGTGATTTGAAGGGCGATAGAGATATTCCTTGCAGGGTCTTTTAAGAATTAATGAGATCTTCATTTTTCCCAGCCCCAGGCAGAGGCAGGGGGCAGGTTCTCCCGAGCTCTCTGCTTCTCAGTCACCTCCAGAGAGGAGCAGGGCCAGCCCGGTGCCACTGTTAGTGGCTCTCACTGCTGGTGGTGACAGCATGGCCCCTTCCCATATAGATTTCCGTGACCTCCCTGCCCAGCTCCCCGAGTCAGGGGCTCGCATCCCTTTTCCTCTTAGTTCCCACTTCTCTTGGAGGCAGGGAGAAGCCTGGAAAAGCAGGCACAGAGCAGCACACACAGCAAATAGGAATAAGGGCATGATGATCTCTTACCAAGGAAAACCAGCTGATTTTCCCCCGAGCCTGTGGCTTTGTGGGCAGCAGGAGCCTGGGAGTGGCCCTGGGACCATGGCCGTGCGGCCGGGTGACAAAGCTGTAGGTGGGCCTGTCCACTTTTGGGAACAACAGGACAATCTGACACCGCTGCAAACCGAACAGGCTTCCCAGCCTGAGATGTCCTGAGAGTTTAATTTTGGGGAAGCTTTAACATCACAAGCTTACCAAGCGCTGAAAGGAAGGTCAGCTAATCCCTTACAATGTCTGAATGAATTCAGGCCCAGAAGTGAGATTACTAAAAGGGGACCGGGAGGCCGGGAGAGCTGCATGGATACAGGGACCCTTCCCATAGTCAGGCCTTGCTTTCTAAAGAAATGGAGCTTTTATTTCAGTTTTCTTCCCCTGGGAGGAGGAGAGGGGGATGGGGAGAAGTGGCCACGGCACCCAACTCCCCGCCCCCGGCAGCAACAGCCCTGGGATTGCAAACACCGGCCAGGCTCGGCGGAGGGGAGCCCCGGTGACCCAGCAGCAGCAGAAAGGCTGGCCAGCGCGGCTTGGGTGCCCCATGGAGACCAAGCAGCACCCATGGGGTCCCCTGGGACCATGGCTTCGCACTGGACACTCTGCTCTGGGTCTTCCTTCAGGTCTCAGACCAAGCATTGAGGAAGAAAACCCCCAAATGCAGGATCCCCCTGTTTCTCCTGGCCAAATCAGTGGATCCGGAGGCCTTCGGGTCCCAGCTCTGCTCCACCTGGGTGTCACGCACCGAAGCGTTCTTGTGCACAGGGCGATGCCAGCTGAACCACTGTACTGAAGGTAGCACAGCTCTTTCTGTGACCATGACATGGACAAGCGGTGTTTCAAGTCCCCTTTTGGGGGGACATGCTGAGAGGCCATTAGCCACCCCTAGGAGCGAGATGGCTGAGCTGAACCAGGCAAGGTGGGCGCTTGGTCACGGCCTCCGCACAGCACCCGTTCGGCCCGCTGTGGGGCTCGGAAGCAGGCGCCAGGCCGGCGGGGAAGCTGGGCATGGAGAGAGGGTGGGCGCAGCAGGGCCAAGTAGCCAGCTCCATCTGGGCTGCGCCCCCAGTCCTTTGTGAACCCCGGGGCGATGACATGACAGGACCACTAAGGACTCGCTTTTCTTCTGCAAATCAACTGTCCTTCTCAATGCTGGAAGAGCGGAGCCCATTGAATGTGGGAGAGCAGCAGACCCCCGGGGTGTGGATGCACTATGGATGAGCCATGGTAACCTGGCTACAAGTGTGACAACGCAGACACCCAGACCTCAAGTGTTTCTGCCAGGCTCCCGAGTCTCCCCAGATTGGGTATTCAGGCCACAGGGTTTTCTCTATTGACCTCGAAACAGTGTTCTGCATGGGAGAATTTTCTTTCTTTCTCTCTTGGTAACTGCAGAATCAAGTGTTTGCAGTTGGAAACTTTTGCTGCCCCAAAGGCAAGCTGGTAATTCAGCTGGGAGCCGCTTGCCCAATGGCAAGCCTTAATTCTCAAGGCCCAGAGGCCAGCTAAGAGAAAATGGAGAGGATGCTTTTTTCATGCGCTTCATGGTGGCTCTGAGAAGGTCGAATACTGTCACCACGAGCAGAGCACCCCGTATCATCATGGTTTTTGGAGCTGCAAAGTCCAGCCCTGGTCCTGCAGGGAAATGGGGGGCTGCAGAGAGCAGGGTGCCCTTCCCTGGCTTGCTGGGGATGTCTCTGGAGGAAAATGCCTGTCCAAGCAATGGACCTCTACATGAACAACCCTGAGATCAGACTTTCTCTATGATCTGTTGCTTTTTACAGCCATGCTGAAAGAGCCTGTATGTGGCACTGGTTGAAACACTGTCCCACCATCTGATCACATCAGCGCTAGGTGAAGTGCAGAGGTGCCAAAAGAGCTGGGGTGAAGAGCGCTTGGACTCCATACGAAGGTTTGCAGACACCACAGAAAGCTTAGCACATCCCATTTAGTCCAGGAGAAAACGGCAGTGGGAGCCAGGCAGCTTGGCCCCTCACAGCACCCCTGGAGACAACACAAAACTCCCTCAGTCCTTGCAGATTCCCCATGCAGTGAATAAGCTCATCCTGATGCTGGGGAAGAAGGATCTGTGCGCTTAGATGGTATAATAACATTTGTGTGCACAGCTGTGTATTCATCTGCATTAGATACATCTGTGGCACTGTAAAATACAATGTTTAATTACACAACAACTTGGATTCTGAGAGTCCCAGAAGATAAATGCCCAAACCCTGGCTAGGAAACACCTAAGCCCAGCCCTGAAAGGTGGTCTTTGCTGGCAGGAACATGGCAAGGGTGTGAGCGTGCCCAGCAGGGCTCTGGGATGTGCTGGAGCTGGCAGCCAAGAGCAGTTCTTCCTCGGGTATGATCCCCGTCACTGGAAATAGAGACACTCTGGTGACAAAGGGTGGTGACTAACCAGTTAGCCGGGCAATGACAGCTTGAGAGGCACCCTGATCCCACTTCTCTCCTCCTTTTCCTGATCCTGGGCTGGTACGACTCCAACTCCCGATTTACAGGAATGAAAGAGGGAGCAGACTAATCCTCATTGCTTCTCTGCGGGGTGGCATTTCCACGGAGGTTCAGGTGCACGGTATTTTGGGGGATTCACATTTAGCTCAGTAGGATCTCAGACTGGATGGCTCTAAATGAGGCCAGAACATGTGGCAGGGAGAGCAATACAACCTTCCAGCAGCCAAAGCCTGCCATGAAACCTCATCCTCAGGGCTCCTGGCCCACTGCTAATAATATCCTGTTACTTCCCAGACCTGCGGGATAAAAAGTTCTGATGAGCCCAGGGACTGTATTTTTAAAGGGTATTTATGTTCTAAAGGGTGTAGCTACCGATGCTGTCGTATGCAAGACAGCAACTGATGCCCACTGACTCCCTTAGGGCATGTGGGCTTTTCCTGGGGGCTGGATGGCTAAGAAAGATTTCAAAGTTGTGTAGGAGCCCAGATTCATTAATTTCAGGTATCTCTGAGAAATCCTATCCACATCTTATGTGCCTAAACAGGTATAAACATTGAGCCACAGGCATCTAAGGGAAATGCATAGTGAGTTCTCTATCCCAAGAGAAGAGGACAACACATGGGGAGATGATTGCAAGGGAAGACTAGAAGAGGACACCTCTGTCTTTGGTAGGATCAGAGGGTCTCAGCCCCTGCCCATGCCCATGGTGAGCGTCTCCTCCTGTCCAAACCCTTTCTCCCTGTGAGCTCATCTCAGCCTTCCCAGTCAAGCCCGTACACAGCTACTGCATTCTCTGCAAACGTTGCCCCTAGCTATTCAACCGCTCTCCGGATCATTAAACATATTGAGCGACACCAGTCCTGTGACTGGTTAATTAGTAAATAGTTGACTAATTAGTTAATCATGTTTACCAAGTGCTTTGAAAGTGCTCAGTGTTATTATTTTTAATTATGACTGTGCCCTCGGCACTGTTCACCTCCCAGCATGCCAAGTCTTGCAGGGATTCAAACTCTTTGTCTCTGCTATTCGAGGCAGATTTTAAGATGGGAATTTGCCTCTTATGCTCTGGTTACCAGGTTTCCTTAACAGCCCCTTGTGCGTGATTTGAAAAAAAAAAAATCCTCAGAAAGTCTTCATATACCCTGGAACATTTATTCTTTCAAAGCCATTCTTATCCATTAAGGAGGCAGGACTGGTTCTTGCAAAGCCATACACAGTAGTGCCTTTGTGCTTACCTCAGCCCGCATCCCTCTTCTGACCTTAAGAGATCAGGCTGATATCCAGACCTGCTTTCCCATTCCAGCCTGAGCACTCCGGTCTGCAGAGTCCTGGACACTCCTGTTTGGGGAGCCTCCTGTCCTACTGAGAGAGGCAAAAAGGTCCCAGCAAAAGGAAAAGAAGGTTATCCCCAGATCTGACTTCAGGCTAGTCAGGAGAAGGAGAGGACAACTCTGAGGGAGAGGAAGGAAGAGAAAGTGTACTTCGAATATTTCACCTACTGAGAAGTATGTGAACAAAGTTTGCTAGCTGGGGAAGAGTCATGGCATCTCTGATGAATCAACAAGTCTAATCATCTTGGGACTTTCTTTGTTCATAAAAATGTCATCAGCTCATTAAGTGCTGTCATAAAGAGCCCCAGTCACCTCTTATCACTGTGCAATCTGAAGAGGAGTCTTTTGGCACCAGCTGCATAAATAAGACCCACTTCCACATAGTTCTGAGAGACATTAGAGCATCTGGCACTCAAGCAGACGATAAGCTATAAAAATCACACGGGGCCGCCACAGGAGCAGGGAACTCTTCTGTCCCCGTGAGTTGATCAGTAGGGCCCACAGCCAGCCAGAGTACCTTGTATGGACAGCAATCCAGGAGGTGGCTGCTTAGTGCTGTTGCCTCCACTTGAGAACCTGCAGACTCCAAGGTATAGTTGAAGGCTCTCTTCGCTTGTATTCTTTTAAAAAAACTGTGGTGTGTTTTCAGGGCTTACCATGTCCAGGTAACACTTGCTAAAATGACTGCTGCCATCTTTGTCTTTTGTTCATCTGATGTGCTCTCGGGGTCACAGAATTACGGAAATGTTGTTTGGGAGGGATCTCTGAGGTCTCTAGTCTAACTTGATCGAAGTAGGAATACAGACAACACTAGAGCACGGTTTAATGTTATCATTCACTTCTTGTCAATGTAGCCTCTGGGAGAAACATGTTCTTCCAGAGATGACTCAAAAGCACCTTATTTCCCCTCCTGTTCTGAATCCCCTTCTTGGAAATCCTTCATCTCTTCATGGCTGTAAGGGGAGCCTGAAACAGCTGGGCACCTAAGATGGTCATCAATTAAAATGCCTGCAGTAAGTGGGGATGAATCCTAGCCTCAGACTCTGGAACCATGTCTGGATCGTACACTGGCCACACTGGTGAGAAGAAAGGACTTGGTGGTGCAGGATCCTACTTCCAATATGAGCAGCACCATGCTCCTTGGGAGGTGTTTAAGTGCTGGGCAAACATGTGGCAATAGCTTTCTGGTGAATTCTGTGCAATTTATCACAGGGTTCTGAACCAAAGATGGCATCCTTGTAATTAGTATTAGTAGCATATTGGTAGTAATAGCAGTTTGTTGGATCTTTTTCTTTCATGGATCACACATCTGGGACATTTTCAATTTGTTAATATGAATTAACTGGAACTGGAAAGGTGCTGACAAGAGATTGGGACCATTTGGGGTCCAAAAGCTTGATTCTTAGTCGTGCTGCATCTTGTCTACCCTTTCACAAAAGTAAGAAGTACATAAAGCTCCCTAGGCCCTGTTCATGCTGTGAGCCCAGCATGTTACCTCCTTCAAGAGCACTGCCAACCACCGCCCATAGCATGGTGCAGCAAAGACTCTGCCACAGTGGTCATATGCGGGTCACACATCAGGGCAGAAGCACTGGAGTCCAGCTTAGTGCCTTGCCACAGGATTTGCTTTCTGCCTAGTCTGGTCTTCTCCCCACTTTTCTCCACTGTCCTCCTTTCACAACCCATGTTCGCTGCTCCATGGAGCCCTTCTTGCAGCCAGCAAGCACCAGGAGGCCTTCCCCAACCTCCTCACCTCCCTCAGCCATGGAACAGGGAAAACTTGTTTCCTCTCCAGTCCTCCCAGGGCAAGGTGAGACTTCCAGCCCTGCTCCTCAGCACAGCCGTTTAATGGGGTGGCTGGAGTGCCACAGGCAGCCGTTTCCTCCAGAGCAGCCCCTCCAGCCCCAGCCCGGCCGTTGCCTCACCGTTTCCATTTAGGAGGAGAGCCTGCTAAATCTCTCTCTCTTCAAAAAGAGAGAGAAGCCAAGGAAGTCTGTAAGGGAGCGGAGACAAACACATCTGCACCTGGGAAATGTCATGTTTGGTTTTTCAGCTTAAAATGGGCAGTGACAGCAGCTCTGTGGGGGCGTAAGTAGGGGGAGCAGTGCAGATTTATGGCTGTGGGTCACGCTCGAGCTGAGCCAAGTATTCTGCCTAGCATCAGTTTTATGAACAAGATGAAGTGCAGAACCTCAAGTGCAGGCATCCTATTAGAGGAGAAACACTGGGAGAGCAGGAACAGGGAGTGCATTGCAAGAGGCCATCCTGCCCTTTTCCCTGCTCCAGCCTGGGTCTCTGCTTTCCAGGCTGGATTCGGGCATGTTAGAGATTGCAACAACCAAGTATGACCATTTTGCAGCAGGCCCGAGATTTGATGCCGTAAGCCCATAGAAGCCATGGTCCGTAAGCCAAGAGAAAAGCAGTAGGAGGCTGAACCAAACAGGAGTCAAGAACTGCCCTCTTTGAAAACAGAATAAAATCCACAGCAATTCCCAACCCTGCAGGAGACAGTAATGCTAGATGGAGAACAGAAACCTCCTAGACAACTCCAGATTCAGTACCCTGTTAGGCATTGAAATTACCAGTCCGAGGAGATGTTGTGGAGTTTGTCAACAACAGTGCAGAATATAAGGACCCAGGGTTTCCCTTTCTGGCCAGATATGCAGGCTGAATCTCTTGCAAATTCAAATCCTTGTATAAAAGATTAAGCAAGATTACAGGAGACTCCCAGTTCTCACTGAGATAAATATGGCACCGAACTTTTTTGTAGATGTGAAGAAAATTATCACTTCAGCATGGTCTTATACTCAAAGCTGTGTTTCAGCTGGGCTTTGACACATAATTGAGTAATGATGCAATGGTGTATTATGACTGTAATAGCAGCCAAATTGTCTTCTTTGGCTACTTTTGATGTATGCTCTTTAAGGACACGGGTCAATTCCTGTCCTCACCCATATGTACAGATGATCTGAAAAGTCATTACTAATAACAGAACTGATACAAAAGAAAGTGGGTGGTTGATTGATCTGTCAAAATAAGGCAGGGTGAAGTTGAAGCTAGTTAGGACATTGGAAATAAGATTCAAATGTTTAATGGGGATGTTAATTAACTATCAAAATTATATCGCTAGTATTAAGACTGATTCTCCATCGTCCAAAGTCTTTAGACTGAGACAGGTGGTATTTTTTGACTGATATTTTTGCTGTGGCTCTGTTATACCTTGTGGGATTGATATGGATATGGTTGTGTAGATATTATTTTGCCCTTTGATTTAGTCTTAGAGTTAACTTTGGCTTTAAACCATCTCTGAATCTATAGAAAAGGCCCAGGTGGATGGAAAGGATACAACTTAATGGTGTTAGGTCAGTGCAGCACACCTTCTAATTCTGTATTCCAGTGGTTGGTTCAGAAGTTTCTACTGAAGAGCAGTATCTTGGTGCTACCATTAGAAACAGCTCTAGAGCTCAAACATTTACCCTGAAATAGCTACAAAGGAATTAAATACCTTGGTATGGAAACGGCAACAGGAAAATTCTTTATACTGAATGCCCTCACAAAGCACAGAATATGTTGTGTTGCCAAAAGAAAGCTGAAAGGATCCCACTATATTATCAACAACCGAAGCAAGGGCACTCAGATAGCCAAGCATGGTGGTGTGATCAGAAAGCTGGCAATGGTGTTTAACAGACCCCAGTGTCTGTTGGGGGTCTTTGCTTCCTCCAAACCCCTATTTAGTTACCTGGTTGTCCATTCTGTTAGCTGTATTCTTTCTCGATTTGTATTTCTTGAGATTGTTTTGATTGACATAATCTATCTATTCTTGGGAAGAGAAACAGTAAAAGACTCCACTAGCGTCAGAGGAAAGTAACTTCTGTTATCTCAGAAGTTCGTGATAAGGGCAGGAGAAGGCAATCTCTCACCAGCATCACTGTGTGTCAGACTGAAACAGGTTTTTTCTCCTCTGGTGACATGGCCATGGCCGTTTCCCATCCTTGTCTGGACAGGTGAGCCCTTTGGCTGCATCTCTTCCAAGGGAAACAGAAATCCAGCCAAGCAGCAAGCCCAGCTGAAAGCACCTCTCAGTGCAAAGCTTGTCAGTAAGTCTGCAGCTCCAGCCACTCCTGCAGACGCTGGGCAGAGGCCCAGGAACAACTCTCACATTTGTCAGGTCCCTCCATCCCTTCATTTTGAGGCTTTCTGGTTCCCAGCACCACTCCTTTCATGGAGTGTTTTTCTCAGCCCTACTCTTAACTGCTCCAGATCTCTTTGTGTGGCCTTGACCTAGCAGGACCCCACAGCTCCCTATAGGCAGAAGTTTACCCCTATGTCTTGACCTTCCTGGCTCCTTCCTACATCAGTCCCTAGCCTTGCCAGCCTTTGAATACAAGAACTGCCTGGGGTTGTGCGTCCTGCGTACCTGAGTCCTGGATCGAACTAGGAATAGGGGCCAAGCTGGGTGTTGGAGCTTCTCAGAGTGAATATTTACTGTAGGTTCACATACCTCTTAACACCATGCTCTCTACAGAGCTGAACTTTCCTTCCAAACTGTGACTTCTCTGCTGCCCTTGGAATGACAAAGCCGGGCTCCCCTCTGTGTTGTCTCAGCCCCACAAAGGGCATCTCGCAGTACAGAACTGTGGGACGATCAGCGTAGTTGTGAGGGAGGCTGGAGCACTATTTTCCATTAAACACCCAATACCCATGCAATATGCTGGGCAAATGAAGGACACGTAGACTAGACTATTAATGAGTTAAAAATCTCACCAGCCTTAATTCAAAAATAATATAAAAATACTGTTATTTATTTATGGGCTTCTAAGGGCTTGTTCCGCACTGGATAAAGCTGATGGGAGGGCTGATGGCAGTCTCTTCTGCTGAGTTAATTGAATCATTCCCATTGATCACAGTGGGAGCAGGGCAGAGCCCCAAGATGGAAAATGCCAGCACTAGGTTACCTGTGCTCCAGAGAATGCCTCTTAATTCCCACCATGCCAAAGATAAATAGAGTGACGTGTCTGAACAGTGCCTGCTATATAAACTGCAAAGGGCACAGCTCTCCAGGTGGCCTGTGGAGGTTTCCAAGCCGGCTGAGAGACTCAACAGAGTGGTTTAATTTTCCGAGGAAGCCTTAGTCAGAGCTCAGTTCCCTCCAACATCAGATTTTAGCCTTTACTCGCCGTACTGCTGTGGCGCCTTGTCAGCACCGCTGACCTCCTGGCTCAGCGAGGCCGGCAGGGCCTTCATTCAGAGCCTGCCAAGGTGCTCCAGAGCCAGCCAAAGCAGGCATGCCGCAGGGCGCCGGGATGCTCCTCCGGCTCTCCGGCTGCATCCGACCACTGGGGCTGCGCCTGCGGCTGGGGAATGCACTCGGCCACTCATTCAGGACATGCAGCAGGATTTGAACCTGGCTGAGGGTGGCAGGGCTTCACAGCACCTGAGCCTGTGCAGCCAAGCCAAACTTGTGCAGCGGACAGGGCAGGGAGAGGCGGTGGCACTTGGGAGCAAGGGAAGCTCGTTTCCAAGCTGCCTGAACGCTTGGAGTTCGGGCAGAGGACATTGGGCTGGCAGGGAGGGAGGTGGTTCTCATTTTATCCCAGACAAATGTGGCAGAGTCTCCTACTTGTTCCTTTTTCTTTTGGGTGTGGTCACTATGGATTTTGAGGAAAACTCAGCATGACGGCTCCCCATCCCCCTTCATTGCAGCAAAACAAACACTGCTGCTCCAGTAGGCTGTCCCTGGACAGCTTCCACCCCTGAGCCAAAACCCAACTCTTTCCCGCTCATACCAGTGTGAAACAGGGGCAAGTCAAGTCTACATAAAGCTGGTGGAAGTGAGGGCAGAACCAAGCCCGGATTTGCTCTTTCTCTCTGTCCTTAGAGGTCTATCATGCTACTTCACATACCAGTTGCGTCTGAGATCCGTTTTACCTTTCCTATTCTGACTTAAATGCTGGCTTTGCCCTAGTCCTGTATGCTGAATGTTTGTCAGCAGAGCAACCAGGGTCCATCGTGAGGCTCACACACAGCCCCAGTCGGGCCCTTTGCTCCCTCCATCTGCCAGAGTCGGGGGGAAGACACTGCTCCCGAGCTGGTCAGAGGAGAAGGCTGCCTGCTTCCCTCTTCCCTTCTGGCACAGCTCCTCCCCATCACAGCTCAGCATAAAAGCGATCAGGGCAGATCTGGGCTCCCCGGGTTTTTCGCTAACATCTCTTAGACATCTTCTTTTGTACTCCCGTGACACCATGATATTTTACCTTGTAGACAGAGACAGCTTCCATTAACCATGAAAGACTTAGCAACAGGCTGGCTGTGCAACAAGGTCCCTGGGTCTCTAGAGTACTGCTGGTATAAATCCACAAACAAACAGAGTCCCTACCTCAGTTCCATTGTCACAAGAAGGAGCAGGGAAGGGTGAGAACTGTGTCCAGGAGGCCTCATTCCTCCATGCGTCTTTTGAGCCACCTCTCCCCTCCATCACACAGGGACAGCACGTAGGACACAGGGATGGATGCACCCCTGGTGTGGGCCAGGATGCTCTTCACCTGTGGGGATGTGTGTGGCTTTCTGTGGGAGGCAACAAATGAAGCCACTAGGATCTTGATCCAAGCCAGACAAAAGGAGACTGTTCCCCCAGTGCTGTGGGCAAGCTGTGGAGCTCCTTGCCCTCAGATGTAGTGGATGCTAAAAGTTTACGTGGACTCAAGAGGAGGCTGCAGGGGAAAAGGAGCAGGTTTTAGTACAAGGTCGAATGCAAATCAGAGAGCTGCTGTATTGATATCTAGGTCTAGCTTGACTGCCTCATTGTATTTGTCCAGTTAGGAGAAAATTGACCATTATCCACACACCTTGGGATTGGGGAAGGGGACGGCCGGACAGCTTGGCCTTGTTCCTTGGGAGCAAAGCCCAAAGAGGACCCCTGAGCAGAGGAAAGTCATCTCAAAGGGGTGATATAATGGCAGATTACAGGGAGTCCCTGGGGTGTCATTGAGTTGTCCAGGTCTGGTCAGCTCGGGCATTAACGGTCTTTGTGCTGCCTGTCCCCCTCACAACCTTTGCGTCGCAGGAAACCTGAGCTGCCCTTTCCCCATAAACCCCGCGTTTGTGCCGGAGTGGAGTCATTGACAGGTTGACCTTTTATTCACATGGTCAAATCCCCGGGAATTATTCTGTATCCCACAGCATGTCAATGGTGGCCCGGAAAGGGATGGGCCCTGTCCCGGGGTGCCCAAGGTCTGAGGAAGCTGAGGGTCTATTCAGCGGAAGAATACCCAGAGCCAGCAGGTGGGACATGGGAGCCCTTAATCCCAAATCATTTTTTCTTGCTGGCATCCTTTTTTTTTGTTTTGAATTATTATTATTATGGCCAGCAGTGAGGCGTGGGCTTGCCGCCTGGGAGAGCGATATTATTCACCTCCTTTTGTGCTTGGCACCATGTTTGAATCGAGAAACAAAGCCAAGCAGCTTGTGCCTCCTGTTGGAAGCCTTCCTATCCCGCTGGGGATCCGGGACCTTTTCATCTCAGCCCATATACTCCATAGGCTTCTGCCTCTTCCCATCTTTAAGTCTTTAGTAAATATCATAAAGGAGAAAATAAAGGATAACCCCAGGGCTCAGGAGTCTTACCTACCCTACATTAAAGAGGGGGAAAGAAATAGAAAGCAGAGATTTAGCCTCCTTTTATCATTTTTTGCCAGAGCTTGGAAAGTGTAAATATATTTAGCTTCAATTTATAGGCTGGAAGCTCTTTGGAACAGGGTCTTTTATTCTCTTTGTGCATGCAAGTAAGCTTTGGTGGGATCTGGACCCCGAGCCAGGCTCCTGTGCCTACAACAGGACGAAGTGGTCATTGGATGCAGCCACGAGACAGAGAGCAAAGCACTGCAAGGCAGCTACCTGTCTAGGTGCATCCAACCCAGAGATGCTGAGGGACCAGCACCATTGCTGATGGGCAGTGAAAAGGGGGGCTCAGCCCCTCTGGAAACCAGTTGGAGGCAATTCATCCTCAGACTGGCCACCTTAGAACCAAAACATGCGTTAATGGGATGATGGAAGATCAAAATCAGGTGAGTTGTGCCCCAGTCGTGGTGCAGAGGAATTTACATTGCTACTAAAAGGGAGCTGTTTAACGATCTTAAACTTTTTTTACGGACTGTTTTAAATTGGACGTGAGTGCTTAGAAGAAACTCCTCCCTTTCCATTAAGATTTTTGAGTATCTGATGCAAGGCAATTGAAAACAAGACAGAAATATTTCTCTTTTTTTGTTTTAAATCCAAACTTTTGGCTTGGCTTGGCTTTCAAAACCCCAGATAAAACCATTTCAGTCTGAAATAAAACCAGAAACTATTCCATTTAGATATTTTTCATTGGAAAATTAAAATGCTTCATACAAAAATCTCCATCAAAAGTGTTACTCTTCTGATTTTTTTGTAAAACACATATACTTCATAATCAGTTTTAGATTTGACACCCAGGCAGGTTGGCAAGAGACAGAATTTAACTTCCTAGCTCTGGTCTCAGGATCTGACAATAACTGCAGTTGCACAATTCCTTGTTATTTCCTATCCAGAGAGAACTCCATGGCAGTGGGTTTCTTGGAACAGATTTTGGGGATGGCACTTTGTGTGAATAATGATATTCACATGTGGTTGTTATTCATTCATTACTCTTTGATACTTCCTTTCCCTTCAAAAACATTTCCAGGCCAGGTTTTCAGTTATGTTCATCTAATGCAGAGGAAGAGTCTTTTCTGGACAGCAGTTGTTGCCCCCCGGTTCCCTTCTGTGACTGGAGGGTAACGGAGGTGCTGGGTGCTCCCAGCATCTTCTCCAAGGTGCCTCAAGGGACCTTTGGACGGTCCCTCGCCCATGGCAATGTCTCTTCTGCAGACAACTGCCACATAAGAGATATTCAGCTCTGCTCCAGCAATGTTAGTGAGACAGGGACTGGTCCCCAGTACAAGGACTATCTTCTGCAGGAGATGTGGGGGAGGCCTGGAGGAGGACTAGCAGTCGCAGACTGCACTGAGAGCCTCTCCTGCCAGCACCAGGGCAGGCGGAGAGGTGCTACAGCTTACCGAGGTTATGATCACATACATCAGCAATAACCAACCCTTGAAGCAGGCAAACCGGGGACAACCCAGAAGCCAACAATTTGTCCATGCAAATAGCTGTATAATTAGGAGCTCACAAAAAAATAGCCCATTCCCAAGCAACCCCTGAGGAGCAGAAGGGCTTAAACTCCCCATGACTCTCATTTTCAGTACCTCGTTCAGCTGGCCTGTGCCCAGGTCTCTGCTGGTACAAATACAACTGGAAAAGAAATGAGTTTGCTGCCCTGACTGCTTAGAAAAGTTATAAGAAAACAGATCTTGCTCTGTAAGAGCACAGGATGAAATTAGTGCTCTCTCACTCTCCAAGTTATCTGGCTGGCTCTTACTATTGTGTGAATGACAGATACCATCAGCAGCACTGTCCCGCAGGAGATCTGTAACATGAGGTATTGCTAATAACAAAAGAAGCTGTAGTTACTTTAACTTTAAAAGTTTGCCCGGTATCGCTGGGTTGACTTAAAGCTTTTCACTCAGGGGTGTGTGGGCGAGGGTTCGTGTGTGCGTGTTTACCAGTCCAGCTAGGAACACGGTTTGAATGGCTTCTGTTAAGGTTTGGATACAGCTCACTAGAGCTCTGCAGGTTCCCCGAAGACTCTAATAATTGGTACATTTGGTTTGCTTTTCTTCATTATTTCTAAGTTTTCCAGTTCTAATGCCAAAGGAGCCTGCATTCTATGTAATTATTACTCAAAACTTTGAAAACGTTAAATAGGAAAAATAGGCCATTAAACAACTAAGAAGCAAAGTAACAAGTGTGAATTGTGGCTCTGCCCTGTGGTTTGACTGTGATGGGTTTGTTCCACCCATGGAGAGATCTTGGAGAAGGATAGGTTGAGTGGGTTAGTTTGCTTAATCTCTTTGCTGTCAAAGTTACAGTCCCTGGAGAATGCAGATCTATAGAGAAATGTGCCTACCCTTTGAAACGCAGTGCACATGCCCAGCTCCTAGCAAAGGACTTTTGTTCTGCTCTGATTTATACAGTTCTCCAGGGCAAAGAGAAGTGGCTGTCATGGTTGCAAGGATTACTTGCTACTGGAGGAAAGGGTGGACTATGCAAGAATAGTTTGTTCTCTTGACTGAGCATGGAAATCTTGCACCCCCTTCCCTGTTCTTCTCTCTGCCCCCCCGTCCCTCACCCAAAGGAGGACGCTGGCTCCCAAGGTGGGCGACTGTTACACACGCTGGAGTCAGCTTTGCACCGAGGCCAGGCAGAGCCAGCTCTGCTCTCTGCCAGTGAGGGGGCTCAGGAAATGTCTGACACAGACATTTCCCCCTTGCTCTTGCACTGCTACATCTGAGCAGACGATGCCCCGGGAATCGGAGCACCCTGGATGTCACTCCTGCTCTTCATGCAGGGGCTGGAAGGGAGATATCCAGCCTGAGCTTCTCACCTGGAGTCCCCTCTGAGCGGTGGAGAATGGCCACTGCAGAGAGTGGCTTATTCCACCTTCCTTGGACATTTATCTGAGGGTGGGCTAAGCAACCTCAGAGGCGGCTTCTTCTCCTCCTTGACTTTAAAAAGGAATTTGGTGTGCCTAGCTCAGACATAGACTTGCACTACCTCGCCACACGGTTACCAGACCATAGCCTGTAAAGTATGCAAGCTTTCCGCACTGTTCACAGTTTGTCTTGTCCATTTAATGCATTTGTCTGTGAGCTCCCTGTGACCAGCATCATCTTCTAAATATATATACAGCACCTAGCACAGTATGGCCCAATGGACTGAGGTTTCTAAGTGCTACTTCAATGCAAGTAAAGCCTGTGGGTGTGCTTCTGGTGTGCAAAGATGTCTTAAGGAGTTTCTAGAAGAGCTCAGCCCTTGTCAGTAGGGTGGAGGGCTCATGCCAGCCCTGCAGAGCAGAGATGCTTCAGAGGATGCAGTTCATCCATCTAAGGGTCACTTGCCAGCAAAGACGACTCACTTGTTCCGGGGAAGGACGTGACTTCACTTATCTGCTCACTAGATTTTTCTGCTTGTTTATTTTGTTTTCATCTGAGGAGGAGGAGGAGGAGGGTGGTGCCTCCACATGTACAAGGCCAGCCACCTCTGAACCCTAGCGCCAGAAGTCGTTTTCATGCTCTATAAATTTTATTGGAAAATCTGTTTCGCTTGGGGTCTTTTATTTTTATTCTCCCCCAATAACACACCATGAAAGAGCTCATTAAAAAGTGAGCTCCTCATCCTGATTAATCCCTCCAAGCAGGCAGAGGTGACACATGCTAATGACATTTCCAGCCGGGCTTGTCCCCTGAGACCCCTGCTGCTATTGCCGAGTACTGTTGAAGGAGACAGTGTGTTGGACGTCGGAAAGGTTGCTCTTGGCTGCAGCACTCATTTGTAGTGGAGAAATGCCTGCAGGAGCCAGGCAATTGCTGTCTCTCAGGCAGGCCTAGGAGACTTTGTTCTCCAGATGCATCTCACGGACTCTCCTCCTGTGGATGTACTGTGTTCCCAGCCTCTGGAAGGGCTTGTGGAAGAGGAGGAAGGGACATCCCTGGCATTTGCATAGTTCTCTGCAGCACGTAGCAAACTGCTGACCAAGGACTTCTCTGAAGCATCAGAACGCCTGTCTACATGAGGCTGTTTTGTTAACCTTAGACTGCTGCTTGGCCCCTGCCAAAGCTCTGATGTTCTTGGAAAACACCAGGCTAACAAGGCGCCTTTCCGAAACAACAGCTGACTTCACAAACTGACCTCCATTGGCTGAGCGGTTGCCTATCCCCAGGAGACAGGATGAGGCGGATCTCCTTGGATTTCATGTGATCACCTCTCCCCTTCATCGGCTGGGTTTGGCCATGGGGAGAGCTATCTCTGTTCTAAACTCTTCTCCACTGCTTTCCTCACAAGCCATGCTGGACTCCTTGTAATGGTCCTGGGAAACAGATCTAGTTTTATCATCATTGTGGGGACCTAGAGCTGAAACCTTATTCTGCTCTTTCCTGCTGGAAACCAAGAGCCCTATCCAGCTGGAGAAAGGAAGTACCAGGGATGTTCCCAAACTGGGTCAAGGACCTGCCTAGGACCATCCAGGGCATGTTGGATAGAAGGAAAACCCTTCTCAGAAGATGCTAAGCAGCCTGGGCTGTACTGACATTTCTCTGCCTGCACCTAGCTACACAGTGACGCAAGGCAGAAAACAGGCAGAAGAAAGCACTTGTATCCTGCCAGCTTCCCCTGCCCTGACCAAACATCCAGTCCTTAATGCAAAGAGTGCGTCACCTAAAGCCTTGACGTGTACCAGCAAGACGTACCCGACACTGACTCTGAACAGCTTTGCTGTCCTCTGAGGGTCTTGGCCATTGTGGCCAAGAAACATAAGGGCTCTGTAATGCTTTGTTGGGCCAGGAATAAAGTGAATTTGTTGAAAGAAGGTTACCATGTTATACAAGTAAGAAAAGGCGAATTGTATTTAAACTGGCACAGGGTAGTTGTTTTCACTTAAACAGAGCTATGCACAGAACATAGCTCATAGCTTCTTCTTCGGTGAGGTCTTGTTCATTTTGGCCCAAGCAGCTTTAGGTCAGGGAGGTAAAGCTGCAGTCAGCCTGCGGGGGAGGCAGGGGAAGGGGAGGGAAGAAAGGAGCAGAATAGTCCTTGCAGAGCCAGGGACTCTTCCCAATGTTAGTGGGCATAGCCCCGATCCCATTCGCCCACTGGTGCCATCTCCCAAACCACTAACACAAGGCTCTGCGCTGAGTTCAGGGGCTGCCCTGATCCTCTCCATCCTGATCACTTCCAGCTCGGTAGCTCAAAGGATTCCTTGCAGACAAGCCAAACCTGGTAATCCCAGCACCACTCCTGTGTGGATTTGAGCTGAATTCAGACTCCAGCACAGAGCTGATGGTCTGGAGCCAACTTTACTACTTCAGGGCTTCCACCAGCTGAAGGTGTTGGTAATGAACAGGAGTTAGACACAGAGGTCAGGAGCATGTCCAAAACCTCCTGAGCATCCCTTTGTGCCTGCAGAGCTTGGCAGAGGTGGCTTGGCTGCTCAGTGCCATGAGTCCTCATGCACACAGCTGGGGAAGCACACACTGTGGGGGGCTGGAAGCCTGCAACACAAAGATGTGAATAGGCCAGAAGGGTCCTATAGTTCTCTTTTGGAAACCGCACCAAGGAGTTTCTGCAAGAGGGGGACAGCTTAAAGTTTCAGGATGCAGAGCTGGATGTGGTGGGAGCTGCAGCCACCTCCACACTCAGCATGTGCTTCCCACGAGGCAGCCAGTACGCAGCTCTCAGGGCTGCTCTGCCTTTCTGCTTCAGCATCCTCCGCCCTAGGCAGGAGCAATGCAGCTTCTCATCTGCTCAGTCTTGCCTGCGGTGCCAGAAGCCTTCAGCTGTGTTGGCTGCCTTTGGAGGGTGCAGAGCAGCAGATCCACAAGCGCATCCAGGGATAATTGAGAGTTAGCTGCATAAACCTGTGTGAGAAAGGACTCAAGAAACAAGTCATAAATGCAATGCTTGGCAAAAGGGATATATTGCACTCACTGCTGATCATTTGAACTATTTCAAAGGTCTCTCCATTTATCTTAACATTGTAGAGAGACACATTGTCTTGCAGGTCGATTGAGTTTAGAGCAGTGCGCCAATAAGAAGTTGGGCACACTGCCCTGGGAGCGATGTCTTTCAGATGAAGCGTACAAGGTCTCTGCCATTTATAGCCACAGGAGATGCAATACCATTCTAATGGGAGCTATTATAGTTCTAGAATGGGGAATGTAACTAAGACTGGAGAAAAAGAAAAGGCAAATTAACTTTGGGAAGAAAGTGGTGAAAGGCACCAGTTGTGGGAGGGGATAGGACAGGGGACTTTTTTGCTTGATGTGTTTGAAATAAGATGGAAGGAGCACTGGCAAATTTTAAGATAATTCCAGTAGAGCTTGCGGGGGGGGGGGGGGGGGCGGCTTTTCTAGCTCTTATTTTTGTGTCCCAGCAAAGCGAGCTGTGAGATCCTTGCCTGCATTATCTTGGGTGGCTGAACCAGCCTATGATGTTAAAAGGAGGTGAACATAATATAATGGAGTTCAACTTTGTTTTTGTGCTGCACGGTTTATTCAGGAGGATTACAGGCGCTTTTCAGCCTGTTACCACCTGGAGAGGCAAATACAAGGGAGAGCTGGTCAGAACAGGCTACCTGCAGAGCAGCCATAGATCTGCTAGAGCCAAAGTTGCAGAAGGTTAAAAATGATATAGCCAGGATCTGGGGTGGGGGCAATTGCATGGGCAGGGGGACATGGCAGGCATGCATGGCCAGCAGAGCAGAGCAAAAGGGTTTGGAGTCATCCACTGAAGAAAGTCCAAGGGCACAGTTTGCTGTGCTGAGGCCCTTTGTGTGATACAGCTGCGAAACTGATCTTGAATAAGACCTCTCTTAAGTAGATCATCTTTTGGTCTTTTTTTGTTTTGAAGGAAAGGAGGGGAATAACAGAAGGAGTAAACGTGGGGAGAAGTTCAAGACTAACGGGGCTGGGTTAAGGATAGGTACCATCAAGGGAAAGAAACCCTCCATCCACATTTGCTGCTGTGGGTATTATCATTGCTGAGGGGATAACGGCAGATGTGTTCACTGTAGATGAACTCCAGAAGCTGGAGTCACCTAGGGAGCATCAGGGCATGCGGGCCAGGCATCAAGGATGGTGCCTCTGCTTGGCACTGACAGCCCTGGAGCAGTGTCTGAGCGCCCTAGATTGAGTCACCCCACGCACCTCGGGGTGGAGGGTGCAAGCGGGTGCCATCTCCTGTTCACAAGATAGGCCTGTGTTGCTGGCGCTGATGAAAAGCACCCCAAATGGCCATTGCAATGAAGAAAATTGAACCCTCTTCGCTCAAAGACCAACTCAGCATCCCAGACCCATGGCCATCCTCCTCGCCTCTGGCTGCTCTGGATGCAAGGGCGTTTCCACCCAAGTAGGGTCCCTGGGCTTCGGTTTGATTAATGTTTAGTTGAGGCTGCTTTTCCTGAAAGATTAACCTTTTCAGTTTATTACAAATGCAAGCTCAGTGGCAATGAACACAAAGGTTGTTTTAAAGGGCTTATCGTTAATGAAGCCTCATTAGCAGCGTGCATCCTTCGGGTGATACACTTGCAGTCTCCTTGCAGCTCTGCTTCCAAGGGCAGGCGAGATGGGAAGCAAGGCAAGCAACATCAGGCACCACCTGGGGCTGATGCTGTCGAGTCCTGAATGCTTTCAAAGGGCTCGTCCAGAAATTTTGGGCAGTGTTCATTTATCAGGTCTCCTGTTGAGTGGGTGATGCCAGAGGTTGGCTGCCCAGCTGCAGGCTGAGCTCACCTTCGCCCCACAGGGGCAGCAAGAATCGTGCCCTCGCTGTTAGTCGGGGACACACAGGCTACAGTTTCACGTTGCCTGGCAGTGCCACTCCACTGCTCCCCCAGGCATTTGTCCTGCCACACACTCTCCCTGCTGTTAGACACATCCACCCAGGGAATGGGTCAAGGAACAGATCTAATGAAAAATGACCCAGCAAAAGCAAAAAAAAAAAAAAGAAAACTGACAATTTGCTTCTCAGCTGGGACACTCCTAACCCAGCTCGCTGTACAGCTGTCGAAGCAGTGGGGAAAGGTCCATGCCCGTCCATGCTGCTGTTGTAGGCATACCCTCCACTGACAGCTGCTGGGACAGAGGGACACAGATCACCCTCCACGGTCCAGGAAGGCAGCAGAAGCATTACCAGGGCACAACCTGAGCCCTGATCTCTGGAGTGCCATGGGGATGCCCCCCTGTCAGGCCACGTGCCGTGTGTCTGCGAGGTGCTCTGCTCTGTGTCAACTCCAGGTCCTTCTGATCCCACCAAACTAGGACCATGCTCTGCCTGTGGTGGCCAGGCCCCAGAGCTGAGCTGCAGGAGCTGGCCCAGCAAGGCCAGGCTGTGGTGCACTGTGCGGCAGGTGAGATCTGCTGCATGCCACCAATTTTAATCCAGGGAAAAATGTGCTCCAGGGACCAGCAGTTTGAGAAAATGCCCAAGCAGCAGTCAGCAGCGAGTAGCTGTGCTACAGCAGTCCCACTGCTGGTCCCTGGGCAGAAAAGTCCTGTCGTTGGTGTCCTCCATGTTCATGTCTTCCCTTCGCTGGCAAATACAGCTCAAACGACCTTGCATGTGCTGCTGGCTCTGGTGCTGCTTTCCCTGCGTGCCAGGTGGTGAGAGGGAGGAGAGGCACCTGGGACTGGCTGGATGTGCGGCAGGGCTCCATGCCAAGGCTGGATATCGGCTAACAGCACCAGCTCAGCTCACACCCACAGGTGCTTCAGTGCGAGGTTGCAGTAGATACTCTGATTTCAGATTACAAGTGTCAGTTTAGGTTAGCTTGTCAACAAAAGCAATAAATAAATCCCGCTTCCTAAATGATGCAGCTGGAAAGAATCTGCTTCGCTGCTTTCTAAGGGAGAAAATGGTTTTCTCCCTCCGGGGGGATGTGCTTGGCCTTGGGTGAAGAAGATTTCAGCTCCTGGAGGGGTCATCAGAGAGAGTTTTAGGCTGATTGTCCTTGCTTGCTTTTGCAAAGAGAAGCCAAGTTTGCACTCCTAGTGAAGATAGGTTTGCTTCTTTGCTTGTGACTGGAGGTTCACAGGTCTTTCAGGTGAAAACAGCCATTTTCCCAGTGGACTCAGCAAGCATCCTGCTGCTGACTGCCAGGACATGAGTGCAAAACCCTGCATGGTGGCCAGAAAACACTGGGGGCCAAATTTAAGCCCATAAGAACTTAAAAGAGCTTCTGCTTCATGCAAGGTTGTGAGCCCTCTTTGCATCTCAGGTCCCGATGGCAGCCTCTTCTTACTTTAAAGCCCCTGTTAGAATGACTATTACTCCTGATCTCTCCTGCTCATCCTCATATCATGACAAGGTGATATTTCAGTGGGTGTCAAGGGTTCATTTTCCTCCCTAAATGCTGCACTCCCTGTTTTTGCGGTTTCTGAAGACATTGTTTCCTAATGTAGGAACATTCCTTTAGGCCCTAAGCGTTCCCTGACATCAGTGTGAACACGGTGCACTGGAGCAGCCCTTTGGTTTACAAACATCTGGGATCCTAGGAAATGCCGCGTATTCCTGCCTGTACTCGGCTGTCTGTTAACGCTTATAAAATTATGTTTATTTCCTGCTGTGAGGATCAGGCTTCAGCTCAGGGTTATTTCCAGAGCTGCGGCGAGCTTTGTGCCAGAGATGCAAACCGTGGCAAACAAGCACTTAAAAGCCTTGTGTTCAGCACTGGGCAAACCACAGACACTTCAGAGGTTTGGCTTGGGAAACTGGTTGCCCAAAGGAAGGCAAACGAAACCAATGTACACTGGAGCACTCAGAGCCACTGTGAAGCAGGGTGTGGGATGGGGAATGCTGTCCTGCTCAGCTCAAAGGCCACTGCCAGCGGGGTGACACCTTGCCCAAGTGGGACAGCTTCTCCCATCACACGCCGGGGATGTGTCTGGGCCTCCCCAGAGAGGTGGCTGCTGGTCTGCAATACCACCTGGCCCAGGAACACGGCCAAAAAAACACTGCAGGGGGGATTTTGTACTTCAGTCTCCACTGCAGCCAGGCTTTTTGGAGCTAAGGAGATGTTTCTGGGTCTCCCCAAGAGCCTCAGGCTGGCTTTAGCGTGAGCAAAGGCAGAGGAAGGGTTTGTTTTAGGCTGCTCTGACAGCCTCTTGGGCCACATGGCTCATTTTAAATCTTTCTCACTGGGTGGGTTTCGGCAGGTAGGGCTGGTCCGCATGTTTGTGCCTCTGCTTGAGGGATCCCTGATCCCAGGGTGTAGCTCCCCAGCCCCACGCTCCCGGGGAGTGGAGCTGAGAGTGGGCGAGTGTCTGTGGCTCAGGCCAAGCTGGGAAACTGCAGAAGCTTTTCTGTCTGGAGGTGGACTTTAGCTCAAGCTTGTTTCCCTTTCCTTGCCAAAGCATCTGCTGTCCTGCACACTTCCCTTCCCCCCCCCTTTCCCACCAGGATTTCAGACTATAGAAATATTTTATCTGATCCCCCAAAAAACTCCACTTAGTGTGACTGTTTGTGGCTTGATTTCACTTCTCTAGCTACCTTGAGGTGGCCTTGGCCTTGCAGTGCCCTTTCTCAAAGAAAAAAAAGAAATACTGTGTTTTGAAAATATCCAAATGGGTATTTCCAATGGCGTAACAGGGAAATTAACTTTTCTTTACTTCTGAAAGCATTCACCATGATTTTGTGAACAGCTTCAGCTAGTCCCAAGCCTCATTTATCAGTCAGAAGTTGGTTTGGCTGGAAAATGTCCCCTGGCTGAGCTGGGAGCCTGTGGCCTTGAGGCCAGCTGGTCTGGGTCCTGTGACAATCTCTGTGGTCAAGTGATGCAGGACTGTGAATTTGCAAATTTTGCCCTAACTGCTGCAAATGCTTGAAGTCAAGTGAGGAGATCTGTCAAGGAGAAGCCATCAGGAGGGTCCATAGGCAGTGTAACTGTTCCTGGGGCTGAGCAGATGCGATGGTCTCAGCTTCATGTCAGATCTTTTACCTATCCAAGAGCAAGACAAGGTGTGCCACAATGGGAGATGGTGTTGGGACACATCTCACCCATCTCTACTCAGCCAACATTGTGAGCGCCACATTACCATTCAAGTCAGCGAAGGAAATGGAAGAAAACCTCAGAACTCCCAAGTTAAGCCTCTGCTTAGACATCAGTGCTGTGGAGCCCCAGGCTGGCAGTGGCGTAGACTGCTGCACGGCAGGGAACGCATCCACCCCAGGTCACGGCAACGTGAGGATTTCAGGCCCTTCCTCCTCCTTGTCCCCCCACCATAAACCCACCTCAGCCTGCCCGGTTTGGCAGCAAGACATGTGGGAGGCCTTTCATCCTGCTCACGTTGCATGCAGCTGGCTCAAGCCACCAAGCACTGCCACACTGATCAGAAACTCTCCTCGGCCCACACAGCTCAAAGGGGCTCCAGGCTGGAGCAGGAAGGACAAGCGAGGATGTCCTGCAAGTGGACATTTCCTTCACAAAGGGAGGAAAAAGGAGGGGAGGGGGACCTGAAGTTAGAAATGCAAGCCAACGCTGCTGCTATCGGTAGTCCAGCAGCAACACGGCCAGAGCACTCTGGGTTCGGTCCAAAGGTGCTCAGCATCCTCAGCCCCTGCGAGGCCAAGGGCAGCTCCACATCTCGCAGGATCAGGTCCTTCACTAACTATGCATTGTTATGGAAAACTTCTTGACGGGTCCTGTGAAGTAATTCAGACTCGTTCTGTGGCCATGCTGGAATGCGCTAACCAGGAGTTGTTTTGAGGTCAGAAAGGAATAAGTCTTTTGCAGACAATTGATGTTGTTATTAAAAACATCCAAAAGGGGGGGGAAGGGAGGTCCTCTTTCCTGTTTGGGAAATATTTTCTCACTGCATCCATCAAGTGAAAGAATTCTGTATGAAAAATGAATTTCAAAAACGTTTCTGAGGCACACACGCCTGAAAATGAACCACAGCAGGATCAGAGGTTTGGCTCAGAGCAGCGTCCAAGACTGAAAAGCAGAGGCTAAATTAAAATACAGAAGTCCTTCCTCCCAGCCAGTTGCTGTAGCTAGAGGAAATGCAGTTTCCTTAGAAAAAATACAATCTCGTCTCCCCAACACTTGGGCAAAAATCATAAATTTTGGCTGAAGCCTGGAGGAGGTCTCCCACTGAGACGGACTCACTGTTAGCCTCACACAGCAGCTGGGACTGCAGGAAAGTGGGGATCACTTCAAAAAAAGAAGAGAAACCCAAAATGAATGGATCAAGCCTGTCCCTCTTCACTGCACATCATTAATCTTCTAGCCCAAGGCAAGCAGCTTTTCCAACCACATCCCTGAGCAGTAGCATCTTACCCAGATGTGACCAGCTAAAAGAAGCCGTATCATGTAGCACCATCACACTACGTCCACCCTCTTGCTGTAAGCTGCAAACCAGGCTGTCCACACTGTCAGTGTTACCTGGTCCCCAGCACACTGTTGGCCTGTACCAGCCCTCCCAGTTTCCCTCCATGACTGGGGGTCAAGCATCCAGAGACCATTCCCACTGGGCAGTTTGGACGGAGGAGGGAGGGGGTAAGGGGAGTCTGACAGGATGAACCTGTGCTGAGAAGCATCCCTGATAGGTTATATTTAAGTTATAGACATAATTTTAGAGTATTTTTGGAAGGGAATGTGTTTCTGACTGCCTTCAGGATTTATGAGGACATAAATCCTCAGTTCCCACACCTTGTTACACTGCTTCCTTGCACTGGGCTTGCTGTTTGTTGCAGGCTGAGCTCTGGGATAAATAATGCCTTCTAAGCCAACATCCTTCCCCCATTGCCACAGTGATGGTCACGGACCCGGAATCAGGCCCAGATCCAGGATCAAACTCCTTCTCTCCAGGTGGAGGGCTGGGTGATTTTAGGGATAAAGTTGCCCATTTCTTGGCCTGAGCATAAACCCATCTCAGAGCATCCTCTTGGCCATCCCCAGTGCTATGGGGCACAGGCAGGAGCTGTGGAGCTCAGCTGTCGGTGAAGGTTGCCTACCCCAGCCGGGAAGCTGCTCCTGTTCAGCCTGGCTAATTTACTGGGGATGTCGCCATGTCTATCTGCAGCCCTAGTGAACAGGTTTGAAACGTTCCAGATCTACAGACTGTGCCAGGGGCAGTATAAGCTGTGGAGCTAATTGCCCATGATAAGCTAATTAAAGGGGTCTGATAAAATCTGCCTCTCAGGCTCAGGAGCGTGCAGTGGTAATGGCCTCCCTGGAGACAGGGGCTCGGTTAGGCCCCCTGCACCACTGATCCTCCTCCTCCTCCCCTGCCCTCAAGAGCTTGTCAACACCTTTGCTTGGGCCTGGGCTGTCTCACCATCATCCCTCCATCCCTTCCTTGCCCGGCGTGGCTTTTGACAGTGACCCTGGGGTTACATGTGTGAGTGCAAGATGCTTTCTTGCATGGGCTTTCATAGGCAAGATGCTTTCTTGCATGGGCTTTCATAGCTGCACACTGCTTTAATCAGTGGATACCAGAGAGCCTGGTAAGCGTTTGTGATGTGAGGTTAGGAGAGAGGGGACTCCAGCATCCTCCTCCCACTCCCAGGTTATCCACCCTTGGGCACTTTCACTCCTCAACTCTTAGCTAAAAGGAAAAGCAAAGAACTTCCGCAGCAGTAAACAACCTTTGCTACCTTGATGCATGTGCAGCTTTGTGTGTTTGGGCTTTCATGTCAAGCTCTTCTCTAAAGCCCCATCTGGTCACTGTGCATGCTGTCACATCCAAGGATTAACTGTCTTGATCAAACAGTTCAGGTCCTTCTCGCCTCCCTCCTGCCTCAGTGAATTACCGACAGGCTTTGTCCAGGCCATCTCCTCTGCAGCTGGATAAGGCATAACAGGGGACATCCCAGGGTGTTATCTCCTCTGCAGACCAGAGAGGTTGGAATTGTGTGGGGACAGAGCAGTGGCACGGGTAAAAGAGCAGCGAAGGCCAGACTGGCCAAGGAAAAGTCTGAGGGCTATGATGTGTGCAGCAGGTTGTCTCAGGCAGAAAAGCTTGGAAATATGTGTGTTTGATTAGGTTTTATCCAGATTCAATCCCTCAAAAAAACTAAAACGAATTTAAAAAAAAGAGAGAGAAACAGCCCCAGAAAGGCTTTTAGCCATCAAAGCCATCAAAGTTTGCTCTGAGCGCCCCTTAAAAGCATGCCGATATCCTTGGTAATACTGGCCAGCGGCTGGGCAGTGCAGGGCTGCTGCATTTCCAGGTGCATCGGTCATTGCCCAAGGGGGACTGTAGGTCCAGATTTGCTGGTTTTGCTTCAGGATTGCCTAGATGTCTGCCTACTCCATCCCTGATCACACTAGAAGGACCCGCTGAGATAAAACAGTGGCTGGGTCAGCGTGAGAGCATTTCTGGTTCACTCTGTTCCCAGCCCCGCACCACCTCAGGGCCTTTGGAGAGATGCTGAGCCTTGCAGAGCAGGGACCTGAGCATCCTTCACAGGGTGTCCTCTGGTGCTGGCTGATCCTGCTGGAGTGCTGGCCATAGGGAAAACAGTCCTCTCTGTCCACAGTGGTTAGATCCTGGAAATATTGGGGGTTTTGGTTGGCTGAGAAACTTGCCTTGCATTGGAGTTTATGGCATGGGACCCAACAGAGACAGGAGCAGGGCAGGTTGCTCACATAACACCTTCTGCATGAAAACACTGTGTCAGCAGCAGCATATCTGCTTTCGGCACCAGCTGAGAGCAGCCAGCTGCACTGCATTCATGCAGACAGCCCTGCTTCTCCTGGGGACCAATATTGCCTTCTTGTGGCTTCACTCTCTCGCTGTGTGTCTGTCCATACTCACCCATTCCCCTTGTCCTGTGCAACCAAGCAGGAACTACATTTTTGCCTTCTGAGCCCTCAGGACTTTGTTCCATGGGTGGAGATCCTGAGAGGAAGGAGTTTCACTGGCTAAAGCAGCAGCTTAAGTTATAGGACATTTGACTTCAAGTCCCTGCCCTGTGTTGCCCAACATTGTGCAGTACAAATGTCCCATGGTCCCAAAGATACTTAAATTTCCAGCTCCTTGGTTTTCTCTATTAGGAGCCTAACACCTCTGTGATTAGAGACAACAATTTTTCTGTGCCTTGTTTCCTCCATCTATAAAAGTGGATAATAACTGTATCCTGGTTTTGAGAGACAACAGCAGGATTTGTTAGAACCAGAACTTGTAGGACTACGAGGTCCCCCAGCACTCTGGCACCTAAGGAGCATCAGGACTGATGAACGATAAGGCAAGATAGCACATCACTTAATGGCAGCACAGACATGTCTCTGGGGTGAGCAGTGCAAACTATTACTAGTCAGCTGCTAGGCAGATGAAAGGAAAAGTAACATAACTCGTGGCAATCATGGGGAAGGTGAGAAGGCAAAATACCATTTTCCAGGTGGAGGTGTGTGCTGGACATCTGATCTGACAGCCTTGCTCTTGCGGAAGGTGTGATATGGCTTTTCAATGTTCGCAAGTACCAAGGCCTTGATATTAAATGACACAGGACAGCTCACCTTGGTCCCGTTCATGCCAGCCGAACCGCAGCAATTTCTTCTGCAGAAACCTCCTTAACAGGGAGAGGATCCTGCACTCACTCCTCGGCCATGTCAGCAACCAGCCCTCCGTGACCTGCTCAAGTCGAGGCAGCAATCAACATTTTTGCCCAGAGCCTGTTACAGAAAACCATTAACAGTAGCACTGCTCCCCTGATAAGATGGGATAAGCCTGTCTGCTTTTGATAAAAAACCAATCTCCAGGAAAACAAAACACACCAGTGCCTGGCTGGGGAAACCCAGGGCCATGCGGACTGCCTGCCTTTGCCTGGGTTATGTGTGCGCTGAGCAGAAACAAAACAGCCAGCAGCTGTGGGGAGCAGGAAAGCAGACAAGCTTGTCCCAACACCTCCTTGAAATACTTTCATGTCCACGGCAATGATAACGCTGATCATGAGGTCAGGCGCGTAAGCCGGAGTTTTCCTTCTTTCTTAGATCCCCCGATAACGTCCCCAATGATAAGATAGCTCTATTTACCCAGGGCTTAGCTGCGGCCACAAAGGACAGCTTTGTCCACAGCCTTTAAGGTGCTAACATCGCTGAGCAAACACAAGCGCACCGAGCTCTTCACACCTGTGCAGCGTTTCGAAAGCCAGCCCTGGGCTGAGGTGGGCGGCCAGGTTACGGCCTTGTGCAGGGCACCAAATGGAGGGAGACGAGAAAGAAAGGAAAAAGGTGATCCCAGCACCCTTCGCCTTAGCCTTGCCACTCTGGGCAGCACAGAGAGGCTTTGCCATTCTCTCTTGTGCACATTACTGGCAGCAGCGTTCATGGGCGGGAGATGTCCTGGGAGGTTTCCTCCCTGTACGTGTTTAGCAAGGTTAAGAGGCACCGCTCCATCCCGCGGCATGAGCAGGACGTGGGGGCTGGCCCCTTGTCTCAGCAATGTGCAGCACGAGACCCCATCTCCGGCGGGGGCACAGCGTGAGGGGCGGTTTTGGAGCCACAGGGCTGGTTGGGAAGCGCTTGTGCTTGCTTCCAGAAAGGGAAACTGAGGCACAGCAGTGTCAGATGGCTTGGTCAGGATTACACTGGGATCAGTAGCTGAGCCCTGCTAGGATCTTCTTTGCATCTAGCAGCATTCGTGACTATGTTGGAGCACAGGGGAGGGCTGTGTGCGCTGAGGGGCCAGAGCTGCCATAGGAGCAGTTTAATTTTATTAAGACAAACTGAAGAAGTAGCAAGAGCAAAAAGGAGTGTGTGGCTCCGCTGAAGGCTGTAGGTAGGTACCCGAGAAAACACCCTGAAGTGCTCAAGGCAGCTAGCTGAGAACAAGGAGCTCAGTGCAGCTACCGAGCAGCGAGGGCAGAGCCAGCTCCACCACCCAGGGCTTGTGTGCACAGGGCTTCGCCCAGCCTCATCCTCGGTGCAGAGCTGACTCCCGCTGATGTGACCTAACCTGCAGCTGAGAGTGAGTGCAGGAGCGATGGGAGAAATGGTTAATAACTCCCAGCATCATTCCAAGAAGGAAAAAGAGGCAGCGAAAAACTGGAGACTGGCCGGATTCACAGCTCTGCAGTAAAAGCACAGCACACGCTTGTGCCTGTTTGGAGGGATTAGAGTTCAGGATTTGGAGCCCCAGAGTGCCTGGGCATCATCTGTATTTATCACCGGGCATGATGACAGGGAGGCAGCTGTGTGTGCCCGTCCATCGGCAAGCCTGTGCCTCGGGAGAGGCAGTGGCGTGTGGTGGTCAGGAACAGGCTCTGCAGAGGGACGATCTGAGCACCGTGGGTTTCCTCGGTATCGAGACAGTTGCTGAATTTCTCGGGGTCAGCAGAGCAGCAAAAGGGCAGAGCAGAGGGAGCAGATACAACATATGTCAGATATCGGCTTCCCAGCTTCCTACAGCCGCACCACAGGGGAATGGATGGCCTGCACCATGGTAGGCACCGCCTGACCCGGGAGTGATTAAACGGAGATTAATTTGCAGCAGCCTAATGCATTTTATTAGCATAATAAGCAGGCAATGTGTTGGTACTTGGCCCCAGGCTGCTGGAATGATGTTTTCCATGTACACATCTGCCTCAGCTAGCATTTTGCAGGCAAGTCCCCAAAACTGGCTAATACAACACAAACCAGCTCCATGCTCTGCTTCTGCAGCACCGCTCTGCACCTTGCTGACAAACTGCTGCTCGAAGTGTGACGGTTTGTCCTGGGGGGCAACATGGGGAGATCTGCGACGGTGGCAAAATGTTTTTGCAGTGGGCAGCATCAGGTGGCGTTTCCCTAGGAAAGACCAACATTCAGAGAGCCCTGAAGTCAGCCAAATGCCCAGTCTGTTTCTTGTGTTCAAGGCAGGCTTGCCATGTCCCCCTCCTTCCCACTGAAGTGACTTTTCTTCAACAGCAAGTGGTATAACTCCCCGGATTTCAAGGGGTTCAGCTCCCCTTTTCAGGGCTGTTTGCTGGTGAACCAAACCAGGCAGAAGTGAATGGAGAACCCCATTGCCAGAAAAACGCACAAGAGGGATTCACTGTACAGGGAAGAACAAGACTTATTTTGGAATAGTGGTGCTTGATCTCTGCTTTTGAAGACACTGGTTCTTCATTGCACAGCAATTGTTGCACAGGAGCGTTCCTCTGGAACACTCATCGATTCTGAAATGCATTAATTCATGTAACAGGGTTGGAAAACATTTTCCAGAAAAGGGCACTGTTGATCTCAGCCCAGACAGCTTAGGGTGTATCAAGGCTTTGGTCTTGATCTGGACCCGTATGTCCTCTTTTGGCACAGCCAGGGGCTTTGCAGTCTGGGAATGGCATGGGCATGAGTCTCTTTGCTTTTGGCCACCTTCTTTGGCAGTTGGAGCATCACTGCTGGGACATTCGAGGCAGCTGCCCCAGCCCAGGAAGCCTGTCACCTCCTGGGACTGGCATCAGGGCTGGATGCTTGGAGAAAGAGCATCATGCAGGGCTCTCCTGGGCTCCTGTGAAACTTCTTGTCAGGGAAAGAGCCGTGGAGCAAAAGTGTGGGTTGCGGCTGAGCCCAGCGCCTCTTGCCTTGCAAGCTGTGCTGCAGAGGGGAGGCAGAGCCGCAGAAGCCAGCCTCCGCTGCGGTGGCACAGACGCTCGGCCCCGCTCTGCTGGGTGGAAACAAATGTGCTGATCTGCCAACTGCTCCCCTGAGCCAGCTCAGCCTCAGAGAGAAACCAAAGCCCTTCCCGAGAGCTGTCATCTGTCAAGCTTGTGTTACTGTCTGGCACATCAAATGGCCAAGCTGAGGTTTGTAATTCATGGGGAAGGGGAGGAGGCCACGGCGAACACTCCCAAAGCCGCGCTGAGCTGTCTCCTCGCACGAGGCGGAGGGCAGGACACATATCCACAGAGCCGCTGCAGGAAGGATTGGCTGGGGACCCCTGCGGGCACAGGCAAGACCTTTTCCCAAATAGGTCAAAGGTTTTCTATTTGGGGACAACACATAAACTGAGGCAATGATGAATCCCTCTTGCTGGGGCTTTTGTCCATGCTATAATGCACCAGCTTCACGGGTCACACGCAGATGAGTGTTCTCCGCAGGGCTTTCCTGCCTCCAGAAAGGATGTTGTCTCCTGGGCAGGAGGTCCTCTTGTGCCTGCTGGCACAGGGCTGTGGGGGCCTGGGAGGGTATAAATGCAAAACTGAAGTCACTTGCACAGAGTAGCCATTCCCTGCTGTCTTAGGGGACAAGGTGATGCAGTGTTCTGCTTCTGCTCCTGGCATAGAGGACTGAAGCCAATGTCAAAGCTGATGGCTGGGGAAGGAGGAATGGATCATTCAAAGGAGAAAGCTGTTGACTGAGCCTTCAAAGCAAAATCCTGCGAGACCCAGTCTTCAGAACGGTGTTTCTTGATCCAGGCAGTGCAGTCCCAGGGACTCCCCATGAAGCTCCTCTGGAACTTGCTGAGTGTCCTGGTTCACACCAGCATCCCAGAGAAGCCCTTGCAGACCAGGACAGCATCCTGCTAATGCACAGTAGAGCAACATGGTGGCTGGAGCAGCAAGCAGGCAGGAGACCCGCCTTCTCTCCCTGGCTTTGTCCTGTGGCACAGCCTGAGCTGGGACACTTGGCCTCTCTGTGCTGTCACTTCCCTGTCTGTAAAGTGAGGGTTGGGATATGGATTGGCCTCTGGGAAAGGAGATGGGTGCAAAAGCATGAGAAGCCGGCTTGTTGCTGTCATGCCATCAGCCAGGGACACCCCCGTGCTGCTGTCGACAGCCCCGAGCACCACGGCTGCTCCATCAGGCTGCAGGGTCTGAGCCGTGACAAGGGGAACCACCAGCGGGATGGTGGCACAGGTGATCTGAGCGGTATCCAGGACTCCGTGTCACCACCGCAGGCAGAGAGCTGACTGCAGGTAGTCCATGATTTCTACTTCCTCTGGGCCCATTAAGGTGAAACTCCTCTTCAGCAGTGGGCACAAGCCAGAGGTGTAACTGCAGCTCCCACAGCCCATCCCAATGAGCTGCACAACAGCCATGTAACCAGGGCAATGCTAAACTCGCTGGGAGGTGACAGGCCACAGGCTGTTACAGGGCTTCTCAAACTGCTCTTGCGGCAGCCCTCAGCTCCCTTCGGTGGCAGATCTGGCTGGTGCCGGTTTAACAATTCCCCTAGCTGTACTCCAAACAAGATTGGGAAATGATCGAGGGTTAAGAAAAACACATCGCATTCTCGAACACCCTTTGTTTGTTTTTAAACAAGAGCTTGACACAGCCCGACCTCACAGGCAGTTGAATTAGCACAACCGGAGCAACAGTGACTGGGCACATGAGTGGCATCGTTTGAAACTGGGTCTGCCCTGGAGGAATTGCAGCCTGAGCTGTCTAGTTTCAAACCGCTTTGCATTGCTTTCATCCCTCAGTTGCAGGGTAGCCATGGCCAAGTTTGCCATTTCCTTGGGGCAATGATAGAAGCAGAGTTAAGTTTGATTGTATTCCTGGTCCTTTTAGGCTGAACAGTTTTAATATTGACTTTTGAATCTTTTCACTCTTTGCTGCGTCCGTTGCATTATCAGTCCTTCTGCATTTCAAATAACCTTTACTCTGCATGTGCTAGTTCTTTCAATATCTGTTTCTGCTGTAACTTTAACCCTCAAGTGACTTATATACTCCTGCACTGGAAGTGTGAGAAAACTTATAAGAACATGTCTTGGGCAGGGAGTCACCCTGGGACAGTGATGCCCTGTGCGCTGGGTGTGCTGGCTCCTGCTGCTTCGAGTTCACGGCTTGGTCTGGGCCAGAGCCCCAGGTCAGCATTCACTTTGGCATTGGCAGTGCTCAGGTCCAGGTCAGCACATCACCTCCTTTTTAGCTGTTGGGCTATGATTTTAAGACAGAAACGCAAAGGTGTTTGGAGAGGAAGGGCTGAGGACAAACACTCTGGGACTGAGATCATGATTTGGTACCTTGAAAAGCATTATCTAACCTGCAGCAGTTCATAGCTGCTTGGAGAGATGACCAAACTGGACTCCTAGGAGGAAAGCACTGTGGCATGGGGTAAGGAGCCGAGGAAGGTCTCCTTGCAAAGCACCACAACCCCCGCAGCGGTCACAGGAAAGCTGCTGCTGAGATCTGTACACGATAAGAGAGAAACCACAAAGGCTAGCAGTCTAAGTGGATAAATTGTTCCCAAGTGGATTCCCCTTGGACTCTAAATAAACATCGACACTTAACAAGCACCTCCGAGCTCAGCTCAGCGGGCAGTTCGGACACCGACTGCTGTGTACTTTCTCTGATAACCCATAGGTTGGAGGGTGAGTTCTCCTATCAGCTCTGGCCTTAGGATGGCATCTGGGTGAATTACGGGATGCAAACAGTTTGTTTCAAACTCTTTACAACCTCAGAAGCTGGATTTGGATGGTGCAATTAAACAAGAAAGCTTATGACAGCCTAGGGCTCCCAGATTGAAATGAAAAGTTCACTTCTTGACATTTTCCTTTCTTAAAAAAAAAAAAAAATCTTTTCAGGCTTAAGCCTATCTGCAAATCTCCTACATGATACCTGATTCGAGGAAAAAATCTTTTCGTCAAGTTCCACAGCTACTGAAGAAAGGGAGGCTCTTACTAGATCACTGAGAGCATGCCCACTCACATTATTCTCAACTTCATCGCATTGGGACCCAAACACCGGTGTGATGTGTCAGCAGTTCCAGTGTGAAATGACAGGAGACCCTGGCATGCACTCGCCTCTGACTGGGTCCCTTCCCACCTGTTGGTCAGCACAGACGCGAGGTCCACCTGGAGCTCTTGTTCCACCCCTTGGAGATGGTCCCTCGTGATCCTTGCCGAGGCAGATTCACGTCCTGTCTGTGAGGCTCAAACCTTCATCTCTAGGCAGCTTCCAGTGGTGCTTTGGAAGGATGAAGGCTCCACTCAAGTGTCTTCATTCAAGAGAAGCTGGTCGCAGCTCCTGGCACACTCAGTGGAGGAAGAAAGGGCAATCTGCAGCCCACTCGCAGTGCTGCCTTAGGCATTGCACCAATTGCACCCACATCTGCTCCTAAACAAGCAGTTTGAGTACAACCATGCGAGCTGTACCAAGGCTAGGGTTGCTCTGTGATTTGCATCTTGTATTGAGTAAGACTGCTTTTGTCTTACGAAAAAATGCCTTTAGTGCAAGGTTGCCACTAATCACATAATATTTTAATACAGCCCATCAGGCCAACAGGTTTCTCATCCATCCCCATTGACTGTTGATAGATAGTCAGCTGCCTGGAGGCTTTGAAGAAGCCATTGAAGGTCATTTTAAATGTCCCAAAGAATTCAAGGCAGGGACATACAAATCACTGGGGCCTCAACTGGCTGAAAACAGCTGTTTGCCACATGTGTCAGCTAGCAATGGTGAGATCTGAACTGATCAGAGATTGTTAAAATTTGGTTCTTAATCTGAACATCTCAGAGCTGTAAATCTCCCAGGAATAAGTCTTGCTCTTCCTCCTGATGCTTCCTGCCAGGCCAGAAATACCTTGTGGACAGCACGGAAATACCTAGTGAAACTTTGGTTCTTCAGTCCAGTCTGGAACTAATAAATGTGGAAGCAGTTATGAAAATATCTCCCTTCCCTGAAATTAATAAAAACATATATCAGACCACAGTCAGACAGGTTCACATTACGAGTCAAGTTGTGAGTTGTGTTTCTCACTATTGGAGCCAGCTCCCATGCCGTCAGATGCTGGAGAGGTGGATAGGGAGCCACCATGCTTGGTTTGTAGTGATTAGAGAGACTGTTGGAAATTTTCTAAAGGAATATCATGCTATCAGAAAGGGCTTTGGTGTCACAGCATGGGAAAAAAGTTGGTACCTGTGAATACTGAAAAAATAACCCTCAATAGCTGATTTGAAGGGACCCACTCTTTCCTCTTCTTGGGTATGATCTACAAGCAGCCCTGGACTTTTTCAGTGTATCTGTTCTCAAAACCACAGGCCAGAGACTACAGTCATTTCAGATGCTAGTTCTGGGCTTTGCCAACCTGTCTGCTGCCCAGTTTTGGCAGCCCATATCTGAGCTGGCTCCAGGTGCTGATTGGCAGCTGGATGTGCCTAGCTTAGTCATATCCTCTGTTTGAGTGAGGACAAATCCCAAAATCACACTCCTAGGCTGAATCTCTCAGGTGTGGATGTTCAGCATCTGCTTTTTTTTCCTGTCTGGTCCCAAGCAACTACTGAAAGTTCACTCTTCATGCTAATGCTCCTGCTAGTAAACCAGGTTGTTTGGAAAGTCTAGTGTAAAGAGATAATTTTTTTATATAAGTCAGGAAGGAGTACTGCTGGATTAGCACAGTGCAGCAGCTGCTAATGTCCACTGCATGCAGCCTGCCCCTGTGCTCATCGCTGGGCTGTCCGAGCACCCACCAGCAGGACTAATCTTTGCCACTGGCTGTTTGTCCTCTCCAGGGGCCGAGGTGCAAGCAGGAGGGACAAGGACACACAGACATCGTCCTGAGGGTTGGAGGGGGGCTCTGTCCCTCCTCCTGCTACATCGCTCCTGTGTCTTCCCACCTCACCCCTCTCCCACTGAGTTTGTCTCTTCAGTCCACCCTCAACAACTTCTCATCCAGACAGCTAGGGTCTCCCCATCTCTAATCCCAGCTGTCTCCAAATCTCCAAATCCATCCAAGGCACCTCTCCTTGGCCAAGCACCCTTTCCTGCCACCCAACACTTTCACTGATCTCTCCCTCTTCACCTCATTCTGTCTCTACAGGCTCCGTTTTGAGCTTAGCTTGGCCAGTGAAAATAAGATCATCAGGGAATTTAGCTGCAAAACTCTATCAGTTTTGACTGAACATGTCCCTCATTTTTCAGTGACTTACAAACTCAGTCAAATTTGTCAGTTCTTCTTAGAGACAGTGAAAGACACATCCCTACCAAGGAGCAATGTTTTTCTTTTTAAGCCTTGGCTTCAAATATAAGGGCAATAGATTTTCTTTAAGGAAAGAAATCCCCAAATTTGTTAGCATTGGCACAACACTGTATTTTTCACTAGCCTTGTTTCTCATTAGCAGCTGAATCATTTTAGCAGGAACTTCTCCAAAAATATTCAGTCTGAGTCAGACATTCGGTCTCAAATGTTTTAGCCCAAACAGTAAGTTTGGCATTTTTTTATGTAAAAGCAAACAAGGGTCTTATCATTGCAAATCTCGGGCAGGAGTAAGTGTTGCTGTTACCAACTTGAACTCCAATATTGCAGAGTGTTTTCATATCCTGCAGTACCAAAGTCAACTGGGGGAATATTTCCAGGACCTCCTGGGAGCTTGCTCTCCATGGCATGATGGGGTGTTTGGGAAGTAGCAGGCACTCTGGGCAGCACAGCACCCTCAAGGACATGTCTGGAGAAGGTGGACACGTCCAGAGCTTCTCTGCTAACTTCTTTTCTACCTGGAATTGCCGTTCCTCAGGTTTTTCATGTGTACAAATCTCCTCTGTTCCCCTACCCCTTTTTTTGTGCTGTCAGGAAGACTTTCTCATCATGTTTCTCCCCAGGGCCCTTCTCTCTTGCTTCTCCTGGGTTTGCAGTATGGACCCTTCCTCATGTCGCAGGCACAAGGGGTCAGAGGGCTGGCACATTCCCCAGCAAGGCTTCAACTTCTCCAGCTGAACTCAGGGGCGGCCCTGGGGTGAATCAGCGAGGATGGGGCTTTCCTTCATCAGCTTCCTTTTGCTGCAGGCTGGATTTGTGGCTAAGGTTTCACGGGCGATGCCAAAACATAGCTGCGTGTTATGTGGTGTGTCCGCACACTTTCCTCCATCTCTTCACTCTGACTGTCAGGAAAACCTAGGTCCTGGCGCAGACCCTGCATCTCCCTCTCCCAGCCGCAACACGCTGTTGGATTTCCCCTTTGCTGGACTAGCTCAAGCAAACCAAACTTATTTCCGGTCCTCCTCCTTACTCAGACTTAACAGCACATGCAAATAAATTTTCCCGAGCAAACATTTTTGTTTGGTGTCGGCCAACTGGGTCCGCGGCTGATGGCACCAAGCCATGGTGGGAGAGCTCTGCCTCGGCCCTGCAGCCCTAGTGGCTGTGGTGCATCCTGCCCTGCAAGCAGAGATGGATTCAGTCACTCAGCTGCAAGCGCAACTTGCGATCCCAGTTGCAATGACTCTGATATCCCTGGTGTCCATGTGCTGGCTGTATCATGGAGCACTTCACTCCTGCCACAGCCTGCGTTCATCTATGCCTTGCTGTTTTGCTGCAATAGGCATGAATATAAATCCCCCTCCCTAGCTCGGGCAGTGTCCATGACCCCCAAGGGAGGTCCCTGCATGGCCAGGCTGCCAGGGCTAGCTCCTGGCGACCCTGGGGTTGACACCCCAAGTGCAATATCAGCTCTGAAGGGACAGCCTCCATCCTTGGAAATGGCCGCGCAGCAGCGGGGGGAAGCAAGCTGCTCCTTCGTTCTTCCCCCAGCAGGCCCAAAGTGTGCTGTCCAGCACCAGCAGCCCGTGCTGGCCCGGAGGCGGGCACCTTACCGTGGCACCACAGCTCAGGTCTGGTTTCATGCCTGGCTGCTCCAAAACCTCTCACCAACCCTCCAAACAACACCAGGCCTGAGAGGACGCAGTGCTTTAGGGAACCAAGAAACCCTTCCCACCTTGTGTCCGGGGGCTTTCTCTTTATCCCCCAGTCTTGGCGAGCAGACAGGTCTCTGCAGAGTCTGGCTGCTCCATCTCCATTGCCCCCCTCTCTTTGTTTTGAGGGTGGCCATTTCCGCTGCCAATAAGGCCCCGAGAAAGAAAAAAAAATCCCAGGGATATTTTCAGGGCTAGGGGAGCCTCTGGACCTTCTTCCTGTGTAGCTCTGAGTTAGGAAAGAGGTTCCTGGCAGAATGGGGTTTGAACAGCCAGCTGGGTGGTAAGTGTCCTGTCTGCAGCAGGCTGCCGGGGACACCAGGGTCCCCCGAGGGAAAAGCCCCTCCACAAAGGCAACCCAGGCAGGGTACCCCTCTCAAAGGCTGGGACGGGACATGTGAGGCTTGCTCCTGTAGAAGAGAAATAATGCCTGAGGCCAAGCTAGTAATTTTCTTTGCAAAAAAGTTATCTGGGAAAAGAACATTTTTAAGGAGACGAGACTGAGACTATTCATAAATTCAAGTCAAATTTGGATATTACTTTCAGCCCCTGGCTTCCTCTATCCTCTCTCTTCCCCTTCCTTCCCCCCCTCCCTGAATTATTGTTCATAAAAATTAAAACAAAATGTTTTGGGGTTTTCGTTTGTTTAAAAAAAAAAACAATTTTCATTTCAAAAATTGCCAAAATATAAGTTTTGAAAGGGTGGGGTCTTTTGAAAGGGCAAGCTCAAAGCATTGTCACTGCTGAATGAAAACCGCACAGAGGAATGCGTCCTGGGAGATGCAGGGCCCTGGGACGCGGGGCCTGGAGGACAGCGTGGCAGCACAAAAGACCGCAACTGCAGCTCCCATCGCACAACTCCAGCCTGCTTCTCTGATTCGGATACCTCCTTTCATTCTCTCCCATGGAAAATCCTACCCACATTGACCTTCTTCTATGAATTCATTTGACTAAGACCAAAAACAATTTTTTAATCAGGAGATGTTGCCGTTGTAGTTTCTTTGACTGGCTCCAAACTGCAGTTCTCCTCTTTTCCCATCCAGCCTTCTCTAATGCTTCTAAACATCTGCATTTAACTGATATCTGGTTGCTCATATCAGAGCCTGGCAGCCCAGGTAGAGACTATTTGATGAAGATATGTACATCTGTGCACAATAAAATCAGCGAACAAAAGGCTAGTGAGGTTTTTTGGAAGAGTAAGAGAAAAAAAAGAGCAGGAGACGGCAGCATTGAGCTTAGTGTAAAGCAACTGGAGCCAAAACCTTTTGTCGGAGAGTTCTCAGCACCTGGCAGATGTTTTGCTCCCAGCCAGGTCTGCTGTGTGTCTGCAGACCATGCAGATGTATCTTCTGCACTGGGTGAAAAGGACAGCATGAGCAGCATAGGTGATGTTGATACTGGGATCTGATTTTATTACAGCCACCAAAGATGTTCATAGAAAGAAAAGACGGGTTACTGAAGAGCCACTTAGGGTAGTGGGGAAATTCAAAACATGAAGCAATGTCTGGAAATTAAAGCCAGGACAATTCATGTTAGAAACAAGGCAAAATGCTTTAGAACAGTGGGTGATAAACCATCAGGCTGAGGGAAAGGGCAGACGGGAGCCTCGTTTCCTGAGCACCTCACGTCCAGGCTCAGTGCCACTCCAGAAAACATGCTTAGGCAGAGCAAGAGTAGAGTCCTCGGTGCACAAGAACCTCTTATGGATTCAGAGGTGGGATCTAGGGGCAACAGCAGGCATCACAATGCGCTGCCAGATTTGTGAAATCCTGACTACCAACTGCAGTGCAGCCTAGACATTGCCTGCAGCAAGCATCTCTGAGCTCCTACCACCTATCTTCTCTGAGCTGTAGCACCAGCATGATGGATCCCATCATGATGACTGGCTTTGCCGCAGCCTGGTCCCCAGCAAAGATCTTTCTTTTGCCTGGTTGGGCCATTTGTTGCATTGCCTTAATTCTTCCTTCTCTGTGCACTATTGTCAGAAAAAAATAGGATGGTTATTTTGCTCGAGTCAGACCAAGCCTCTCCCATTGGGCACCTGTAAGCACATCAGGCTAGAGACTTAACTGCCTGCTAGCTCTGGTTGATGGCCAGGCAGCACACAGTGCCGGGGTATTCAAGGCGCAGGCACTTGGGGATAGGATGAGAGATAATAATTTTGATTAATTCCAGTCTCCTTGTGTCAGTTTGGCCCACGCTGTCTGCACAAATGGGTGCATTCAAAAGGGGAGGAAGATGGAAAAGCATCCATGTGCCTGGGGTTAGGAGGGGATCTCCATCTGTCTGGTGCCCAGCAAGCACTCTGGTGCCGGCAGGGGCTGGCAAAGGTGTCACTGCAGCACGGGGTCGTGCGGGAGGACAACCAGCGCAAGCTTGTGGGGACCCTGGCAGTGCAAGGGGAAGGAGAGGACACAGCCAAGCCCAAGCTGCCAGAGCCAAAAGTAGTCCAAAAAATAACAGTGGAGAGGTGGCCATTGCTATCTGGCTGCTCATGGTGCTGGCGGGGAGCTCATGAAGAGGCCAGGTATAGTGGCGTGCGAGACTGTGGAGAAATGGAGGGGAAGCAGAGCCCCAGTGTTGTACTGGGGGCCCGACCAGTGCCTTCTCCCCAGCTGCTCATAGTGGAAGCAGGCTGGGAGACAGCTCCAATGTGGGTGAGCGCTGTATGCTGCTCCATGAGCACCTGTGACCCGGAGCACATGTGCCATGTTGGGCATGGAGGGGTGCTCATACAACCCTCTCATCCCCCCTGCCCCGTCGTTCCCTCCTGGGAGGGTTTGTACACACATGGTGCACAGGATCTTCAGGTCATTTGCTCTGAATGAGGGTGGAGATGGCTGTTTGGGGGAGTTCCCTGAGCTTCTTGTGCAAGTCATATCTTTACCTCCTCCAGACACTGGACTTTCTCATCCTTGGAAGGGCAGCTTAAAATGACATTGTGCTGGGGAGGTGGGCTGCAAGCAGCTCTGCATATCCTGCTTATTCCTTTGCATTCCTGTGGCAGCACTGACCCTGCGGCCCTAGTTAAACTATTTGCAAAGATCGCTAGAAAAATGGGGGATTTCTCCTTCCTGATTTTGCAAAAAAATGTTTCTGTTTATCAAGTAACCTAAAGAAATGCAAAAAATTTCACTCTTAGCATGGCCTGAGCTTTGAATTGAAAAAAGGAACTTTCCAATGCAGTCTTGCAAAATACCTGAGTACAAACTCCAGCTCTCACTACATTATACATTCTAGAATGAGGTGAGCTTTCATGCTCATTGAAAAACATGCATATCTGCCAGCTTTAGGGAAGAACCAGGTCTTCTGTGTGTTCATGAAGCTCCCTGGAGAAATACGTCCTCATGTTGGTCAACTGGGACTACTTCCTGTGGCTTGCAGCACTGAAGACATAGCTTCCAGTGAGTCTCAAGGCTCTGAACAATGGAGATAAGCCTACAAAGTTTGTAATCTATAGCTGGGATGACAGATCCTCAAACTGGGGAACTCTCTTGCTTCCTTTGCCAAGGTTGGGTCCCGTGGTTGGTGCCACTGAGGATGAAGGTTGTTGCCTTGGTAGTTAGCTACAGCTGAGAGGACTTCTGGGCTGCTGCCTCCACATCACAGCTACCATCCTCCTCTCAGCAGGACCACACTTGTGGTGAGGCCATTAGCTTGAACTAAGTCCTCGGTTCTCACTACTACCCTATGCTTCCTGCACGACCCAAGAAAATGGTTTAACCTGAACATCTCAGTTTCTCTTCTGTAAAACTAGGCTTGGTACTTTAAAAGCACCACCATCTCCTTCCTGAAAGCTTAGATCATAAGTTCTGCAGTGTAAGAATCATCTCTAATCCTCTATTTGTACCGCACTTAGTGCCACAGAACCATCGTGCTGGCAGGGGCTGCTCAGCACGCCACAAGAGAAGGAGAATACCATAGCTGAGTGGCTGCTAGGGCGCTTCTAGCAAAGGCACAGAAAGCTCTTCCTGAGATTAAGATGGGAGGGGAAAAATCTATAAGGGGGGACGCAGAAAGCACTCAGTGCATGCCCCCGCATTTCTTTTAGATGCAAACAGCCTGTTTAACTGCACTTGCAGTGTCAGCAAATGTGTCTCTGGGAGAGGCCAGACATAAAAAGCAGCAATTCCCTCTGCAGGCAGGAGCTGAGTCTCTGGTCTTCTTGATTGTGTTCTCCTGTTCAGGTGTCCTTAGATGAAAGTTGTGTCCCTGGCTGGTGTCAGGAATCTCACTTTCTCACGGTTGACAAACCACTCTGGGGCTGCTGTTCTCACTATCAGCAAGTTGGTCGTTGCATCTTCTGCTCTGGAAACGTTTGGTCTGGTCGGGACATGAGGCTGTGCCTCACTGCGTTATTCAGAAGAAATCAAATTGCAAAGGGAAAAGCAGGGAGGGCGTTCTTCATCCTGCTGCTTGGAGGCATCCAGGGCATTTTGCTCTCCAGCTACACTCTGGTTGCATGTCAAGAGTTATCTGGGGATTGTTCCCAATAAATAATCCGGAACTGCACTTTAATTTTCTGGGCTGAAATTTGATAATTAAGCAAATATAGCATGTCTTTGTCTTGGGCAAGCACCATAAGGTAAACAGGAAGGAATGAGGGATTAAGATGTTTCTACTCTAAAGGAAGGTGACAAGCCCAGAGCTGTGACACCTTCGTGCAGAGCTGAGAGGCCCAGCTGTGGGTTGGCATTGCACAGATGCATTGTTCAGGGGTGAAGAGCAAATAAAAGCAAAGGGAAAAGAAAACAAGCTATAAAATTCTCTGCAAAGCACATAGCCCTAGCAACTGCCTCTTGATGTTCCCTTGACAGCTCTGGGGTCGAGCTTTTGAAGTTCTTAAGTTTTCTTTTGCAAAGGCCCCTTGTTAAAATAGTCCCTGTGTTGACATTAGGCTGCATATGGTGGAGAAATTGGACATCTCCCGGCAGGTTCAATCACAGCAAATTCAATCAAAGCAGAGAGGGACTTTTTGGTATTTGACTAACTGGGCGTCAGGCCGGCCCCATCCCAGCAACAGGATGAGAGATGCTGATGCAGACAGACAAGGTTTTATTGGCGTGTTCTGGGCCACAGAAATATAACAGAGCCTCATGCTGCAGGTACCAAACATGAGAAGAAATACAAAGGAAGAAACTAGCTCAGAAGATTTTGAAACGATATGTAGAGTTCAAACACCCATGTGTGCCGGGACTGGTGCAAGTGCAAATATTGGGAAAGATGAGCAGGTGGTGCTTGGAAACTTGTTTCTCTAACAGTGCAGGGGAGAAACTTTTGTTTCTCTAATGGTGCAAAGTGCTTGCGACAAAATTGGTGGGGCCAAGGGGTGTTGCATGGCCGTTTCCTAACCACAGGGTGGGTCACCACCTTCAAGGCCAGCTCTCCCTGAGGACCCAGCTGTTGATTCACATTAAGAGTGAGGAGAGGCAAAAGGTGCATTTCCTGCTTTATAAGCTGCTGTAAGTCACAATGGTGAAACTCTGCAAGGTCTCAGTGCTCTTAGACCCTGAGTTCCCCCTCCAGAAAGCCATGGTTGACACCACCGTGCCAATCTCCCTGGAGAGGTTTGGGTTAGCAGAGGGCTTCCCATAGCTGGCAGTGCAGTCGCAGCGTCCTCTCCTCTGACACCCTCATGTTTCCATCACAGGCGTGTGGTCCCAAAGCAGGACTCCAGCATGACCAGCCTCTCTCCTTCAACGTGTTGCTGTTTAGCGTGTAGCCCCGTGACCGAGCTGGGGTAGGTACACCCATGATCCCCCCCGGATGCCACTGGTGACCATTTCTGCTCTTTTCTCAACAGCCTGCAACTGCAACCTTCACGCCCGGAGATGCCGCTTTAACATGGAGCTCTACAAGCTGTCGGGACGCAAGAGCGGGGGTGTCTGCCTGAACTGCCGGCACAACACGGCGGGGCGGCACTGCCACTACTGCAAGGAAGGCTTCTACCGGGACCTGACCAAGCCCATCTCCCACAGGAAAGCCTGCAAAGGTACTGGAAGCGGGGGGCTGTGGGAAGGTCGGGACTGATGCAGCTCCTTCTCCGATTCCTTCCTCCCTCTTCTGTTTCCACAGCTATTTCTATTGCCAAATTCTCCCTATTCCTTCTTCTCCCAAAATCAAACCACCAGAATGGCTTTTCTTATCCCATTGTTACCTACCCTTGCCTTCCCCGATCTCCCCAGCCCCCTTGTGAGGGGAAGGCCATCAAGACTAAAAAAGTCTTCTCTGCCGAGGATGAATTTCAAAATGTTTTCAGGCTTTAAAGGCTGTTTTCTCACTTTTAACATATATACATATTTATATATTATATATAACACTATATAACTTATATGTTTTGCTCCCCTCTGCTCTGATAGCCACAGCTAACTTGGTTAGCACGTACGCAAAAGCAGACGGGCAAAACCCCAAGTATAGGGTTAGTGGCTGCATCTCCAAACAATCAGCCTTCAAATTTCATCCCAAATCGTTTGGGGGCAGCTTAACAGCATCACGCACAAACACACATATCACTTGCAAACGTCCCGCGGTGTCGGACAGACATTCACCGCACACGTGAGCAGGCAAAGAGAAACGAAGAGGCAGCAAAGAAAGCTCAGACAAAGGAGAAGGAAGACAAAGGTGCAAACAGGCCAGTGGGATTATTCTGGGCAGCAAGTGAGCCGCTTGCTTAAAACCTGGCACTGGCTGCACATCCTGCTTTTCCCAGGTTGCACACAGCAAACCCGGGCACCTGCAAAAGCAACACTTGCCTCCTCCAAACCCCCATGGGCTTCTCGCTCTGTCCTCCACCTCCCGCGCTGCCAGCGGGAGGAAAGGACAGTGTTTAAGCCACACGCAAACCCAGGTTTTCTGAGGTTTCTCTGTTCTCCTCAATGGAAGAGAAGCAGCCGTGGGTGCCCCGGGCTCGCAGGGCTCTTTGGTGTTGCAGGAAGTCGTTGGATTTTCTCCTTGATCCTGGCCCTCTTGAAACCCTCAGATGGGCACCGGCACTAGCTGGAAGTGGCCCTTGGGCAGAAGTGGGCACTTGCGCTGCTCCCCAGGCCCGGCACCGTCCCCTTCCAGCTTTGCACCCCTTGGGACAGCCTGGGTAGCTCCCAGCACAGACACCTTCCCACCTCTCCGCATGTTTTCCTCACGTTCTGTAGTTTCAAATAAGAGCAACTCCTTAAAATGAACCTTTTTTTTTTGTCTCAGCTGTCTGCTGGAAGATATAAACCCTGAACCTGAGACACGTCTAAATAAATCAAACAAAGGTTCAAAAATCAGATTAGAAGATGTTGGGGGCTCCCACAGAAAGATTCAGCTCTTTTCTCTTTAAACACCAGTTTCAACAAGAAAAGGAAAGCTTTTTGGCCCAAGCTGGGTATTTTTGGCTGGAAAGCTTTGGGTCTTCAGCGTTTTCAATTTTTTAATGAAAACGCTTCTTCATATTTTTTTCCACTGAAAACAGACCCTCTTTGCCAAAACAGAAAAAGAAATCACTTAGACAGTCCTACTCCCCCTTTTTTCACCTTGTAAAAACGATTTCAATGAGACATTTTCAAACCGCCCTGCATTACGATTGCTAATAAGCTACAGCTTCAGCCGAGGAGCGCGTTGGTGGGATGTGAACAAAGCCCGGAGCTGAATGGTGGCTCTGAGGGGGATAGAAAATTGCCATTTTGGGGCCGCAGCGAGAGCCCAGAGAGCCCTGCAAAAACCCAGCGGAGAGGGGAGCTGAGCTGCTTCCACGCGAACGCTTAGCGCTTCCCGCGCTGCAGGCGGTCCCCGCGCGGGACCCGGCGCCGGGTGCACCCGTCGCTGAGCACTGCCGTGCCTTGCCCGGCAAATCCCGAGTGGATATGTGTTGTGATAATGTTCATATTTGTCGTTTCAAGGCCAGGTCACAGCCTGAGTAACAAAGCATTAGGCTGAAGCAAACAAAGGGAAATTCTGAACACATGGTCTTTCCTCCAACAGAGCCGGGGGGAGAGATGCAGATAATCGGAGCTCTTCATCCGCCCGCTGGAAGCCGCGGGTTTTCATGGAGCGGCGTTCGCTGGCTCACGCCAGGCCGTGCACGCAGGGCCTGATGCTCATGTACCTTCCCGCTGCTTTACGCCACACCGGCCCTGCATGGGGTTGTGGGGTGGCTTCGCCTGGGCGCCCTGTGCTCTTGCCCTGCAGCCCTCTCCACGCCGGCCGAGGGCCCTGCAACTACCTTGGGGTGCAGACCATTGCCGTCCTGGCCCCACACTCAGCGGCACAATAAAACCAATTTTTTTTGCTCTCTCCACCCACATTTCAGGGCAGCGGGGTTCAGTCGAGAGCCAGGCTCCTGTGCATCCCGCCCTGCCGGCACTCGGCCACCCCGTGCCAGGGCCGGGTCCCCTGTGCACCACCATGCTTGGCCCCCTCTGAGACACCTGGGACGGCAGAATGGAATAGAAATCACACATGCAAAACCTTAGAGCTTCCTAAAGCAAGGTCAGGGCAGCGTGAGAACTTCTCACCCCTTCCGAAATGCAGTTAACTTCTTCCCAGGGCTCCAGCTTATTCTCGTGGCTCAGCCCCAGTTCTCCCAGCTGCTTTCCTGGTGCAGGGGCTCATAGGGCCAGGGAGGGATCTCAGGGGAGAGGACTGCTCCCTTCTAGCCACAGGGTCACAGTGATACGTAAATCTGTACATATATATATATATACATATACATATATATATATATATACACACACACACACATATACACACACACATACACATGTACATATATATATGTATATACGCCCTGACCCTGCTGCCTAGTTTGTATGGCCAATGTACACACTAGCCCATAGAGAGGAGGAGATGCTCGGCTGCAGGGCAGGTCTGGCACTCCCTTGCCCTTTCCATCCCTCGGTGGTGGCTTGTCACTTGAAAAGGGACAGTTCCCACTGCTTTCCGTGCTTGGACCTCCCTATCTCTCACACAGCCTCGAGGAGGTTTCGAGGACTTTCTTCAATCTTGCTTTTCCCCGCTGTTCTTCCCGGATGGCCGGCCTGGCCAGACTGTCCTCTCCATTGATCCCTCCTATCCCGCTGGCCCCTCGCGCCTGCTAACCTCTTTGCAGCTGAAGAAGACCAGTAACACGGCCATCTTATCCGAAAGGCAGAGCCTTGGAGCAGGGGGCAGCGGGTGGGAAAGCTCAGGGCCAGCCCAGGGCCCAGCCTGCGAGGGGATGGTGGCAAAGCCCAGCCCCTGAACGTCCCGCTGCGCCCGGGCAAGAGCAGCCCATTGCTCTGCTTTCTTCTCCCCGCGACGGGACCCAGCACACAGGGCCGGGGCCCTTCTGCTATGCCAACATGGATGAGACATTTTCCACAGCAAAGGCAATCGCTCTGAAAAATAATTTTCCTGAAAGAGCACGTAAGCACCGTGTGCCTCCGCCTTGCCAGCGCACAGGGTTTACACCCTCTCTTGGCCCAGGTGTTTCTCATGCTGCAGGTGTGATTGCAAGGGTATCAGCCACAGACGCTGTCTGGGCACCCCCTTCCCCCTGCACATGGCCCGTGCCTCGGGTTCCCCAAGTGAGCACCTAGGAACGAGGCTTGCCGGCCTTTGCCAAATGGGTTGCAATCCTTTAAGGCTGGCTTTCCCGTTTGCTGAATCGCACTATTAACTGCGCTTTGCAATTGTTCTTTCCTTATCCCATCGCCTTCTTGAACTGCTGCTGCTCTTGAAACTTGAGATCAACAAATTCAAATACGTCTCTAACCCCCCACGGTTTATAACAAAAATGCAGCTATCGGAGCTAATAAATACAAAGGTGTGTAATAAATATGCTTAGCAAATGGCCAGCTCCCCGACTCTCAGGGTATTAGCACAATTTCACGGTATTTGGAATAGTTTATTGTTGGCATAATACAGTGTCCTATACAGACACAGATGAAAGTTTCCTCCAGCAAAGGATATTTCTTTGAAAAATAGTTTTCTTGAGGTCTGTTTATGATTTAGGGGATTCTAGGTTTTCCCTGGCTTTGTTCACTGATTCAGGGACTGTTCTGAAATAATTGTTAAAAACAGGCATTTAAAAAGAACCACCACCTAACACCTTCAGCCATTTCTCCATTGATAACAATATTAATTTTTCATCTCACCAAGCCATCTGTCGATGGGCAAATCTCTCCCAGAATCTCCTTTTGACGAAATGTGTTTAGAATTAAGAAATTAACTGTCCTGTAGCATCTGCCATCTCCCTTGCAACTGCCTTACTTTTCATCTCACATGGCAGATTGTGTTTTCTCTACAAGACTTGATTCTTTCAATCATTGCATTGCTCCATTCATGTTTTACACATAACATTTTTAAACAAAATGCATTTAATAGTCTTGTGAATTGATAGAGAATTGTCAAGGAAACATGCAGCAAATTTAACCACCCTTGCAAGCATATGTTAGAGTATAACAAATGTTCAATGAAAGATCTGCTGAAGATGTTTTGTATTAATTCAGCTTCATTAATTCAGCCTAACAGACACATTCAGCTAAACTGTTTTTCCTCTTGCTTGTGTTTCTCATCTCTTACTCCATCCTATAGACTAGGTTCTATATCTCAATTCATAATGCATCTACCATCACATAATAGAGAACAATAGTGGAATAAGTTGTGTTATTTTAAATGATGGCTTGAATGCCTAGTTTTGGTGACTTTTTTTTTTCAAAATTATCAGAGTGCAAAAAAATTTGCATGTTGACTGTTTCTTTAGCTCTGAAGAAAAAGAAAATGCCACAAACTTCTGCATGTATTGAAGGACTGTGGTGTGAGGTTCAGACAGTGAAATGAACTGTGAACAGAAAGCGAAGCTGGGCAGTGCCATCCTTCCCAGAGTGATGATTTTTTAAATAGTCAAACCTATAATGAAATGTACCTCAAATTCTTTTTAGAAGATGTTTTAATGAACTAAAGTTATCTTAGCAGCACTTGTAAGGTCATAAGAAGTTGGGCTTTAAAGATGACTTCTAACCTGATGGTAGTTAATTGAAGAGTGGTGCAGTTATGCCATGTTGCTTGCCTGTATATTTGTTTGCTTCCCATTATTTTCTTGCAAAAAGAAAAAGTCATCAGCAATCAGAGATGCCATGTCCCAGAGCTATGCAACAGGCAGAGCATGTCATGAAGTCTGTAAAGCACATGCAAAGGAATTGATGACAGATGGAGAAGGGATATTGCATGAAGTGGCAATGTTGGGAGTGCGCCAGAGCCTACCAGGACAGAGCTGGAAGTTAAAGAAGCGCTGTTACTGCTGTTGGTGGGTGGTCAGGCAACACGAGAGACACCAGTTACTCAAGCAAGGGCTTGGGTTCCCCTGGAGTTTTGAGGTCAGACTACACAAATGATCTTTGAACGGCCTCACATGGGTAAGCTTGGGCTGGAGGAGTCTGACGATAGGCCTGGTCCTCTGCCGTGGGGGATCAATGACCTCCTTCCAGCGGGGTCAGGAATAGGATAGTCCTTCCTTCTGGCAGCTGCACAGAAGACCTGGTTCCTACATACACCATTTAGGTGTGTGGGCTCTCCCAGCAATCTGTCACTCTGACATATTTTTAACTTTTAGCCACAAAACCCCAGACACGTGAAAACTTGAATGCTCATCTGTTAAAACTTGGAACAAAGGTGAATTGTTCTTTCTCACTGATGTTTTGTGAGAGCATGAACAGCTCCCAAAACACTGAAACTGTGCTTCCCATTTCTTTCGCTTTCCCTCTGCTCCAAATGATGTTGCAAGTGAAATTCCACGTCTGGGTCCTGCAAACCTCTGTCTATTCCTTTCCATCACGAGCAGCTATGAATCACAGCACTGGTGTTAGTTCTTTTGATTAAATTCACTCCTGATATTTGCCAGATTATTGGCACTAATGTAATTCTATTGGAACAGAGACTCTGCAGGGTTTTATAGCCTTGCTATAAAACAGCTCTGCACTTTGAGGAAAGGATTTACACACTTTTTGATGAAAAGATGACAAATGATGTGCATTGTGAATGCACTTTTGCTGAGGCTGCCAGTGTAAACCCATTGTGGAGGGGCAGAATTTGGCACCTGGAAGGATCATGTTCATTAGGACTTAGTGTTTTGGTTAAAAAAGGGATTGCCTGCCTCCACCATGCTGTTTCAGCCCCACATCTTTGGTGATCCTGGAAGAATTTTAAATTTGTTTTGAAGGATTATTGGCCTAGGTAAATGAGCACTCCCATCTTACCTGACCGTGCTGGCTTGTTCACCCAAAGGTACAAGATATTGACATTGCTTTTTGGAACAGTTTGGGTTCAAACAGAGAAACAGTGACTGCTCTCTCTGTAGGCTGAACCTCCAGTCCACAGGCTTGGTAGGTGCAGATGCCGATTCCTGCTGTGCAGCTGCAGGCAGTTGGAGTAGAAGGGTGGACTAAAGTGGCTGGACCTCCATGGCTCCTTCTGCTGTCTTGAGATGAGATGAGAGCCCTGGAGATGGGAGAGTGGAATTTATTCCCTGTCTCTCTCCACTGACTATAGAGGGAGCTGCTTGACCAGCTGAAAGCACACAGTTCATTTTTACATGGCTAACGCTAAGGGAGATGAATCCTGTTCCTACTGCCTGGAGCTTCACTGAGAAGCAGGGGGTGCAATAGGCAGCTGGGGTAAAATCCAAATTAGAGGAAGAGGCTGAGGACGGGCTCCACAGTCAGCACCCCGCTGATCTGCCACTGTTGTTCTCCTCTGGCTCCTACATGCAACATCACGATGAAGAGCATGGAGAGAGCATGGAGGATCAGCCTGTGTTTTCTTTCCTTGCAATGTGGTGCAAAGCCACAGTTATCAGAGCTGAGTTGGCAGACATGGTGTGGTCTGGCAGAGGACTCACATCCTTGGTGCTTCTCTGCATCCAGCTGCCTGCAGGATTAGGTGGAAGTTACTGTCCTTCCAGCCTGAGGAGGTATTTCCTGCTCCCAAAGTCCAAGACCCAGAGCTGGGAGTATCAGACAAGCTCACAACTATCATATTGCAAAGACACAGTGACTACCTGAATGAAACACCTCAACCAGTGGCTGTCTGGGGGATCCTGTACCAGCCATTTCTGAGGAGGAGTTAGGACTTACCGTGCCATGCAATGGACTGGCTTGGCCACTGGAAGATGTCTCCTGGCAGGACTCCTGTCCCCACCTTTCCTCATTGTAGCGAGACATCTCTGTCTAAGTGGGTCACCAGATGCTGTCCTATCACCACAGTCACCTAGGCACTTCTGGATGTCAGTTTGTTAGATCTACCCTTCATGTCCACTTCAGGAGTAGATGAATTGCATCCTAAGAGAGATGGTTTCTTCCCTCACAGCAGCCTCATTTTGATGATTGTCTCTACTCCTGTGTTTTCACACGATGAAATCCAAGGCAATACGTTCTATGAATGCTCCCAAAGGAGTTGCCATTCATTATCAAACTTCCTTCCCTTCCTTTTCTTCTATTCTTCTTCTTTGAAGACCAGCTGGAGCTACCATTTAGATGAGAGAGGATCCAGCCCTTAGTGCTGGCAGGATGTGGATCAAGTTCTTGTATCAAGACTTGGTCACCTCTGAAAAATCACCTCTGAAAAGGCCCAGACATTCATGGCACTGATCTGTAAAACACAGACTTCATTTTCTCATTAGGGCATGCTCTTCCTTTGCTGTATTAACTTTCTAGCTATGTTTCTATACTGCGTTTGTTAGTGGCTATGCCTCGGTCACCCTGTTCCCAAAGGCCCCATAGTTCTTTGTATTGATATTATCACAAGTGTTGAGTGCTGGTTTATGGTTTCTACATCTAAAACTTGTCATCAGCAACTCCCAGGAACACACAGACCAATCTGAGAAAGTTCACAGAAGTGCAGCTTTAATCTGTCCTGTGCACACAGGCACGGTCCATGGAAGTGCCCTGGAGCAATGCAGTGCAGGCACCGCGTCGCACAGGAGGCCTGAGTGTGTCTGCCACGAAGTGCAGCCACCTCCAAGGCACAGAGGGAGCCTCTGTGCCCCTGGGCAGGGCCACACCATTCACCCATTTGGGCTGGAAAGGTCCCAACCTGGAAAAGGGACATGATTATGACCGAAACTCTTAAAATATTTTGAGTTTGTAGCACAAAGCATGGAAAAGGAGTGACTTTTTTTTTTCTAACGAAGACTCTAGCTCAATGAAACATCTCTATTGGTCATGCCAGCTTTTACAAGTATGTGATTTTAATCACATTTAAGCATTTAATTAAAGTTAAGCAGCCGCTGTTGTGCGACCCAGAGCAGGAAGAGTTTGCTGCATCATAGCAGTGGAATATTCTTGCGGCTCACTGCAGCTATTGAGACACTTTTTAATTGTTTCAAGACAGATGGGGCTCCATTTGCCAACCTTCAGTCCTGTTCTCTCTTTCATGCACGCGTTCCAGTTCCAAGGACTTTCTAATTAAATCTAATCTACGTGAGCCATCATCAAGGAACAAACCAAATGTTAGGAGCTCTGTGGCAGCCCTTTCGTCTCCAAGCCCAGGGCTGTTCCATCACCTCCACCCAACGCATGGGGATGCTGCCACGCATGGTTGCTGGGGTCTGCACTCCAGAGCATTTAGGAGCCACAACTACCACACCCCAACTTCACGTTTGTAAACCCTGTTTATCCAAAGACTTTGTACTTTTTAACTTGTCATGGGGAGATTTGCACCTCTGCACATCTGAAAGTGCTCCAAGATTGGTGCTCCTTCTGCATTTCTGTGCAAATTAGCTGGAACAAGGGTAAAATTCTGCTGTCTGGTCTTCCTAGCAAATTCATTGCTGATTTTCTTCTCTCTCTGGCTTTCAATCAGTGTTGCCCCCAAGCATACAGCAGCATTTAAACAGACATTTGATTTTAGTGGAATATATTTGTGGCAGTCTTGAATTGAAACCTGCATGCTCAGAGCAAGTGAGTGCAGGGGAGAGGACCTGCGGGGCCTCCCTTTCCAGGGAATAGCATTGCTCTCTGTGAGGAGGCTCTGCCGTTCACGTCCCAGACGGAGCACATGTGTCTGTGCTCTGGTTCACAATGGTCTCCAGAAGTTGGCCTACAAATTCATTAACCAAAAAAAAAAAAAAAAGAGAGAGAGGAAAAGAAGAAGAAAGAGAGAGGCTTGTCTGTGCCTGGTGATAATATCAGAGCAATTCACCTCAATGCCAAAAATATGCTTAAGCTGCAGCTGTCTTAAAGCTCCAGGGAAGTCAATAATTTCAAATATTGCTCCCACCCAGACGCCTTCTCTGCATGATTCGACCCCTCTGCAAGCCCCTACTCTTCAGCAGGGATGGGTCCTTTCACCTGCCAAGCCTGGCAGCTCCGCAGGAATGTCAGCATTCCCTGCCCTCGTCAGGAAAGCAGGAGCTGTTTCTACGCCTGGGCCCCTTGGTCTCCTTCAGAAAGCCACGTCAACGCTTCCCAAGCTCTTTTCAGCGAAGCTTCCCTCCCTTCTAGGAATATCTTCTTTTGGACTTCCTGGTATTGGTAGACTCACATTTAAAGTCAAATTTAAAACAGACCTAGTTTAGGGAAGGGGATGCGTGGAAGGGGCCTTTGACATACATAACTTCACACAGGCTGGGAAGACATCTGGACATAAACACGACAGCATCATGCTAGGACAGGACCTGACCTCCAGCACAAATCTCCGTGTGTCACTGCTACATTCGCTTGGCTTCTCCAGGCCAGCATCTGCACCAGCGTGTGCCCCCTCGCATCAGAAACGTCCCCAGCTCCCCGACCCGGGGATCAGACCTCAGCGCAGCAGCGAAGCACACGTGTGCCTGCCGTGGTGCTGGGGCTGAGCTCTCCCAGACACCCTCCCCTGGAAAGCACCCATGCTGGACTCCCACCAGCGCTTTCTCCTGTCCAACAGAGCCAAGCTGGAACCCAAAGCAAGAGCTCCCAGGAGAAAGAAAGCACAAAGAGAGCTGGTTTAGCCTGAGATGCATCTCAGTGGCAAAGAGATAGCTCCTGTTTCTTTTAGGATAGGAGAGCAGGGAGGAATGAGCTGAAACAGCAGGCAAAAGGTCTCCAGAAAGAGAAGGGGCCACACTAGAAACTCCCAGAGACGTCCTGGGCTCGTTGTGGTGGGTGCAAGGTGCTCTGCTTACTTCAGAGAGGTCAAGATTTTGTTGGAGGAGGTTTGGCCAGAGACCTCAGAAGGAGCCTTGACTTATCCACTTACTACTGCAGCTTGGAAAACTGTTCAAGAGATATCTCCAGGCTGAGTCCCAAAGCCATGCTAGATATTTGAATGATCTAATTTTTCAGGAAATTTTAGACCATATTGATTTCCTGACAGGAGCTGTGACTTCTCTGGGTTGCTGAAAATCACATCCTGTCTGGGGTCTATAACCTTCAGAACTGTGGTTTTCCCAAATTTGGGGTTGTTTTTTCAGCAGAAACATATACAAAAGCAATTCCGAAGGGCAGATATGGACTGTGGTTTTCAGAAGTGACAGGGTACCTGGTGTGAGACATAATAGAGGGGGATTTGCACCACTCTTGCAAAAAAATAGTTCTCCATCATAGGTCTGAGGCTAAGAACAAGAATTGCTGAGTTCATTTGCATACACAGACTTTTGCATATTGGTGAGACAGGAAAAAAAAAAAAAGGAAGGGAATGATTTGCCTTCCCCATAAATATTTTCAAACTGTTGAGATGATTTCCTGTTTCAAATTGGTTATAGAGAGTTACAAATCCTCCAAACTGTCAAGAATTGAACATTGAAACAAATTTCAGTCCAGCTCATTCAGCATGTCTTTTTCTGATACTAAGCATAGTAAAATTAAAAATTTTTTTTCTCATTAGAAAAAAAAAAAAAAAGATAATTTCCAGTTAAACATGTAGTTCTCTGAACATCAAAAAAATCAGTGAACTCTGGATTTGTGTCCCAGGAGTTTTACTACAATTTTTCTCAGACATTTAGGGCATTAGGATATCTCTGCCCTCTGTGGATTCTTTGCTGTCTGATAAGGGCTGTGAACACACTGAAAGGTTCCCCCTCTTGAGCTGTTTCTGGGGTTTCTCTCTCATCTATGCATCTACCTAGTTTCATGAGGCTTGTGGCAACCTCATTATCTCTGAGACTTTTGCTCTGCTGCCAGATTTGACTGAAATATTCTTAGTGGGAGAATATGCTTGTAGGAACTTCATTTCCTTAGGAACCAGGCTAAAAATGCATCAGCACAAAAAAAGTGGTTTACTTTTTTTAATCGCAATGAAAGTATTTTCCAATCTGCTCTTTCTTCTCCAAGCAACCCTTCATCATGGTACAGCTACACAAGAAGCAAATTCCCCCACTCCAAAGGAGCGGGTTGTCTTGATTTTGGAGATGTGTAGAGACAGGGAGACTGCATCCCACTGCCAGAGCTGCTCTCTGCCTGCATACCTGCCTCTGGACATCTTTGCTCAGAACTGACATTTTCCAATGGGGCAATATGTACCACGGTTGCTGGATGCAGCAACACAACCCAGGATGAGGCCAGGGGATACACTGAATGCCACAGTTTTCCCCTACTCCTTCACTGCAGCATAAATCTGTGGGTTTTTGTGTGGTCAAGATGCTTTGCCATTAAACACCGTCTGATCCATCCCCCCAGGAGTGGCATAAGCCTCCCTGCAACTGCTCAGGTGCAGTGAGAGCTCAGGTAACACCTATCTATACCCGTGGCCAAATTAACCTGGAGAAGCCTCCAAAGGAAGGAATGCTGCTTGTTTCAAAGTGTTTCTCCAAACACAGAAGCCAAAGGAAATTTGCTAAAAAGGCCTTACAAGGTCAGGGCTTCAGGACAGCAGGGAGCTGAGCTTCAAGGCTGGGATCACCTTTTAGGTGGATTACAGCAACAGCAGGGCAAGGGTGCAGACCCGAGGAGTTCAACACACCTTGCCTTCTCCAGCCAGATGCATTTCCTAGAATCAAGATTTAAACTAAACTTTTGAACTAAACACAGAATAGCATAGAAAAATATATTAGAACAACCCAAAGACTTGGTTAAGTAATAATATCTGAAATATGCCTCTAAATACTAAAACATAAGACTAAGTGAAACATGTTTACTTCATCAAGATGATGCATGTGGCATTACTGAAGCAACAGACAAATTTAAATTGATCTGCTTTGACATTTTTCTCTTAGAAATATTGTTCAAATCAAAGCTTTCACATATGAAGTTTGATTTTGGTGCATTTTCCAGTAGAAAGCTGTTGTAGCTACCTTTTTTACTCTAGCTGGCATCTATGGAGGAAAGAAGTAAAGCAAGAAAAAGTAGGCAATTTTGGCCATGATTCTGGAAAAGCATTTAAGAATATTGTTAAACATAATATGGACCTAAGCCGCATTGGCTGTGTGAGACTTAAGTTCATACTTAAAATTGAGCATGATTTCCTGAAGAAGGATCTTTCTCTGAACAGGAGCCTTAATCAATGACTATTGCAAATGAAGGTATACTTTTTCCAGTTTAATTCGTTGCTGTTTTTCTGCTCCGTGTGCTGCACAGTGCAAATCATTCAAGCACCAGAGTTTTAAATCTGGACATCCCAAGCAATATGCTATCGCTGCAGATACACTGTGACATGAAGGAATCTAGACACAGTGAAATCAAGCCTTTTTTTCCTGTTGTTGTTGTGCAGTCAAATGGACTTTTCATCATCCTGAAAAACTTCCAAGGAAACAGCTTCCCTAAAAACAGGAAGATGCTAATTCTAAAAAAATGCAGGTCCTTTCAGATACCTTCTCAAAAAAACATCACACTTGATGAGAGCTAATCCTGGAGATTTGTCCCTCTGTTTACCTTTCAACACACGTGGCAGGGAGAAAATTAGCAGCTGGGAATATTTCTGACCAAAATTTAAGGGTGGAACAATATTCGAGTTTTTGTCATGCTGTTTGTCAACCTTCAGCAAGCCAGATAGATCCCCGCAAATCAAAATACTTGACCAGGGAATTTTGCATCCTTTTATGAACGGTCTCAAGTTTTGCTTTCAGACTTTTTAGTCCCAAACCATCCAAATGTCCGCTGAAACATAAAAAAATATCATTGCTTATGCTCTAGCAGACAATGGTCTGTCTCTCCAGATGTGTGCATATAATAGTGGCTTGTCTTGGAAGCTTCAGACAAAGATATAAAACTCTACAACAGACAATTTTGCAATAGCCTGCCCCCAGGGGAAATTTCTTCCTAACTGCAGGCAGTTAGTAGCTGGCTTGCAGTGCTTATATCCGTATATATATTAATCCCAGCTAATGTAACTACAGATGTTCTCATTCATAGGCCTATCTAATCCTGTTGGGTCTTTGCCATGGTGTCTCGTAGCCTGAGTTCTACAAGTTAATTACGTGCAGTGCAAAGAAGCATTTCCTTTTATCATTGAAAAAGGTTGCCTTTTAAATTCATTGAATGTCCCTTTGTTCTTGTATTTTAAGGACCAGTGAAGAGGAGCACCTGTCTGACCTTCTCTGCACAGTGCATTACTTGGCACCCCTCCATCGTCTCTTGGCAAGGCTCTTCTAATCTTTTCCATCACCCTCAGATGGGTGCCTCTCTGTGCCTTTCACTCTGGTTTCCCAGCTGAGGATGTACTATTGATTTCTATAGTGTCATGATATTATATTCAGTGTTACTCTCTACCCCTTTCATAATGCAGCCTACTATCTTGCTTGCTCTTCTGAGCTCCATTGCAATCAGCCAGATGTTTCATTGACTCGTAGATCTTTCTCTGGAGTGGTTACAACTAATTGGGACCCTTCACTGTGTATGAACCATTCTGCTCACTCCTTCCAATTATGCATCCTTCTGTGTGTTGGCTTTTTTCTGTTATTTCATCGTTAAGCCAACTTGCGCTGGTTTCATAGAAGACCTACATTGTCTTCTCGAGTCTTCGCTAGCCAAAATGAAGTTGGTCATCTAGAAATGCTGTTACCTCCTTGCTTTCCAGGTCACTGATGTCCTCCTATAAGAGAAACCAGCTTTCGTGGTCAGAGGCAACCAAATTCCTACCCTCATTCTCCATTAAAAGTTAATTATATGCTCCTGTTTCGTGTTTTCTGCTCCATAGCCACTTTCTTAAGCATGGAAGAACTTCATTTTTCACTGGTAATTCCTGGTCATCACTGCCACAAACACTTAACACAAGTTTTTCTTAGAGACTTTCTGAAAAAGTTACTAAATAATTGCAATGCTTGCCTTCTACCTGCTGCTACGTGAACTAATAGATTAAAGACGTACAACTTTCTTGCATTGAAACCATTCTTGTTTGCTCCTCTCCCAACATGCTCACCTGAGCATTGCATCCTCCTCTGTGGAATCATCCTTTTGAGCAGGGCATGAGGTTATAGAAGCAAAGTCAGGCGTTATCCCTCTTATCATCTCTAACAATATCCCAGGCATCTTCTTTCTGCAATTCGTGACAAATTCTCAGCTCTGCTGCTTCATGGTCTCTGCTTTGCCTGGTGCTGACGACTGTGGATGTTCTGCATCGCAGTGGGTTATGGACAAACACTTGTATCTCTGGAAAGTCTGGGCATGAAAACACATTCAAAAGGTCCATGACATATTGTTGGTGAGGATGCCGAAAAGGTGTTTGCACTAATCATATCCCCTTTGTGACTATAGTGTATTCTTTCATCAGTTGGGGGTTACAACCCAAAGGAATTTGAATCATGCTAGAAAAACTAGCATTAACCACCAGCAGCTCAGCTACTCCATGGCTGGGGAACGAGAAGAGCCTGTAATTGCTGGCTGCAAGTGTTTGCACTGGCCAAGGAACTGCAAATTGCCTTTAATTGCTTCTAATTGCTGGCACTGGTTCAGTTCCTCTGGGATAGGGACCACAAATGTGTATGTACATCTGCAGACACTCTTTGGGCCAGTTCCTACCTCTCCACTCTAGAAGAGTTGAGTTGCTGCCGATTCAAAGGGTTTTCTGGAAGATAGAACAGCCAAAGTGGGGTCACATGTTTGAGTATGTTGCAGTCTTCCTGAACAGTCAGGGTCCTGAGTGTTTTGGCAGTGTGACCTCATGCTGCTAACAAGAGTTTGGGACCAGTTACAAAAAGCACATCCTAAAGCCCGCAGAGGATTTACCCTACGGCACCTCAGAGGGAGCCCTCCATTGTCAGGTCTCTCTGATAGAGCATTGGCACAGCTCTGGGATCAAGGGCAGGTGACTTCCAGCTCTGTCACTCCTTTGCTCTGCAACCTTGGGCAGGCCACGTGTGCCTGCAGGGATGCTGTTAACACCCTCACTGCAAAACCCTCGTGGGCGTCCAGCTCCTGATGGGGGGAGAGCAGACAACCTCAGACAGACACGGCTGTGAAAATAGCCACGGCAGCTTTGGACAAGCTGCGCCGAGGCATTACCTCATGAGGGAAGGAAGCAGCATTTTCATTTATTTATTTGGTGTCCAAAAGAGAGCTCAGCCCTATGCAGACCTGCGCCTGTCCTCCAAGAGCCTGATTCTGCATATCTTACTCATTGCAAAGGCTTTTTTTTTCTTTTTTTTTCTGTTTTCCCTCTCTCATCAATGCGGTCCCACTGAAATCAGTGGAATCCATTCGCCTGGGTGAGGATTACTCACAGGATGGGGGTTTGCAGGCGATGCCTGAAAGCAGCACACGCGGCCCCAGAGGGGAACGGCGTGTAACATGAGGCATGTTCCTCTCCGCTCCTCCTGCCCTTTGCCTCTTCTTGTGTAACCCTTCCCTGCTTTGCTTGAGTTCATTTTAACTCCTGCCTTTCTGCTCTCTGTCCCATCTGCTGGTCTCTCCTCTTTAAAGCTTTTGCTACCTGCTCCTTTTAGCCTTATTCCAGCTTTTCCTCACTGCACTTTGATTTCCTCTCCTGCGACAGTTTTTGAGCCATCTCTTGTGGTTGCAGTTTGCAGGGTTTCCTGCCTGAAAGGGCACTTCACTTTGCTCTCTGTGCTCATCACAAACCACACTGATTTAATCTTAAAAAGGAGCTGTTAAAAAGTTTCCAGTGCAAACTGAAAAGTTTGATGGAAAATCAGGTTTTCTACTACATCCAGGTTTTCAAGCAGCTGAGGCATAGGTGGAAGAATAGCACTTTTAATCAAAAAGCCCAAGTCAGAATTGTTAGGGGAGAAGAGCGGCAAAAGTGCCCCTCACCCTCCTGTATGAAAAACGATCATTTTTTGGCAGGACTCTCTTTCCGTGTAGCTCTGCTGGAGCCTGAGGGCCAGGCAATTTGTTTCTGCTCTCACCTCTCTCCTGTCTCACCTTGCTGCTGGGCCACACTCCAGACATGACACCCCGTCCGTGGAGAAGGGGATGAGTATTCGCATCATCCTAGCGCAAGGGAATTTCTCTGCACAGTTCAAAACCTGCGGCACCGGACCAGCCTAGGAGGTGCTGCCCAGTAACCCACAGCAGGCAGAGCAGGTCAGACTGGGAGACACTGGGAAAGTGAGCAGGAGCAGACTGGTGACAGTGAGTGGGATAGAGGGATGGCTTTGCGTTGGCACATGAGGACTGTAACTAGGAATAACTGCAGAAATTTGCTGGGGCTTCTGGACTCTGATGTTATTGCCGTCACCTGGAGGTCGGGGCTGCTTTCCATGCAGTGCAGCCAGAGCCCAGAGCAGGAGTTGCAGGACAGGCAAACAAGTGCTGTGACAGGGCCAGGGCTTGGAAAATGATGAGCTGTGCACTGTGGCAGTAAGCGGTGCTGGGATGGCCTCCCAAGGCCACATCTGCACCCAGTGGCACCCGGTGGTTGCCAGGAACAGTTCAGCCACACTCTCCTGGCTGCAAATCTCTTCAGTTGCAAATTTTTTCCCACCACTTGCCTTTCAGGATGGTTGGAAACACCAGTCCTTGGCACACAACAGCAGGCCTTCGGTTGAGCCACACACTTTCCTGGGGAGAAGGGAGAGCCTTGCACAGCGGGTGCTGGCAGGGGTGAGCACAAGCCTGCAGCTAGCAGGGCAATGAGGCCCAACATGGCACCCCAATGCATGTTTGCATGGATGCCTCGAGGGACGTATCCATGTCCCAGTGAGAAATCCACTCCTCTTCCCTATCTCCCCACCATCACCCAGCCCTCTGCCTCCTGGGCCCCTCGTTCAGTGACAGAGCTTCCAAGAGATGTGTTCCCAGCTGCCTGAGGCATTTTGATGGGTGGTGGTACATGGTTCTGGTCCAGCTGGTCAGGGAAATACCAAAAGATGCAGAGCAACTTCTGATCTTCAGCACCAGGCACAAAGGAACTGCTGGATATGAGATGCTGTTCCCAAATAGGACAGATGCAACGTGTCTCAGACCCAGACCAAGCATCTCAGGAGTGTGCAGGCCCTCAGCGCCAACCCTCATTGGAGCAACACGCTCCCACAGGGGGATTTTGGGGTGTCTGAAAGCCAGAGCCAGCAGCTGGAGCCCCTGGAGGCCCTCAGGCAGGTCTCCTGCCTGCAGACCAGCCCCCTTCCATGCCCATTCAGTCTTCAGCAAGGAAGGGGGGCAGCTTTGCCCCCAAATCCTCTTTTTGGCAGACAGCATCCACGAGGGATTCAGGCAGAGAGGAATCAGTGCTCCCCAGGCAGGGTTTTGGCTGGCTCCGTCCTGAGGATGCTGCAGAAGAAAAGGAAGCTTTCTTGCCTTTCCCTGCCACAGCTCAGCAGGGGCAGACCACAGTCTGGCACAGAGCTCGCAGCTCTTAGAAATCAGGGCTGTTAACAAATGTGCGAGGCCATAATCCTTTTGGAGCAGTGATGATAACAGGCCCTGATGCTTTTTTTTAATTTATTTTTTATTTTAACAAACAGCTGCGCCGGTAAGTCCCACTGTGGGAAATGAGATGGTGAATGATTTCAAGTGCAGTATTTACATCCCCTGCCAAACCCTTCACATCTGCCCAGCTCCGCAGTCAAGCCTCTATCCATCTGGCCGGGAACAGCAGGTCCTCCAGGCTGCTTGCAACCCACAAGGGCATTTCCTTCCTGCGCCCTCACCGCCAGCTGCCAGGGATGCTGCTCAGCAGGGAAAGGGCTCGAGCAACAGCACTGAAAAGAGGTTTTTCATATTGGACGTGAAATGAATTCAGAACGTCCCTGAAAGCAATTGCTTCCTGCCTGAGATCTCTTGCTCTGAAACACTCCTTGATTCTGCACCTCTTCCTTTCGCCCCGACACCAGTCCAGGGAGTGCGCGGGGGAGTCGCAGCCAGCCGGGAGCAGGGGCTCCGCTGTGGGCTCCGCGGCTCGCTGAGTCCTGCCACGCTGCTGCTTTGCCTGCTCCCCTCACTCCTGAAGTCCTGTGACCTCTTTCCCAGCACTTTTGGGATGCTGCCGTTGCAGCAGCCATGGTGGGGTGTCCTCAGAGCAAAGCCTCAGACACCCCACGTTGCCACCCCAGCTCAGACAGGCAGTTTTGGGCCACCAGAGGAAGGAGTAACGCCCAAGAAATATGTTCCCACTCCCGCTACTGTCTCTGCAGATCAACTGCAGCTGGGCCACTCCCATCACCTCTCCACCCAAGTGGTGGCTGTTGAACCCCCCTCTGCCAAATACCACTTTTTTTCAGGAGAGTGCGACTGCTGGCTGGAGGACACGTTCATGGAGAAGGTGGAGCCGGAGCTGCCGGAGCAGCCACCTCACGCTCGGCAGCAGCCCGGCACAGCTCACCCTCCCCACTGCGAGCCGCCGCCGCGTCGTTGGCTTTTGCTCTCGTCTCCCGCGCTGACCCTCTCGTTGTGTGTTCCCCCCACAGAATGCGATTGCCACCCCGTGGGCGCTGCGGGCCAAACCTGTAACCAAACCACAGGCCAGTGTCCCTGTAAGGACGGCGTGACGGGCATCACGTGCAATCGATGTGCCAAAGGCTACCAGCAAAGCCGATCGCCCATTGCCCCCTGCATAAGTACGTGGACCGCTTTTTCCGTGTCTGTAGCATAGTGGAATTAACCTTTAACACAACCCACAAGAGCAACGCACACGTGCTCAGCTGCTGCCCGCTGGGCTGAGCGACTGCTAACCCCGGGCTGTGTATGTGCCAACGGCTAACGCGCAGGGGAAGGAGCTCTCTGGGAATCCCAGCCGGCCGCACTGGCAAAAATGGGCACATACACATCCAAAATACAACCCTGGCTTCCATGTGGCTCATTTGTCATGCTGGGTAGGTTGTGTGAGTGCATCTACAGCCAAATTTGCTGGTAATCCTCAAGAAATCTGTGATTTCACTTTGCAGACCACAGAGGTGCCTGGAGAGCACTTTTGCTTTGTGGTACCATATCAGGTCCGGATCCTGCAGCAAATCACTACAAGCAGATTTTCTTTCCAAAATCAGGCTATGCTGCAATGGCACCTAGCTCAAATCCGAAAAACTGCTGGTCTGATTGAGCCGCTGTCATAACAACGCAGTCGGTAGCACCTAGGTTGCTAACTGGCGCTTTACACTCACACAATCCAGCCAGAAGCACGGGCCGTTTTACTGCTTGGTTCCTTAGTTTTGCTTTTTAGTTTGCCTTCTCAAGATTGCTTTTGCCATCTGCTCTTAAAACAACAGCAACAAGCACCAGGCGCAGCTCCCAAAGTCCCTCCACCACCACATTTTCCTCTGCAAAACTCCACGTCCCCATTTGACCCCTTTCAAATCCACTCAGCCCATCCTGCTGAGCATTTGATGCCTGGGCAAAACACGCTTTAGCCGAGCGCTCCTCTCCGTGCCTGCTGCTTTTGCTGTTGTTGGCTCGTTCAGGGGCTCATGCATATCGCGCTAGACTTCTCCACCTGCCTCACCGAAACGATGCATCAAAATTACAGCGCACGAGGCAGGCTGGGAAGCTAGGGCTGCTCCCTGCCAAGGCTGCCTTGCTGCTGTTAAGACGGGAAAAAAGGCCCAGCAGGAAAAGAAAGGTGAAGGTTAAAAGAATCAAGTCTTTGCCAGGAACCCACGATCACTTCCAGCACTGTCCACCCCCAGTGTCTGCCTCGCAGGGCGGCCGTTGCCAAATTGTGGGGTAGATAGCCTTTCTCCACCTTCTCTTACTGAAGCAAACACACATTCCACGGTGGTTTTTGGTCACTTGAGATTCATTCTTCCCCATGTCGCAATGGGACGGCAAGAGCTCAAACCAGATGCTTGTTTCCCCAAGATGCTACAGTCATGGCTCCGGTATGCTTTGCAGCAAGTATGCGCAAAGGTTTATCATTAATCGCTCCCCCAGGGCCATGGTAAATCAGAGGGTAAATTGTTCCTTGCATCACCTCCCTTGGGATTCATTGCACTAAATAAAGACAGACACAGGATTTCAACACGATCAAACCAGGCGTTCGGAGTGAGGCTGTGCTCATGCCAGCTGCCAAATCAGCGGGCTCGAGGCCGCACGCCGGCGTGAGAGCCTGGCAGCACTGCCCTGCATGGGGAGAAGGTCGGGATCCCGCCGCCTGCCTGGCACCCGCGCGAGATGCTGCTGCCCCACAGCTCTCAGCCCTTGCACTCTTGCTCCTACAGGAATTTTTTTCTTGTTAGTAGGTTCAATTCTTTGTCACTATAAAATAGCTTTTTCAAGAGGCCAAAGCTTTTGATAGAAATGTGCTTCAAAGAACTTTAATGCTGTAGCCTGCCTATAAAGTCATGGCACAATCTTGGGAGTTTGATGCTGACTATATGAGGCCAATGCAGTTAAAATGAGCCTATCATGATTTGCTCATCAGAAAAAGAAAAAGAAAAAGAAAAAAAGTACATTTTCATCCTCAAGAAATGTCAGTCAGCATATTCTATGTGGGTGTATGTGTAGTTCACACACATACACACACACACACTCACACACATATATATATTTTATACACGTATAGCAGAGGGCACTTGCTTTCCACCCGTATCCACACTGCTATCACATCTGGGAGTAGGAGAGTGCTGATAAAACATACAAAGCATGAGTCCATCCACCTTTGCAGCAAGAGCACAGTTACTCTCTGACTTACCATTGCTTATATTTTCCCTGTTCAGGAGACTTACGGCCACATAAAAATCACCTCGTAGGGAATGAGCAAGACTGCATGTCGGGTCTGCCTGCACTGCAGCCCACACTGGCAGGCGGGAGCACCCATTAAGCCGTCAGCTTTGGCGTGGCTGGGCTGGCTGTTCAGCTACCACCAAATTACAGAGCAGGCATCTCACGAGGGCTTGCCACCCGGCTTGAACTGCATGAGAGTGAGCAACACAAAAAGCAGTCTAACACCAACTGGGCTGCACCCATATAAGTCGCAGTCTGCAATGCAGACAGACCTGAGCAGGCCATGCCTCTGTGACTGGGTGGGTTCCTGAGGGAGCCACGAGCACAGACAGAGGCAGACCCTGACCGCCAGCTGCTGTGATTCTCCCATGGCTAAATTCCACTTTCAAAATCAGACAAGGAGGCTGTTCCCCCACCCAGTTTCCCATGGATGCACAGAAATCGCAGCTTTGATCCCTGAATATGCAAAAGATGTCATTAATGAGAGCTGCATATGTGCACTGGGGAAAAATAGATCATCTTGCTGAAGTTGGGACCATATAATGTTCTCCATCTGCAGCCCATCCTTTTGACATCAACAAACGCAGTCACACTTGGTCATGAAGATCCAGAACATTATGTGGCTTCAGCTCTGTATACAAAGCCCGTCCAAAATCAAAGCCAGGGGTCATTGCATTGGCAGCAGATATATTTGCATTTCCCTTAAATGTGGGAGATAACATTTCTGTCCCAGAGAATAGATGCAATACTTTACTTGCATCCAATCTCAAGCAAAAGGAGTGGGATGTAGATAGCACTTCCTCAGACGTGAATGGAAACACCAGCTGTAAGGGAGGGACACCCCAGGATAGCACAGAGCAGCAACGTTCCCTTTTCCTGTTTCCCACTGGGGCTGGACACTTCGCAGCCATCAGTTGTACTGCACTGCCTGGCTTGTGCACCCTCCAAACCCCTGCAAGAGCACACCATCACCGTGGGGTATAAACTAAACAATTTGATTTAGCAGCTGCGGTGGGCTGTAAGTGTACACCCCAGCATTTGCTGGATCCGGCACCACATCAGTCAGCTGGCTAGCTGTATCATAGTAGCTGGAGAAATATGGAGTCACCTAGCCACACTGCTGTTATTTTTAGCCACAAGCCACAGTTTTTGGTATAAAATACCATTCTCCAGACCTACTTGGGAGGCACAGGTCTCCAGTATGTGTATGTCTAGCGTGGAAGTTTGTGCAGTTTTCTGAGGTTCTTGCAAGACTACAGTCACACCTTGATTGTAGACGTAGTTAGGAAGAGCAAGTGTGGTGTATGTGTGGCCCGGGTTCTTGGGATCCGGAATAACACCTTCTTTTATATTTTCTCCTTTTCTGCCTGCTTTGTCCTTTCCTGCACAGAGATCCCTGCTGCTCCTCCTACCACTGCAGCCAGCAGCACAGAAGAACCTGCAGGTATGTTGTCTCTGCTTTTAAAGCTTCTTCACAGTGCCTTGAGGGTAAATATCTTCTGAGTGATCATCTTTTGAGATGAAAAATACATTAAATTAATATGCATACTCCGTTGCCTGTACTGGGATAAGTGGATACCTCTTGCTTCCAAAATGTCCAAGTCTTCAAAACAAGTGTGCAGCATCCGGAGAGATGGGTGCTTCTAGGAGCAAGTGAGAGTGTAGAGAAGATGCAGAAAGATTTTTCCAGAGGTAGATAAAGCTATAAGCACTCAGAAGTTACCCAAAGTGGGATCAACACTTGATGGGAAAGAGGTAAGAACTCAAGACCAGCCTTTGTGTTCACAGTGCCTTTCCGCTGGTACCAGGCGTGCTGTTCTTTCTGGCATTGCAGTGGCGAGGCTGGTTGTTGTGCAGCAACAGGAGCGATACTTTGCTTCAGCCCAGTCTGGAGAGCAGGAGATGGCATGGGGAAAGCTTGCTTGGCTTGTGAGTCCTGGTTCGTGTATGAAATCACGGCATGACAAACTGTGTTCAGGTAAAGAAAATCAGATGTGAATTGACAGGTCCTGCCATATACCTTCTGGATTGAGAGCAGTGGTTGATTATCAAACTTTAATGGTTTTCTTCTCAGGCAGAAGTGCCCTATGAGAGTTAGAGAACAGTTCAGCTGAGTATTTCTTGTGGGACAGGGACTGGAGAACTGAAGATTCCTGAACAGAGAACAAAAAAAAACAAGTGTAGCTTGCAAGCTTGCAGGCCTGCAGAGGCTGGGCAGCTCAGACTGATGGGCATGTAGATACAAACATGGCTTGGGAGAGAAGGGCTCAGAGCAGCCCACTCCCCCAGGGTCGTGGTCCTGCCGAACTATAGCGCTGCAAAGATCGGGGTTTTTCATCCCGGGTATCCCCTTCCTTAACTCCCAAGACCATTTTGGATTGGAAACGCACATGAGCCTTTTTTTTTTTTTCCTAGATTCATGGATTTCATATGCTAAGCAAGCTCCTAGATGCTGATATGGCCTTTGTGTGTTATAAGAAACATGTGTCTCATGGCTAGTTTTGCATGTCCTGAGAGGATGGGACACAGTTTTGCTTAGTGGCCTAGCTTGTGGCCAATGTGCTCAGTGCTATCTCAAAGCCAGTGACCGTAACAGCAAGGGGAAGCATCCTAGCTTGGCACAGGAGGCCCAGGCGCCTGCAGCAGCGTTTCAGGGGCTGCAGCTTGGGGATAGCAGTGCAGGCCAGACAGACTTGGATCACCAGCTTTGTGCAAGCTGCAGTACAGAGGACTGTCCTGAGCAAGCTTTGGCATGTCAGGGTGCATGTGTCATCCCGTCTTCCTCTCCTTTTGTCCTTGCACCAGAAATTACCGGTGTAATGCTGACACAGGGCCCAAGGTGTCTCTTCCTACACCCCATCTCTACCACCACGGTTAGACCAGTTCTTCCTCTTCCTCTCTTTCTGATTTACACCCCCAAAGGGGCCAATACCTGCCCTCTTCATGTCGCAGAGGGACTTTCCAGAGGCCTGTACACAATTCCCTCAAGGTCTGGCAAGTCTGAACAGGTGATGATAGTATGAGCCAGAAGGCCTGGGGAAACCAGGCACAGCAACTTATCCTGTCCAGCTGCTTGCAGATTCCTGTGGTATTTGAACAGTGCCATGTCTGTGAAGGACACAGGGAGTAAACGTTGTTTACTTCTGTCTCACCAGTGTAGGAGGGTTCATAAATTAATGATTTTATACTAAAAGTGATGGATGTCACCTTGAATTGGACTCAAGTGCTTGCCCCCATGGCAGGGCTTTTCACACAAGCTGCATGCATTGCTGTATGCTCAGGAACTCTTCTCGGGATGGGAAACCTGGGAAGCAAAGGGACAAGGACTTTAGTCCCCGGTGTCATGGGAAGATAAAGCCCAGATTTTTCTGTAGGACTGCTTTAAATGCCAAGTTCTGCCTCTCATAGACACAGCAGGAACAACTCTGTATTTTGATATCATCTCTTGGGTTGGTAGGAGCAAGGAACATCTTGCAGCCTAGGAATTGTGCCTATTATTTTGTGTGTGCTTCTCAAAGTGTCTTCAGTGACCTGAAGCACAGGAAGGCACTCAAAAACTCGCACCAACAATCTGCTCCTAGCCAGCATGTCTCTGACTGGGATTTTGCTGATCACAGGATCCTGCTATCTAGCAGTGACTTGCAGAATAAATGTTCTGTCTTATGGCATGGGAACACTAAGAGCTTATGTTCCACGCCAGGATCTGTCTGTTCTCCACCCCCACAGACTCCCCAACCCAAACTGTTCCCAATATATCGCCGGGATGGCAGAGCAGACCTCTCACACCAGAACACCAGTGGGTCTATCATGGGTCCTACCAACAAATGTGGATGTTTGGCAACTGAGAATATGCAGCCATGGCTTCTCACAGCCACTTCTGCTAGGACCTTAGCTCTTGAGAGCAAACTCCATGTGTGTGGAGCTACCATGTAACCCTTGAGTGGTCCATGGTCACACCATGGCTGGTTCCCAAGAGCAGAACCAGGACCAGGCATTCAGACCAGGGAGCTCTTAGCCAGAACCTCATTTTACGTAGATGCATATTACACAATGGTGTGGGTTGGTATAATAGAGGTCCCAGCCACCCAAAGAGTCCTGTTCTTCCACTTGCAAGCATGGGGGAAAGGCAAGGTGAGAAAGACAGGTCGTTAGGGGTGTGGAGGGGATGTTGACTTTTCCAAGTCATTGCTGGGTGTCTCTGGTCCTTGGCGAAGTCCCCTTTCCATGGACTCCTTCCTGCTCCAGGAGGAAAGGGACAGGGACCAGGGCACATCCCACCCAGTGTGGTTGCCCAGGCCGTTCACTAAGGTAGTGCCAGGCTTGAGCCATCACTTCTCTGGGTTGAGGTCAGGCTTGTGGGGCATAGGGTGCATTTGTGAGGGAGTAAACTGATCTTTTGTCCTGTCATCGTCATCTGAATGACCCCTCAGGTTAGCTTTGCATGCAGATTGCCACGCTAAGCTGCCTGCCAACTGCTCGGAGCTGGTGTCACGAGGTAACGCTTGAGCAAACTCCCTGTGTTTGAACTGGCCACAGAGAGCCCCTGATGTCTTTTTGCTCCTGTTGGGAGCTCATTTCTTCTGGACGTATTCCTATTCATGAGTCCAAAAGGGCCTTTCTGAGGAGATTCTCTGTTATTTATTCACAGTCTCTTTTCCTGCCAGTCCCCATGTCCTCTCACATCTTCCCAGAGCATGTCCATGAGCAGGGTCTGAATGCAGGCGGAGGGCTTGGAGGAAGCGGTATTTATCCACATCTACCAGCCAACATCCCGGCTTGAAAGCAAAATTCTGCAGAAGCCCCCAGCCCTGCTCCCTCCACAATTCACGGGGTGAGGAGTGGTTTGCGGGTGACACACATCTCCCAGCCTGTGTCCTGCTTTTGGTTACCAACAAAGCTGGGGAAAAACAGCTCCTTTCTGTGAACTCCTTGCACTGTCCTGGGCAAATGCCAACTAGGGTAATTGCATTCGGCCATCCTAAATTCCACGTGCCACCTCAATTGGCTACAGCAGTCGTCAGTGCCTGCCCTGAGCTGATGTGCTGTGGCAGTGTGACCTGCGGGAGCCCCAGGCTGAGAGTCACTGCCACGAGCTCGGTGCCAAGTGCTGCTGCAGATGGGGTGGGGGCCGGGGCTGGGCTAATTGCCCCCATGGCCCCTCAGCGAGCCAGTGAGCAGGACCTTGCCATGGTGCAGAGCACTCAGGCTGAGCGAGGCCAGAGCACAGAGCTAGGAGGACCCTTGAGCAGGGCGAGAGGGTGCAAAGCCTATTTTGGGCACTGAACATGGACACTTCAGTGAAGAGCTGGTCTCTGCGCAGTTGGAGGAGAGAGCTAGGTCCTCCAGAGAGGGCGTCACCATATGTAGCGGGTAGGTTGGTATTGTAAATTGTCCCCAAAGTGCTGATAACCTGCCTTTTTGTGAATACCCTGGCAGTCTGACGGATGGAGCAGAGTAGAGGGACTGGACTGGTTCAGTGCATCTCTTCAGAATCCTGTAGCAGCACCCTAGCTACTGCAACATGGTCCTCATGGTACATCCAGCTACCCTCTGCTTGGAAGACGCATGGAGAATGCCAATAGGGATGGTTAGAGGGATTCAGAGGTGCATCGGTCAGGTTGGGGGTAACCCAGTGCCTCTAAATTTGACCATGGCCTTGGTTAGATACTTGAAACACCTACCAGCCTTGCTAAGGAGCTGCCGTTTCTTCCCTGCGCTGCTAGCAGAGATGCGGCCTTCCTCTCCCTCAGCCCTCGAAGGTCTTTGCAGTGAAAGGTCCATCTATAAAGGACCAAGTTCCTGCAGCTGTAACTCTGCATCCTCTGCCTATTTTCCTGGATTTGCTTAAAGCCAGTAATCAGAAAAGTCTTAGAAGGACTAGAGGCTTTAGCAAAGGGATGCCTTGTTAGAAGCTAAGAGAGGGTTATATGTGGACTGGGAGCAAACCAAGAGTCCTGACAACCTCAGAGCGATGAAAAATGACTCGACAGTGTTTCTTGGATTCCTGCATTGTTTGAAGGCAGGATTTCCCCATTCCCTGCCTGGATCAGTTACAGTAGGCCAATCCATCTTTCCGAGAGCCGCTCACAACGTGTGGCGCTCTGTCTTTAAAAGCCCAGTGGAGGTTCAGCCAAACTGAACAATCTGATGGGCCCATCGTCTCACAGCGCCTGATAATAATTCTTCTTGCAGTGATTTTTATTGGACTTTTTAAGCAGCGTTTTGTCCAGGGAGCTTGAAACCTTCTATATTTTATGCCTTCCCTTTGGAGTGTTGGCCAAAGTATCAGACAGCCCCAGGTCTCAGCGTCGCCCAGCTCCCACCATCACCCTGCAGCATCCTGTAGAAATTCCTGGTATTTCCTAGGCAACTGTTAAATTGGTGCCCCTGATGAAGGCAGCTGCTGGAGGAGCAGCCAGAGCCCCCACGATACGACAGCAATGGCTTATAAGGATGGAAATCCAGAAAGACATTAGCAAGAGACTTTGGATGCAACCAGTTCTGGGAAAGATGCTTCTTTATTTCCTTTGTTTGTAGCTAAGCATGACAGAAAACACTTTCCTCGCCAAGAAATGAATTAGCGTCACCAATGATCTAAGACAATGAGGGGTAAATTTCAAAAAAGCATGGGCCAAAGCTGGCCTTGGTACAAGTGGGTGGAATAACGTTGACTTTGGTGTGGGGGGTCCTGCCTGGCTCCATTTAGCCCTGAGAGGTCCAAATCAATTTGGGGAAACTGTCCAAAACCGAATTGTTTAGATGAAATGCATTCAAGCTCTACCATGCCAAGAGCTTTGAGGATGAAGAGGTGGGGGTGCTTCTTACTTTTGTGGCCAGGCTAGGAAAGCACTTCTAAACATCCAGTCCTTTTCTGGCCCCATTCAGAGATGAGAAAGGGGCACAGCAAAAGGGCAGAAATAACAGTGTGGGAGAAGGTTTACAAACCTGCCAGTCAGTTATTTTCTTATCTGAATCTAGTCCAGATTGTTTTGGAAAAGATTGTCTTAGGTGGATGATTTCAGCTAGTGGGTTTAAATAGAAACAGGTGATTGGATTGATGCAACTTTACATGATTTTCCCCTGGAAATAAGCCTCCTTAGTTTCAAGACCAGATCTGAACTTTCCAAAAGATGTTTGGGCTCAAGGTGTTGTCTGGGCCCTTTTGTTCATGGCTGGTAAGGAAGAGGCAGGATGTGAGAGCAAGGAATAAAAAAGCCACTCTTAGTGAAGCTGCAGGGCATTAGCAGGCCCCGGGATTGCCGCAGCCTGTTGACCACCACTAGTTCCGAAAAATATTTGAGTTGTGGCCTCACTGCTCAGCCATGGGGAGCACCACACAGCCCTTGGAGGAAGGCAGACCTGTAAAAAACTTGGCTCCAAGTCGCAACTTTCCCAAAGTTTACAGGCAATCCAACACAGAAGTGGATCAGGGCCCAGCACTAGATGCTGTGGTATGCAAGCATGATTAATACCTTCCGGAAGTGGCTCAGAGAAGGGAGATGGGCAGCTGGGTCTCTGTTTTGGAACAATCGGAAATTGTCTCAAGGAAAAAAAAAACACAAATCCCGCAGGCTGTCTGAGCCTTTCAAGACTGTTCCTGCCTGTGTGTCTCACTTGGAAAAAACACACACAAAGGTTATGGCTTCAGTCCGGGAAAATAAAAACTTTATAGGAAATAGTAGAAAACATTCACTTGAAAACATCCTTTCTCCAAGGAGTAGATGGATCCTTTCTCTGGATGGAGAGAGGATCTCCATCCAGATCCTGCGCTAACCTGGCCTGCTGTGGGCAGCCTCCGAAGAGCAGAGAAAGGCAAGACCCAGGACTTGCTGAGCACCGTCATCATGCTGAGCTCCTGCTGCTGTGCCACACATTGCCAGGGAGCACAGGAGCATCCAGGACAGGCCAGCGGATGGGGTGTACGTGGGCACCCACCAACATCGGGAGACAGCTCCCCACTGCCACCACCCTGTGCCTCCCAGTCCTTCCCTGCATGCCACTTCCCTATGTGCACGCAAACATGCATTTCACTCCCTGCAGCAAGACGCAAACCTCCCCCCATGCCCCTGCAATCTCACCGGTGCTCGCTGGCCCCTCTGCCACCCTGCACCCACTTCTCAGCTTCACTTCTACCTTTACATCCCTTCTCCCTCCCATGGGAGAGCTGTAGGCAGCACATCCTTCCCGGGTGGTAGCTGGCTTTTTGCAACTTAAAGACTTGAGCTTTGGGGTGAAATTTCCAAGTTTGAACTGGATGCCTCCAGCGGGAGCTGAGAATGGGGAATATCAGGCTCTCTGATGACTCGACATTCCTGTCTCTGCACTTGCCAAAGGACCAGATGGCACAGGCTGTCATCATGGACAGCATCATGCTCTGGTAGCTAGACTGGGTCTGCCCCTCAAAAAGGGTTGTTTTTCCATTTGGGTGAAGATCGGAGGGCTTAATTTTAGATGAAATGGGACGATGCAAGGCTGGAGCACAAAGAATCCACTGATCCTAGATACTCCCATGCCCCCAGGGGCTGTCACTGGGGCCTGCAGTAGAAACACTCCCTGAGACTGGTCTGGTCCCATGGCAGGATGGCAAAATGAAGATTGTCATAGGATGGTCACAGATTCACAGCAGTCCTTGTAGCAGGACAAAGCAAGAAAGGAACCTCCTACGTCCTTCAGGCCTGCTGCCACAGATGTTCACCTCACCTGGGCATAACTTCATCAAGCACCATTTGAAGATGGGTTGAATCATTTGCTCCCACTGCATGGGAGGCTCTGCTTGAATTTCATGGCTCTGGCAAGTAGAAGCCACCTCCCTATTTCCAGCCTACTGGCCAGTTTATACGCATCTGTTCCTGTGAGAACATGGTCCTTTTGGTTCAACATCTCCACTCCCAAACAGAGGCTGTGGACCACTTATGCCCTTGTACATGGTCTTATAAACACTGTGGTCATGACTGCAGCAACAACTTCAAGGGAAAAGTGACATTAGGAAAGGATTAAATGTAACATAGCTCCTTTTAATGAGAAGTAGCAGCTGGAAACAAGGAGTCAACACCACGTGAGCAGCCAGCTGCCTCTACAACATCTGTGAGGGGTGCAAGGCTTGCTTGGAAAATGACAGTGTGCAGAAGGTGCACTGGTACTGCACAGCACCTCCAGGCGGGATGGGACATGGGGCCGAACTCTAGCCCCAGCAGAGCCGGGCTGCTGCTCTGGGGCCCCTTCTTCAACAGTTAGCTAAATCGCTGGACCAACTCCATCGCTTCGTGAAGTCAGTGGTCAAACTCTTGCTGGCCCCATGGTGTTGAGTCCACAGGGGCAGAAGCAGTGGTTGGCTTTGGTCTGGCCAGCAAGGATCCAGCTCATCGGTCTGTGCTCAGCCAAGGGTGTGCAAACTCTTGGGCTCTTAGGAGGGCTCCCAGCTGCTCTCAAAGGGCTTAAGGAAGCAATTACCACCCGAACTCTCCATTACACAGTTGGTGAAAAGGAAAATGGTGCAGCCACAAGCTGTTGGTCTCCTCTGTGGACAGAGGCAGAGAGGCTGGGAACCTGCCACAGTAGCCAGGTCCCCCAAAGCCTGGATTGCCCTTCTTGTTCAAGGGACCTAATCATGGGATTTTCCAGGATGCAAAGAGACCTGGAAAATTTGCCCACTGGACATGTGAGCTGCCCATCAAGGCAGAGTAAGGGTTGCTTTTACCTGTGGGGAAGAAGAGTTGCATGACTGGTCTCTCTGCAAGCTTAGCCCTGTCTTTCCAGCCTGCTGGGAAGAGGTAAATGTTCTGCAAGAGTCTGAAACAGCCTTTACTGCATCAAGAAAGCTGGGAGTATAGGGTAAGGCTTGGCACATCTGCCTCAGGATACACTGTCCGCATGGAGCCAAGCCCCAGACACATGACAGTCCCTTTGACTTTAATGGGATAACACGTAAGGATGCTCCACGGTGGGGCTTTTCAGCTGAACCTTTTACCCTATCTGGCCCCAGGCACTTTTTTGAAATGATTCTTTTGCTACTTGTGGGTACGCTTGGGTATAATGCAAGAAAGTGTGTTACTGTAAGAGGCTATTCTTTGGGCAGATCTGCTTTAGCAGAGGCAAATCAAGAGAAAAAAAGAAAACCCTATCCTAACACCTTGCAAATTTAGTGCAGAAAAAACCTTCAAAAGACCTGAAAGAGAGTTTGGTTTTTTCCAGCCAATATGTATTGGAAAAAAAGGAAAAGCCTGAAGACATATCTGATTTCAAACTAGATTTGTCTCCAGACCAACTAAGGAAATCACAAAATTAACTTTGCAGAATTGCAAGCAGAGTGCTGGTTAGCCTTAGGTTATTAAGATTTCAAGTAGCAACGTGCCTTGATCATCACCTGCCTCTGATATTAGCTGGAAAGGACTCTGTGTCTGTGTGTGTGTGTGTGTGCGCGTGTGCATGCTTGTGTTTGTGCTCGCACATCTGGAGCAGATCAGCAGAGCGAGGGATTGGCCGGAGCTCTGCACGGGGCTTGGAAATGCTCACCTCCTAGCCAAAGGGCTCACCAGCTGCTCGCGCCTTGCCGGCTGGGCTCAGAGTACACTCCTTGCCTGCTCTATCTCAGCAAGGATGTTCCCAGAGCCCGGAAAGAGGCACGGTATGGAGAGGGGGGACTCCGCCCTGGCAGGGGGAGAATCACAGCTCCTCACTCCGAGGAAGCGCTCTGAACAATGAAAGAGCCAAAAGCATCCTGCAGATGGACTAGAGGTCTCCACAGCTGTCTGCGGTACAATCGGGAGGCTAAATTCTCACTCCGGTCACCCGGGTGGAAGTCTGGGCTCAGTCTGGGTGCCTCTAGCTTTGTACCAGGCCGAATGAGTAATTAATTCTGTCCTGCAAGGGTATTCTCCTGCTTGTCTCAGTCTGTAAGCGAATGATGGATTGACTGAGTGATTGATTGACTGATTGATTGGCCGCAGTACCCAGCTTGCTTCTGAAAAGAAGTTTTTTTCACGGTGATCCACAGTGAATGGCCTAGAGCACAATGAAGGGGCGAGGTGAGGGGTTTCCAGTGAAGAAACTTCTGGCCACTTCAAAATATTCCACAAATTCTGTAAAGGGGGAAAAGAGAAAGGAAAAACAAAGATGCAGATATGCTTCCTGCACGGCTGCATTGAGTTCTTACAGTCCCATCTTGGGCCTTCCCACATCCCTGCATCTCTACCTCCCCGTGTGCCCAGCTCTGGGACACTGCCACCACTGGGACTGTGCTGGCCTCTGGCACAGCAGCTGTGCCATGAGGACAGCGTTGGGGACAGCAGGGCTCCTGGCTCAGAGATGACTGCTGATGCTGGGGACCGTGCTCACAAATCCTGGGTACTGCGGCCAAGGCAGGAGCTTCGGACTTGCAAGCCCAGCGTCACTGTGAAATCTGGTACACAAAACATTTTAATGAGTTTGAAAGAAAACGAACTGGGTCTCTCCCTTTCCCGGGAAATGGCTGTTTCTCAGCAAAATTTACCCCCAGCACCAGCTCTCAATTGCATTCCTCCCAGAGCAGAAAGCCGGATTTGCTCCCAGCTCTGGTCACATCCTGCCCATGCACCCGCACAACGCTTTACTGCACTGGTCCAGCGCACAGCCCGCTCAGCTGGGGAGCTGCTGTCAGCCCCGGGATTTATAGGGTGGCCCATACTACTGAAGACAGATGGTTTCCTATTAACGCATTTAATCATGTCGACTGTAGCTCTCCGCAAGGCTGTGTCTCCAGGGGAGGCTGCGAAAGGCAATTCTGGAGTTCGTCAGCAGTTGGAGAGCAGGTCTGGGGCTGCCGCTCTGCCGGCCGCAGAGGGCTGGGGGGTACGTTTCCGAAGGGAAAGTGTCCAGCAGCGATTAAGTGCAGTTGGGGCTGGCGCAGCGTGTCACGCACATTTCTGAGGGCTGAGCAATGGCCTCGGCATCAAGCTTGGGGATCTGCTTCTGCAGGGAATGGGTTGGAGATGCGCCTCCGGACCCGGAGCCTCAGGGCTTGGAGTGCCTCCGGACAGGAGGTGCTGGGGCCAAGCGCTGCCCCCGTGCCAGGCAGGGCCATGCCAGATGCCTGGGTCCGGCGAGCACCAGCAGGTGAGGGCAAAACACGTGAGCCCCCCACACCAGCAGTGGGGAGGGAGGGAGGTGGTGGCAGCCCCTGTTTGCGTCCTGCAGGACGCTGGTGGCCCCACTCCAAAGACCTGGTGCCATCCGAGCATCTGGCTATGCTGGAAGATGTGGAGGTGGGAATACTACTGTGGGCTCAATCCTTCAAACCGCTCAGCCTCTGCTTTCCATCCTGGCTGCTCCAGGCGAGAGGCTTTAATCTAATTACATGCTTTATTTGCGCCAATTTGTTTTTCAATCAATCTTGTTCAGCCAGAAGAAAGGACGCTACTGTGGGCTCATTTGCACCTTCTTGTTCCAAGGGAGAGGTTAATGGCAGTTATCCTTGCTGGAAATGCCTGCAGGACTACAGATCTGGCTCCCTTTTTGCACTGGGCGCTGCCTGGCCTGTTTCAGAGTCATATTTTTGTGATCGCTTCCCTTGGCGCTGTCTAGCAAAGGGGAAAAAGTAAGTCCCATATTCAGCTACAGAGCAGCCTGGCTGTTGCATAAGGATCTCTCTGAAACGGGCTGTTTCATGAGGATCCTTTAAACGCAGCAGCACGCTGATGGCATGGGCTGTGCGTGCGGCAAGGAGCAGGCGGGTTTGCCTGGCTCAGGTCAGAGAGCTCCTGCCAGCGGGTGTGCTGGGGCACTCAGCCTGTCACCTGTAGAAGGGTGTTTGCGAGGGGTTTTCAGTGCTCCCCGGAAGGGTCCTGGGGAAATGCTAGGGTCTACAAAACAGGGAAAAAAATGGTGGAAATACCTAAATTAACACATTTTTCCTGCCTATACAAGGCTGACACAGTTTGCTCCTACAGTGGCTGTGCCAGTGCATCAGCCAGGGCAGCTGTTCTTGTTTTCAAGGCTAAATGGCAGAGACAGCCCCTGAGCACCGTGTACACACGTGCTGATGCAAAGCATTCCTGAGATCGCTTTGGAGACCAGGAGATGCTCTGGGGCCTTTAGTCCACCTTTCCATGGAGAGCAGGCCTTTGGTCACAGACCCTCTCCAAGGACACCTGGAGAGTGGAGGGGCTGGGTCTCGGGTGATGGGACAAACCCTCGCCACGCTGTTGGGGCTGACAGGGTTCCTTGGTGGTGGTTGGTTTAGCCACACTCCAGGGTTGCAGGACTGTAATTCTGATGCTGAAAGCCCTGGGTCAGCTCAGGAGGTGGTTGGGGATGGAGAACAAGGTCTGGAGTAAAGAATGAAGTGAGGAGCCAAGAGGGATTTAGTCCCATCCCCAGCATAAGGGACTATGTTGGACGAAGCCTTGCCTTGAGCCTAAACTTTCCTTGCATTCAGCCCTTCTGGACACAAGCTTACACAAGTCTAGCGATGCATAAATACCCTGATTTCACTCGACCACAAACACACAGGCTGTCTGCAGGCAAACTGGCCCTTGAGAAGAGCCCGGATGTGCCGGAGCGTGCATGGGATTTGCAGACAGCCCATTCTTCACCCCATGTTCCCATGTTCCGGCCAAGCTGGCTCCAATATCCAACTCAGTACTTTTCAACCCTTGCTGAATTGCAGGCCCCAAAAAGCATTGCCAGTAGAGCTGCAAGGCCACACAGCTCAGCGCAGGCCCATACAAGAGGCTTGCTTTGCATTAGGACTTAGCACAGACCCTCTAGAAGCAGACCCAGACCTTCAGGATCCCTGACCACAGGCTGAGAACAAGGGGATTGTTGCAAGTCTGAGACAGTTTTGTACATCCCATAACGTGCAGCTCAGGCCCAGCTCATCCTAAGTCCAAGGCTTGCAAATTCTGCCAGGAGCTGGTAGCACAGGATGCACTTCCAGGGAGGTGGCTGAGGCTGCTCAGCCCGAGGCCGCTCAGCCTGAGGCCCTGGCTGTCCCGCAGCCAGCCTCAAAAGCTAGAGTCCTGATTTGAGTGTTAGATTTGCAAAGGGCATTATGCACATCAGCTGGGTCATCGCCAGGCAGGGGAGGAAGAGCCAGCTTAGTCATAACAGACTCCACCACTCTGCTCAACGTCCGGACCAGGGAAAGGGTATTGCAGGGGGTGCCGGGCAGAGCACAGAAGAAAGGATCCCACTGCTAAAGTAAATAACCTGGGAGGGATTCTCTGTCTTAAGCTTGCTTTTACATTAAAGAAGGCAGTTCTGAGACAAAGCATCTGACTTGAGTCCAGCCAAAATTAAATTGCAGCATCAATTCCTTGCAGTCAATGTGCGGTCTGCGAGCCAGAGACATTGTACCCAGCACAGCCCCTGCCGCTCATCACACAGGGAGAAACCTGAAAGCAATCAGCAGGCTGCATGCCCCTGAGCCAAACGCGTGTGGGCTTGGGAGCAAGACAGTCCTCAGTGCTGTGTTCTTCTGCCATTAGTACCTCGTGTGCAATAGCTTTAAATCCCATCTATACGCCCTGTGCAAAGGAAGGGCTACTCCAGAGCATCTCCTCCCTTGGGACGCGTGGTCAGCAAAGGACATAAGTTAGAAGCTAGTCTGGAGTGAGGATGTTGGGCCAGCAGAGCTGGCACTCTTCAAAATTAATTTAACAGTCATTCACTGAGACTGATGGATGAAATATTAAAATAATTCTTTGGGCTAGAAGCAAGGGGCAGCTCCAATGCTGGCGTGACGAGAGAAAGAGAGAGAGTTTCATGGTCATTTGGGGAAGATGTCCACAAGTCTGGGGGCCAGAGGCATCCCTGCAGTAACTTCTCAGAGCTAACCCTGGCACGGGGCAATCATTTTCTGTCCTGGTGCTGCAGTGGCAGATAGCATATTAGTCACTACATTTGGCTGAGAGCTGTATGACTCTTAAAGCATGGCTTCCAGCACTTTGGGATGTACCAACACGGCTTACAGAAATGCTCTCCCTTCCCAGCCCAACCAGTTTCTCCATACAGCACTAAGCACCTGCCTGAGCCCACACTCAGCCACGCAGTGGGAATGCAGTGCTTCTGCTCTTTCTTCCCCAAAGGCTGACTCCCAGTCTGTGAATGTCCCCTCCGTTCCTTGGGCTTTTCCTCCATACTCCCAACCATATGCTGAAGATGTTCACTGCTGCCCTCTTCGGATTTGAAGGCTTCTCTTACAAACTGTCTCTTGGGTTTGGAGACTTATTTCTGCAGTGTGAGCAGTTTGGATGAAGTGCACAGCCCCATGGAGATGAGGTGGATTTCAAGCCCTGGAGCTCTGTGAATCTTTAGCCTTGCAGGCCAGAGGTTGTCCCCTTGTGCAGAGCATGGACAACTCTGGTTCTCCTAACAGATCCTCCATCCCCCAGCAGCGCAGACCAATCCTTCCGCCATTCCCATGTCCCAGAGCCTGTCTGGAGCCTTGTTCCCTCAATAGGTTGGTTGAGCCAAGGGTGTGATGGCTGTTGACAGGACAACAGGCCGTATCAGTACTTTGTGGAGCACATTTTGTTGTAGCTTGATGGATTCAAGAAACGCATTGATGCAGACAGCATTCATACCTAGGTTTTAGTTCAGATCACCGTCGGCTCAGCTGCAGAGCCTAGGCACAGACCACATCTGAGACCTGAAATTCCCGGACATTCAGTGAAGGGAGGGTTTGCTTGGGTCCATCTTCAGCATCACTGCAATGGCAGGGCCCATCAAGACATGGCAGTGTCTCACATATGGATTTTGCATGTCCATGCTCAGAGACAAGTCGCATCTCTCAGGCTGGAGCAGAGCCCTACCATGAGTTTGGTGGCTGTTATAAAGCCAGAAGAGGAAATGACTTGTGTGCTGGACCAGCAGTTTGGGGGAAGTTCAGCCATTCTGCACCAGGATCCAGGCTTTCCAAACATGGATTTGCCCAGAGCCATGAAGGGCCTCAATGCTCTATTTGTCAACACAGTCTTCTCCTTGCATGGAAGGAAATCAAGGCAGATGTAGGATTTGATGTGTGGACCCACACCTTCATTTTGTGGCTCGGTTCCCTTCTCTGCTCAGTCACTGCCTAGTATCATGTCTCACTTGGTGCAAAAGGGCGATGGGGAAGCCCAGACCTCCACCCCACAAGGCAGCCACCCACCAAGCCCCAGCAAGAAAATGCAGCCCAACAGGAGCCCACAGATAGAAAGCGGGCAGGCGCCCTTCACTGGCTAAAATTTTGAGGCCAAATTGTCAAAGCTGGGTATTCCCTTCTAGACCACAACACCTACACTTTGGATCTCAGCCCACAAAGGTATTTCGGGCCCTACCTGGGGGAAATCAATAGGAATTTAGCTGCATAAATTGGGATTAGAAATCTGAATACCTGTGGGGATCTAAGTCTTATATCTGCATTTTGAGTTAGGTACCCAGGCCAAGAAATGTGGCTTTAATCGTTCTATCATGTCAGAATCAAGGGGCCTTTAATTTCCGTTACCGACATGTGGCTTTCACAGAGGCTTAAAGATCATTTCTGAACTGCAAGCAAAGCAAGTTGCAGTCTCAGCATAGCTCCTCCTTGTGAACATGGCTCCGCACCTTCTGCTAAGGCCGGAGTGGCCGCTGTCAGCATATTTTGTCCTGTACAGCCCGAAGCCCAAAAGAGCAGATGGGCACCAACAGTCAGGAATCGGGCACATTGGCAGAGCATGGGGTAACCAGGTCCCCAGCCCTGGCCTTTTCCACAGCTCTTTTGAGTTTCATGCTAATAGTCCCAGCCCTGCATTGCCAAAACAATCCCCAAAAATGAAGAAAAACAGTCTTCAAAAAGTGCAACTTTTGAAAAAAAAATAAGCAAAACAAAAAAGGTGTTTAGCTGTGAAAACTCTTTGCTCAGCCAGGGCATTAGTTATATCAAGGGGATGGGCTGAGCTGTAAAGCTGCTGAATGCTATGCTGACACATTTTACTAAGCTGTGATGGACACGAAACAGCCGCCCGCCACCTGCTCCCAGCCCTCAGCAATGCTTGCAGAACAAGTAGCGCCAACTGCGTGTTTTCAAATTCCCTCTCGTTCTGTTTACCCGAGAAACACAGAAAGTTTGTGCTTTCTCATAGAAAAGCATCCGGTTGCTCCCAGCATGGTGGGGTTCGCGGGGAGACGCAGTATGCCTCCCCTCAGGTTGTGGTGTGTTAGGAGCAGCAACATCTCCAGGTGCCTGGTTGTGATCTTAGCACCAAGCGAGCTGCATCTTCTTTTGCTTAGCTTTTGAGTCTTTCTAGTTTCAGTTGCAAAACTGGGGAGCTGGAAAGAGGAGAACAACGTCCTCCATGTCTTCAGGAGGAGAAAAAAAAATTAATCAAGAATTAAATGTAGAAATTAAATTGAATGTAGAAATGTACTACTAGACATGTAAACTAAATACAGAAACGATGCCCAAGTCAGCTGCCCTATGGAGCTGAGCTGAGGAATCTCCACTCCAGCATTGCACCCTTGCAACCTGGGTGGATAAGACCCATCTTCCCTACTTACTAGCCCACATCTTAGCTGTCATCTCTCAGGTTGCTCCCCATTGTAAAGCAGATATCCTTCACCTCTTCTTCAAGCAGCCGTGTTTCATTTTCGTCCTGGTCTTTCAGTCAGTCTCAGACATCCACCTTCCAAGGTGAGGTACCCCACACCGATCCTCTGCAACCTCACTAAGATGCACCAGAGAGACCTGCAGAGGAGGGAGCCTCTCATGTCGTCAGGCCAAGCACATTTGTCTGGGGACTCTGTAGGCTTGCAAGGAGGAACAATTTGAGGAGAAGATTCACAAGAGTCTCCTATCCCAGCAAAGACATGCACAAGTTACTGAAATAGCATTTGAAGCATTCCAGCCACCAGTAAATCATGTCTCTCCTCCCTTTTCAGCCTGCTGCCCCCTCCTCCAAGCTTTGAGCTTGGCTCTGTTATCATCTTCCATCAAGGGACCTACAGCCCAGCAAGCCTTCCCACCAGAGCCCAGGCTGCTGAAATATCACTTGATGGACAAGAGCAAGGTCTTTTTCAGTCATTAGGCAGCATTAAAATAATATCCCATAGCATTCTCTCTGTGCACTTGGCTCACGCAAGCGATGATCTTGCAGTATCAGTCTCAAGTTTGCAGCACCACTTGCTGGCAAACACAAGCACAGGGCTTCATTTTGAGAGATTTAATTTGTCAGCCCAAAGAGGCCCCAGAAGACCTCCGAAGTCACCCATGAGGCAGGCAAGCTCTCCATGCAGGAGACTGAGGAAATGAACTGGGGCAAATCCCCCACTGATGGGAATCAGCCCTGGCGTCTGGTGATTTACACTGATTTACACCAGCTGGTTCTGGCCACATTGAGTTCAATTTAAACCAGCTGAGGCTCTGGCACAGCCTATGGGGGGGGGGGGGGGGGGAGGGAGGAGAAAAAGAAAAAGAAAAAAAAGAAAAAGAAGGGGAAGGGAGATTGGGGGTGTTTCACTATGAAAAGCAAGGACAGATCTAAGCTGTGACTGGGTGTCTCAAACCACAAATCTGGTTTCTGTGCTGGAGCAAGTGGAGGCTGTGGTGCTGCCCGGCCAGGCTCATGGAGTGGCTTGGCCAGGCGGTGCCTGTTGTCCAGCACAGCCTCTCTGGCCGGGAAGCTTACCAGGATGGGTTTCTGGTAGATCAGTAATCTCAGGCAAACTGAAGTGTCACAGCAGGACTGTGGGGCCTGGGAAGCTCAGATGTGTTTAGGGACACTTTCCATGCAAAAAGTTGCTGAAGAGATGTGGGCCGTTCTTGTGAGTGCTTTGGACCAAACTCTAGAGTGATGATTTTTATTTATTCATTCATTTACTTATTTTGTCTGGGGGTGAATCCCCACAGTCCCTGCAGCAGTGCTGCAAGGATGGAGAAGGAGCTGCTTTCGATGAGCCCGTTCAGCCAAGGTGGCAGGACCCACTGGCTCCCAGCTCTCCAGAGCGAGCACAGGACAAACCACCGGGTGACTGCCTTGGTCCGGATGGACCCTGGAGTTGAGCCTGCACAGAGCCGTGGGACACGTGGGTCAGGGAACCGGGGTGCCCAGCAAGAGTTCATTTCCTATCGCTAGTGCTCAGAGCTGGCTGCTCTCCTTCACCCCTTTGCCTGGCTTGGATTTAGCTGGGGATGGGAGATCCATAGCTAGAGGTCCTGGGCTTTGTCCTTGCTCTGTCACTCACTTTCCACCTGCCCTTGAGTACGTCACCTGTGTGTCAGCCTCTCTGCTGCAGCACAGGTACAGCAATCTCTGCTTCTACTTAGGGGGTGCGATGCATCGTAAGTAATGAATATTTATAGAGCTCCACGATTTCTATGCCAGAGGAGAACGAGGCATTCATCATCATGATTATCATAACCCCATTAGTGTCCTGAAAACATTAGCAATCCACGGATGAGCAGAATCATACTGGCTGCCTAGTGAAACAGCCCAAACGCCTGTCTCTCATCAGTCCCTCGCTCGGCCGAGTAGGCTAAGGAAAGCCTTCCTAGGCTGTTAAATCCGTGCGTTCACATTTATTTCCTTTGTAGTCTTTTCCTTCCATCTTCATGGCCAGGAATATTTTAGCAGCACGTTGGATTAGCAATATTTCTGTTCCCTTGGCACGTGCTCCATAGCATGAGCTGGTGGCATTTGCCACGTTGTACGTGTGAGCCATACACGGGCTTTGCGGCAGCTGGCATGGGAAGTCCAGTGCATCAGCAGGTCCCTGGGGTCTGGCCAGCCCCGTTCCGTGACGCCACACAGCAGCATCCCTCTGCATGGCAGCATCCCACTGTGTGGGCATGGCTGGTGCTTTGCTAGCAAATCCCCACCCTCTGAGCTATGAGCACTGCCTTCCCTCTTCTGCCACCACAACTGGGCTCTGACAAGTGGGTTTAAACATTTAGGATGAAACCTCGGTGCATGGGACAGCTGAGTGATTTTATCAGTACCAGTGCTATAGGCGATAGCAACAGGAACAGCAAGATAGTAGAAAAAATTGAGTGAAAGCTTTTTGGCATTTTTTTAATGGAATATCCACTCTTGTCTTAATGTAATTCAAGTTCTGCATGATGTTCAGGATGGCATTAGGTGAAGACAACAAAGGGGAGGCAATGGTTGCTGGAACTTCTGGGTCATCGTCTCAGCTTCTCGCTTTCCAAGGACTCATGGCTGGTTGAAGCTGGGTGGAGATCTTAGCTGGGCCTCTCAGAGCAGGAAGGTGCCCCATTTCAAATAATAGCTTTTGGTTTTGGCCCTGACTTTACTTAGGTCTTATGAAAAGAGCATCCACTTACTACTCTGTATGCTCTTCTGAGGAATGAGAACAGAGGGCAGTGCTAGAGATACCCAGGTCAGGAGGGTGATGATGAGATGAGGTGACTGTCCAGCTGGCCATGGTGAGGAAGGACTGGGCTGCATGCACGGATCAGAGTGAGGTCTTGTGACGATCTTGGTCTGTTCGAATGCTTAGCTCTCTGGATTTCCCCCTCATCAGTCCCCAACTCAGAACTGAAAAAGAGGTTGCTGCTTGGATCAGGCCAGGTTTGGATGTGCCATCAACGGGAAGGGTTGGTTGGGGGGATCTGAATGCACTGGGAGACCTCATGGAGCATCTCCTCTCCTCCTGAGGAAGCTCGCCCTTTTTGTGAACCTGGGTCGCACACCCCAGGACACCTGCCACGCTGAGGCTGGTGTCCGGAAACCTCACTGTCCTCCTTGCCTGGCTGGCATCTACCACTGGAGACCACCTCCGACACAGGGCCACGTCCCAAAGCTGGTGCCTTTATGAGGGGTAACTCAACCCACCAAAATCACCATGTAGATCTGGGGTTCAGCTACAGGAGGAAGAACAGCCTATCCCCCTCCCCAGCTATCTCTTACAGCTCCCGTTTTCTGTCTTGGAGGTGGCTGGCATGCCCCAGGGATAGCAGGTTTCCTACCTGTGGCCCCTTTGTACACGGCAGAGCAGCAGAGCTGTTACTGGGAAGTGCTACAGCCATTTCAGCTGTGATGGCCACCTCCCCACTCCTCCCCTCCCCATGCCTCAGTTTCCCCTCCCAGCCTGCTGGAAGCGTGAGCTTTTCTAAGAGGGAACTACTTACCTGTGCTCCTACTGCACTTGTGAAGCGGGGTCCCGAGCTCTGCTGTGCCCAGCACAGGGCTTAGTAGTGCTATGCGGGAGGCGCGGGGGGATGCTTCACCACTTCTCATCGGCGGGAGGCTTTGCCCGGCCGCAGCACCGCGGGACGTTCCCGGGGCCGAGCGCACGATGCTGCCCGGCTGCATCCCGCACGGGAGCGGGGCCGTCCTGCCACAGGCAGCACCAGCAGCAGCTCCTGCAGCACCAGCAGCAGCTCCTGCAGCAGCAGCTCTCGGCGTCCCTGCAGCTGCCCGAGCCCGACGGCACGGCTCCAGCCCTGCGAGCCTCGGCAGCGGGGCCGGGCCGCCGGCCGTGCCAGGGCTGCAGCGCCGGCCACCGCACTGCCCGAGCGGAGCGGCCGCGTCGCAGCGGTGGGGCCCATTAGAAACGCAGCGTTCCTCCTGGGGTATTTTATTTGCACACTTCACTAGAGTGGACACCAAAAGGCTTTGCTAATGCTTCATGGGCTGCTAATTTCCTCGCTGACCCGCATTGTCGGAGGGCGACCCCAGCCCGAATCGCCCGGCAATGAATGCCAAAGGCTGACACCGGCCGGGTTAGGGGTGACAATGGGGCCTCTGTGGGCTCCGGGCAGGCTCCGGCTCGGAGCTGGAGAACAGGGGGAATTTGTGTGGCTCTCAAAAGCTCTGGGTGGCACAATAAGGGAGGCCCCGGGGTCTCCCAGGAAGACAGAGGCAGCCCAGGGAAGCCGGGCTGGGGGCGGCGGGGCGGGAGGACGGGTTCCTTTGTGAGAGGCTTTCTTTAGAAAGGCAGGTTTTTCTGAATGCCCCCTCAGACGACCCAATCGGGGCCTGGCAGATGGATATCACAGGCACGCTGCTTATTCATGGCAGGCTGCAGCTTTGAGCCTGTTCCCCCTCCACCCATCCCCCCCCCCCCCCCCCCAGTTTTTATTCATTTTAAGGCTAATTTGTTTTGTTAATGTTTTCTTGCCCTCCCCCTCTCGCCCTGTCCAGATTGTGACTCATACTGCAAGGCGTCCAAGGGGAAACTGAAGATCAACATGAAGAAGTACTGTAAGAAAGACTACGGTGAGTTGCCCCTCCGTCCCTCATGGCCATGCTTCCAAGGGAAGAGCCGTTTCGAGATGCACCAAAACAGCATCGCCCCTCCCCTGAAGCACGCTCAGCCCGTTCCCCAGCGCGGGATGACCCAGGATGTGGGTTGTCAGTTGGGTCCCAGCTGTGGTCAAGTCAAGGTGCCCCGGCCGGGCTCTGCTGCAGCCAACCAGTATATGAGCATGCGCCAGGTGCTGGGCAATTTGGGGCATGATTTTTTCCTGGTTTGGAGAGGAACCCCTGGGTGGTAATGCTCAGCGGAGCTTGAGTGTGATGTGTTGCTCATAAAATCTGAGCCCCATGCTCAGACAGTCCCCCAAATCAGGGTCCCTCTCCTCCCCAGGCTTCTCCTGGATTACCTGTGCCCCAGAGCCTGTGGCTCTTCTCACTGCATTTATGTGCAGTGGGGACGAGTGGCAGGCAGTTCACCATCATCTGGGTATGTCTCTGCCCTGTAATCCATGCACAAATTTGTAAAGAGAGTGGTGCAGCCCTGGGACGGGGCCCAGGGAGACTGCAGGATCCCCATCTTCAGAGCTATTCAAAAATTGCCTGCTGGAGCAACCTTGCTCTAGGTGCTTGGACCAAACACCTCCAGAGGTACCTCCAGACCTCAGTTCTTCTGCGATAATTTTTAACATGGGTCAGTTCCAGGTTTGGCCACCCATGACCCCACAGGGGGTGGCTTGGGCAGAGCTACAGAGGGGACTTTCTTCAGGCCACACCAGAAGAAACCTTTCAAATCCCCCCTGGGGCTTTGAGCACGCAGTAAAGCAGCCTCAGGCAGCATTGCACAAGGCTCATCTCCACCTCGGTGAGTCCCTTCCTCAGGCCAAGAGGGGGTTAGATGGGATCAGCCCTGCTCCGAGTCCTGCCTTCATGCAGCATGAGTTCTTCTGCCCCAGCAGTGCCAATGCTCTTGGGATGAGCTGGGTGGTAGGAATGGGACCGACTTGGAAAGATCAGGCAGAGCTGGTTAAATATAGGGCTATATAGGGTTAAATATAGGCTCTGTGTCAGGGGATGTTTAGAAATGATGCTAAACGTATATGTTAGAAATCAGTTCACCTCCCCCCACCCCCAAGGTTGCAGTGGGGGGATTTGAGTGTCTGAGTCTACAGGAGGGTCAAAAACACTCAGGAAAACATGATCCATTGGGTTCGATCCAGGGATGGGGAAAGGGCCGTGAGCAGATGGGACTGCCCAGGTCTGAGCCCATCTCAACGGAGTATCTCTCCCGTTCCTGGGTGCAACGGCAAAGCCTGCGTGCTCCTGGAGCCAGCTTATGCCACCCAGCAACGGGACTCAGGGCGAGAGCGAAATGCGGTTGCCTCTATGCAACTTGCTGGGTACCGCGAGGCCGAAGCAAACGGCGCCTGGTGCAATTGCTGCAAGACATATCCCGGCATGTCCTCTTTGGGATCTGCCCCAAGCAGGCAAGGAGTAAGTGAGGGGGGGGGTTGGTCCCAGTTGGGGTTTGGTCCCAGATGGGTGTCAATCAATCAGCATTACTGCACTGTTACCCCTATCCCCTTCATATAGAAGTCTCCCGGAGGAGCAGGGCTACCTCCCCTCCGCTCCAAACACTCACAGCAGCAGCTAGGCATATCCGGGAAGTGTTTGCCAAAGCAGAACGAATTTCCATTTAACAGCCCTTCACAACGTCTTCCTCGGACAAGGCCGTTCGCGGCAGGGACAGACGCGGCCGCTGAGGGATGCTTCGCTCTGGCTTTGTGCTCTGACGGCTCCCGGCGAGCCCGGGCGAGGAAGAGCACACAGGCAGGCAGGGAAGAAATACACAGGCTTTTTTCCTAGGAAACAAGCCTGCATTTACAGAGTTAAACCCCGACGCGTTTAGCGTTTCCAAGCCTGGGTTTTGCTGTTGCGGGGGGGCAAGGAAGGGATTTGGGCTGGAAAACAGTAGCAAGCCGGACTTTCTCATGCAGCCGCCCCTCAGCATGGGGCTCGGAGGCGAACACTGCCTATTTATTCTTCCATTACCCACACGGCAAACAGGTTTCAAAGCAAAAAGAAAATCCCTTCGGCAAGGACGAGCCGCCAGAGCTGGACGCGCTCGCAGCCCGCATCGGGAGAGGCCAAGCCAAGGTCTGGCCATGCTGGTAGCAGCAGCCGGAGGTGCAAACATCAGGTGGTGGAAAGGTGCAAGACATCCCTTTACCTTAGAGAAAAGGGTTTAACAGCACAGGGGAATATCTCTGCCGGACCATGAGATTATTAAGGACAGGAATGGAGTGGGGCTGTGCTAAAGGCTGCTGAAGGCGGCGGGTTGCCCGGTGGCCCAGGCCAGCGCTCGGGTTCTCCGCTGTCTAATAAGTTGTGAGCTCTGACAAATGCTTTCCCCACGTGCGGTGTATCCAAAATTTTGGTTTCCTATCTGGCTTCTCCAGTGTCTCGTAAGGGTTGAGCTCACACTGGAGCTGTTTCTTTCCGAGCGGGACAGAAAGCAGCTGCTGAACTGCAGGAAACTCGCAGGAATTTACTACCCATCTGCCGGGCTGCTTCAAATCGGCCGAGGGGGTTTGGAGATGGAGCAGAGAGACACGTGCACAATCCGATCCTTTCGCCCGCATTTCCTCGGGAAACGACACTAGAATGAAAACGCGCCCTGCAGCCCGAGCTGTACTAGCGGCTGCGCCGGGCGCATCTCCGGGGCAGCAGGGCAGTGCCGGTGCTTGCTCGAGGAGCAAAGAGACGGCCCCGTCATGCTTTCGCCGCTTTGCTTTGCCGAATGCGCAGTGGGGGGGATGAACATGTCTTTCTAGCGCCGCTGGGTTTGGGCAAAGCCTTCTGCTTCGTCTTGTTTGAAGCCGTGACGGGGGCTTTTGGGCTTCAACAGCCTGTTGTTACCCGGCGAGATCCTGGGGAGAGGAAGACAGTTTAAGAGCCTGTCCAGAAGCTGCGGAAACCGACAGGGCAATGAATACCTCTAAAGGGGGGAGATGCTGGAAGAAGCCTTTTCTGCACCGCTTTTATCAAGCAGCGACATTTGTTTGAAAGGAAAAGCTGGGGTGAGCGGGCGTCCCGTCCCGTCCCGCTGCACGGCACTGGGATGCTCTGGCCATGTGCGATGCCGCTGGCCCCGGGGGAAGCTCGACGAAGAGCTCGGCGGTTCCCGCAGCGGCAGGGCAAATTTGCTTTTTCCAGGCACTGGCAGAGCGAGCAGCCGAGGTGGCAGCCTGGCAAAGGGCTGGTGCTGGAGGGGCCCGGGCGGGAACGCCGCGGGGGGGAGCGGGCCACGGCAGGGCCCCCACGCCAAGGGCCGGCCACGCTGGCGGCTTCGCCGGCGGGGAAGAAAGGGTTGAGAAGGTGCGCAGAGGGCTGATGAAGACTTTCTGCCTGACACCACAGCGGGAAGCCAATTAGGAGGCTCTTTTCCTCACCGTTACGCCAGCATCGCTGCGCTGAATGTCCTAAAAGGCCCTAATTAGCTTGAACAGAGTTACTTCTCCTCTGAGCTCAATCGGGAAGCTATCATCCGCCCGGCGCTCCTCAATGGGGCTTTTTAGCTCCCTCTTTCATTCGACAATTCAAAGGGGATATTTTCCCTTATTTATTTTTTTTTATCTGTTTATGTTTTTCTTTTTTTTTTCTTTTTTTAAATCAGGCGCTTTCCCGCGAGGTAGACTGGGTGCAAATATTTAGAGTCAAGCAGCGCGTGGGGAGGGCGGGCTGTGTGATTTGGGGGTGGTCAGAAGGCAACGAAAAGCCTTTTCTGGGTTTATTCCGGCTGCCTGGCAGAGCTCACGGGGGGGCTCTGCTCCCACAAAAGCGGGTGCAAGGGCTGGCTTTGGGGGTGATTAAAATTAGCCTGGGAAAGAGCTGGGGGGGCTCTCTGCAGGCTGGGGGGGCAGAGCCCCACTGCTGAAGATGATTCACCCTGCAACAGCTCCCCCACGGCCCGAGAAAGTTTGGGTTTTGCCTTGGAAAAGGGATTTTTTTTTTTTTTTTAATTAAAGCAGGCGGTGCTGGTCCAGCAAATCAGGCAGCTCCAGCCCGTCCCCGCCGCAGCGGCCCCGGAGCAGCCACCGCTCTCGCCCTCGCCCTGACAGCGACGGTGCCCGAGCTCCACGTTTCCCCCCCTGCCCGGCCCTCAGAAATTTGGAAAAAAAAGGAGGAAATTTGGAGAAATCTGGCTAGGCTTTTGCCCGGCAAAGGGCTTGCTGCGCCCGGCACGCTCAGCCGCCGGACACCTCTGCCATGCCCGGCGGGTGGTGGAGCGCGGCATCGCCGAAACGGCCCCGCTCGTGGAGCCGCCGGCTTTCGCAGGGAGATCCTGGGGGCTTCCCGCTGGCCTTGCAGCGCGGTTAATCGGAGCCAGCTGGGAGGCTGCGGCAAAAGGCGGTGGACTGAGCGCCGGCCTTTTGGAGGGGCCGGGGGGCTTTCGCTTCTGCAGGGCCCAATCCCGCACGGATTCGCACCGGATTTTTGCCCGGGGTGTTTTGCCGGGGGAAAGCGAGCTGGCGCCCTTGGCGGCGGGCTGCGCACTCCCCCGAGGCGCGGCGGGGAAAGGGGGGCCGGCACGAGGCGGCGCGCGGAGCATCCGCGGCTGCAAGGTGAGATCATCTGCTCGCTTTGCCCTTTCTTGGAAAAAGCCTTCCTCCGCGGAGCCTTCACTTAGTCACCCCCTTTGTTGAGAGACAGCTTGGCAGGGTCTCGTGGAAAAAGCAAAACGTGTTTTTGAAAGGCGACTCGAAAAGGGGGGGGGAAATTCCACGTAGAAATCTAACCCGGGAGACAACGCGGGGGGGGGGGGGGGGAATGTGGGGAAGGGAAGGACCCCGGCCCCGATCCCCCCCCGCCTTTGCAAGCCCCTCTGCCGCAAGCATCCCTGGAAGAGGTTAAGGTGGAGAAACCCCGTTCCTGGCCCATAAATTGCGAAGAAATCCCTCGCCGTAACTGCATCCATACGCTCCGGCCACGGTGCGATGGCGGGACGGGCGGCGCGAGGGTCGCCCCCTCCAGCGCAGGGCAAAAGAGAGGGGGCCCCCGGGCCAGCCGCGATTAAGGGTCATAAATCTCCGATATTAAACTGGTAGGAAATAATTGGCAACTGGGTGCAGGCGAAGCTCACCGCCGTGTTAAAAAAAAAAAAAAAAATCTTGTTTTAACACTTTGCTCCAGCCGGAGCGGCCCGAGCCCAGAGCAGCCTGAGTGCTGGCATTGCCTTTTGCCGATGGTTGGAGCAAAACTCCCACGGGCTCCAGTCGTGCGGTGAAAAGCGACTCAGCCTTTTGGAAACTGCAGGCTTAGAGAGGGGGGGACATGTGCAAAAATGGTCCCAATCCCCCGTTTCCGTGAGTCCTTGGGCAACCGCACGGCGAAGTCAAGCGGCCCAGCTGCAGGGCTGCCAGCTCCGGTCCTGCAGCCGCCTCGGCCCCAGCTCGCGTTATCCTGCATGATGCTGCAGGTTTGCTCGGAGAGCCCAGCCCAAGGTTCCCTTCGGCAGGGAAAAGCTCAAAAACAGGAAATTTAATGCAACCCCCCCACAAAGTAAATTTAAAAAAAAACACCCACAACTGATTATTTGCTTTAAGCCTCATTATTTTTATGGCAATCTCATGATTTTTTGGGACCTTGACTCATGGTCTCCGAATGCTGCGGGGGGAGAGGGGGGGGCTGCTTTTATTTAAGCCTTTATGCAGCTGCCCTCAAATATGTTGTTTTGAGGGTTTGGGGTTTTTTTGTTTTTTTAAATCAAACCCCCCCCCCCCCCTTGCTTTTCATCTGCAACTTTGAGTCCTCAGGTCTTGTGGCTGGAGGCTCCAGGCCAAACCCCCGGAGCAGCCTGGTAGCGCCAGGGGCTGAGAGCTGAGAGGGCCGGGCCGGGCCGCCAGTGGGTGCTCGGTGCTGGGTCCGGCCGGGCGCCCGGGCCCGCAGCCGCCCGGGCAGCGCTGGGCCAGCTCCTGCTCGCAGCGCAGGGCAAGCGCCTGTGGCCAGGCCACCGCAGCTAATCCGCAGGGGTCCGCATGGCCTGCCGCGCTCGCCATTCGGAGGCCTCGGTTTTGGCTAACGGGCTCTTTAAAACGTGCCGGGCCCCTCGCTCTGCCGCCGCCTCACAGCCCCTTCCCCAGGGCCCCGGCGCGTCCGCGTTAGAGCAGCGGGCTCAGCCGTGGGCAGGGAGCGAGGGGTGACGCCGGCGGCTCCCCAAAGCCTCCCAGGGCCGAGCGCCAGGCCGCAAGGCAGCAGGCCGCGGGGCACAGCAGGCCGCGGGTCGCAGCAGGCCACGGGTCGCAGCAGGCCGTGGGGCGCAGCAGGCCGCGGGTCGCAGCAGGCCGTGGGGCGCAGCAGGCCGTGGGGTGCAGCAGGCTGTGGGGCGCAGCAGGCCGCGGGTCGCAGCAGGCCGTGGGGCGCAGCAGGCCGCGGGGCGCAGCAGGCCGTGGGGCGCAGCAGGCCGCGGTCGCAGCAGGCCGCGGGGCGCAGCAGGCCGTGGGGCGCAGCAGGCCGTGGGGCGCAGCAGGCCGCGGTCGCAGCAGGCTGTGGGGCGCAGCAGGCCGCGGGTCGCAGCAGGCCACAGGGCGCAGCAGGCCGTGGGGCGCAGCAGTCCGTGGGGCGCAGCGGGCGGGCAGCGGGGCGGCCGCCGGGCTCGCGGGCGGCCCCCGGCTCCTTGGCGGGCCTGGGGAGCTGGACGGGAGCCACGGCTCGCTGGAAGGCGGCGGGAGCGCGCGCGCCGTGAAAGCTGTGACTCATGCGATTCTCTTCTCCCCTCAGGGGGTGCATTGCCGGCGCTCGGCGGCCTCGCGCGGCCGCTCGCGGGGCACCCGCCGGCCTCGGCGAGCCGCAGCGCCTCTGCCCGCTGCCAGGGCTGCGGCGAGCCGCTTCGCCTCCCGCCATCGGGGGGGCCGACGGAGCAGCGTGCCTGCCGGGGGGAGCCGGCCGCTTCCCGCTGCGCCACGGTCGCAGCCCTGGGCACCGGCTGCCTCCGCAAACCCCCCTGCCCTGGGGACCAACCCCACCGTGAAGCCTGGGGAGCTTCAGCCTCGGCCAAGAGCGAGGTTCGCGCTGCCCATGGGCACCCAGCGCCGGAGACCCAGCAGTATTTGGGTGCTGACGGAAGTGGTTGGTCAGCTGGGGGATTTCTCAAAAGCATTTCGTGAAAAAAACAGCCCCTAAATGCCCTAAAAAGCAAGGAATCCAGCCAGCTTAGGTGCTTCTGAAAAATCCTCCCAGCACCTCTCTGCATCCTTGGGAGAGGATGGGGACGATGAAGAGCCTTGCCTCCAAAAATGCCCACATTCATGGGTCAACTTCGGGTCTGAAGTGACCAAAACAGCTCTGAAGATGTTTGAAAGCCCCTCTGCCCCTGCCGCGCACGGGGTTCAGGGAGCAAACCCAGGCAAAGGGCTTCATTTTTGTGTCCTCCTACCACAAAGAAGCGCAGACGTAGCAGAGACACTTGGCCAGCGTGACCAGCGACCGGAGGAAGCAGGATTTGAAGGGCCACTTCTTTTCCTTTGGCTCTGCGGAAACCACGTGTCCTAGATGCAAAGTTAGGACATAAAACTTGCTGTCAATGAACGCAGCTGCAGCAGTGCCAGCCAAGCCTTCACCTAAGCTTTCACTCCTTCCACTTCATTAATAAAGGGGAAAAAAAGGACGGGGCCTTGACATCAAAAAAATACAGACTGTGTATTTTAGACCAGAGTTTCCTGTAACCACCTCTCTCCAGTTCCTTTTCATTCATTTTCTCCATTTTGTCAGTGCGGACCAAGGCAGGTCAAAGGTTTAAGCTTTTTTGGAAAGATTTGTTTCCAAAAAAATAAAAATTGGCTAATCTGCACATTTTGTTACCTTCACACCAGACTGGGAAATACGTGGTCAGAGCTTAGGGCTGTGTGGTTTTTTTCTTTTCTTCTTCTTTTTTTTTTTTTTTTTTAATGAAAGCATCTGGCATCCATGACACCCTCTGAAAAAAATACATGTATTTTGCAATGTGTTAACAAGGATTGCTGGGCTGAGCAGCTCTGTTTCCCCTGCTCTTTCATAGCTTGAAATCGGTTTGAACACTGCAGCTTTCAAGCAGTGGTGATGCTACTCCACTGTTAGTTCAGCAGGGTAAAATTTGGTTGTCACTAAGGCAGATCTGAAGATTTTCTGGTTTTTGTTTGTTTGGCTGAGATTTCTTCTCCCTCTGGTAAATCATGTAACTAAGACCGCACCCATCTGGGACTGACACGGGCTGAGGTTAATCTGTGAGACAGACAGGTGAGCAGAAAAGGTACGTCATAGATCACAAGGCATAGAAGGTAAAGGGAAAAAAAAGGGAGAAGAGGCTTGAAGACTCAGTCAAAAAGTGTTTTGTGGTTGAACTAGAGAGGCAGGTCAGAAAACGGAAAATGCAGCATGACTACATCTTCCACATGCGCCAGCCCGCAGCGTTCATGGAGTGATTTCTCTTTACTTTGTCTCCTGTCCAGTGCTGGAACTTCCACTGGGTTTTTTCTCCTCTTCTGTCTCTGATTTTATTGATTCCTCTCACCTCACAATTAGCAAATAAACACATGAGGTCTGTATAGTCACTTCCCAATGAAGCTATTTTCCTGGAAGACAATTTTAGGAAGGAGAAAAGTGTTTATTCTCTCCACAGGAAGTCAAGGAGAAGTAATCTCAGCCGATCGCTGCTCCCATCCTCTTCTGCCTTCTCTGTGCCGTTTGACTGGCAGCTGTCAGAAAAAAGTGCATACATATGGCAGAAGATGCCTCTAGGCTTATCTCTGGTTCCTCACCACACTGCGTGGCCAAATGCCTGGTTTTCTTCCCTCCGTGTGTTTTGAACCCTGCTCCACAACACAGACATCTTTATGAATGGGACTCCAGCTCACACCATGAGCTCCAGCCAGAGCAACAGCCAGAGAGCCTGGATGCCCAGGCTCTGCTCTGGAGCAGGGTGCCCAACCACCGCTCATCACTCGCTTCTCTTTGCTCCAAAATGGCATGAGGCGGACGAGATGAGGACCATGAGTTTCAGAGGTTGTTGGAGCCTTTGTGTGCTTAAGCCTCAGGGCAGTTGGTGTGACATGTGGAAAGGGCTACTGACGGGACGCACATACCTGGAACATCACTCAGGAAGATCACAGCAATGCCCGGCCAGAGGAATGGCTGGGAGGCACAGGCATGGGTGCAGTGCCCAAGGAAGCAGCCCCATGGAGGAGGGAGGAGAGGAGGGCTGGTGGATGTCACCAAGCCATGCGGAGTCTGACATGCAGGGAGGCATGTCTTCATCAGGGAGGTCCCTGCACAGCCAACTCCCTGGAGGATGTGCCTGAGCAGATGCCAGGAGAAGACAACCAGGCATCTGCAGGGACTCCATGATGCTGCCTAAAGCCTTGCAAAAAGACAGGGAGCCCTGTCACTCCGTGACCTGCTCAGGACCAACCTGGACCAGAGCCCTGGTGCTGACCCACAGGACAAAACCATGGGAGCTCCAGTGTTTTGTGAAATCATACATGAGCTGAGTTGTCCCCTCAAGTGCCTCATTCCATGGGAGGACGCTGGAAGCAAATCAGTGTCCATCACCATCTCAGCTCTGCAACTTCTTTGCAGAAGATACCGAGAAGTGTCCTCTCCTGCCTCGATCACCATGCAAAGTTACCTTTTTGCACCGGCTCAGCAGTACCGTGGGCCACTGTTCCTGCTTGGATGCTAAGTGGTGAAGAGATACAGTGATGCTACACATGGACTCGGGACTGCACTTCAGGAAAGAGCAGGATGTTGAGAAGTGGAGGGCTGAGTCTTCGCCAGGTTTCTCAGGAGGTTTCATTGCAATCCATATGGCTGCAAGTGTGTCCCTCTTTAGGGCTATACAATATGAGCTGTGGGGCTGGAAAACAGCATGATTTTGAAGTTCTTGTGCTTATGGATCATGTCTGTCCTCCCATCTCAGTATTCCTCTGGGAGCCTGTGATCTCCTGGTTACCCGCCTGGACCTTCCATGTTTTGCCTGGCTGCTGCTTCCAAGATACTCTCTAGAGTGCTACAAGCCTGATGCTGCAATTCAGCATATTAAAAGAAATGTTCAAATGAGTCCACCAGACCCAGAAATCCAGACTGGGCTCTGTCACTGACTCATCCTTATGATCACTGAGCACTATCTTCAGTCCTTCACTCTTGCTTTTCACCAGCAATGTCATTGTCCCTGTCAAACACTGAACAGTACTGGGTCAGGAACCATCTCCTAGAAACACGTGATAGCTCTATTTCCCCTCTTGCAAATCCTTTCGTAGGTTTGAATAGGCTCAGTATAGATGACCTTGATTTTGGACAGTGGTAACATGTCTGTAGGATCACTCCTATTCCCCAGTTCATTATATGACCATCTTGTACTGCTGGTGGGAGGTAGCCAAGACCACTTTTCTGTTACCTTGTCCATGGTCAGTGCCAAGCATGGCTGGCTCTGGAGATGAAAGGTGGGTGTCCCAAAGAAATGCGTGCTCCAGAAACATTCCAGAAAAACAGAGCAGTCAAGCAACCAGAAATCGTTCCTGATCAGAAGGACCCAGCTGCATATTCACACTCAACCATGGCTGCAGAATCGTCATCCATAAGGAGGGGCCTGCTCAGATGCCAGGTGCTCACAGATTGCTCAGTGCAGCTCATTCCTTATGTTGGCCCCAGGCAGATGTGCTGGAGGCCTTAACAGATCTTTCCTACCTCCAGCTGCCAAATGCTTGGAGATAAGGGCCAGTTCCAGCATTCTGTTCTAGATTTTGGCTCACCCTCTCTAAAAGCCTGGGGCTGCTTTAGGGTCTTGGTGTAGATGTGTCCGGTTGCCCCTCTGGCAAGGAAGAGAGAGAGGAGGGTGGGAGGGACAGGCAGTGCAGAAACTTTTCCTCTTGCTGAAGCACACAGTGCTCACCAGACTCAGGAACTGGTCTGGGTCATGCTGTAGCATCTGAGTCTTCCTGGCTGGAGCTGGCACATGTGTCAGGAAGAGTGCTTGGTCCTGACAGTGCAAGCCCGGGTTTTAACAGCATTGATGAGAGCTGGTGTCTGGTTTCTGTCCTTACTGCAATACACACCTTGTGCACAGAGCCTTTGCCCTGAACTTTGGCCACTACTGAGGCCTGGAGGCACACATTTTCCCTCAGTTTATTAATTTTCCACTTTCATCTGTGCTTGTAGCTTTAAGGGAAAGGCAGATTTTAACACCACAGTGACCTTATGGCATACATGAACCAGACTGATTTTTAAAGATTTTTTTGTATCACTGAAGAGTGAGCTACACGAATGGCTCTGGGGAACTGTTCCATCTGTGTTTGCTTCATAGCTATGTCCTGAAGGTCCCTGGGAGATGGATGGGCCCTCCCAAGGACACTGATAGGAGAAAGAGGCAATTCTCCCCCCAGTCACTCTGGATAGACCTGCATCATTCACGTGGGCCCTAGCATAAGGAATGAGTTGGGCCCTAAAGTATTGCCGCTCCCAGCCTCCCCTCTCCTCCTGGGGGTCCTCCTGCCTGCACAGCCTATGGGATAACTGGGTCCTGCTCATCTGGGACCAAGAGGGCCTCCTCCTTGGCAACAGAGCTGGAGAGCACTTTCCATGCCCATTGTAGTTTCAGTATCTTTGCTGAGACCTTCTGCCATCAGCACTGGCTACTTTGTTCTTGGATGAAAGCCCCAGAGACAAAACCAGTTTCAGTGCAACCACCATGGGTTGGCCCATGGTTGCTCCCCGCCAGCCTGGGCTCTGGAGACAGAAATCCTTTTCCTCACACACACTATTAGGTGGGACTTTACATTCATTTTCTTCTCACTAGCCCAAACCATAACATCTTTTTCTCTCTTGCCTTGGCTTTTTCCAGCTGTTCAGATCCACATCCTGAAAGCAGAAAGAAATGCCGACTGGTGGAAGTTCACAGTCAACATCATCTCCGTCTACAAACAAGGGAGCAACCGGATACGGCGCGGAGACCAGACCCTGTGGATCCACTCCAAGGACGTAGCGTGCAAGTGCCCCAAAATCAAGCCCATGAAGAAGTATTTGCTGCTGGGCAACAACGAGGACTCTCCCGACCAGAGCGGCATCATTGCAGACAAAACAAGCCTGGTGATACAGTGGCGGGATACGTGGGCTCGGCGGCTCAGGAAGTTCCAGCAACGGGAGAAGAAGGGGAAGTGTAAGAAAGCCTAAAGGAAGAGAAGGCAATGGAGTGCACGAGAGAGCGAGTGAGAGACTGACTGTGCATGCTGCTTTGTGTAGAACCTGGAGCGGATAGGGCCTGGGATTAGGGACTTTGGGAAGGAAGTCGTGTTGCAGTTTGTTTGTGTCAGGGAGGGCTGGGGCGGGGGGACAGCCAGGAATCACGTCTGTGGGACTGCCAAGTTTGCACCTCATATTACAGGAAGAAAAAGAAAAAATCACACAAAAATAAAACGAACCATTGCAAGAGGAGGGTGGGTGTGGGCATGCAGCACCTCGACCACGGTGGGAGTGCGAGCAGTCCCCAGTGCCCCCCAGCTTCTTTCTGCCCCATTTGCTGAAGAAATCAGAGACACCAAACTGCCTTAAAACTGCTGACATCTGCTAGTTCCAAAGCATAGACACAGGGACGATCAAGCCTGTAAGAAACTAATCAACGGCAACGCTGGAAATTAACCCCCTTCTCCAAAATACATATTCTCAGTTTAGATTGAATGAGACAGTTATCGTAGAGGAAACTAAACAGAGACTTACCACTGAGGACAGATCTGAGGATCGACTAATATAGGTTATTTAAAGACTCTTCAGTATATGATAGCCGTAACGATCACCTGCTGTACAGTACCTAAGAGGCAGGACGAGGTCTCCAGCCGTATTGATGTGCTGATCCCATAGCAGCAGGTTAGCCAACCATACGCACAAAATGGTGCAAAAGAAGAGACCACGTTAGTTAGCGACTTCCACATGGGCATAACTCGGGCAACAATTCCCTGCTTCAGTCTCCATTTTTCCAAGGGGAGTTGCACGCTGCTGCTGCACACTGGCCACTCGTTGCAATACATGCACCGAAGGAGCTTGAGCCCAGGGGATGCCCTGGTTCCCCCTTCAATTCACAGTCAAGTTAATAATCAGGAGCCCCAGGGAAGCACCCAGACTTTGAGGAAAAGTTGGCCTCCAGTTCCCATATGTGCCCCGGAAAATCTCACCCCTAATATAACCACAATCTCTGAGTCTCCACTCTGGTCATCCCTGAGACCTCCTTCATGGGTTTGGTCCTTTCTGCAGCCATCAACAAAGTGAGGAGCCCTTGGATAGGAAATCCATGCAGAAGATACTGAAGTCCCAGATGGCAGTAGTTTCATTTCCAAACTCAGCCAGCTTTCCCCAAACTGGCCCAGTCTGGCCCTCGCTCCCTCAGCCTAGTCAGTCCTTCCAGCTTCTCATGTCCCTGCACGAGGTGGCCAGCACTCACCTGCATGGTGGAGTGGGATAGCAGGTGCCAAGCTCCTGCTGGCCCCCAGGGCTGTCTCCATGGGCCGCAGGACCAGAACAGAGGACCATGTCTTTGGCTGCGTTACAGCCTGTGCAGGGCAGAGAGACCAGCCCCAAGGGAATGGGTCTCCACCGGGGACCAGATGAGCGAGATTTGACCCACTTAGAGGCCCCCAAACTGGATCTTCCACTGGAGGTTAAAAAAAGCAGATCTACCAGCAGAAAATGTGATTCCTAATCTCTAATCCCAATGAACTGGGAAGGCAGGGACTGCCCTCACCTCCATCTCACACCCTGTGAACCAGCAAGTGAGGGTGGGAGCAGCTTTCCCCAGGGCACTTTAGGGGCAGACCTGGCTCTTGGGTTTTTTGTCTCCAGAAAAAGTCAGGTCAGTGCTGCTTCGCCTTGCCAGGGTGGCAGGCTCTTCCACTTCCACATTGGTCCATAAAAAGCGGGGGAAATCTGAGTTCACCTAATCAATGGGGGCAGGCAATAGCTGGGGTGGAAATGCAGGGAGGGCAGTCCAGGTACCTGGATGAGAAGCAAACACTAGTCGCTACGAAAAGCAAAACCTCCCTGATATTTTTCCTTTTAGGAAACTTGGAAACATCTATTTTATGACATTTTCCAGTGGTTTTGCCTTGTTTTATAGCAATTGACAATATTTATATAATGACATAAACTACCATAAAGCGAGGCAGCCATGTAAATAGGTGTAAAGTGGAGGGCTCCCAAGGAAGCACAGGCCAGCGCCGCGCTGCTGGGAGACATGGCACAAAGGGGACCAAGTACTGCTGAGCCTCCCCCACAACCACAAGGGCCCTCAGAGATGAATTCGGACATTAGGATTGAAATCCCGCTCTGAACGCCAAGCAATACACCAAGTCACAGTTTTCTCCCCAGTCCTTTCTTGCTCAGAACAGACTAATTTTACCTTAGTTTAGAGCCCAAGAAGAGCCAATAGCTTTACAGGCAGGGGGACGCATGCACCCAAGTCACCAAAGGGCTTCCAAAAGATAAAAGTGACCTTAAGTGTCTCAAAGGAGACTTAAAGCCACAAAGCTTGACTAGGCAGCTCTCCTCCAGCTAAGACTAACTGATGCTAGGTAGAATCTGTGCCGGTTGGAGACAGCTTGTCCTCAATTAGCCAAGGTGCCCTCAAACCACAGGTGCCCCACAAGTCCAAGGTCCCTTCAGCCTGTGCTGGTCGTATGGACTCTCACAGGTCCGCTCCATGGACACCTGCAAGGCTTGTTCAGATGGACAACCACCTTCCAAACAACCCATCAGGAACATCTAGCCCAGCAGAGCAACACGGGGAAAGGCAGTGAGGAACACAGAGGAAACACATGGAGCATATGTCTTTAGGCAAATAAAATACAATTTCTCTTGAATAGTCTAAAAACAACTGGACCTAGTTCAAAGTCTGTTCTTTCCAGGCCTTCAGCACTCTCCTGCACAGGGAAGGCAAGGCTGGGGAAGCTGGGGGACTTGGGATCTACCCATATCCAGGCACCAAGTGCTCTCTGACTCCCTCTTCTAAGTACGTGTGGCCGAGCACTGCCACCACCCTCCAGCACAGCCTCGACACCCACCAACACCCACAGCAATGGAGACAAGCCCCAGCCCTCTAACCAATTTCCTCATTTTGGGAAGTTGCAGAAGAAACTCCATCCATTTCAAGCAGGCAATCATCCACGCTGCCAAGCTGCCAGAGCCCAGGGACCCTCCAGGCACTAACAGAAACCAATAAATGGGAAGGAAACCACGGTGCTTGTACAGTTAGCACGAGATGTAAAAAAAATTAGAGCTCAGAGAATCTATTGTAACCAGAGTGACTATTGCAGATGTAACCCCACCCCCACCCCAGCCCCGGCCCACCAGGGCCCCGTTCTTTGATCATTGTTGGAGTTTTGTGCTTTCCAGCCAGTTTAGAGAAGCTCCTTCACTCTGTCCATGGTTAACCAGTGCCTCCGGTAACACTGACCTGCACCAACGGCTGGCGTAGCCCATCCACAGCCGTACTCCTCCTGGGAAAGGCAGAGCAGTCCCGTTTCCAGGATGTCTGGGGAAGCAAGTCATCCTTGCTGCCACCTCGGGACACCTGCTTTTGGCGGGGGGGGATCTCTGGCCTGTCACCCAGACAAGATCAAGATGTCACCCTTGAACATCACCTTCCATAGCCAGGGCTGCTGCTCTGTTGGAGGTAAGCACTAGGGCAACCACACTATAACCACTGAGGAATCAAGGTGTCCTCCCAGGATGCCCCCAACGCAGTGGCTGCGGCCAGCAAAGTCACCTGCTGTGCTCCTGGAGAGCCACAGGCCTTGCCAACGTGTCCCCTGCCATGAAAAGCAGCTGTCCCAGGGCACGAGGAGGTGAGAAACCCTGGCGAGAGGGGGCCCAGCTCCCCATGGCATGGGGGTGGGATGGGATGGGGGGTCTGCAACTAACCGCAGGACGCGAGGGCCACCGGCGCGCAGGCAAAGCCGAAAACCAGAGGTGCCAGTGGGAACCGTGACAGAGCTCATAACAGGGTAAAAGGGCTGCGGTGCCTTCGAAGCGAGTTCGGAAAGCAGCTGAAATGCCAAAACAATCATCACTCGACGGTCGCACCTGACAGAAGTCGTTTCGTCTCGTTTTTGTTCGTTTCGTCGTGTCCGTCCCCTCTCCCCGCGCACCTGCCTTTTCTCCCCTTGCGCAGCCCCCTCGCAAAACCTGTGTTTGTTTTTGTTTCTGTTTTATTTTTATTTCTGTTAATATCTTGAATTGTAAATGTTGTTTAGTTATGACCATTGCATACTGCTTTGGGCGATGTTTCTTTACAATGCATACTAATATATTATGGTTATTATATATGAATATATTTAATGACACGTGAAAAAGTTGTGGATTTTCTTATCATTTTTCCGAGGTTTTTTTTTTTTTCCGTTCGTTCGTTCGTTCGTTTTGTTAGATTGGCTGTAATTGAACCAGAAGGAGCTTGTAACTGTTCAGCACCCACTCGGTAGAACTAAAGTCAGAAACCAGTTGAATAAACTCTTGTAAACCATAACAAGCTCCAGCGGTCTCTGCTTCCTCCCACCCCAAGCCCAAAGGGCAGGGACCTGCTCCGGCAAAGCCAGGGGTGTTCCATGTCCTTGGCAGGGTGCTGGTGGTCTCCCCTTCGCCTCCCACCCCGCAACCCTGAAGGTCCCTGCAAAGTCACCGTTTGCAGGAGCCCTGGACAGGCAGGGAGCGAGGGGACGCCGTGGGGAGCAGAGGAGCTTCCAACCCCATGGCCAAAGCCAAGCCCTGCTGCTTGCACCCCCTGGCCGGGCTGGTTATCAGCGCGGTCCCCTTTCTGCTCCCACGCCCACCCGCAGTCTCTGGTGCGGTGGATTTTTAAGCCACAGTCAGCAAAGGTGAGAGCAGCGGGGAGAGCAGAGCGAGCCTGGGCTCCATCTCCGGACGCTCGCTCAGCTCACAAGGGGCATCACCAGCCCCAGCGCCCGCCGCTCGCCTGGAAGCGGCCGGCACTTGAGACGGGGCAAAGATTGATGCTAAAAGACGAGCTAGAAAGCCTGTGGCAGAGGAACCAAGGCGGCAAAACACTTCCAGAGGGAAAAACACAGGCAAAAGGTCCTGCAAACGGCTGAGGGGTCAGCCTGCATGACACATGCTCTTAACGCCTCTGAGATTTTATTAATTCGAAAACATCGCGGAGGTCAGAAATCTCAGATGTTTATTGCAGCGACAAATGGGGCAGCAATGCCCCACCTCCGCTCCGGAGCTCTGCCCTGCAGCTTTGCAGAGAAAGCAAACGGGTTTCCCAGATCGCCCCAGCTTTTATCCCTCTTGACACAGAGCCGCCGGCCCCAAGGCTGCAGCGGCGGCTCTGAGAGGCGGGTGAAGTCGCCTATTCCCAGCCTGGGGCTGCACGCAGAGCGCCTGCTCCCCCGGGCCCTGCCGCAGCGATCCGGCCGCTCGTCCATCCAGAAAAGTGCCCGGCTTCCCCCAGGGAGGAAATAACAACTGGAAACACCTAAACGCCAGAGCATGTTCTCATTTGACAGGAGTAAAGCAGAAGGACGGGAAGGCGAAGCCCAGGACGCCTCTCCGGGATGCACGGATGGGACGAGCAGGACCGCGGCTAGGCAAAGCCACTGGTGTGCGAGGCGGCCCGGCCCGGGTGTGCGGCTTTAGCAGCCCCGGCAAGCAGTTGCAACGCACAGCCCGAGTGCCGTTTGCCCCACGCCTGGAAATCAGAGTGACCCCCACCAAACTGCAAATGCAGTGGACTCCAATTAACGGTGCTTTTCACCCTCGCTTGCTCAGAAGCAGTCACGAACCACTCAGAGAGTTTAACCTTCCCTTTTCTTTTGCGGAGCAGCGAAACAGAAAAAGGTTTCCACACGCATCTGAGCGCTGCCAAATCCGCTTCTTTTTAATAAAAGCCCTCACTCACATGACACATTAAATGTTACCTAAAGGGCAAATCTAAGAATCTCTTTGTTAGATACTTCAGCAGAGCAAACTCCTTGCGTTTCTACCTTTCCCATGCATGGAGAGCAAAAATGTGTTTGAGGACAGAACAAATGAAAAACATGTTTTTTAAAGCCCCTATCCGAGCACAGTCCCTGTGTCACATTGATCAGGATAAATTATGCATCCATTCTGCACGCCCTGGGAATTCAAACAAGACCTTAATTCCCTCCGTAAACTACAGTTTTAATTAGAAGCCAAAGTCCATATTCTCATCTCTGTAAATCGCCTGGCATTCTCCTGCTGTCACCGAAGATGCACAAGGCTGCACTGGAGCGGGGAGAGCGCAATCGCGCCGCGGGGCTCGCACAAAAAGCCTCCTAATGAGAAACAATTCCGGGCAGATTTTCCAGCTTGGTTCCTCCACACAAGCGCTGCTGGAACGCACGAGTTTTGAACACATCTCCAAAGCCGCACGCTGCTTGTTTCCAGCTGGAGCAGCCTCGCTTGAAGCTTCATTTCTACTTGGAGATGAAGCAATAAAATAATCAAAAACCTGTTGCGTCCTTTCGAAAACCACCACGAGAAAGTAAAACTATCTTTCCCCCCGCCTCCTCCTTTGAAGGTTGTAATATGAAGCATCTTTCCAAGCAAAAGCAAGCAAACAGGCACAGCCTGAACAACCAGGGCAGAAACGGACTTTTAAAGGCTTCAAGAAAGATTTTCTCCAGGAAACTGGAATGGAGACCCGGGAAAGCACTCTGCTCCTTCCCAGCAATGGGCATCATTTCTCTTGCCTAGCAGGCAGGAATGCAGTATCCAGTTATCTACCAAAAAGCACAGGCCCAGATTTCCCACCGTTAAACACCAAACACAGATGCTGAAGTCAGTAGCGTGCAATCAGCCTGGCCCTCAGATTTCGCTAGCGCTGGTCTCCCCTCCAGCTGCTCACTCAGGTGCTGAGCAGCCTAGAGCACTATTTGAAGCCCACCACCCACGCCATAAGGTACTGCTGTGCTTACTGGGCTTTTTCTCTTTTACTTGGTGTGTTCAAAGCTTGCTTCATGATTTGGTCAGCTGAGATTACTCCACCAAGACCCTTTCCACCTACCCTGTCCCTGTCCCAGGAACACACAGAAGGGAAAGGATAACGTGGTGGTACTTTTCAGCTCTGGGGTACGGCTCCTGTCCTTAATGATTGAACCCCCATCCTATCTGGCAGGGTGTAGGTGCATCCAGCCTCTAGAAGCACCTTCATGCTGTAAAACCCAAGCCTCTCCCATCATAACTCACAGTCATTTCTACCTCAGGTCCTGGAGGAACTGGGTTAAAACCTCATCTCCACCCAACACTTAATGGCAGGCTCCAAGCAAAAGCTTAGCAAGAAGAATTTTGCACTCCGATCTGCAGATCTCCAAGTATGTTATAGGGGAGATCAGTACCAAGAGTCTCAACTGGTAGATGGGGAAACTGAGCACAGGACAGCAAAATGACTTAGCTGTTGTCACTCAACAGAGCCAAAAGAGCCCGGGTTTCCCAGCTCCTGGACCAGGGCTGGACCCACCAGACATGTGTTGCTGTCACCAGCTGTGGAAGGGAGGGAGAGAATAACTAGTGCCAGGAGCCAGTTTAGAGCTCTGGAAACACATACTCCATCACTGCAGTAAGGACCTTACAAACATAAGGAAAGATACATCAAGATACACAGGATGTCTGATAGGAACCATTTTTTCCTTTTCCCAAAATCAGCTCTTAGAATATGGAAGCATTATAGAACATTAGCACACACCATGAGACAAGAGGCAACAACAAAAGTCATACAGATAAATTGTATATAAATGGTTCAGCTTTTATTCAATGTTCTTATTGCTTGATCTATCAATCTGACAATCAAATTGGCGCATATAACAAAATAATGACTTTTCTGGCCAGAAGCGAGCGTTTGATACTTCTTTCTTGTTAGTTTTTAAATAGTTACATTTTCCTTTCAGTTTTAACAGTTTATGAAAAATTATAAAAGAAAGAGGCAGATCTCAATCACCGAGATTAGTACATGAATACTAGCTCATCTCCTGCGGTTAGCTGGCTGCGGAAAGCCTGCCCCAGAGCAAGGCAGAGCACCCAGAGAGACGCTCCTGCCTCATGAGCGCATTCTGGGCAACGCTTTCCGCTCTTACGCACCTGGCTGCATTTAAGACCCACTGCTGTTTACATTTCTATCTGTGGAGATCAACACTGATAATTCTCCCACAACAGCCAAAGACTGACTCATTCGTGACTGTTTTTGTGCAGTTCATCGGAGTTCCTATACCCTGGTCATCAGGCTTTTCACTTTAGGGCTGCATGTGCTCTCTGGTTTTCCATCTTGATGGAGTCTATACACATGCATTGCCTAAAACATTTATTCCTTGAGAAATGTAAGAATCTTCATTCCAAAGACAGGTGTCAGAAAGCACAGGAACGCCACTTATGTACCCCCAAACCCCCATATTATCAGCTGAAAGTATTTTAAAACCCTCAAGACGACCGACTTCAACAGAAGAAAGAGTGGGCCAGGCAGACAGCACCCCAGTATGATCACTTGCTTAGATATGGATGCACTGAGAAATGTATCTATTCTATAGGCAAGTGCATCCTCCCGAAATACTAAATCAAGGTAGGATGAGAGTCCTTCTCAAGTTCACATCCTCCAGTCGTGCAGCACTCTTCAGCTGTGCCCTGAATGAGGGAATGGACGTCTGCTGGACACAGCTTCATTCTAATACTGTTAAGTTTATTTAAAACACGGAAGGTCATTGCACAAAGTTGGTCTCTTCTCTGGAGTCCTCCACGCTCAGCTGTTGAACAGCAGCTCGAATGGGCCCCATATTTGCATTACTTTGTCGGCCAGACAGCAACCACAGCAATCGCAATCAGCAGCAAGACAATCACCACCAGCATTCCTGGAAAAGATGAAAAAAAAGAAGGTCACTGCCTTTAGCTTTTACAATCGGTCTTCTACAATTCAATTCTTCCTCTCAGGGCTGCTCCTTCTCCCATCTGAAACAGATTTTCTTCCACGTTCACTGTGTGAGACCCCTTCATACAACCCCTCTCACCAGACCCTTGCGCACTGATTACCTGTACAGCAACATGAACACAAAAGTCACGTCGGTAGAGCAGTTATTCCTTCTCATTTTGACCTTCAAACTAATTTTTTGAATTTTGTGCTTGTAGGTTATCCTCCAAGTTGAACATCTGCCTTGTGAAGATTAAAGGATATGTTTAACTCTTACTAATATCATTGTAAGGCCAGTTAAGCTTTTCTAGGATCCCTCTATACCATCCCCCTGGGCAAAGGATTATTCAGAAGGAAATCCAAATTGCATCAGGAAATTGTTTTCAATACAAACTACTCCTGCTTTAAGACAGAATGATTTGCAAAACGAAAAACAGTGCTTTTGTGTATGTACCTGACTTCGGAAAATGAACGTCAAGCAACATTAAGAAGTCTACTAGCACTCTGCCAAATCACGCAGCACGCAAGCTCTGTGTGCTCCATCCTTCCCAAAAATCTGATTGGTTCATACGCAGAAATTAATGACTAATACGATCTTACAAAACTTTATGACTATTTATTAGTTCAGGCACACCACGCTGCTATGCAGAAGGTTGGTGTTAAAAAAAAGAGTAAGTTATGGATAGTTTTGAAGACTGATCCAGAAAACCAGCAAAGCAGATTTTCACAAGCTCGCCCTCCACAACTTAAAACACTCTTGCGCTTCGCATACAGGATTATTAAATGCCAGAGAGAAGGTGACACAGCTATCCAGGCTATGTTTTGTCAGAGCCTGTTAGACCAAATTAATTCTCTAACCCCAAGCTACAGGGGAAATAGCCTGCCTCTCTTAGCTGAAGGAAGTGTTTTCCTGGAAGGGGACCGGAGCTCTGTGGTGGACACCACGATCTCCCTAAGCAATAGGGAGTCTCCGAACATCCCAACACCTCGCGCAGCTGCTGAACCGCTGCACCATGTCCTGCACACTTCGTTCAGTGGCCTCTCTCTCCCATCCGCACGCACGCTTCCCCTCAGATTAAACTTTTAATTATTAGGCTTTTGTTTTGGTTGAGTATCTGGTCTGCAGCATCCCCCTGTCAGAGCTGTGGGAATACGCCGGGGCTCCAAGAGTGGAAAAAATGTCCCTTCATTTGGTCCGTTAACAGATGACTATTACTCAACCACTTACAATATTTACAAGTCCAGCTCATGGCAATTAAAAAAGGATGTATTAAAATAAACTCCTCTTTCCAAGCTGGAAAAGGATATTAGACATAGCTTTTTGTAAATAGTGTCATGTTTTCTGTGCAGAAACTGTTTCTATGCCAGGGGTCCATGATTTTTTTCCAGTGAAAGAGAGTTGCCACCAGCAGTATTTTTCTTTCATGCTCAGTTGAAAACATTTGTTATCTGCATTGAGCATTAGCAGCACTTCACCAGATTGCATCAAAAATACATATATACCCAATACACATACCCAACCCTGGGGTTCTTGCTACAGCCACAAAACCTAACACAGATTGCAAACTGCTTAAAAAGCTTCACCCTGCGTGAACACAGCCTTTGACTGGCATTTGTGACTTTTAAAGGAGGAAGCAATCACACCAAACTTTTAGATAGTTGAAGTGAGTTGCCCAGGTCTGAGCTGGTCATCTCAGCTCCCCCCATCAGTGGAGACAGGGAGGCAGGTCTGCATGTCAGCCTAGGAGAGACATCCAAGATCGAAGGGGTAAATCACTTGCTGGGAGGGATTCACACTGAGGTTTCTCAGTAGTCAGCGTGGAGATGACTAGTTTAGCCTTAGACAACTGCCTTTTGGAGTCAGGCAGGGCCAGTCCCATCCAAAGTCCCATCCCTTCGTACTCAGCAGTACCTAGACAGCAGCTCACTTAAGCACCTGGAGAAGGCCACAGCCTCTTGGCCCAGGGAATTCAGGGGAACACTCCAAGGCATGAAGAGATGGCCCGTGTCTACTTCCCACCGCATTTTTAATGTTACAAAGTGCCTGTTTTTGCCTCAGACACCTCTCTGACCCCTCACGTTTATTTTTCATCCCTCTCCACACCAATTCTGCAGCAAGCAAAATGACAGTGACACATTGCTGCTCCTTTCCTACCCCTATTGAGGACTTATTTTTGGCTCTTGTTTCAAAAGCGGCCCCCGACCACGCTGCCCCTTTACGAGGGAAAGCAGTGGTGGGAGCAGATGACTTCTCACTTAATGAAGATCCCGTCCACACGCAGCCATCGCTGGTGCGGCGAGGGCCTCGTGCAGAGGGCAGCCTAGAGATGGGACTTTTCCCAGCAGTGCTTGCCAGGTGCCAGCTCCCTCGCGGACAAATGTTGCAGGACACTTTCGCGCTCTTCGCGCCCATTCCTGCGTTCACGACGGGCCTGGCACCGAGCTCTCCCCAATCCCTCCATCAGCACACTTCCCCACCACTTTCCCCTCAAGCAGCTTCACATTTCCCAGGCCCAGGGGATTCCCTCGTTTGCAGGGTCCCGCAGCGCCTAGCCTAGCTCCAGATCCTGCTCCGAGGTTTGTGTCCACCAGCGCGAGCCTAGACACGTTCGGAGCAGATGGCTCTCGGAGCACAAACAAGCAGCCTGCTCCCGCTCCCGCCCCCGGAAGGACGGAGATCGCTATCGTTCGCTTCTCAGGAACGGCGAGCTCTTGCCAACAACCTCGGCATCATCTATCGACGCAAGCTGCTGTGCTGATACATTGGGAACGCGATCTATATTTTATTTGGAGGTATTCAATGCGGCTGGAACCAAATAACCTGCTTAAGTTGGGACGAAATAAGATCTGATTAAACCGCCACGTTCAGATTTTCTGTTATGTTTTGCACTGAAGGGAAAAGTTTTAGAGGGTGCAAATCCTTTGCACAGTTTCAGTGTAACCGAGTTTATGGATTTTAGCAATTAAGAGACAACCGAGATCAGTTTCTTGGAAAATACTCTATAGGTGTGAATTAGTAATGATACAAAGTAGAGTTAATGGGGCATAATTATTCTTTGACAACTCCCAAGAAAAACTCCACATAAAACCAGAATCATTACACAGCAGGAACTTGGGAAGGTGGGGGACCAATAAAGCATCGCTAACGTGCAAGAGCCGAGTGAATAGGAAACGTAAGAGAACACTCAGCGCAACAACAGCGGGACAGCAAAATGAAATAAACTTCATTTTATTCCTGAAAAGAAACTGCTCTTAAAAACCTGGAGCCACTTTTCTGTTTTCAAAAGCAGTGGTCAAGTATTTACTCCCCCCATGCGAGATAGGAAAGTAGAGATGGCACGTGTCAGCGCAACCTAAATCACAAACCAGCCAGTATTAGAGGCTTATCTGATCCACTCAATATGCACAAAAAGAATAGAATAACATAAACTGGCAGTAATGTACAAATTTCAAAGTACCTCTTGCATGATAGAGACCAGATGTTACGCACATTGTATTTTTTCTTATACTATTCAACAGCAGATTACAAGGATCTGAAGCTTTTAAACTTGGAGTTTCACAGACTGCAACATGCTTTCATAACAAAAAATTCCGGATATGATCTGACAGTAATTATGCATTCTAGATTCCTGTCTTTCTTTTCTTTTCTTCTTTCCCCCCCCCCCCCAAGTCCTGCAAAATAGAAATATTCTCCTCACCAAGAACTCCTTCATGAACCAAAGCCACTAATAAAGTAAACAGGAATGAGACAGTGGAAGAAAAAAACAGATTCCTGCAGGAAAAAAAAGGAAATGGTGACAGAGACACTAATTTGTAACGTGGTTCTCAGGCAAAGGTGAGAAACAAAAGCCGAAGTCTGCATGCAATTACAGATCAGTGAAGGCAGGCGGGGGAAAGGGTTGCACTCTGGAAGTGCCATAGGGCGATGGAGTTTGAGAAAGTGCTGTTCAAGCTCAGGGAAGCTGTGCGGGAACGCAGAAGACACGTTCTCGCAGCACACTGAATTTCCACGTTCAGGACAGAGATACTGCGCCGAGCGGCTCAGCTGCTGCACCCCTTTCGGTCACCCTCAGCAGTGCCAAAGGTGACACAGCTTCGAAGCGCAGGGAGGCCGGATGCCCCCGGGCACCCACGCGTGGCCGTCGGGGCTCGCCAGGCTCTGCAGCTCCCCAACGCGGTGCCCGGTGGAGGAGGCTCCTTGCGCTTGGCCGTGCCGCGGCACAGTGGCTGGAAACATGGTCCTGCCTCCGATTCCCATGAGCACGGGTCCGTGGGGATAAATGCACAAGCTGCTTTACCTGGATTTAATCTTACTGCGGAGACTAAGGCCGACATTTGTCAGCTCCATCCTGATCCTCCTGACCCTTGATGCCACAGGGGTTAATACTCCAAACCGAGAAAAAAATGTAACATCAGTTTTTCAGATGAAAGATGGAAAGAAAAGATTACGATATGCATGATTTATCTCTAGGCTGAGCCAGTAACCATACCTCCCTGCTGTTTGGTCCATCTCCCCTAAACCTCTTCCAACAGTAAGATCGGAGGATCTGGTGTCCACAGCAACGCCCCATCTCAGTGGGCTTACCCAGGGCAGCCCTTCTCCAAGCCCCAAATCTTCCTCTCCGTAACTCACAGCTTTTAGAGTGAACGCTCCATATAAATGCTCCAGTTATAAAACTGTTGCAGACACCCTTCCCCACTGCACCTGATTTACTGCCCCAAGAATAACCTTGCAGCTGGGGTTCATCCACAAATGCAAATCCTCTCAGTTTGCATCTGCTTGAAGGGGTTTGGGCATCTAAAAGATGATTTCCTATCACCAGTTCGCACCTAACTTCCCAGGGGGTTAATGATCTATGTAAATACAGCTGATGGCTTTCCTTGGAACAGGAGGGCTGAAGGATTACTTTCCCTTGTGTCTATTAGGCCAGATAATAACTACCCTTGCTCCAATGGGACTGTATAACTTAAGGGTGCAAGTCCCTGTTAGAAATAAGACCACACTTAAAACTCATGCTCTTTGGCAGCTACAAATAACACAGTCACACAAACAGCTGTCCCATAAGTCACTTTATTTGCTCTCTTCCTCCCAACTTTTGCTACATTCCCACCCCAGAGTCCTAGACATGGCTTGGAGCTGCATCATGCTAGGCACCATGTAAACACGGAACAAAACATCCCTACCCTCAAGAGCTTAAAACCCAAGTCAACTGGCATCCCTCTTTTCCGGGATGCAGAGCCCACGCGACAGACGCCGCACATATGTCAGCCTTCAGCCCCCAGAGCAGCCCTGGGAAACGCCGGATGGACTGCGAAGGACTGCTAGGCGGTAGACGAGATGAACAATTCTGTTTTCACATTTGTAACTTAACAGATGTGCAGGGTGCATTTACTAAGTAAGCCCATTTACCTTAAATAACTGTTATGAATCACAGCTAACTCTGATGAATTGGTTTCCTCGGAGAATAGTGGATACCTACCGTCGGCCAGCAGCCCGCTTTGGTGTCTGTGATTAATCGCCCCGAATGTCCAAAGCCTTGTGCTGACTGCTCAGATAGAAGCCATGGAAGCCGCTGAGACTACACGATCTACAATTCCTTCAAAGCCTTTCTAATTCCCAATGTTAATGATGGTTGGAGCCCGGCAGAAGTTTCTGGTCATGAGCACTCCTGAGGATGAAGACAACCCCTCGCAGCACCCGGACAAAGCAGCCAATTGTTGCTTGTCAACTCAGTGCTTATGCCAGCTTTCTGACAAGGCAATATTTACTGTGAAATATCCACTTATTGTGCTGAATATAACTCCTGGGAATCTGAGTGTGTTTAGTATCTGGCAGCGATTCAAGCGCCTTTGAAAAGGCAGGCAGGAACCCTGTCATAAATACATATTGTTTTGACAACTCCCTCTTGAATAAGTGTCAAAAGATTTCTGGGCTGCTTCTATTAGACTATTGATTTACCATTAAAAATTGCTCCATACCCATGCAATAGCGGCCATTTAGATTTAATATGTTATCAATTAGAGCACACCGGTTTGTATGAGAAGTCCAGCGTTACAACTTCATACAGAGCAGGCTATGCAGAAGAGACTGTTACCCTTAACAGATAAAGTAAAGCTGAGCGCATTGCTCTTTGGCATACTGTGTTCAGGTAAGAAGACACCCATCTCATTTCTATAAATTCACCCTGGCCAGGGCTAATTCCAGGGACTGAGGATACCTTTGTTTAGTGGCATAAACATCAGAAATGCTCCACCACAGCTATAGCCCTTATCTTCTGGTCCACTGACAGCCAGGTACAACTAAGTGCAAAGAGCAAGTGTTTGACGTTGTTTCGTGCAGCTGTCCAGTGTCCCGTGCTAGCACAAGGGGTAGGTCATTAGCAATATGCTCCAGCCACAACCCCGAAACTCAACAGGGAGGCCAGCACCCACACCAGCACCTCCCAGACCAATTTAACATATGGTTTATGAAAGGCACAGGCCAGTGCTGATGTGTCCGGGGCTTCACAGGGGGCAGATAGGTCATATTAAAGATCTGTAGTGGTGATATTGGACTGCCCTTCTGCCTCAGAGGCTTCAAGAAGGACACCAGGTCCACTCCACTGCTCTTCGTCCCACGTGAAGCCCATCAGTTATGGACACAGCAAGAAGATGCTCAAGATACCCACAGTGCAGGGATACCCATGTCTCTCTCCAGCTCTCTGAAGATCAGCCCAGCCTAGGTTGCCAACGGAAATATCCAACCCAGAGCAGAAAAACAAGGTGCAATCAGCTGAGAGAGCTGTTACTGGAAAAATTAAACACGGACATTAACAGCTGCACGTCTGTTCTTGTCCCAGACCCAGAAGTTGGAAAGCGCCTTTCACTCACTATGTCCAGATACCGTCTGACCACAAACATTTCTTTACTCACTTGAGTCCAGGCAGGCAGATGCACCCACCTCTCTGCTCCCCCCGTCTTTGTTACCTCCAGCACCTGCTGCTACACTGGGCTCTGCAGGAAGCTGGATTTAGGCTTGTCCAGAATGGAAAACTAGTGCAAAATAGAGCTGCACAATGGATGCCAGTACATCAACTGTCCACGGATTTCCAGCTTCCGGAACGGCCTTTTCCCAAGGAATAATCATGGAAAAGATCATAAACGCTTTTAAAATATACTGAAAGAGTTCATGAAAGCAACCGCACAGTGAATTTGCCTGTGATAGCTGAGGTCTGGACTCAATGAGCACTGAAATCTCTTCCAGTCCCTGCTGTTATAATCAGTGCACAGAGTACTGGATGGATGGTCCTTATAATAAATAGAATAAATAAATAAGAGCATATGCTAAAGGATATCTCTTGTTTTCATGGGGGCACCTAGCCACTGGTTCTCTTCCAAGCTCAAAGTTAATCTCAGAGTCAAATCCTAGGTTGTGCTCTGGAATCAGGCTGCTCTGGGATCAGGACAGCTTTGCCTCTACCCTTCTAACCAGGGTGCCGGGGTAGCTTTTCAGACGTGGACTTGACCAACACGATCCCTGCCTTTGTCACCCCAAAGTCCGAGTCAGCTAGAAGTCCAGAGACTGGGAAAACAGCAGCCTTTCCAGTGAGGCATACGGTCTTGTGGGCTGGGAGATCTTTCTGAACATTAAGTCTATTTAAAAGTCTATTCGGTGCGACTGTGCCCTGGCTGCTTGCTGGTTTCTGGATGGTGAAATAAGTATTGATTTCAGCCAATTAAAAAAAAAATTGCTAAGGTATGTTTGTGGGTGGGTGGAGTTCATCTGCCCAGACTTCCAAATCTGCAAGGTTAACACCCAAGTCCAACCCAAGAATGTCTAATGTAGAGCTGGCAAATCCCACCTAAAAAAATGGCACGTGCCCCTCTGAGATCTCCCACAGTACTTGCTCGCTGCAGAGGGGCGGCACTCGGCAAACAGCCCCGCGCCGCAGAGCAAGCTAACGCGTCTGCCAGTGGATGACTTGCGGAGCATCTCTCAAGATCCGCTCTTCTGCTTGTTGGCAACTGTTTATGAGAAAAGGCGCTTTGCTTGGGATTTTCCATGTCTTTTCTGCTGGTTTGGGCGTAGCATCATTCTCAATAATGCCGAAGGCTCAGCACAGAAGATTGGTGTCTTTTACAGATTACAAAATAATAATAAAGAGCACGTTATGACTTTAAAGAGCCTGGTATAGCATTACATTATCTGGAAAAAGCTGCTTTTTTTAGGCCAAGAAAGCTATATTCCCACAGAACTGTCTATCCAGAAGTTTATGAATAAGTCTTCTTTTATAAGTGACATGGAGCGCTAACTTATAAACACATAATAGTTGTTTTATAGAGTAGGAAAGAGGCAGGGAAAAGGCAAAGCTTCAAGGAGAGGCTGTAGAGTCTCGGATGCTTTCTTTGAGGACTTCTTTTTAATGTCACAGTTAAAAAAAAAAAAAAAAGGAACCACCAGAAAAAAAACACCTTTATCTGCTTTTTCAGTAAGTTAATTTTAAGTCCATGTTGCCAGAAACCCTGCCCAAATCAGCTCAAAACCTTGATTTTTCAAGGCAATAGAGAACCAACTTGCAAGGCTGACTCAGAATTTGGTTCACACACCCAAAGCACTGGTTTAATATGGCAAGTACCCGAAGAAATCCATCCTGCTGTCCTTTGTGTTCCCTAAAAAAAAGCCAAACACTTTCTCCCCCCAAAAGCCATAAAATCTTTCCTTCTAACATTTTCCTCTTTTAAAGTGAGACAGGGTATTCAATTTGTATAGCATTAAGAACCACTTTAGGATAAATCCCACACTATTAAGCTGGCCTGTATGTAAATACACTCCCTGATTCCTACACCTGCATCATTGAAACCACATCTCTTGGGGCCTGTTCTTTATTAGTTTTGTGACAGCCAAACCTTTTCTTGGGCGATACGTCTATGTAAAATGCTGCAGCCGCACATTATCCTACGCCCCCGTCCACCCAAAGGAGCCTGGACGTTATTGCTTTTGACCTTCCGCTTCAGCTGCTGTGACTTGAGAAATTTAACGCTACAATTGTACCTCTCAACTCTGACATCAAAATCATTGGCAATGCTCAGACAAATCAAGAACAGGCTCCGAGCACAGTTTATTAAAGACTCCAAATGCCCATGTGTTTCCTTGGCTCTAAAGGAAAAAAAGAGACACTTCCGAAAAAAAAAAAAAGAAAGCTGAGCTCTTTGGAAACAACAACTGTTGCATTATTAATTCCTTATTTGGAAGAAAGAAAAACCTAGGTCATTCCTATGTAGGATGAAAGCAAAAGAAAAAAAAAGCTATACCACATTTGGAGTTATTCATGCAATGAGAGGTTAACCTGAAGAACCTGATTATCCGAGTCCAATGTACAAGGCTTTGTTTATACACATTAACTCCTCAGTCCACTTTATTTCACATATGAAAAATGCATTTTTGAGTTCTTTTTGCCAGATTGGAGCCTTTTGCAGCTATGGTTCATCCTCAGGCATACAAGCGAGTTTCTTATTGTTAATACAATCCTTTGATCGGAGCACGAACATACTTTACGTTACTGACAGCAGTACCTGTTGGCAAACAAACTGTGGATAAATAAGCAGCAAGAGAAAAAACACTATAGGAAGTCAAATGTCAAATTCAGCCTTAGAAGCAGCACGAATCGTGTTTAAATCCAAAATGTTTATTGCTTCAGTGGTCAAATAATCCCTTGAGTTTAGGTCCCAAACCACATGCACCATCCAACTGAATGAAAGGAAGTGAAATAAGTGTTTCTCTTAAACCATTATTGTTATACCTCCATTTGCTCCTTTTTTAATCTATTTTTCAAATTACAAAGGCATGCCAGATAGTAATTGACCTACTTCCAAGTGCAACTGCAAAGAAATTCCATATTCTTTCACAAAAAAGATAGATTTTGTAAAAATCCAACCTTAAGTGAACTGCGATAGTCAGAGAAATATTTCAAATGAATTTAGTCACAGCTTTCCCAACAGCCGACCTCAAACGCTGCCGACGTTTCCAACATCTCCTTTGATACTTAGGCAATCTGCGCGAAGGTATACTTCTACATTTGGCAGCAGTTAGAAGCTTTAGGTCCAACAGTTTAAAATACTACATAAATTTCACATCTAGAAGTCAATTCAAAAAACACAATTCATTAACCTCTTACGTTCGGCTGAGAACCAGACTAGAAGGGCACTGAAAGAGTCAAGGTGGAGAGGAAGGTTTCCTGAAAGAACTGGGAAACGTAGGCACATTTTACCCTTCAAGACAGAGGAACTGGAGCTCACACACAGATAAGGCGTATGTTTGAAGACAAGTAGGGAGGGAGCACAGCAAGAAATAAACTCTAACAGCTGCTAACTTCCAGTGAAGACTGCTGGAAAGGGAGCATAGAGCTAAATTTGCATCTGCTTTAAAAAACAGCACAAGTCAGTTCACACAGAACAACGTAGGAGAAACGTTTCAATGTACATTTTATATAGAATTACTGCAGCATCAACAAAGTGCATTAAAAACTTATAATCCCCCTCTACAAGCAATTGTTTCTAAAGACATGGTAATAAAAGTATTTACTGGACCCATCGTTGCGCAAAAAGCAAGTGCAAAGTCACTCTGAGACCACGTTAGCTTATTCAAGTTACCCCCTCCAAAACCCAGCATCACCTGTACCCGTTGTACTCATTGCTACACCAAAGAGCAGAGCAGAGTTATTTAACAAGCAACAACAACTACGCAGCAAGGGTGTACAATTTCTCTCTAAATGTGTTGAGATACCCATGCTAAATGCTGTCCAAAAGAAAGCCCCTTTGGAGCACAAGCTGTCTTCTTGGTTAAATCTGTACAGGCCCTTGCACTCATGCCCAGCAAAAGCTGACAATTTAAGACCCCAAGTCTCCCCGAGAGTCATTTTTTTTGGTGTTTTCCCACATACCATCTATTTTACTTCTAGCCAAACCTGGCAACCTCTATACATCTCTGCCTGATGCCTTTTACTGCTGTGTGTGCTAGAGGAAACATCAGATACGCACATATGGATTTGTACAGATGATCAGCCAGATGCCAGCAAGCAAGACACTGGAAACATTTTCATTTTTTTTCCTTTTGTTCTTGCTAGAGTGACTTCATAGACTTTCCTTGCTTGTCCCAACACTGCTATTATCAAACTATTTCCAACCCCAAAGGTCATCGGCAGACATGGTTACTGGCTTGCTTTGGGTTTTTTTTTTTTTTTTTGCGCATGTGGCTTATTTTTTCTCCTCCCCGCCCATCTTTTTTTCTTTTTAAACAAGCACGCACATTTTCCAATTTTCCCTTCTGCAAACTCTCTAGCATCCTTTTCCTTAGATAAACAAGGCCAAGAAACAAGATCAGTCAAGCAATGCACTGCATTTCTGAATAACTGTGTTACAGCTTGGAACAGGACTTGTGAAAGTTTGAAAAACCTCAGCGTGCACTAAGCTTTCCCAGAAGAAAGAAAATAAAACAAGCCCAGCAAATGGGATCACTGAGGTTCTATAAACCCCTGTATTTCAGACAAAGTTCACCCCAGTGAGAGCCAAAACAAGCTCCAAGTGCCACCAGAACTCTTGCATTTTGGCATAAGCCGTGCAGAAATCAGCAGGAAAGGACGAGAAAGTGCAGACTTAACCGGAGTGTCCCCTTCTCCAGGCTCGCCAGAGGTTATTCTCACCAATGCGTTGAGGGCAAGGAGCAGAGAAGAACACAAGCAGCATTTGGCGTGGACTGCAGGTTCAGGACAGAGAGAACGACAGGCACTCGGGACTAGAAGGTGTTAAGAAGAGCCAGGTGAAGTTTTCCTTTTAAGAAGGCGACCATCTAAGAGCAACCAAAGGTTACCATCAGGCTGTCCTCCAGTAGCACAGGTTACAAATTTTTGTATCAGCTGCCCCATTCTCGTCCTCACGCTAAAGAGACTTTTCATTGCATTACAGAGCAGAGATTTATCAGCCCGTCCCAGCACTGGCTGCAAGAAGAGGCACCCACCTGGGGCTAAAGGTGAGCTAAATCCCAGAGACGCTGCATTCCCTGCCTGCCGCAGTGCCCTAATTGCACGTGTTCCTCCCCACGTGCGTATATCCGTGCGTCTTCTCAAACTCGGCGTCAAGCAGCTTCACGCACGAGCCGCTTACTCCAGCCTGAGATACAGAAGCTGCAGCCCAGCAGGCAAACCGAAAATGGTTTTCCTGAAAAAAAGAGCCTGCCAGACAGCAGCTCACCCCCGAGCTGCCACCTGAAGCAAGCAAGGAGAAGGCAGAAGACATGACAGATGATCTCAGCAGGGAGCTGTTGTTCTTCCACTACTTTCTCCAGTAAAAAACAAATGAAAAGAAATCAAAGGACTGCTCTGCTGGCCTTGAGCAGAAGGGGACATCTGCCTGTGTCCATCTGCCGTCATCCTGACACCCTGGTCTTTGTTTTTGGTGGGGTCAGTCTCCTACCATTATAGCTCCCTGAACTGCCTCACCAGGACATCACTGCTAGTACAAGGAGAGAGATGGGGACATGGTGAGAGGGAGCAGGTAACCACTAGATCCACTTAGATGCATCAGTGAACTGTCCCACTGGGCTCTTAAATCACTTTTGAAAGTTTTACCATTGGCAAGTTTTACCTCATCCTTTGTTTTTCACTCAAACAAATGCTACGAGTACTCTGTCACTAGTTAGAGGGGTATATTACAGTCTCAGAATACTCCCGAGGTGTTTAAAGCATAGACAGCTAGAGTTATGCCTGAAAAATCACGGCTCAGACAGTCGCACAAGTGAAATGAGCTGCAGCAGCAAAACTGCAGTTTTACTAGTCTAGCTGCACCTAGAGGAGCAACTTTGCTAACAAGACACTGATAAAGGAGAGTAAGCGATAGGATAAAATACCATATATTGTCCATACCATGTCATTTAAGGTCAGATTAAGCATCTCAGAAATCTGCTCTGTGTGTCTTTTATTTTAAAAAGCGCCCTCCTTGCACAGCAACCCTAGGGACTTTTGAAAAGGGGATGCTGGCTCCTAAGTCATTTGGATGCTTAAACGAGCGAGCGGTGGGAACGGCTGAGACTTGCATACAAATTGCAAAGCTTCTAGATGGCTTCCTCGGAGCAAGAAACGAGGGTGGAGAAGAGAGAATATTTCGTGATTAGTTCCTTATGGTTCTGACATTCTTGAAGCATATTTCTTGCAGTCCCTGGAACACTCCTGCATTCTTGATTGCAAAATGGCAGTAAGTGATTTCCTTTAAAAGCCTTGTCTTTTATTGGAATACTAAAAATACCCCACTAGCCCCACTCTACTCTACTCTCTCTCTTTCCTGGACAGGCACCATCAACCCTAATGTATTCTATTTTGAAGACGGCGATAAACATTTCAGCATGGTTTGTTCAATCTGCTTCATAATAGATCCTGCATTTCCAATGGAGGCCCTACTAGCACCATAAATCATCTTTACACAGACTCAAGTATGAGAAACTCCAGAAAAAAAGCAGCATGGATTTTTCTTTTGAAAAATTAAAAAATGAGTACAAAACGGTCAAGACTGAAATGACTGGGGATGATCTTATAAAACAAGGCTGTTGCAATGGTTAACAAACCTGCACTGTGTAGCTCTGCTCCAGTCCATTCGCTTGACGCAAACCCACCTTGAAAGATGATACTTCTCTACGGGGTAAGGTTCAGCAAAAATTGCCTACACATCCATACATCTAAACAAACATGGGTTTCAAATCTAGGATGCTCCAGCTGTCGCTGGCTTAAAAAGCCACAGATGATGATTAATTGCTACGTCTGAACTGCTTACACACATCTAACACTCCTTTTTTAATTTTATATTAACTCAAAGTCTGAACTGTTCTCCCGACTGTTTCACTCATTATGTCTCTCTCGCTCTTTCCATCTGCTACAGACTTCAGGGAACAGATCAAACAGACAATTTCAGGTACATGATGAGGAGGCAACCACATAAGCCACAATTTTATCATTAATGCTCTTGGCTGAGTCAAGGAACTTCCCCATTAAAAGTAGTTGTGCAATTATGATCAAGAACTAAATCCAGCCAAGCGCAGGATGCAACCAGCCTGCCTAAGTCTTAAACATCAAAGTCTGTGTAGACCAGAGCCAGAAGAGATGCACTTCACAGCATCAAGGCAGGCACCACACAATTCAATGGTGGACAATGCCAGGGGTTTCCTAGAGTATCAAGCTCTCTGTTAAGAAGCTTAGCTGGACAAGGTGATGAGCTGGCTCCCAAGGCACCAGCCCTTGCAGGATTACTTCTTTCCACAGTAGGAGAGTCTAGTGGGAAATCTGACCTCACTAAACAAATCTGCTGATCACATTAAAACTATTATAGCAATTGCCCTTGAGTCACTCCACAAACTACATGCAGCTCAGCAGCCACAGGCTGGTGCCCCATGGAGTGAAACAAATATACACTGTAGCTTTCACTTGAACATAGATCTGATTAAGGTGGGAGATATTTATTTTTCTACTTTTAAAGTCCCAGAGGGAACTAAATTTAATTTTACTGTTATCAAACTATTTTTTGATGTGGCTGGATAGCCTCATTATCCACCTACTGCTGTCACACAGATTTCTGCCAGTAAGTTCTGTTCCAGGTGATGTTAGAAACAGGCTTCGATGAGCATCAACTTCTCTTTTTTGGATAAATCAACACACTTCATCAAGCCCTTCCCCATCTGCAGTGGGTCGCACACAGGACAGCCTCCATAAAGAATCTGCAGATCCTTTCTGTTGACTCATTCTATAGTTCCATCTATATGAATCTAATATTCAACAGCAAGAACTGGTGACTGAAACAAGGAGATGCACTTCTGACTCTGAATAGCAGAAAGCTGGAAACCTTAAATCATAAAACCATCAGGTGGAAAGAGACCTCAGGAGGTTTCCATTGCAACCTAATGCTCGAAAGCAGGGTGAAAACCAGAGTCAGACCAGGTTGCTCAGGACTTTGTCTATCAAAGTCTTGAAAACCTCTAAGGATGGAGATTCCACAGCTTCCCTGGGCCCTCATTTCCAGTGCTTGGCTGTCCTCACGGGGAAGCTTTTGTTCCTTATGTCAAGTTGGAACCTCTCCTGCTTTAATTTATGATCATTTTGTCTCGTTCTCCTGCTGTATACCTCTGTAAAGAGCCTGGCTCAGTCTTCTGAATACACTTCCCTTAGGTAATGGAAGGTGGTCATTCCCCCACTCCCACGCAAAGCTGTCTCTTCACCAGGCTAAACATGTCCAGCTCCCTCAGCTTCTCCTCACAGATCATGTCTTCTAGCCCTCTGACCATCCTGATGGCTCTTCACTGGACTCACTCCAGTTTATCAACATCTTCCTTGCACTGGGGGACATAAAACTGGATGCAATATTCCAGATACAGTCCAAAAAGCTGAGTAAAGGAGAGTAATCACCCTCAATCCATTGGCTCTGCCCCACTCTAGGTTGTGCTGTTCACATCCAGTCTTCAATTCAGAGAAACCCCGAGCAGTCATTAACTACACCACCATAATTTAAACCCTGTATAAGTGTAACTTGACTTTAATGAAACTCTTTCATCCTGAAAAGTAACTGCACACTCGCACAGTGCCCTGTGTTAAGGCCTTGGCTCAGGACAAAGTTCTGGCTGAAGGACCGGACTAGCGATTTAGGACACACCTGAACGGGCATTTCGGCTTGGATCAAGAGCACGCTTGTGAAGCCATCCCCACTTTTACTTTGCAACGTGCACCAGAGCATTGGTCATGGAGCAAACAAACTGCATCCGCTCTGGATGCAACTGAACCACAAGATTTGTTCATTTTCAAAACTCTGCTGTGCTACTCTGATAAAGTTATTCTCTAAACCATTAAAACTATTTCAGGAAGAATGGCGCTCTACAGACAACCCAGTAACGTAACGCTGAAGTGAGCAAATGTTTATCCTCTTAAATACAATGCTGGAAAAAAAAAAGAACAAACTTGAAATCTCAGCATGGCTCTTTTAACTTAGATGAGACTTAGTTGATTTGAAATTCAGTACCAATTTGGACAAATAAAATGTTTCACCTTAGTTTTTGCAGAAGTATATCAGCCTGCATGTAAAAATCTTGACACAGATATAGCTGGGTTTTGTTGAAAAAAACGTTTTAACATTTCAAAGAACAATCCTATTTTTAGAAACTTGCTCAACCTTTGGCAATCCAATCCAATCAGCATACAAAACTGCAGAAACTAGCAACCAAATACTTCTTATTAATACCATTTACAGCTGTTAACAACTATAAGAACCCTTCTAAAAATGCCAAGGGAAACAACAGGCTGGGTGAAACAATCTCTCACAAATAACTGAGCCAATAAACACAGAACTGTGATAAGAAATTAGGTTTGACTTGCCTAACTTTTTTTTTTTTTTAATTTTGGTAAATGGAGCCCAAAAAGCAGAAAGCTCAGTGGCAGTGGAGAAGTTCCCTGTAGACAAAGTAGGGAGCTCGGCCCTTGCGGAATTCTTGAAATCATTTAGATGTTAACAGAAGTTTCTTCTCCAAAAGAAGAAGGGAAGGCATTTCTTAGTGCCCGCACTCAGATTTTTGACTCCTGTATGCTGGTGTACTGCATACTATTTTTTTTTTTAAAAGCTTCCGTCTTGAGCAGTGCCAAACCCGTACAATTTACGCAAGTGCAGCACAAGAGGTTCTCCCTCATTTTGCAAAAGAATAAAAACCAGAAAGGGGCAGGGGAGGGGGGAGACCACAATATCATTTCATCTCAGTACCTTCCTAAACCTTGAGTAGTTTATAAGCCCTTAACTCCAATTCTCTTCCTTTGCCTCCCCACATGACAACTATAAGCTGCCACAGCAGCTGCAAAGTGAATATCTTCAAAGGAAATAAAGAAATAATTGCTCCAAGAACAAAGTGCAGGGAGAAAAAGCTGCCTGGGTGACACGAGTAATGCGGGGCTGTACCCATGGGAGCAAACACAATATGTGTTACAGACTACTATAAGGCAACCTCTCTGCGTGCTCACCAACTACTGGAGACGTTTGCCCGTAATAGAGAAAGGCAGTAAGCACTGAGCAGCACTGGGAGATCCTGCAGAAGGCAGGATGTTTCGGAAACATGTCTTCATATATCCTGCATCATGTTCTCCTGTTGGAGAAGGTGTTCCCCTTTCCGAGCTCCTTAAGGTATTACTCGACCATGCCCTGGTATGCGAGGGGGCTGAGAGAGAGGAAAAACAATACAAGGATATAAAATTAAAAAAGGGTCTGCGTAAGGACCGTTCCCCCGTTCTCAAATAATCAACAAGAACATTAATACTTTACAGCAAAAAGAAGTAATACATCGCCTGATGTACTAAATAACATTTTTCCTTAAATCTAAATCCATGGTTAAGTTTACAGAGTTTATTCCCTTTGCACTTCTGGGAGGGAAAGAAATCCACAGTGCAAGAAAGGCACATAAATCCTCGCAGATCATTTGTCTGCTGCTGCCCTGCAAGAGGAACGCTCCATATGCTTTTCCAATAGCGCTGTTTTGATAGTATTACCAGCAGTGTCCCTTATTAATCATGTTACCACTAAAGGTCTCTCTCGAATGTTTGCTCACTCTATACTTTTCCAAAATGTTTCAGCTTCCTCTTAATTTATTAAAAGCTCACTGAAGATGACCACATGTAAAGCTAACCTCTGTGAGGAGAAAACTGGAAGAAAAGAAAGAACAGGAAAAGATCACCTTTAACTGTGAATTTTTGCCCATTTACTGCTTTCCCAGGAACCCCCCAAAGAGTACCAGAGTTTCAACCTTTGCTACATGTTTCTGAATACTTGAAGTTGTGGAACTGGGGTTACTTCTATTTAAGGTAACATTAACATGCAAGAAACACTTCCCTGGATGTTACTATTAGAATCACTGGAAGAAATTTGGTATTGGTTCAATCCTGCAACATGCTGAAATCAATGAGTCTATTTGAGTCTATAAAGTGTTCTTTAAAGGCATGCTTAAGTGCTTTGCTGGATGAGGAACAAAGCACTTGGCACCCTGCAGAAGTGAACCCTGCTGAGGTGTGAGGCATTTCCAAACATTTGTAATTAACTAAAAGAACCCACAATTAAGAAAGTCGCAGTCACTTGGTCGACCGAATAAAGACAATGCTTTGCAAAGGATCCCGTGTTTCCCACTATGGCAACATGCAGCATTACACAATATCAGAGAAGGGAAAGAGAAGCTGGCCAAACTGTAGGTGGGCTGTAAAGAAGCAGCAAAAGTATCTGGGTGTCCTTCGGCAATTTGGCAGCGGTGCTTAAATCCAGAGCTGTACCTGAGCTTCATGAAGGTGCTGTCGTTTTGGCTTTGCTGATACCATGGATCAGCCAATTTTGCAGGAAAGCTCTACTCACTTGAAATGTAAGCAACGCCCATCTTTTTATCCTAGATGCAAAAATGGGCCTAAAAGGAATGAAAATCTGTCCCTCCAGCACGGGAGAAAATTGTTAGATGTCAAAGCTGCCAATTCTGAATGAACGCAGTCTATAGCGTTGTATAAACTTTCAGGAAGATCTCCATTTAAAAAGCCCTAGCATTTAAGTTGTTTTGAGAACTCTTCTATCTGCAAAACATTAACTCAAGCCAGGTGGTACAATTCTGCTAAAATTACACTTTAAGCCAACTTTATGTCTTTCTGAATGAGAAAACAAATAGGCCTTTCAATGCATTTTTACAAAGGTACAGCTCAAGCTGTAACATATGTTTCATTCTCCTTTTCAGTCAGATTATACAAAGATTAGATAAATTATTTTTCATGTTATCTTTCCTTGTGGGAAAACAAAACAAAATAGATCACACTGGTACGTGCTAACAAAAGTTTGACTTTTACCATAGCACAGGACATTAGGAAAAGGCCCCTCACTCTCCAGGCCCGATGCGGCACTCAGATGGTCAGAGGCTGATGCTGGAGCTAGACAGCATCTATCTGAAATCAGCTGGACACTACACGGATGCAGGCATTTGCACGAGGAATTAGAAGCAAAGCTCGAAAGACCTGTGAAATCGATGTAAAGAATCAGATCACCTTCAGCAGAAGAAGGCAACCTGTGGTCCATGGTCTGCTTCTACAGAGCCTAAGGAAGGTAACCAAAAGGGAGGCTATTCAGTAGCAGATTTAAATGCAATAGAGGGAGTCAACGCATTTTCCAGCACAAGAACAGAGCCAACAAATCAAAAAACACTGGAAATCAAAATCAGAAATACCAATCCAGCTGTTAAGAAGAAACTGCTGAACCTCAGCATCTACACTGGGCCTTGCGGCAACTCTGTGTTTGACACTGGAGCATGGCTTACTTTTTATGTCAGCATCTTTCTCCAATAAGTTCTTGCTGTTCTGCATCAGTGCCAGTATATCCTTACCTTATCCCATAAATGTGCAGTAATTTGAGACAATCCCACTTCTCAGCCAAAGAGGATGAACCTACATTGTGACTACTGCGTAGCGTCCCCAGGTAGAGCCACGCATGGACATCACTGTGATGAAATCAAGGATTTTTTTTCTTTTAAAGGCTTCACCAAACCCTCCCTCAATCATTCTGTAAGTTTCAGACCACACAACTTTATAATAGAAATCAGGTCATCTGCAAACGATTACTGTATCACAAATTAGGTGCAAACCACTGAGGCTGCAATAAGATGCTTTGGCAACGCCTGATTTCGGGCAAGCCACAGAACATCCACATCAATTTTAACAAAACCCGTACTCTTTATCCAAAGCTTCCCGTCTCTTTGCTCCCGACACAGTCCCTCTCGCTCTCCTCCGCTCTGGGTGTGAGCTAGCAAGAGTTCACCATGTACCATGGAGTCCATCTTGAAGCAGGAATTTTATTCGCGATGTTTGCCTTCAGGAGGAGGCAAAGTAAAAACAGAGAAATGAAGGGATGCTCTTCCTCAAATTTTTAGCACAAGGAAGTTTGGATGTGAGGTGAACCTAACAAAACTTAAAAGTCGACATTTTTGATGGGACAGCCTTACTTCTTTTTATACTGAAGGTTTTCGAGGCAGCAGTTAGTTTGCTTGCTAGAAATCACTTTTTTTTTTTTAATACGTTGTCCACAGGGGTTTTATGGACTTTAAGGGGAGATTTTTAGTACAATCAACTGCCAAGAAACATCTCCCTGTTAGCTGCCTTTGGTCATAAGTCAGTAGCTGACATGAGCAAGGCAGATTCTATCTGCAAATCCAATAATCCTAGAACTACCAAACATAATTTTCCCCCGAGATTTATTTTGGTAGGGAAAAAACATCCTTTGCAAGGCAAAACATTTTTTCTCATTTTAGCTATCAAAACACATGGTGCAGTCTCAAATAGTACTCACCATAAAAAAATGTTCTCCAGCTCCCTTCCTCGCTTAGCCTGCCAGTGAACATGGGAAACCATTAACTCAAGCTGCTACAATTAACTCCCAGCGTCTTCTTCAAAGACTCAGACAAGCCAGAGCTACTTGTCATGCAAACAACCTGTGAGATTCAGTCTCCCTGCAACGCAAAAGGAGGGGTAAATTACTGAGTTAAGTAGATTACCAGGGAAGGAGTCACACTCAGCAGCCTTATGAGATGATTAGACCCTGGGAAATTCATACGCCAAATCCCTAGGCCCTGATACCTCACATTCATTACCAGTTTCAGAATAAACTGCAATCAAGAACCTTCTCTGGCAGCATTAAATATTCCTTTTCCAATGAACTTTCATTTAACTTTCCAAAAAAAAGATTAAGTTTAAAATTTTACAGAGAAAAAGTCACAGCAGTGTTTAGCAACTCAATAGTTTACCATTAAGATGACGTTTTTTCAAAAAAGTGCCAGTATTTTTGAAGCAGATGCTACTAGTACCGTTGTCAACATCATCAACAACAACAACAACAAATTTGTGTCATTGCTCTGTGGGTGTATGTGCGCAGCACTGCTGACACCAAACCCAGGCGCTTCAGAGGGGCGTCTGCAACTAAGACAGAGAGAAGCAGTTATCTGTCATGTGCATTTAATAAATGCAGCCTAACAGAGCAGCTTTTTCAATCCAAAACAGCAAAAAATCAAGTTTGTGGCAAGAAAGCCAGCTGCTACAACAGCAGTGGGAAACAGCCGTACAGCAAGCTCCAGGGGTGAGTTAGGTTACAAATTCCCCAATTACAATATGTGTGGCACTGGTGGTAGATGGGGAGGTGCCTATCTACACACTTTACTACAATGTGCAAGAATACACGGGCCAAAGTTGGGAAATTAATTGCCCAGAGTAGCAGATAAATGGGCAGCAATGATTTTTTTCACTAATGTCTTCTTGTGGTGAGTACTGCTGGTAGCAGCGAGTTCTGGGAGAGGCTGTTCCACAGATGTCTCAGGCTTCACTTTACAACACACTTTTTCTTTTTAAAAGACTCCTCGCTTTAACGTGAGCCTGCAGAGCATTATTCAGGAACCCTCCATTATCTAAAGAATTAGAAATTCCCCATTTTGTTAATCTATTTAAAGTAAAGGGAGTAACACCATCATGCTTCAGAAGGTGAGAGTTTGCTGAGAGCTCTCCCTCCCACCTGAGGTATTTTTATCAGAGATGTCTTTAAAAATATCTCTCGGAGAATATCTCTTATGTAAGAAGTTAGTGAGTTTAAGACTGCTGAAACTGCAATCTAGTTTGGTCAAAGCACACGCCACCACAGGAGATATTTCATGCCCTGATATCTCAGAGGAGGCAGCCATAAAAGAGTAAACCTAGGAAACCAGATCATCAATCCGATGAAGAGGGCTAATATTTTCAGAAGGCTGTGAGAGGTATAGTCATTATAAGCAAGGGCGGTACAAGGATCTTACCAGACCACGAGATGAAGCAACTGAATGGGATCTACTCTGGTGCTGCAAGGGGCACCTCAAGTCATCTCAGCTAAGCAATGAGGAGAGCAGCCTATTAATAGCCCCCTGCTAACCAGGCAAGCCCCACTCCTAAGAGCATTAGCCATCCACCGCTCTGTGGATGAACCACATCATGCTTTGCAAACTTGAGCTGTTACTGCACAAAGTTGCCAATACCAAAATGATGTCTGCTGACCTGCAGCAGTCTAGGGTAGACAAATACCGGGTGTACACCAGATCACTAGGAATTGCTTCTCCAGTCAACACGAAGGCATCCTCATTCCCTCTGCCTTCCCCATGCTCCCAACCCACAGATTCCAATTTCCAAGTCTTGGACTCTGCATGTGAGAAGAGTAGCAAAAAGACAACAAACTGTTCTTGCCCGCTGTAACCACGCCTCGACATATGCTGGTATCAAGAGAACGTGCTTTCATCTACGTTAGTGAACTAAAAAAACAAAACAAAACAAAAAAACAAAAACAACCAAAAGAAAAAAAACAAGGAGCCTATTCTGCAGAACAGCCTGGAAGAACAGACAAGTTACCTTACAGTACACTGAAGCAATTCACAACTCATCTTAGAAAAGCATCATGATTTCTGGATCGCATCCCCCAAATCCTACAGCTTAACTCTAATTCCTTTAGCACCTAGAAGATACGGTCCGAGAGCAGGCTAACAGCGATGATCCTCTACATAAGCACGGAGGATCCATACCCAGACTCAGGTAAGGCGCAGTAACTGAGATGGGGATAACAGCATTATCCTATTCCACATAAAGGAGATGCTAAGACCAGTCAACTACTGCAGGATGCAGTCAGCGTTAGCTTTGCAGCAAACCAGAGCAATTACCTGCGGCAATCGCTCCACTCTGCTACTCTCAGTTCCTCCCTTCATCCCTCATGGCCTCAAGGGTTTTCAGCTCTCACCTTCTAAGAACCTTGGCAGAAGAGCACGGACCCTACAGGGAAAAGAGCACCAGCCACATGAGCCCACAAAGATGGGAAGCCTGCCTAGAAATAACACATTTCCTGCCTTCCTGACACCCCATTTCTTTCTCAACTAATGCTGAATGAAGGCTTTAAAATGAGAAGGCGTCCTCCCCACTATCTCAGAAATATGGAGCCAGCTTGGTGTCTCAGGTGAGCTAGACCACCGCTAAAACCAGCCACTGAGCAGAACTGAGCCAAAACTACCCCTTACCTCACGCTCGGTTCTCCTATGAACCTTGCCAAATTAAGCAAGGAAGCAGACGACTGGAGCTTGTACGCTGTAAAACTTGTTCAGTCATAACCCATAAAAATACCTGAATGCCCACCTACGGATACGTGCTGCTGTCATAAACAGCAAAATGCCTCCCTTCTGGGCGCTACCACATCAGTCATACTATAACTAAGAGAAATGTTCAGCTTATTAAGCCAGTTAACATCTAAATACTCCCAAAGTTCTTTGAGGACAAAATATTCTACTTATTGCCAGAAGTAGGAGGACAAAAGATAACCACCAAAAAGCCATCAGTGCCCCCTGACCTCTTCATTTACACAGGAGCAAAGGAAAGTCAGTTCCACTAAACTCTTCTTTCCTTGGCAGATGAACTCTATCTAGTGTTTATGCCCTCTGACAACCAAAATAAAGAATGCACCTCTCGAAAGGCAGCAAGCCGCCTGGACAGCCCAAGAGAAACTCTGTACTTCAGGCAATTACTAACCAGAATTCAACCTTCCTTTTCTCAGCAGGGCTTGTATAGCACACAGCAGAGCTCTCCCATCTCCTGCGAGTCTCCAAATTTACCAGATCCGCATTTATTTCAACCAGAATTTCAAGCCCTAAAGCATGATTCTCCTTCTACAGAGACTACATCGTAGCCTTTAGCAAAGCTCCACGCTAGAGCAACAGCAGCTGAACGGATATAGTCCAGGCTGGAGCAAATCTAGTTGCACACAAGTCTCAGCGGGAGGATCCCGGCAGAGGAACAGCTTTTCATCAGTGGGCAAGGCTGACTGATCTAAATGCAAGACATTCCTTCACAAGAAAGCTTCTCATAGACCATTAACCGCTAATATGCATACACAAATATGATATGAATGCCTAAATGCAAACAGCTAAGTACGCAGGAGACCAGAGCTTTTTCCACAGTCATCTGCATAATTGCATTCAGCACTGAAGTGAGGAGCACCTCTGAAATACAATAGAAGACAGTAAACAAGCATAAGACAGTTAAGTATCCATAGGAAGTAGTATAGAGGACGTGGCAAAATAACCATGCGTCAAAAGGAAACGTTAATAATGTTATTACCAAAGTAAGCAGTAAAGCAGAAATACTAACACCGGGAAAGAGGTGCAGAAATTATGAGAGATTAAGGAACAAAGTGTGTGGCCACCTGGAACAAAAACTGCAACCAAGAATAAAGCTGCGAGATGGAGACGTAGAGGAGAGTAAATGACTTCTCAATAAGGCACGGTGAAACGCTTTCAGCAATTAACAAATTCACTGAAAACACACATTTCCAGTCACACCAAAACTATTTACAAATCTAGGTCAAATTCATCAAATAGTTCCAGGGCAAGAAAGAAAAACAGAATGAGGTTTGTACAATGCGATGGGGGAGGGCACGGAAGAAGGTCAGAAAAGTAACCACCATGTCCCTCTTGCACAATGTTTCCGATGCTAAAGGAACTCATCCAGGCTGCACAGAACATGGATTCGATTCCTGTTTTGGGGTTTTCTGAACTCCGATCTGCCAGTTTTAGGGGAAACATCCTAAACTGCAGGCAACAGGGCATAATATGAGGCAGATCTCCCTCAACTCCCTCTGTAAAAAGCTACTCTCTTTTGCCAAAAGCACTTGGGCAGGAGAAACAGAGCAAGAGTGATTCTACTGACGGAGCAGGACACTGGGCTCCATTCTTTGAAGCAATGAATGTTTCATCACAAGAAGTGTCAAAAACAGAAAGACCAATTCTTGGCAAGTAGGAACACACGGGTTGAGAAGGAGGCCTGTGTTCAAATCCCCCGAAGCAGAGGGGAGAAGTGGATGTGAAGGCTCACAAACATTGGGCAACAGCCTAAAAAAAGGTCTCACTTCAGGCCAGCCTGAGTCCTCGTATGCACAAACGGCTGTTTGCCTCGACGTGGAAAGCCGTGACGCCGGTACGTCCACAGCGCTGCCTCCCGGCACGCAGTGAAGGGGTGAGGTGCAACGAGAGGCCCGACGATCCGCGTCCCCACGTCATCTCACACGCGAACGTCAAGCTCTTGGTAACAAAAGAAAGTGGAAATCAACTTTAATTAAAAACTTAGCTGATTCTCAAGCTGTTTCGGGATCTTGCCAAAACGCACACCCCAAATAAAGTGTTTCTAAATCAAAAAGCATGAAGATCAGCCGAAAATGCAAAATTCACAGGAAGAAATTAAGTACTCCCATCTCAGGAAATTGGAACATTACTGTTTATAATGCTGTGTTCCCCTTAAAAGCATGCCATAAAATACTCAGCATGAATCATGTGGCACTGCTAGTATATTTGTAGAAGCCCTAAACATGGGATTTTCTGACTTTTGAGTCTTAAATTCAATATCAAGGTGGGAAATTAATATTTTTGCATTTTCTTTAAATGCCCCCAAAACATTTTCTGCTTCTTTAGCAGGAATGAGTCACTTTGGCTCTAACAAGGTGCTTTTCCAAAACTTTTTAGCAGTACTGCTGCCTTCATAATGCTCTAGAGCTAAATACAAAACATTGTCTGTTGGGATCCCCAAAGACACTATAAACACTACAGTAGTTAAAAAAAAAAAAAAGAAAAAAAACCTGCAGGGGCTGGAAGTCTTACAGCGTTAAATAAAATCACCAAGCTCAGGGAGAAGCAATAAAGCCAGGAACTCTTTGGTTCTGCAGAGTTTATACTTTCCAGATCCCTGAACCTTTGGTTCTTGCGGACCTGGGAGAGTTCACGCAAACAGGTATATAAAAGGATTATGCTAAAGCCTAACCCTCATGATATGGCATGATATTCTACAAAATACCTGTCTTGTGGTCTTTTCTCATGGGCAACCAGAAGCAAGTGACAAAGCATTACAAATATCTGTATAAACCACAAATTCCCTCTCCTTCAGCCTATGCTGGAGCCCAGGTGAGGGGCAAGAGAAAGCAGTTATCGCCTAGAAGGAGGGCACCCTATTATATTACGGATTTCACATCTGAATTACATCCACAGTACCAGAATTGCTCAGCTGTACTCAGCAGCAGAGCTAAGGAAATAGAACAAGGTTACAGAAATTATTGATACATGAACATTATCCCCATTCTACTCTGCCTAATAAACTACCCCCAAATTACAGCTGGCAAGTCATCATCTCCAACTACAGCTGCCAAGCCTTGACAGCCTTCGTTGGGTGCTCTCCAACTTGTGTTAAAAGTTCCTTAGTCTCAACATCCATCACTAACTACTGCCTGAGCTCTACATCTTCAGGCAGCTCAGTCATTTTTTCTCTCTCTCTCTCATTCTGAATTGGTACCAAGGTTTCTCCTTGGATTAGTTTGCAGTCTTCCAAAATATTAACAGAGCAACGTGATGAAGATGAAGTGTTTCGGGCTGGATCCAGAGACATGAGGCTTCTCCAGATGCACGCCAAAGGCCACCTTCAGTCGCTGCGCTGCAGGAGAGTACTTGGCCACCGGGCTGGGACCAAAGACCACATCACGTCTTGTGAGTTGCTGGCTACAGAGTCTATAGCCCCAATTAACCACTAGACTTGAAGACACACCTTGAACTGGACAGGAAGAAACACTTCACTAAACACTTGCTAAGCCCCGCAGAAGTGCAGAGACTATAAAACACTTAATTTTAGGTCTGCATTTGCTGCCTCAGGTATGCATATTTTGCTTCTCGTTTTTGAACCTTAATAGCGGGACTCTGAAGGTCCAGAGGTCCTGATTTGATACCACCAGGCTCACTGCTTGTTCATATTAAAGTTTTCTCTCTGATTGTCAGATAAAAGGAAATCAAATCAGTGGTCCCCTCCCAATCAAGAGACATGAAGAAGAATACAAAGGACCGTAGCATTTATTTGCAATCACTCTGGGCAAACAGGGTGCTGAGGGAAATGTCAGCCACATTTCTCCATACCATACGCTTTAAAATAAGCCCATTACTTGGGCTGGATTAGATTCTTCTGGGTGATTTTCAAGGTCATTAGAATTACCCACTCCTCAAGCCATTCCTCTAACAGCTAATCATCTAACCAGCCCATGAAATTTCAAAGCTAATATTCCTCCCTCTGTAAATACAAACACAGGCACCAGCTACTTAAGAAATAGTGTTTGCCCTTCCTGGTTTAACCTCTGACCCTCCATTAAGGCTGATGAACGAGGCTGGGGAACACATTACAAAACCCGTCCTACCCCCCACCAATTTTGTGTTTGCCCGCATACACTGCACAGAAAGGTTAGCTGGTTCCAGGTTTCTAAGCAAGGCTCACACAATCGCTCCCGCTGTCTGTGCAGGGATGTGGGCTCGCTCGCGCAAACAAGGGGTGACCTCTGGCAATGCCTGCCTTGCACTCGCTACTGTCTTCAGTTTGGCAACACGGCACAAAGGCGGCGTGCATGTCTACACCGGCCGGGCTGAGCCCCCTATTCAGCGGGGGCCGGAGCTTCGCACGTCACGGGCCCCCTAGAGACAAAGCCCGCAAGTTTCTTAATTAAGTCCAAGTGAAAGACAGCCTAAAAGCATCCCCACTTACATCTTCAGAGTACCTTCGGCGTGGACTTCAAAAGCGCACAGTACACTGCCCGTCAAATCAAGGCCTTAATAGCCGGCTGGCAGTTTTCTCCTCTTGTAAGTACAGAATGCCGGTGCCTTCGGCACGGCCTCTTCAGCCTCCTCGCCTCGTCCCGGCGATTTTAGACATGTCCCTGGTTTAGAGAGGAGGAAACAAAGGGGCTTCTTGTGTGCCAGAAGCTCTCCAGAGGGTCTGCGTTTCAGTGCACCCTTCTCCCAAGTAGGGTAGCGTCTGGAGAGCTCTTTAGCCATTCTCGTCTCATTACCGTTTCCAGGAGGGATCAAAGAACATATTAAAAAATATCTAAGTACAATTCCTGCTATGGAAGGAGAATATATAAAATTTTCCCCGATCCATCACATTATTATTAGCTGTCTCTTCGTGAAACCAGTTTTTATTTCCGCTGAACTGCCTTTCCGTAAATCCCGTGGAAGTCTCCACACATACGTCCCACCGAACCCCCCGCGTCTCCCGAACCAGGCTGGGATCTGCTCCTTGCAAACAGAACATGATTATTCCCAGGCAGCAAGGCACCAGGAGCAGGAATTGCTTTAATTTTGTCCCCTCGTAGCAGCTGCTCGGGGCGGCTGGGAGATGGCTGCGGTAACGACGCTGGGATGAATACTAAAGAAGCACTGAGGCATTGCACCCCGCGGCCGGGGGGGCGACCGGGGCAGCGCTTGCTCCTTGCAGGAAGCAAACCCGTGAGCTTCACGTGGCCAAAAGGAGCCTTTTCCCCCTCCGCCCCGTATCTCCGCGTTCGCCGACCCTGCCGGCAGAACTCCTCTGCACCTGCCCAGCCTGTAAAGGCATCACCTGCAGCGCCGAGCGCGTGACGTGCCCACCGCCCCGCCGCGGCCGACCCTCGCGCTCCCGCCGCCGCAATTCTTCGCTTTCTCATTAGAAATGCCCGGCAACATCCACCAGACAAAGACACTGCAAACAAAGTGCGCGGAGAAGGGGGGGAAGGGGAAGAGGAGAGGATTTTTTTTTTTTTTGGAAGAAAGAAAGAAGTGCAGAGGAATTCTTCATTCACTGATCTGCAGAATACATTAATATCCTGAACTGTTGGCACAGCCTCCAGTGCTCGGGGGACCAACAATGCGAGCAATGACTCCGAGTCTGGGATCTTCAAATAAACCACCCCTGCTGTCATGGCCACCGGGAAAGAGAATAACAGCGATATTAGCTGACCTTCATTTTGTTGTTTCTCCAGACCTGACTGCTAGACCTCTGTTTGCCTGTTACTAGGATTTCTTGGCGGAAAAATGTAAGCATTTCCTAGACGATACAAGAGGCAGTTTATTAGGTAAATAAACCAGGCCCTAAGCGGTCGCTTCTGCTTGATAATGAGGAGGGAAGGAAAGGACCAGACCTCCCTGCGCCACCTAAAATAACCCCAATCAATGCTCTATAACTAACCCGGCGTGCATATTTTTAAACAGACAGTTAATGAACAAGAGAAGGTCATTTTAGCCTAGCCAACTTGTGAGCAAAACCATTTGCTCAGAAAACTATAGGCCATAAAATCACAGCAGGCACCGTCTGTATCGTATAAAACTGTCCATCTATGGGAGCAGAAAGAAGTTTAAAATAAGCATATTCTCCCAGACTTCTTAGAAACAAGGCATCAAGGGGGAAATGTTTGTAGAGCAGTCTTCCATGAAGGGCCACGGAGAAGAGCGTAAAAAGTACTTCTGCAGCACACCTCGCACAGCCCCGTTCCCAGCTGATCGCCAGGAGCTGCAGTGATAAACATGATTTAATTATTAGCAATTGCCTAGAGACAACAACCAAAGCCGTTTTGCGAGCCTGCAGCACCTCCTGCAAAGGCTACTGCAGCAAACCAGAGGTACGTTTGACGTTTCCCAGTATCTCTCAGAGATAACTGTAATAACCAGACAGTTGTAGAAGGCTTGGAAAATGAAGTTTCCACTGCAACAGCGCTAGTGACACTGTTCTCCTTGCCAAAAGAGCAATGTTTTGGTGCTTTTTTTTTTTTTTTTTTAATACAAGATAACTGCAATACAGTAGCTACTGTATGAGACAGTCCAAGTGGGGATGTGGTACAAGACAACTCTAATGCATGAAACTCTACACAAGGTACTCAACTTCACACCTGCAACTGATCTTTAAACTGCAGTACTCACCAGGGTTTCACAGCAAAGTCACTAATGCAAGCTAGTCGTACTGCTGCAGAGATCAACCCCTTCCCTCCTTTCTTGCCTCCACCCCCAAAACTAAAAAATTATTTCAGGAGCAGACAGGCTGTAAATCAGAACTAAATTCTACTTGGCTAAATGCAGATCTGTGCGTGGCAAACCACGTTCCTGCCGCTGGAGTTCGACCTGCTTTGCAGACTAACAAACGGCCTCGAGGAGTTCACAATTGATGGCTACATTGCACTGCAAAAGCTGACACGCACCTCTGCACTGATTTTGCCACCAGGGTTTAGAAATCGGTGCAAACCCTCGCTCCAGCACTCTTACACCACCATCAACATGTGTCCTGTATGTTTTATCTCATAACTGCGTGACATCCAACAGCATGACGTTCAAAGGACACAAAACCTACCCGAACCTTTGGGCAAATAGACAGCTAGCCCGAGCTGAGCTCCAGGCTCCCATGGGTACCCACTGAAGCTACCTTAAAGGCCATGTTCACCAGAGTGGCAAACGCACCTTCAAGCTGTGTCAGAGCGATGTCAAAGACGTGGATCACAATCTGCAAAAGCTACATTCACATACAAGGTTAATGCTGGTTAGGGCTGGTTTATCAAACTTACGACGTAAAACCCGGCTTCTCACACTTGAGAGTCTGGAGAAGCAAATTTGGCCGCAACTTGATGTTCCTCTAAAAGGAAGATGGTGAAGGTCTTTTCCAGAGGCAGCATGCTCTTGGATCAGCTCACGTCAGCAAGTCCAATCTAATGCACCGCTGCCAGACATGAAACAGTCTCTTTCCACAGCTGCACAGTCTTTTATTAGCTTAAGTCAGTTCAGAAACCATTCCCCTCGAGACCTAGCAGGAAGTTAGGTGTCGACGGGTGCACTATCACGTCGCACCTAACCCAGCATTAGAAGGTTGCTATCAAAAGGGCTGGTCCCATACAACCCCCAGCTCTCCCCTGAGCTGGATCTAGGGTTCACGCAGCTATAGCATAAATCGCTTCCGTGGACTGACCCAGTGGAAGCCCATATCCGTTCATCAGCTCACCCTGGAGATGTGACGGGGAGGTCCTGCTCTGGACACACAGCAGGACAGAGCCCGTCGGTGGCAGCAGCTGCTGCGTGTCTTGTGAAACAGCACCCGCAGCACTTACTTTCCAACCGAAACCTAACTTCTGCTGGCTTTCTGGCTCCCACTGATGCTTCTGAATATCTCCGTGGGGCTTTTCCCAATCAAGTCCCACAGCCCCAACACAACAAAGCTGAGTTGCTTTCAGCAGCACTAAACACAGTGCTAGAATGAGAATAGCCTCTAGTCTACGACTATTCTCACAGATGCAACTTGTCCACATAACCAAACGCAAGGCTCCCATACGTCTTCCCAGTACAAAATCACCAATCCCAGATGTGCAACATGGTTTAATTAACACTCTTGCTGGAAGCTTAACTTCTGCCATTTGAGTGCTTCAAGACGAATCCTGCAAAAACATATTTGATTTTCACCTTAACAACTTAAAAAAAAACCCCAAAACAACAACAAAAAAACAGAGACTTTGGACATTTCCAATCAAACATGAAAATCCATATTCCTAAGAAGGGCCTAGATATTTTAGCAAGGCTGCATCAATTATATTAAGGCCTGTATTTTGGCAAAACAAGAAAGATTTGAGATCATAGCCCTTGTTGATTTATATACCCGATTGCTGGTATGATCAGCATCCTCCACATATCTCAGAAAGCCCTGAAGAAACAGCCTAACCACTTGGTCCATAGCGAACTAATTTCTCCATTGACCACATCCTCCAAGTATTGTTGTGTCCCACAATCCTGTCCCTCCAGTGCCTGGGGCCAGCGAAACAGGCTTACAGATGCCGGATCCTCACTGTCTGGGCATTTTGTTTGCAACAGCAACGTGCCCAGTCTGCTCAGGACAGTGTCTTCGGCTAGGATAGATTTAGCAATAAACAAGCAATAAAAAGGCCAAAGGAGGCTTGAAATGACTTGCTTTACCAAAATACAAGATGCTTCACGACTTTCCTGTTCACTGTGCATTTGGGAGCCAAAAATGAAGGCAGAATTTCAAAGTCATAGGAAATAATGCAACCGGTTAACTCAGAAATTTCCCCTCAATTTATTTTTAACATGACATGAAATCCCCAGGCCAGAACACCGTTGCACTTCAACTCTGAAGATCGGGTAGAGTAATTATTTTGTCACCGAGATTGTTATGAAAGAAAAGGCAGAAGGAGGCAAGTTTCAGCCTCTTTGGTAATGTACAAATTAACACATTTCAGCACCATTTTCAGAAATATAACTTAATGATTTAATTCCGCAACATGTATCCTTGGAAACCAAGCTGTAAGCAGTTGCCCTTGGATATTTCGCACAATTCCAATTTTTTTTTCCAAGTATTCAAATATAACTAATTACTTGGCCTTTTGGAGTGATGGACAGCTTGGGGGAGCAGGGAGCCCACGGGCTTAGTCTACCACTAGCCTGGTACAACCCTGCTACATGGGTTGACAACAGCTGCTCTAAATCTCCTGATAGGTATGAACAAGCATTGATGAAGTTCAGTCTGTTTGAACAGCTGCATATGCAAATGTAATTAAGTAGGTGTCTACTGCCTATTCCTTCGCTATGCATGCCCCCCCTCCTCTCTCGCTAGCAGACTATATCCCTACTCTCCCCTTACGCTTTCTCCTAACAGGGAAAGTCATTGCCATTTCAAACTAGTTGCCATTTCATAGCTTCACACTTAAGCCTATGCCTGATTTACGTGTCACGAATGAGTCTCAAACACCACTCTTCAGCTCCCTCTATCATCATTTTAGGTGCCGTAAAATTTTGGGCTCAGCTACTAAACAGCAGCTTATTTTGCAGCCTCAAACTTCCGTAAACGCAGCCCAAACGATGACATGACACCGGCACTTGAAATGTGAAACCCCTTCTAGTATACCAAAGCCAAGTACTATCTCTCCCACCTCATCTTAAAATGACCAATTTGTGGCTGCCCTTTATTCTTTAATTATAGTACTTTTGCTGCACAACCTTAGGTACGCCACTTCACTTGTTTCTTCTAGCTGTGAAAGAGTTATTCAGAGAGATGCTCTGGGAATCACCACAACCAGAAAAAAGCAGCCAGGAAGGATAATACGGATGCAGAAGACCCAGTCATACCTAGAGCACGCAATCACTGCTGGATTCAGAGAACCTAGTGCTTGGTGGGAGGATGGAGAAGGTCACAACAGTTCTGTAGGGTCTTAGTGTCACCGCATAAACTTTCATTGCAGGAGACACACTAATTAATGAAGCGGGAAGGCCCGAGGTACGCAGAACTCCAGGTCTCCTTCACTATCAAACATTTCAAAAACTTATCTGGGATGTGTACGCCAGAACCAGAGAGCAGATGTAACAGCAGAGAAAGGTGGTTGTTCCTTCTCCTACATGGACTGAACACAAAAGCAGCATCTGTATTACTGGACCGGGGAAGGGAAAAGTGATCTCAGCAACTACGAGTCTGTCTAACCTCAACAGGATGAAAGGCTCTAGAGCAAATTGGGAAAAAAGAATAATTAGAACATGAAACTAAATAGTAAACAGGGTAGAAAATGTGGGTCTACTGAAGGAAAACTGTATCAAAACAAGCTTGCCAGGTTAGCCTCATAAGATAAAGAATTTTCTAGACAAAGAAATGTAATAGATCCCATCCATGCAGACTTCAGCAAAACATTTGATACAGTGCCACATGGGAAATTATTAAATGAAAAAGATGAGGATTAGCCGAACCGTAAGGCTAGGAAACTGGTGAAAGAGGAAGTAGTGTTGAAAGAGCTATCAGTATAGATGGAGGTCACCAGAGGAGTTCCTTAAGGAATGGTCAGGAGACTGATCTTATTAAATACTTTTATTAATGATCTTGGCACAAAAAGTAAGCGTGCTGATGAAATTTGCTGATGACACAAAGTTGGAAAGCATAACCAGCACAGAGGAAAGCTGGGATAACACACAGGAACAAAAATTGAGTAACTTTGAAATTTAATAATGCAAAAGAGGAGGCCACGTACTTGGGACAAACAATAGTTTGTGCTATGAGTTGGGAAGAAACTGAACTCAGGTAGAAAACACGCAAGAATGAGAAAGGCCCAAGCAAACGGCTGAACACAAAACTGACTGAGGCACCAACACGCTATGACTGCGGAGGAGACCTTAAGATCCAGCAGCCGGAGAAGCATTAGTATGGTTGGACATGTGTCCATTTGTGAGAACGCACTGAGAATCCTGCGGCCAGCTCCCACTGCTCATGTTAACGAAAGATGAGTTTAAGTAGGAAGAAGTGCAAAATAAAAAGGCTTATCAGAGAACACAGAGATGATTTTAAGAGATTAAAACATAAAGACGCTTGTTCAGACTAAAAAAACAAAGGCTGGGAGCGAACACGGAGCGATCTCTTAGACACACACATCTGGGGGAGTAAAATACAAAAGGGGGAAAAGAATTATTCAAGACACCAGAATAAGGGCTGCACGAGGACAAAATGAAGTATCCCTGACAAGTCTGGGCTGGCAATAAGTTTCTGAATTCCAACAGGAGTAACGGGGGTGGAAAAACAACCTTGTTTTCAGAAATTCATCTTGAAGCAATTCTGTACCCCAGAAGGCCTCTTCCTGTCCCGTATTCCTAAATACATATATAGTTTACGCCACCGGTAAGTGCTCCTCACCTGGAAAGTAGTATATAAAGTAACGGCATTTTTTTTTTTAACTGGTTGTGACTGCTTAGGTCCAGAGTCCTTGGTCAGCTGAATCCATTCCAACACTCAGCATGAGCAATTTTAGGACAAATGCTTAAACTATTAATACAAAGCATACAAGAAGGAGGCATTGAAAGTCCACAAACTAGATGGAGGGTACAAACAGCACTTGAGGGAGCAAGGACCAGACTGCTGGGCGTACCGACACAGCCACCAGGAAAGGAATGATCTCAGCCCTGCGCCTGACCTTTTTTCCGTGTATTTTCTGAATCAGAAAGCACAGTTTGTGATCTGTTTCCCTGATACAGTTAGTCGCCTAGTGAGTTTCTCACCTGCTCCTCTGGGGCTCAGAGCTAACAGAGGAGAGGAAAAGTGGTTAATGTTATGGGAAAACAAGATGGCAAAAGCAAAGAAATGAACCCGAAGTCTTTGATTAGCAAACTACCGAAACTGCTGGACTTATCCTTTAAAAGTTGTTCCATTAACATAATTAATGAAGCCACATTTCCTTCCTTGTCTCAGAGCTAATGTGCTTTGAGGATTCTCTGGTGTCTAATGAGAGTTGAGTGCATCCTGCATTCTCTCCCCCAACGGGGACCTTAATTGGGTCTCTCATCTAACGAGCATAGACAGCCAGGTAAACCTGTAGGAGCTTCTTATCTTTGTGACCTCTACCTCCAACTAATTTCAGCTTCAATTAGCCGATGAGTTTGGAAGTCAGCCGGGCAAGGTGAATGAAGAACAGAGCCGCGCGTGCACAACGTGACTGCGGAGCCGTCAGTTCCTCCAGAAACCAGGCTAACCTCCACCGCGTTTCAACTCCCCCAGTTTTCAGCTCACTTGAGTTCTCACAAAGAACGAAACTGAGCTGTAAGAGAGGAAGAAAACATTTTTTGACCTTTCAGACAATAACTACAAAACAAGGGAGGATGGACACTACATACTGGATCAAGACTCCAGGTAGCAAGACTAGCGGCAAGCCCGAATTTGAGGAGAGGGGTTGGACAGCAGGTACTCTGACAAAGGCTGGCTTACAGCAAGCTAGAGCCATAGGAGGAGGGAACATGGGAAAGAGAATGGCCTACACTAAACTCCAGTCATCCTTTTAACTACCGACTGCTGTCACTTAGCTACCTCCCTGAACTCCCGCCAGTCCTAGGGCATTAGAGCACTTATCACACCAGCAATCTGTGAAGATAGCAGTGATGAGCCCAATTTATCCAACAGCTTCATTTTAGCTTCAGCTAAAGTTTCTTCTCAAAGTTCTCTCTCGGTGATAACAGCTCAGTACAAACTCTTCTATACAATTGCTTGAAATGGAAGAAACTGAAGGGAAGGTGGGGGAAAAAAAAGTCACATACACAGAAAAATACAACCGGCCAGGCCAAGAAAACTCAGCACGTACAAGCATGGACAGGTGACTCAGAACCAATGCAGTTGTCGGAGCAGCACTCGGGAGGAATATTGGTGTAAGTTTTCTGAGAATCAGATTGCAGGAAAGGTTGATTTAATGTCACATTACACCAACTTCTCCACTGCACTAAGAAAAAAAAAAATTGATGGAGACTTGCTCATCTAAACACACAACGTACGTCAGAGGAACAAACCTGAGTAACTGCCATCCATAATTTATAAAGCAAATTAAATCCATGGCAAAAATAACTATAACTTAGAACAGAGCGATCGTAGAATCTGGCAGGAAAAGGCCACAGCCTGCATGAATCATTACTTTCTAGAGGAAACCTTATATAATCCAAGCTGCCTTGTTTTAAAACAAACTACACTTCCTGAAAACTCAAACTGGTTGGCGTGGCAAAGTTCTGCATTTGATTCAGATATCTTGGTGATTTGCTAAGATACATTAAAGAAAAAGTTACTACTAACTTTATGATAGCCTAGGTCCTGCTTTCAGCATCTTTAAAAACCTCTAAGGGAAAGCAAAGGAACATGAGAGAGATCTACCTGGGTCCCTGAGAAAGGCGATTAGATTGCAATGCCATCTTGTGGAATAGGAGAAAATGAAAGATTGGGAAAAAAAAAATTGCTCAGCCACCACTTTGCAATTGTATATTATTTCACAGAGACACAGGCATTGGTGAGGGTCCAGCAGGGATGTACATTCAGTTGTGGTTGTTCCTCATTTTCCTGGAAGGTTAAAGGTATACAGACTAACAACTTGCAAAGACATGTCTCCTTCCCTCACAACTGTTCAGAAGACATTCAATCAGAAAAAGAGTCTGGCCTTTTCACTTGTTTTTAGCTTTCACAATGACAAAGTCACAATCTTCTTTGCTGCTTCCCCAAGAAAAAAGCCTTTCTCTTAGCCAGGCCCTCTGCTACAGGAAAGCCACCAGGTTGAGTTACTTGGGTAAGAAGAGGAATAGGACCAAACTGATTCCATCCAGACTGTTCCCCCCACCAATTAATGAGATAGTTTAGCAGGATCTGAAGAACATTTCTGTGCAACCCGGACGTGTGCTCAAGTCCAACCACACATTCTATCTAGAAAAACAAAAGTCCACTACATCCAAAGGCCATTTAAGTACTTTTTCTGTGACTGGGGGACTCTCTCTATACATAACCTCAAAAGAATTTGGTTGCGATGGCCTTTACATGTGGCAACTTTGCTCTCACAGCTGTGTCATACGTTGCTAAAATCACCATAGCCCATTCAGACATGAAAACATCAGGCAACAGGATACTCTCATTGCTGACAAAGCCCATTTTAGCCAACTTCTCTGGGAGGATGCCTACTTAAAAATCTTTAAGTAGAAAAATGACAGAAATCAAGGAAGGGGTGGAAAAGCTATCCAAGAAAACACCATCCAGGTAAACTGGGATCTGAGGAAGAAGCATGTCTTTCTCCTCTCCATGAATAGGCCAACTACAACCCACAGGCTGGAAGAACGACTCACGGGCTCTTTGCAGACTCCTGACAAGTACCAAGTGCTCAAACCTGATGATGAACAGAATTCAAAACAGCACACGCAGCTGTATATTGTGTTAAGAGCAGTCATGTTTGGGAGCTCTTACAAAACCTGCGCACATTTACTTGGAACGTCATGCATCCCAAAAAGAGGAACCGTAAACCCACAGCCCTCGGGGATCTGAAGCACCGGGAGAGTGTGCTTAAGCTGCTGAGGTCTGGGGACAGGGATGAAAGAGGGAAGCCTAGCGCTGGCAGGCTCCGAGCTCCCACTTCTCCTGAAAACAGGTTTCGTTGCCCATTAGCAGAAGTGCCAAAGATGCCAAGGTAAGAGCTAATGCCAGAGCCTGCTTGGGCCACGGGAGGCTTAAAACCACACCAGGTCGGTGCAGTGCAACCCAAACAGGGTGGGGAGAACGAGAGCAACGCAACAGCACTCATTCTAGGGCAGTCACTTCCTCTAAACAAACCTTTTTTACCCAAGGAATTGGAACGGATGAGATCAAAATCAGCCATCTCTACCTAGGAAAATCAAAAATACTGAAGGAATCAAGAGTGCTGTATCAGTAAGGTATCAGGACATTTGCCATACAGTCAGCTTGTTCCAGCCTGAGGGTTTGTTTGGGGGGAAGGAAGGTTGCTTATTTTCCCTAGCATCTCAGCTTTAACTATACCTTCATTTACTTTTTTTTTTTTTTTTTAATTCTAATGCAGTTCTTAAAAGGATAATCTGAGCGTTAAGTGTCTAATGAAAATACTAGTGATAAATTGCTAATGAGTGTTATTCTGCACAAAAAACCCTAAAGGTATGCAAACTGGGGGAGAGGGGGGACAGGGTCAGACACAAACAAACCCAAGACAGCCAGCGGTAAAACTGAAAAGTTAGGACTGTACACTCAGTCATTCCTGTAGCAAACTTGGTAGAGGCAGCCTAACATTTGATTAATGATTTGCACACACACTGTGGTGAAAACTGAATTCCAAGAAATACATATTCCCTAACATCCCTTCTATATGCCCAGCACACACTGAACAGAAATAAAACAATGCCAAGTAGCATACAAGTATTTATTTGCAGATGACCAATGATTTTCAACAATAACTTCATAAAATGCAGCACACTGAGCATGACACAGTGAGCCTATCTCAATTATTCCTCCGTTGCAATCAACGGGAGCTTCCCCTGCCATCAACGCGGGGCTCCCTGGGGCACCAAGGCAGACGTGCTCCCAACCGGGCAGCCTTCACCGCGGAGAATCGAGGACTGGGATTGCCAAATAAGCTGCAACTGAAACAAGACATCCAAAACAACCTGAAGATTTCTGTCCTAGCTGAGTGTGGCTTAAGGCAGAGTAAAAATTTAGAAGCTGCTGTCTGTAACACGTCCTGACCAAGCGATGCCTCTGTCCGAGCAGATAGGCACCTAGAGCGTGACGCACACAAGTCATGCTTTCCATCGGGAACAACCGCTAACACTTGGAATTATGTTCGCATGAGAGCAAGACATTGAAATATTGATTAAAGTTGGATTTCATCAGCAATACTTTGATTTTATTATTATACTGGCTGCTAACAAAGCCGCACCCATTAATGTGTTACATTCCTGCTCGTAAAAGGGTGATTATTCCACAGCTCGTGCCAGAACGCTCCGCTTGCATCCACATCCAGTTGCTCCAGTATATGCACTCATCATGAAAAAAAAGAGGGGGGAAAAAAGACATTACGATTTCAAATGAGGCACAAACACAAAAATGGCCACATGCTGCAATAGTGCAGATACTGGCTCCAAACAAATGTCTTAATGACTAAGAAGGAAGGGGTGGGGAGAGACAGAGGCAAAGACAGGGCTTTTTATTCCTGTTTTAATCCAAAATAACACTGCTGAAACCAGAGTTGCTCAGCATTTTACCCATTTAAGCAAAATATTAGAGAAAAACTTTGAGAAGTTACCTAACAAGTGCCAGTTCTCCTGGTGTTTGGATTTGATCAAGGGGTAATTATACACACACAGAGGATTTTTTTGATCTTAATATCCCAGTGATTTTCAGTGTTAGGCATAAGAGTAGAAAAGGGATGGGAAGAATGCCTTTAAAGCCTGGGTTTTCCAGCATTATTGTTCAAAAACTCATGATTAGGCAGAGTAAAATAGCAATCTGAGGCAATATAGTGTTTACATATGCCCAAATTGTTATGCAAACACAGGAAGACCTATCGGAGCAGACGGACTAAGGCACCAAGCAGCAGTGCTTCTCACCAGCCCTTCAAGAAAAATGTTTTTCAATGTGGAAAGGGTGAGAGAGGTCACCCCCAAGGAATCCAGCCTGTCCTGGATCCTCCCAGCCTTCCCCTCTCACATCCTCCTCCTCCTCTCCAATTGCCTCCCAGCCAGCGCGGGCTTCAGCGTTAAAGAGACAGGCTCATTATCTAGCAACATTGTTTGGGTTCTGCATTTGCATTAAGACCCTAAAAGGGGGGGGAATACCTCACCAGCGAGAAGCTGCTCACCGCGGACAATGTCCCGTACGAAACCGGTTTCGCTGCTTGCCCCACGAAGGCATTTAGCTTAGCACTTCCCTGCACTTGGGCAGAAAAACTGAAACCACGGAAATTGAGGGGAAGACTCAAAAGGTACAAAGCAGTACTCGGTATAATTCGAGAGCAATTATTTTTAAATTACATAAATCTTGCGTCAGCATTAAAAAACCAAAACAAAAATCAGTCACGGACTCTGCAGTCACGTCTTTCATTCTGTCCGTAGTAGGTATGTGCAAAATCAGAGACAAATGGCTCTGACAAGTCAACTTTAACCTCCAGAAGAGGCCACAGATTTTCATTAACTTATATCAATCAAAAGCTTAGCTTTCAAAAAGATATCACGGATGGAGAATCCATTATATTCCTCAAATATATCCTCACTGCTCAAAAAAAGTCTCACTGCTAGTCTAAGTTTCGTAGCTTTAGCTACCAGCCACCAGATCTTCACCCTACAGAATAAAAGCTCCCCACAAACAAGAAACCCTTTTCTTCACCCAGAAACACGACCAAGTCAACTCTCAACCTTCTCTTTACTAAGCTGCATAAACAAAATTCCTTTAACTTCTCATTATAAGACCATTTTTAAAAGAGTAGAAATCCCTCTTGCAACATTTTGAGTCCTCTCGTTTGTTGAAAATGAACCATGGACACTGAAACTGGACGTACTATTTCCAGGACAGTCTCACTAACCACCTCCAAATTAATACTAAGGAGTGACTGCAGGTGGACAACACTCACCCCCTCCAAGAAAAAGACATTTTCTACCATGATCCACATTATCCTCCCAAGTCTCTGCTATCAAAATCCCCAGCTCTTCACCCTATACATGACACACATTCTTCGACTCGAGATGTATAACCTTGTCTCTGACTATATAAAAAGTGACTCTAGCTTAATTTTACTAGCCTGCATGTAACTTCAAGTGTCATCAGCAAGGATTTCATGTCTTGCAGGCTCTGAAGACCATTTGGCTGAGAACACGCTCCCGCAGGACACCACTACAAATGCCCCCATGGGATCACTCCCCACCGTGAGCATTTTCTGAGAGCTGGGATCTAATGAGGTTTTTTAAACCTAATTAACATGTACCGCACTGATTTCATGTGGTTCTATAATTTCCAATCAGAATATTGCGTAATGCTACGAACAGCTTAAGGAGGTTAACCATATCGACACACAGCAAGTGCGGTAAATCAAACCTGCAACATCAGCCAAAATCACATTTGAGTTTGCAGAGGGCTTCCCCCCCTCCCCGCCCCTTTCAAAGGTTTTCTTCGGGGGGAAGCACAGCGCACACAGCCTCTCAGCACGAGTTTCTAGTCATTTAATAACAGCACAGGATTTGTACTCGACTCATTTCCTACCGCAGGAAGTCGATTTTTGGTCCACCATCTTCACGTGCCGTGTTTGATTGCGAAGCTTGTCATCCGTGTTTTCCACCAGGTTAGTGAGGTCATCAATGATCTCTGGGGAAAGAGAGAAACGCAGCATTAACCTCCCAGCCTCTGAGCATCAGTGCTCACCAACCACGTTTCTCCTGGAGGCTCCAAAGTGGAAACCAGCTGCACCCTTTGGTTTCCCAGTACCACAGTCCAGCGTTCCACAAGGCTGAGAAAAAACACGCACTGAAAGGTCTAAGCCCTGGGAGCCACTGCACAAGAGAAAAAGGTCTTATTGCCTTCGACTTTGGCCTCAGTGCCGTCCTCCACTGGAAGAGCAGAGAGGAGGGAAAAAAAAAAAAGATACAGCCTGAAACATCAGCATCAGCCTAGGTAACCACAGAAGTGAAGTACAGGGCAATGGAAGCCACAAAACATTAGTAAAAGTGGAAGAATTAATGGGTACGCTATAGAAAAATCTCAAATTTCAGTCCCTGGAACACTGCATTTCAACATGCGGAGTTTTATATAGTTATTTATATAGGCATAGGCTGTTATAGAGTCATTAAAACAAATTCAAAATCACTATCTTTGTAAATGCTTTGAAAGCATCCAGTGCAGTCCCGCTCACACGATCGGGGAGGACACGGTGAAAGCCTCACACTGTTTCCATTACCACGATGTACAAATGGCAGCGCTGCCTGCAGCCAAGCTCACCCTTAGGGAGAAGGAAAGTGAGCAAAATTTCTCCTACATCTATTTTTAATAGAGGGGAAAGGGAAGTTTCAAGCCAACCCACACTCAACCTCATGCACTTGATGAATTTATCTTCGCCAGGGAAATCAAACCAGGTAAAAGGCTCAAACTGAGGGCAGTTGGTGGGTTGGGTTTTTTTTAAACACTCAAAATTAAAAGCCCCATTCTGTCATCAAAATTCCTTCTTGCCGATTATTACACTTAAGTTTTGTCGAAAGATGCGGACAGTGCTTGTCCTTGGGAGTACGACTATGCTGCATTTCAGTTGCTTTTTACTCTGCAGGTAAGAATGATTTGTGTGTGTGATAGATTAGGAGGCGGATAGCAGCCAAAAATTGAACGCTATTGCTAAATGTCTTCCTCTGCTTACACTTCTTGCACTTTCTCCACTATTGATCACTGTCTTCATAAATCTAGTCTGTCTTCTCAGATCAGGTCCAGGACAACCACCATGCCAGCTGGCGGGTGCCGAGTCCTGAAGTCATCTGTACACAAGCAGATCCTAGTACCGCATTGCTCAGCTACAGCACTGCTGAAACTTCAAGCTTTAACTGACTTTTATCAAAAGTTAAAGTGCATAAAATTAGCAAGATAGATTGGAAGAATTAGCATGAATATTCTGTTTATTTCTATGCATCGTAACCCTGTATACACGCTACCTGACGATTAAACCAAAGTCCCAACAGCAGCACAGGGCCTTTATTGATCAGCCTTTATTATTTTGACTGTGTTCCTTCAAACTAGAGATTTCCCAAATTCCTTTGTTAGAAGCAAGGTGCTGACACTAAAGATAGCATTCCCCGTACTTCCAAAACTTCCCAGCGATACTAGAGGAATGTCTTATGCCTGCAAGGGAAGCAAGGATGACGTAGTGCCTACATTGCGACATCAGTCCTTACAGCTTCTCAAAATTTATAGAAGTGCTTGAAAGGGAACACTTTCCTCTGCAATTCATCTTCCTGCAGCTAAAGCTGTTTGTTATGCATGGTGCTTTTGCCCTCAAATCTCACTAAATAACAAGCACTGCTCCAGATAGGTTTTCTCTCTATATCTGATCCTACATGTGGATCACAAAAATTCGACATTCTGAAGAAGGCATACGTAGTAGCAAGGAGGTTTTCTTCCCATGAAGAATTAAGAGAATTAAGCATCTTTCCAAAGTACGCTTTTTAAGTCTGCCCCACAAACACCCCATCATCTCCAGCGAATCCCTAAATAACATGATTATCAGCATCTAAAAATCTTGTACTTTGCAAAAATACATCACTCAAAACATTAGCTACTGATTCATGTCCCATCAGCCTAAACCACTTAAGGATTCACACGAAGGGAGGTCAGAAGGCAAACATTAACGGCTTCTCTGAAGGTGCATCCCCAGTTTTATTCCATAAATCCAAACCAGCTACTGCTCCTGTGACCATGGAATCACCACACCAATATGTCTCTGTTCCAGATATAAACTCTCTGCCTTTGTGAAGCTGTTTATAATAGTCAAGATTTTACTGCTTACCTTGTACAAAAAACACATTTTCCCAAGTGATGGCAGGTACTGGATTTAAACTGCACGATTTGTTCAGTTCATAGTTCAGCTATTAATTCTCCTCCCCCTCCCACCCAACTTTCCCAAGTCCAACATCTGCAGAGGCAACAACATTTTGGGGAAACTTTATCTGTCTTGTGTGATTCAGCACACAGGAAAACCAGCACAATGCTGCCTGCAAAGGCAGGCTTTCTCATGTTTGCCTCTAAATGGAAGAAAAAGTGCCGAAAGTTCCCATCGTTGTCAAGGACAGAGTGATAAGCATGCTTGGGAAATAAGAGACTTTCCTTTGCCAACACTGACCAGACCCTCCTTGAAAAACATCCTGGTGAACAAGCTGTAGCTAAATGAGAACAAATGCAACCAGGAATATTTTCTGTCATCATTTCAAAGCTCGAGGCGTTACACTTGGGATTATGTCTAGAGCCTCTCCTTTCTGAGCCACCTGCACAAGCCATTCCAGGGTCCAAATAATCAGCAGGAGCCACTTCTGAACCAGGGAACAGGACTGCGCAGCTTCGGAAAAACAGTTTTTCAATCGCTCTGCATTTCTTGGTATCACCAGTTTTCAGGGGAGCAGGCCACTTTGCTAAGCACAGGGCCCACTGCTAAGCAAGGAACCCGTCCTTTGATGTAACACGCAGTCAAGACCCAGGAGAAGCGGTGGTGAATTGGTGCTGGAAGTGCAGAATAGGGTCTTCCCTTGTGCAGCCATGCTGGGGCTGCAGCGGGGAGGGAGCATAGATGGATACCACCATCGCCAGGGAAAATCAGGAAATCGGGAGCCAGGCAGAGCGCTGTGAAACACGGAGGGAAAGGGGACAGCCCAGGAAAGCGTGCTGAGAGCAGGCGGCACCACGGAGGTCCCCCGACTTCTACCAGGCCAGGATGCCTTTCAAACCCATCAACACCCTGCATGGGAACACAGCCACCCCTCCGCCCACCCACCCACGCTGTTGCGGTGACACTCAGGCTCAGAAGAGCTCCTGACCTTCATGTAAATTCTTGAGTTTCTCCCCACTACAGAGCAAAAGGAAATACAATTGAAACACATGCTTGATAAGGCAGAGTTGAAAGCTAGTTATGAATTTTAAAGGAAGGTAGAGAACCAGCCAGAGAAACACTCTACAGCTAAGAAAGCAGTAAGAGCACCGAAAATCCTGCCGTAGCTATCAGTAGGCTCCTGAATATCACTTCTTCTGAGGGACGACCCACCTACGGCCCCTTTTGCAGCTCAAGCTGGCAATTGCATTTGGGATGAAAAATTTTCTATTAGCTCCCATTTACCTGACAATATAGGGAACAGGCTAAAAAATAGACCAAAAAAAAAAAAAAAAAAAAAAAGAGAAAGCCAAAGGAGTGAGGTTTCCTCTTTTCTGAGGAAGCAGAATGGAAAAGCAGGCTGAATACTGAAAGGCTGCCAATGACCTTACAAAGGACATTTCTGTAACACTGCACTGCAAACCACATTTAAACTGTTAACTCAAATTTAGTCAAGATCTTCTTTCAGTGAAGCAGGACCTTGGAGAAGAAGCAAAAACCTACAGCACAAACCTAATGTTAAAGTGTTTGAGTAATTTAAGCACAGCTGGAAGTAGGAGAAGTTTGAAGGCTGATCCACTATTAGAGGTGACACCAGATAGCATCTTCCAGACCAGTGAGGACTTGAAAACTGGTGTCACAGCCTTGCTCACCAAGCTCGTCCCATGCACACACATTCCTCTGCGATGGTCACACTGATCAGCCGGGCAGACACATCGGAGCTCACCAGCAGACAAGGCAGCCAAAACCGCCAGCTAAGAAAGCTATCGGTTCCTACAAGAACAGAGAGTTAGGTATTTGGACGTTATTAATCCTGATCAGCCGTTTCCCCTCGCTTCATTCCTGAGAGGTGACAGCAGCAGCATGGAAATGCAAATCCAGCTCTAGAAATCTGGATACTTTTTGAGATGATCAAGGACAAAATTTAGGCTGGAGCCCTCAAAAGGGAGGATATCTTCAAAAGTCTACTTCATATCACACAGCAAAAAATAACTGCGGACTTTACGGATTTGAGATCAACACATGTATACCTTGAGGGAGGACAAAAGTTGTGAAAGTTCTTTGTTTTGTGGACACGACTCGCTGCTGTCCTGCCAGTGCCCTTGCTCCACTGGCTAAGGGACCTGCGACCAAGGGGCCCCTGACAACCCTTTGGGTAAATGGGGACAAATTCCACGCGTGGGGCTTGTACGCAAAGAAGCTCCACGATGGGGAAATCGCAAAGCAAGCAGCTGACAGTACAAAAAAAGCAAAGCAAAACAAAAAATATGCAAAAAGCCCAAGTAGGCTGATGTGCTCTGAAACATACGACTTTCTGTTAACAAACAACCACAGCAGCGGGTTTTGATCTTAAGCAACACGTGTTTTGTAACAACGCAGGACAGCCAAGCTGCAACACGGGCCCAAATCAGAAGAGGTGGGAAAAATGGGAAACAGCACTTCTATGGTAAATATGGAAAGTCCTGGCCAATTTCAAATTTAATTCTATCCACTACTCCTGGGAAAGAAAGTATTTCCTGAAGAAAGTGCGAGCAAAGTTAGGAAAAGCCCATTGTATTTGCTTTCTTTTTTAAAAAATAAATAAAAATAAAACCAAGTAAAATATCACTTAATCAGATCTGAATTTCTGATTTTCTCAGTGCATCAGCTATCACAGCCAGACATTTAAGGCTCCTAACTGCAGACAAACCAAAAGAATTTTACAAAACTGCTTGTCGAATTGCTTCATTGATTGTGGCGAGTTCAAGGCACTATTAATGCCTGCAGTCAGCTTGCAAAGCATCAAGGATCAATATGAAGTCTTCAAGACTATTCAGAGATGTGAGCATATAAGTGTTGAACAGTCTGTTTCAAAGTTTTATTGGAATAGAAATGGAAAATGAAAAAATGAAGCAACTGGTCTGAACACTGGATCTGAAGCAGTTCCTGCTTTGTTTTATCATGCTGGGTTTCAGGATCCTAAATGGTACATGAATGGTAGAAAAAGACAATCTTTATCATAGCTCAGAATTAAAAATTTGCAGTATAACAGACACTAGCATCACATTTTACTACCAGTGGACTCTGGGGCCCATCTATGTGCACATGTATGTTTTCAGAAGGACCAGGCTAAAACTGACTACCACAGGGGAAAAATAAAAATTAAAAAATATATTTTAATCACATCTGTGTGTGTATATATATACACACACATATATACACACACACACTTTAACGTATATATACTTTAATCACATCTGTCAATGGTTAGAAATCTACAGCAATCTACAAAGGACACCAACAGGAGATAGATAATGAAAAAATTTGGGCAAAAAGAGTTGTAAATAATCCTAAGTGTTTCTCAGAAAAAGCTTATTCCTCATGCCCCTTTTTCTCTGAAGACTTTGCTGCTGCAATGAAAATCAGAAACATGTTTTAATTCATAAAAACACCGATGCCTTCTCTAAAAAGCTGTTTCCGCTTCTCTCCAGCCACGGCATGGATAATTTCAGAGTCTCCCGTGAGACGGGAATCCCACACGTTACAGCCATAAGTCATCTCTCAGGGAAATAGAAATACATCATACTACATCTGGTCCCTGGCATTTCAGGGCTCGCACAGGATGCGGGAAACAAACCCCGAACTGAACCCGAGCCAGGTGTTAGAGCCGTCCACCATGTCCAACAGGATCCTTTTGTTTTCCTCTAGTCCTCCTCAAAAAGCCTGCAAGCTTTAGACGCTCCATTTACCTGCAATCCTGTCAAACAAGTACAGCATAACACAAAGACAACAGGTCCTACATCGCGACCAGCATCTGCCTTTTCCATAGTCCCAGCTTCTCCTCTGTTGACATTTCTAATGAACCTTCCTATGGGTTTGAAATGTGACTTTTCTGGCAGTCCCATCTTCTCTGTCAACTCAGCCATCAAGTCTTTCTACAGCTGGTCAGAAGTTTTCCAAGGGAACAGTTTCCACTGGAAAGTCATTTGACAGATGATAAAAAACACTAAATCTCAGAGTGTTTTTCATGCCAAGATCTTCAGTGGTTTTGCTTCCTTTGTGATGGCCTTTAAGGTTGACCCAGCAACGTTGAAGACGACAGAGCAAGGCAGCTGCTGGATCAGGAGATCCTATTAGGAACACAAAATTAATATTGCATCTTGCTCCATAGGGACTAAACAGCAATGCATTATGCCAGGAGGCACAAACGCTGCACTTTTTAATCAAAAAGGTGCAACTTCGGAGATCAGAAGAAATGCTCCGCGCAGACAAGGAGGCAGCGATCCTCTTCAGCAGCTCTGGATGGCTGCGGCTGCTCTCGTTACCAATCTGCTTTACATTACACACCACGGTGCCCTTTCAACTCCTGGAAACGTGTCCCCGCGGTCCGCAGCCAGGCAGAGTCTGGCATGACACACGCTGGCCCAACGAGGACCTCCTGCGCGGCACCCGGCAAGCGCCGCGGGGGCCATAAACCAAAGCGCTGAAGCGCCGTGAACTTTCCCTGCTGTTTCCCCCTTTAAGGAGCTCATTAGGAAGCCGCGGGAACTGGATCCGGCGAGACGTTAGGAGCTGCAGGGAGCGAGCGAAAGCCAGGCAGCGGCGCGGCCAGGGAGCTGGGCCGCCGAGAGAAACAGGGCTTTATTTTGCAGGAAACAATGTGGGTTTTTTCCCCCTACTTCTTCTCCACCCAGGAGCAGGAAAGTGATCTGTTTGCCTTTCCGCCCCACCAGGTCTCCGAGCTCCTACCCAAGCCCCGCGCAGGCGCACCCCCTTTCCGAAGGCGCGGGATTTATTATCACGCTCCGCAGACGCGCACGGAGCTCCCAGGAAGAACGAATCGTTATTCCCCTGAAGTAAAGCAGGCCCTTCTGCAGTCACAGTTCCGCTTTCATACCTGACTGTGCGCTAATTGATTTTCTGTTTTATTTAAAACACGTAAAAAGCCTCGTTTGGTTTTGGCAACTACATCCTTGAGTCACACTCATTCAGTCTGCGGAGTTTAAAAAAAGAAAGCCAAATGGCCACATGAAATACAGCACAGGCGAAGAGCAACAAATGTGATTTCTGGTCTCAGTTTAGCAGAACGGCACGCTGACCAAACATTTCCTTCCAAAAGCTTAGGGTTTTTTTTATTTTCTTTTTTTAAAAACTCTTGTGGATTTAAATTTACAGATCACTCAATAGTATTTATTGGTGAGTAATGCATCTCCACAGCGTATCCCACTGTGTAAGTCATGGAACACTGCAATCAGCCTTAAGAAAAACATATAGAGAATTAAAATCCATAATATTTTATGCTATGCAAAAAAATTACAATAAGGCTGGAATTTGCTGGAGAGGCCAAGCAGGCTTTCCCTCCCTCCTTCAGGTCTCTGGTGCCTCAGGAGAAGAGCTAGATACCAAAGAAATGAATCATATATCGAATGCCAACCTCTATACATCCAAACCCCATAATTACATGTTAATAAGAAAGAAAGCATTGTTCAAAATGCCAGTGGTATGAAGTGAAGATTGCAACTAATGTAAGTACATCAGAAACCTAAAGAACCTTAGCACGACGTGCCAGCTGTAACGACAAGGCAGAGTGAAGAGAGAAAAAACAGAGTTAAAATAAAGGCAGAGCAAAAAATTTCTCTGCATCTCCCCTAACTGCCCAGTTTCTGCAGTCTCCCAACCGTGCAGATCTACATGCCACATGTGATGCGTTAGTACAGTCATGGACTTCTCTCAGTTTAACTCCAGGTCTTAATATCCAAAATCACATTAGTGTTTTCACTCATCCAAGCTCCAGGTTGCTCAATACACCAGGACACCAACACTCCCTGCTGTGATGAGTTCTGCATTTCAAGCAGGATCAAAATTCCTCCCCCCGCCTTCTGAATTCAACTGATGACATTTAATCTCTTCTTTGGCAGAACTTCATATATGTTTTAAAAAACAGAATACTAACTTCTCCAAGGAAGTAAACCAACTTGTTCCTCTTTGAATTCTGTTTCACTAGTATTGGTCTTCAGCTCCTCTTATTCACAGGGGCTTGGAGACAGTCAGGTTCAGAAGAGCTCTTCTGGCCTCCTATTAGGAATGTGTTTTGTGATGTATAATGCACATGAAACAGTCCCAGTGCCACAGGGAGGCAGCAGGAGATGTCACCTCCCATCGCTTCCCCTGCAACGCTGCTGTGACCCAGGTGACCCCAAGAAGGTGTTCTCCCTTCCCTGCCACCCCACCACCAGAAGACGGCTTTGCTGAAAAAGGAGAGCAGCTCTGCCTGCTCGTCCGCAACTTTCACTGGGTTGCAGATCTCCAGGCAGAGCAGGGCAGGAGCTTGCTGACTCTGCGTGTGTTCAGGAGGGCACGCAGTGAAGGACAGCACTTCTTCCCTGCACAGCTGATCAACACCCAACCTGCAGCACGACCTGCTAGCTACACCAGACTTCACTAACCTGAGCATGCTCACTGATGCAGCAGGCACCACAGCTGAAGGCCCTTCCTCTCCCAACATACGCTGTGGACCTCTGAGAGCAATGAAGATGACACAGGCCATGCCAGCTGTGTGCTGAGGGTTCCTTGCAGAGGAACAACTGGTGCAGATGCAGGATTGCTCCAGATTCCTTGGGTTTGTGACGGGTAGCAAAAATGCACAAAGAATAAACTGCTCCAGAGTCCTATGACCTCTGTCTGTCCTTTGGGAAATAAAGGGCAGCCCAAGCACCCAGCTCAAAAGGCCAAGGACCAGTGCATGCCTCTGGCACAATCCCTTCCCACCAAATCACCAAATCCTCAGCATCTTTAAGGACAACAGCTTGCCCTTCTTTGTTGAAGCAAGAGAAAGCTATATGTTCTGCTATAGAAAAACTTTGCTATCTGCTCCAAGGACTAACAGAACTCGTCCAAGACCACCATTTCCACCAGAGAGCCCCCTTCAAACAGCACTGAACAATACAGAAAAGCAGATATTCACCCATCCTACCCAAAATATTTAAGGCTAATCCAAGTCGAACTTTGTTAAACTCCCGAGCAAAATGGAACATTTCAGTCTCTTCAAATTGGGTCTGAAGGCAGCAGATGGTCATGTGAAAACATATCACAGTGACAAAGAATTGTCCAAGGCCATCAGCTGTAGAAACGTTCATCAGATTATTCAGAACTGAAGAGCAACACTAAGAAAAACAAACAGCAGCTCTGATTCCAGGAAACGCAGTTATTAGCTAGAGTTGTTATTTTAAAAGCACACACTGAGAAGTTTTCCCTTTTCCAGCTGCTTATTTTGTTTTATTCGAACAAAACCCATGGACATTAATTTTAGTTGTACTTAATTGAATAATTTCTCCAGGGAATAGCTCAGGGAGAGTTTTAAAGCAGCCTGTTTCCAAGAGCCATTACTAATTGGCATATACCACAGCGTCAGTGTGCCAACCAAAATAGTACGCTTTAATGTTACTGGAACTACTTTCAATCCAGATGTGTTGAGAACTCTTAGTGATATAAGGCAGGCAATAACTATATTTACATGATATAGTATTTGCAGTATCCTTTTCCAGTTATCTGGAAGGAGATAACAGTCCCCTTCGCTAGAAGTATTTGAACGTAAAGCCAGGTCATTTGTTCCTCCTCCTTGTTCCCAACACGTTATCCTGCCTTTATATTTGCCATGTTTAAACAGACCAGCACAGTTAAACAGTTATAAAATGGATATTAATATGGGGGGGAAACTTTGTGAGAATTATAAAAGGTTGACTCAAATTTACAGCATTCACTGAAGTAAACTTTGCCATATATCCATTGAACTCTGTTCAATATGGTGGGGGGGGACACTCCAAAAAACAACCCACACTATTATATTTGTAAGCACTTTTTAAACTTATTTTTAAAAAACCTCAAACCAGAAGGCTGAGTACTGTAACTATACAAAAGGTAAAGATTTTTAGATCGGGTGATCAAAATGACGAGCAAAATCTTCAAGTTATAGATTACAGGGAGAACATCATTAAATTGTTTTTCCACAGACTCGACTTTCAGAAGAAAGCAAGGAAATACTGTTAATAGATAAAACAACAGTAATAAACTCTGCATCTCTCTAGGAAAGCCCAAAGCAGTAAAATACTGCAAGTCTACTTATGTTCGTATAACAAAAGGCTGCCAATCAAAACATTTTTCCTAGGATGACAGGTTTGTTTTCTGTAATCTTGCAGCAGAAAATGAAGCTAATTCAGATTTCACATTTGTTTGTTTGCCCTTTATCCAAGACCAACACATCATTTTCTAAATACTGCATTTAGAAGTTCTGCATAATATTCACCTCTGCTTTCTTTAGGTAGTTAGTTCCATTATTTTCCCAAGTCTGTACACTACTGCAATACTTCTCCATAGATATCAATACCTTTAAGTACACGCACACATCAGTGGCCACAATTCCATTAAGCTAGAAGGTATACCGATTCCCCGTAAAATCGCCACTTCGCTACTAAACGCTGCAAGTTAGGGTTTCCAGGCCATTTCATGGGCCTTTCGGAAAAAAAAAATCATGCAAGTTATACTCAATGCAGCTGTTGTCACTTTAAGATCTACTAGACAATTACTATTTCCACACTTCTTAAATTGTGGAGCTGTTGTAGCAAGGAAGTAATAGGAGAAAATCCACATGTGGCAGCTTTAATAACTGCAGTCTTTGCGGGTACCAGACCTTAGTCCCACTGAAAAAAAGAGAAAGCAGGGGGACAAAGTATCTAATTCACTTGGGTCAGAGCCATCTCAGCCTAGACATACACCTTTCCTCCATTAGACAGAATTGATTCGAATCCGTTTCCCAGCCTCGCCGGGCACGAGAAAGCAACTCTAACGCACTTAGGGTTGGTCTCACTTTAAAGCCAACGTGTTGCTCGCTGCAAGCTGGCTCACGAGAGGTGCTGCTCCCCATCAATCTGCCGGGGAATTGCATGCCATCCGTCAGGCGAACAATACATCACAAACGGAACGACCCCTTGGCTGGCCAGCGAGACAGAGCTGTGAACTTCTCTTTGATTAACTCTAGCTGTGAATGATGCTAGCAGCACGCTGATGGATAACCCTCTGAGGCAGCCTTCTTCCTTGAGGACAAAGGCCCAGACACTTGGGAGTTGCTGCAGAAGTTTCCCAAGCACCTTCGAAAGAAACTCATTTCTCAAAACCTGCCTAGAAGACAGCCCTAGCTCTAACGCGATTTAATCCAACGATTATAAATGGCTGGCGTCGTTTTGTTCCCAGGAGAAAATTATCGAATTGTTAGGCTTTGCCGTGAGTTAAGATAAACAGAATTATCTCGTTACAATGTGAGCATTTTCAAGCAAAGAAGTAGATTTTCCAGATTGAGCAGCACTTCAAAAGCTTTAAATCATATGCAAGCAGAAGACCATTCAAATCCTGGAATTCCTGAGATGTCTAACAGGCTGTGCAGGATGTATAAAGCTATTCCTACCCAAATTAAAGAAAACCCAATCCAAAAAGCAGGACTGAAACATCCCTGAAGTGTTAACCATAACGCTATTTCCAACCAACTGGAATGTCCCACATTTTTCACATTAAAAAGGCTTAAAAGTTAGTGAAACACTTCATTGCTGCCATGGTCCGTACAAATGAGAATTCTTTAACAACTGGAGATTAAGTACACTCGGTTTAGAAGCAGATTAAGGAAGACTGGAAAAAATGACCAGCAGTGTTCTACATAGCTAGAAACACCAAAAATATATTATATGGACTGCAATTTAAGGAGCAAGGAGGGAATACCATTCAATGTGCTGATGTGACGCTGACTTTAGTGATCCAGGTTTAAGCAGCGCGCTCCCTTCCTTCCAGTTTCGTTCATTTTATGAACTGGGCAGTGCCACAGGCAGGTGGCCTACACACACCAGCCAGCGCGTCACACGCAGGAGGGTTTCTCGGCATGAAGGGTACAGTCACACCAGGTGACAGAGACAGTATGGTGGAGCTCATCCCCAGCAATTAACCCTCACCTTTCAAAAGCGTGGTGGGCAGAGGGCTCGTAAAAGTGTTTATTATGCACTGCTGCAACCCAGAGATGTTCGCGATCAGGTCGTCCCTCACCCTCAGCACTTGCCAGTCAATGCATTCTGGTGTCTTATGCAAGGAGAAAACGAGGGAGTGAAGTCGCAGCTACCTCCAGTCACCTGTAACAGCACTTCTGTAAGTCCAGCCAGACGACACTGTCCTCTGTCAGGTACAGAGGCCTTCAGGGAGGCATTTGCACTTTACAGATCTGAGGAACATCCTTCCCACACAGCCAGGCCACTCTAAACCTGGATTCCTCCTCCAAGTGTGTGGACACCTCATTTCTGACCTCTGCAGAAACCCGAGATCATGCAGCAGCAGAGGCAAAATTTAGTTTCAAAAATCCACCAATAAAATTCTGGCCATGGGAAGGCTTCCAGTATCCTCAGATGGGGCTAGGATTTCACACAATTTTTCAAATGATCTAAATATATAACCCTAAGGAAGATGCACTTCAATACTCCAATACTGAAGTGATAAAAAAGATCAAATAGTGACCGCACGCTGTGAATACACCAGAGGAGACCGTTGGGCCACGTGGAAAGATTTTCTTCACCAGTCTGTCTCGTATGCACCTGGGAGCAGACAACAACTCACCAACACCAGGCACACACTCAAAACAGCCAACACCCTCTGCTAACTGCTGAGCTTATTTCTACTAGTCAACATGTATTGCCAGTCTGCTCTAGCATAGACCTCAAAAGTTAAGCCTCTTCTAAAGTAACTCGGGCTCTCCTGAGCATTAGAAGACTTGTTCAAACCTGCTCAAGATATTCAGAAAAGAGGGAAATACAGAACCACAGATTAGCGAGACATGAAGTCTGCAAAACACAACTGCCGTTTTAATAGACATTCGGGTTGGTAATAAGCCAATAGAGCATCACAGCATTCATCAGAAGAGCATCTTGCTGCGGACAGCTGCATGGCATTACCCTCTTGGAACGCAAACAAGGAGGAAAGCCACTTTAGAACTGGTCCATCAATCATGTGAGGAACCAGAAAACTTGCAAGTGCTTCATGGTCACAGTATTGAAAGCAGCTGATAAAGCTAAGGTCAACCCAGGCACCTGGGACTAATCTCCAGCTGACATACTTCATCAAGCTCTACTGGAGTCAATGCTAAATTGACTAAATTAGCAAGAGGAATACATCATCTAACAACATTTTCAGTGCTAAGCAAATACCAGAAATCAGATAAACTGCAGTGAAAGGAGTCTTCTGATACTGCCGAAATTATTTGCATGCACCTTCTCAACCACTTCCCCAGAAGCCTGAAGCAGACCAATAACGAAGAAAAATATTTCTTGCATAGATGGAGTAAAAATACTCCACTCCAAGTTTGTAGCCATGAAAAATGTTCAGATTAGTCAGAGAAGTGGTTAAAACAACAAAAAGGGTGGAAGAAGAACTTCCACAGATAAGACGACCTCAAGTCTATGAATCCCAGTTAGCCTTAGCTAATGATTTTCTTTCTTCCCACTTCCTTCCACCAAAAGTTGTGCCAACTTTCCACATGCCCTCCCAAGGATTTTCTGCAGATGTGGCTGAACACTTACTGTTTAGCGTGGCTCCGTGCCCGTGGATTTCTGCAGAGCAGGGAAAGGCTGTTATACAGAGGGAGCCCTTATACAGCTGCTCTGCTCCTATACAATTTTCTCCTTTTTACAGAGTCCATTTGTTGGAAGGACCAGAAGTGATTAATTGTCAAAAGCTGCACAAAGCCTAGGGTTTAGTGCCGCTAAATAACGTGTCTATAAGACACTTCAGAAGACCGTGGCTAAATACTTTTTTGATCTCGATGCACGAGTTCTAAATTCCAGGGTGACAAACTCCAGCGCAGGAAGGAAACCTTAAGCCTCCACTTTATCAAGCTACATAAATACATGGTTTATCAAACCGAAGAGATTACGAGTGCTCATTGTACTTTTTGCAACTGTTTGCAGAAGCTTGCTGTTTGACCGCTCTCAAATGTATGAGAACAAGTCAGTACACTACCTTACTGCAGCAGCAGCAAGAGTTCATATATCAAACAACATTTTCTCTAGCCAAACTACACTGTCCTTCCCTCCCCCCACCACCCCCAAAAGAATGTGAACACACATACAGGGAAAAAGTAACTCCTAGTTTTACGTGCATGTATTCTTAAAGTCATTAAAATTATTCAACTTATGACACCCCACTTTTAAAATAAAAAAATTGCATTGATACTGGAAAAAGAGCTAAAAATTAGGAAAAAGTGTATGTCATTTTCGGCCATTTGTTAAACCTATTTCTTAGCATACTTGCACTAATCTGTTGTTCTGTAACATGGTAAAAAGGCACAGATCTGACAAGAGCAAACATCAACTGAACGTACAAAATATGTCTTGTCTACTTGCAATCCCTCTGGTCCACAGAGGCTTCCTAAATCTCATCAGAAGAGACCACCAACTGGATTATTACAGACTCCAAATAAAAAAATAAAAATAAAAAACAAGCTCTTTACTTTACAACCCCAGTTTTAATTAAGTAATAATGTAAAGCACTGCCATGTCCATCTCATAATATTTCTCAAGGCAACTTGAGAAACATGTTATTATCATCATCTTACAAGATCTACCTTTTTTAACTTGCAAGGCTAAGAGTTCAATTTTAAGACATCTGGTAGCACAGGCACCTCCTAATGTCTGATCCTTCCACATGGACAGGGAGAAAGTTAGAGATGTTTTCATTTTTTTCTTGGAAAGGACAATGAACATTCGTTGCCTCATTTCCAATCCGAACAATTCTGAAACCCAAAAGGATATTAACTGATAGATACCTTGTATAAATCCTCATTAGCACATAGGATCAGATTCAATGGTCTGGCGGAGGCTATTATGTTTCGCACTACAAAAAAATGTTTGGTCATTAAACACCTCTATTATAACCTTTTCCAATTTAGTCACACTTTAGAGAACGCCTGTACCACGGTCAGACCCTTCACCCCACAACGTGGATGATGGTGAGCAGCTGCCAGAGTGGCCCTGCACCACCTGGGCCTTCCTCAATGCAGGAGACACCCTGAAAACAAGGGCAATCCTACTTATGGTTCCTGTCATGAAACGGTAGAGGGGTCAGTTTGTCACATCAGCAAGGAAGGACCAGCACGAGCTATAAGCTTTATCAATGAACGTGGAGGGAACGATCTCATTTCCAAGTGAGCACTCAGTCATCAACCCACCACTACAAAGTGGGGCTTACCCACGTGTTTTAGCAGAAGCAATACCACAACCGCTACTTTACCTGCACAATCTGCTTGAAAATGCATAACTTGATTATTTTATGTTTTTAAAAAGCATTTGATACCTGCAGTAACAGGTGCAAACATCAAAATTGTTACTGCAACCTGGCCAAGGATGACATACTTTGAAGTCTCCAGATTTTAAAGTTTAACCTCACTAGCTAACAGCAGTATTTCAACACTTCAAATGTTAGGTTTTGGGCCCCAATCTTCATTAAAAAAAAAAAAAGAAAAAAGAAAACACCCTCTTAAAACACATTTAATCCTTTGTTTTCTTTCTAAGGAGAAAGGTTTCACATCTGGACTGTCAACCTGCATTCCAAAGCATTAGCCTGGCAAATCAAAGCAGCTGAGTTGTAAAACTCCAAGAAGAGGCCTTGTCATGGAAACGGCAACTCAGCATTAACTACCAGCCCAGTTCAGCAAGAAAGTAAACATAAAAAGCCCAAACAATGCAGACAGTCCCAAGACAACTTAGAAAATGCTGCTTGCTGATAGAGCAAGCTAACCTAACAAACATTTAGCTAAATGAGACTTGCAGCAGCATCTCTCTACCCACCTTTTAACCTGAGACAGCTGTACAAGAGCTCAAAGCAAGTAACCACCAGTTACACAGTTGAAATCTGCAGATGGCCTTCTACACCCTTCTTCCCAACTTCATGAGAAGATTGCAATTTTCAAATATGCCTTATGAGAGTTAAATGCTCAATCCCTAAGGAATTCCAAGACAGCCAAGGTCCTTATTCCCTCAGACTGCAGTTTGTAATGGCTCTTTTCTGGCTACAAGCATTGTTACGCAAGCAGAAAGATAGACAAGGTCTGGAGAATGAAATTCTTCCAGCCAGATTTCAATGGAAATCCAAATGTTAGTAAAGCAGATGCACGGGGGAATCAGCACCAGAAGGGTGTAGAATGGTAAAACTGATAAAAATAGAAAAGTCATAATCTCCCTAGTGCCTCTGGATAACTACATGTTACTTAAGTGTCTCAGCTAATGCAATAAAAAAGTGTTAATGCAACATTTTTTGATCATTGCACCATTTATTTATTCAGATTTCAGATTTATAAGTTCACTGCTAAGAAGAACTCCATTTTTGCTATTAATTTTTCTTTCCTTTAGAGGGAAGGCAGTTTTGGAAAAAAAACAACTCCAGGCTTAATTCAGCTGTAGAGTAGTTTGGAAGAAAAAATTGGCTGATCCACAGAAGATATCCAGGCAACAATAGTCTGGTTGGTTAACTCTTCTGTCAACACTTGTTTCACAAAACACTCTACAGTCTAACCCAATTACTTCTTATACTTTCTACTAACGCACTTTATTAAATCTCTCTTCCTACCAAACGTACAATGCAGAGCTTTGTGTGCTGAGCTCTTAAGATTATTTCATTATTTCAGCTCTAGTTTCTTGACTATGTCTCAATATTGATCTACTAAGCCATACCATGTACAAATCCATCTCTTCACCTTGATTGTTGAACGCCTTGGCCAATTTCTTTTGCTTTTTCCAAGAGCTGGACAAACACTTTTCATGATCAACTCAAAGCAGTTCTTTTGTTTAACGGCATCACTGCAACACTCTGCTGCTGCATAGGGTCTGCCAAAAAAATACTCTTATCCTATACTGAACGTAACTGTAATGTAGCCAGCTTGCTAACATATACAGTTACTAGAACTGCATTGAGTCTTCCCTGACTGGCTCTTCAATGCAAAGCAAGAAAACACTCCAAAAGTTTGCTCAAAACTAAGACAAGTGCCATGATACCTGTGCCTTGATGTCCTAAGGAAAAATATTATGTAGGAGCAGGTGGTTATCTATCAACATTACTGCTATTAGCATCCTGGGCTACCATAATGCCTTCCCCTACTATTTTTGTGATCATGTTATCCAGTGAGTTTTCCCACTTCACTCCCCATCTCTTACTCTCCAGCTCCTGTGTATCGCCTCAGTACGGTTCAGCTCCATGCTGCAGCTCTTCTGCGCAGTCAGGCTAAACTGCACAAGTATCTATGTCCGATCACTCCTGAGGGCATCAAAAGCGAGAGGTCAGAGAGGAGAGACACCACGAGGTGCACCTGACTGTGGCCTTGCCC